>NW_028270181.1:42765925-43495925 GCF_037043375.1 Chiloscyllium plagiosum | reverse complement strand
TGGTGACAGGAGGGGACCGGTGGCAGATGGGGACCGGTGGTGACAGATGGGGACCGGTGGTGACAGATGGGGACTGGTGGAGACAGATGCCGACGGATGGGGCCAAGTGGCGAGGGACGGGGCCTGGTGGTGACAGATGGGGACCGGCGGTTGGGCCTGGTGGCGCCAGATGGGTCCGGTGGCGACTGATGGGGCCTGGTGGCGAATGGTGGGGACCGGTGGCGACAGATGGGGCATGGTTGGATGTGGTGGCGACAGATGGGGCCCGGTGGCGACAGATGGGGACTGGTGGAGACAGATGCCGACGGATGGGGCCAAGTGGCGAGGGACGGGGCCTGGTGGGAACAGATGGGGCCTGGTGGCGACAGATGGGGACTGGTGGAGACAGATGCCGACGGATGGGGTCAGGTGGCGAGGGACGGGGCCTGGTGGGGACAGATGGGGCCTGGTGGCGACAGGAGATGACTGGTGGGGACAGGTGGGGCCTGGTGGCAACAGATGTCGCCTGGTTGGACTTGGTCGTGACAGATGGGGCCTGGTGGTGACAGATGGTGCCCAGAGGGGACTGGTGGAGACAGATGGGGACCGGTGGCGACGGATGGGGACCGGTTGCGACGGATGGGGACCGGTGGCGACGGATGGGGACCGGTGGCGAGGGACGGGGCCAGGTGGCGAGGGACGGGGCCTGGTGGCGAGGGACGGGGCCTGGTGGCGACGGACGGGGCCTGGTGGCGACGGACGGGGCCTGGTGGCGACGGACGGGTCCTGGTGGCGAGGGACGGGTCCTGGTGGCGAGGGACGGGGCCTGGTGGCGACGGACGGGGCCTGGTGGCGACAGGAGACAACTGGTGGCGACAGATGTTGCCTGGTTGGACTTGGATGTGACAGATAGGGCCTGGTGGCGACAGATGGGAACCGGTGGCAATGGATGGGAACCGGTGGCAATGGATGGGGACCAGTGACGAAGGATGGGGACCGGTAGTGAAGGATGGGGACCGGTGGGGACTGGTGGAGACAGGTGGGGCATGGTGGCGACAAATGGGGACCGGTGGCGACAGATGGGGCCCGGTGGCGACAGATGGGGCCCGGTGGCGACAGATGGGGCCCGGTGGCGACAGATGGGGACCGGTGGAGACAGATGGGGCCCGGTGGCGACAGATGGGGACCGGTGGCGACAGATGGGGACCGGTGGCGACAGATGGGGACCGGTGGCGACAGATGGGGACTGCTAGCGACAGTGGCAACAGGTGGGGACTGGTGGAGACAGGTGGGGCCTGGTGGGACCCGGTGGAGACAGGTGGGTCCTGGTAGAGACAGGTGGGTCCTGGTAGAGACAGGTGGGGACCGGTGGCGACAAATAGGGCCTGGTTGGGCCTGGTGGTGACAGATGGGGCCCGGTGGAGACAGGTGGGGCCCAGTGGTGACAGGTGGAGACTGTTGGCGACAGATGGGGCCCGGTGGCGACAGGCAGGGCCCGGGGCAGATGGGGACCGGTGGCGACAGATGGGTACTGGATGTGATAGTAGACGACTGGTGGGGCCTGGTGGTGATAGTGGGGGACTGGTGGAGACAGGTGGGTCGTGGTGGCGACAGGTGGGTCGTGGTGGCTCACAGGTGGGTCGTGGTGGCGCCAGGTGGGTCGTGGTGGCGACAGATGGGGCCCAGTGGTGACAGATGGGGATCGTTGGCGACAGATGGGGACCGGTGGTGATAGTTGGGGACTGATGGGGACCCGATGACAACTGATGGGGACCGCTGGCGTCTGATGGGGCCAGGTGGCGACCAACGGGGCATGGTGGCAACAAGAGACGACTGGTGATGACAGGTCGGGCCTGGTTGGAACTGGTCGTGACAGATGGGACTTGGTGGTGACAGATGGGGCCCGGTGGCGACGGATGGGGACCGGCGGCGATAGTTGGGGATTGGTGGTGACAGGTGGGGCCTGGTGGCGACAGGTGGGGCCTGGTGGCGACAGGTGGGGCCTGGTGGCGACAGGTGGGGCCCGGTGGCGACTGGTGGAGACAGGTGGGGCATGGTGGCGACATATGGTGACCTGTGGCGACAGATGGGGACCGGTGCCGACAGATGGGTCCCGGTTGGGCCTGGTGGCGACGGATGGGGCCCGGTGGAGACAAGTGGGGCATGGTGGCAACAAATGGAGACCGGTGGCGACAGGTGGGGCCAGGTGGGACCCGGTGGCGACAGGTGGGTCGTGGTGGCGACAAGTGGGGCCTGGTAGGGACAGGTGGGGACCGGTGGTGAAAGTTGGGGCCTGGATGTGACAGATGGGGCCTGGTGGCGATAGAGGGGGACCGGTGGAGACAGATGGGGACTGCTGGCAACAGTTGGAGACCGGTGGCAACAGAAGGGGACAGTTGGCGACGCGATGGATGGGGAACGGTGGCGACAGGTGGGGCGTGGTGGCGACAGGTGGTGACAGATGGAGCCTGGTGGAGACAGATGGGGACCGGTGGCAACAGATGGGGGCCGGTGGCGACAGATGGGGGCCGGTGGCGACAGATGGGGGCCGGTGGCGACAGATGGGGCATGGGTGGGCCTGGTGGTGACAGATGGGGACTGCTGGCGACAGATGGGGCCCGGTGGCGACAGATGGGGCCCGGTGGCGACAGATGGGGCCCGGTGGCGACAGATGGGGACCGGTGGCGACAGATGGGGACCGGTGGCGACAGATGGGGACCGGTGGCGACAGATGGGGACCGGTGGCGACAGATGGTGCGTGGTTGGGCCTGGTGGCAACAGATGGAGACAGGTGGGACAGATGAGGCCTGGTGGTGACGGATGCGGCCTGGTGGGACCCGGTGGAGACAGCTGTGTCCTGGTTGCGGCCTGGTGGGACCCGGTGGAGACAGCTGTGTCCTGGTGGCGACAGATGGGGCCCGGTGGTGATAGTTGAGGACTGATGGGGCCTGGTGACGACGGATGGGGCCTGGTGGTGACGGACGGGGCCTGGTGACGACGGACGGGGCCTGGTGACGACGGACGGGGCCTGGTGACGACGGACGGGGCCTGGTGGTGACAGGTGGGGACCGGTGGGGACAGGTGGGGACCGGTGGAGACAGGTGGGGACCGGTGGAGACAGGTGGGGACCGGTGGAGACAGGTGGGTCCTGGTTGGCCCTGGTGGCGACAGATGGGGTCTGGTGGCGACAGATGGAGTCCGGTGGAGACAGATGGGTACCGGTGGTGATAGTTGGGGACTAATGGGGCCTGGTGGTGACAGGTGGGGTCCGGTGGCAGATGGGGACCGGTGCCGGCAGATGCAGACCGGTGGCGACAGATGGGGACTGGTGGTGACCGATGGGGCGTGGTTGGGCCTAATGGCGACAGATGGGGACCGGTGGTGACAGATGGGGTCTGGTGGCGTCGGATGGGGCCTGGTGGGTCCCGGTGGAGACAGGTGGGTCCTGGTTGTGACAGATGGGGCCTGGTGGCGACAGATGGGGCCCTGTGGGGACAGATGGGTACCGGTGGTGATTCTTGAGGACTGTTGGGGCCTGGTGGCGACAGATGGGGCCCTGTGGGGACAGATGGGTACCGGTGGTGATTCTTGAGGACTGTTGGGGCCTGGTGGCGACGGACGGGGCCTGATGGCGACAGATGGGGACCGGTGGTGATGGATGGGGACCGGTGGTGACGGATGGGGACCGGTGGCGACGGATGGGGACTGCTGGCGACGGATGGGGACAGGTGGAGACAGGTGGGACCTGGTGGGACCCGGTGGAGACAGGTGGGTCCTGTTGGCGATAGGTGGGGCCCGGTGGGGACAGATGGGTACCGGTGGTGATTCTTGAGGACTGATGGGGCCTGGTGGCGACGGACGGGGACCGGTGGTGACAGATGGGGACCGGTGGTGACGGACGGGGCCTGGTGGCGATGGACAGGGACCGGTGGCGACGGACGGGGACCGGTGGTGACGGATGGGGACCGGTGGTGACGGACGGGGACCAGTGGTGACAGATGGGGCCTGCTGGCGACGGATGGGGTCCGGTGGAGACAGTGGCGACAGGTGGGGACTGGTGGAGACAGGTGGCGACAGGTGGGTTCTGATGGGACCTGGTGGAGACAGATGGGGCCTGGTGGCGACAGATGGGGCCTGGTGGCGACAGATGGAGAACGGTGGAGACAGATGGGTACTGGTGGTGATAGTTGGGGACTGATGGGGCATGGTGGCGACAGACGGGGACCGGTGGCAGATGGGGACCGGTGGCGACAGATGGGGACTGGTGGTGACTGATGGGGCGTGGTTGGGCCTGGTGGCGACAGATGGGTCCGGTGGCGACTGATGGGGACCGGTGGTGACAGATGGGGACCGGTGGTGACAGATGGGGTCTGGTGGCGACGGATGGGGCCTGGTGGGACCCGGTGGAGACAGGTGGGTCCTGGTGGTGACAGATGGGGCCTTGTTGCGACAGATGGGGCCTGGTGGGGACAGATGGGGCCCGGTGGAGACAGATGGGGCCCGGTGGAGACAGATGGGGCCCGGTGGAGACAGATGGGGCCCGGTGGAGACAGCTGGGGCCCGGTGGAGACAGCTGGGGCCCGGTGGCGACAGCTGGGGACTGCTGGCAACGGATGGGGACTGCTAGCGACAGTGGCGACAGGTGGGGACTGGTGGAGACAGGTGGGGCCTAGTGGGACCCGGTGGAGACAGGTGGGCCCTGGTGGCGACAGGTGGGGCCCGGTGGGGACAGATGGGTACTGGTGGTGATTCCTGAGGACTGATGGGGCCTGGTGGCGACGGACAGGGACCGGTGGTGACAGATGTGGCCTGGTGGTGACGGATGGGGCCTGGTGGCGACGGATGGGGCCTGGTGGCGACGGACGGGGCCTGGTTGGGCCTGGTGGCGACAGATGGGGCCTGGTGGCAACAGGTGGGGCACGGTGGAGACAGATGGGTACCGGTGGTGATAGTTAGGGACTGATGGGGCCCTGGTGGCAGCGGAAGGGGCCTGGTGGCAGCAGAAGGCAACTGGTGAAGATAGGTGGGTCATGGAGGCGACAGATGGGGCCTGGTTGGGCCTGGTCGTGACAGATTGGCCCTGGTGGCGACAAATGGGGACCGGTGGCGACAGATGGGGCCCGGGTGGCAACAGGTAGGGCCCGGTGGAGTCAGGTGGGGACAGGTGGTGACAGATGGGGACTGATTGAGATAGGTGGGGCCTGGTGGCAACAGATGGGAACTGCTGGCGACGGACGGGGACCGGTGGCGACGGACGGGGACCGGTGGCGACGGACGGGGACCGGTGGCGACAGGAGGTGACTGGTGGCGACAGGTGGGTCCTGGTTGGGCCTGGTCATGACAGATGGGGCCTGGTGGCGACAGATGGGGACTGCTGGCAACAGATGGGGTCCGGTGGCGATGGATGGGCTCCGGTGGAGACAGGTGGCGACAGGTGGGGACTGGTGGAGACAGGTGGGGCCCGGGGGCGACAGGTGGGGCCCGGGGGCGACAGGTGGGGCCCGGTGGGGACAGGTGGGGCCCGGTGGGGCCCGGTGGGGACAGGTGGGGCCCGGTGGGGACAGGTGGGGCCCGGGGGCGACAGGTGGGGCCCGGTGGGGACAGGTGGGGCCCGGGGGCGACAGGTGGGGCCCGGGGGGAGCAGGTGGGGCCCAGTGCCGACAGGTGTGGACCCGTGGCGACTGGTGGGGCCTGGTGGTGACGGACGGGGCCTGGTGGCGACGGACAGGGCCTGCTGGTGGCAGATAGAGCTTGGTGGCCACAGACGGGGCCTGCTGGTGGCAGATAGCGCTTGGTGGCGACAGGAGGTGACTAGTGGCGACAGACGGGGCCTGGTGGCGACAGACGGGGCCTGGTGGCGACAGATGGGGCCTGGTGGCGACAGGAGGTGACTGGTGGCAACTGACGGGGACCGGTGGTGACGGACGGGGACCGGTGGTGACGGACGGGGACCGGTGGCGACAGGAGGTGACTGGTGGCGACAGGTGGGTCCTGGTTGGGCCTGGTCATGACAGATGGGGCCTGGTGGCGACCGATGTGGACAGATGGGGACTGCTGGCAACAGATGGGGTCCGGTGGCGATGGATGGGCTCCGGTGGAGACAGGTGGCGACAGGTGGGGACTGGTGGAGACAGGTGGGGCCCGGGGGCGACAGGTGGGGCCCGGGGGCGACAGGTGGGGCCCGGTGGGGACAGGTGGGGCCCGGTGGGGACAGGTGGGGCCCGGTGGGGACAGGTGGGGCCCGGTGGGGACAGGTGGGGCCCGGGGGCGACAGGTGGGGCCCGGTGGGGACAGGTGGGGCCCGGGGGCGACAGGTGGGGCCCGGGGGGAGCAGGTGGGGCCCAGTGCCGACAGGTGTGGACCCGTGGCGACTGGTGGGGCCTGGTGGTGACGGACGGGGCCTGGTGGCGACGGACAGGGCCTGCTGGTGGCAGATAGAGCTTGGTGGCCACAGACGGGGCCTGCTGGTGGCAGATAGCGCTTGGTGGCGACAGGAGGTGACTAGTGGCGACAGACGGGGCCTGGTGGCGACAGACGGGGCCTGGTGGCGACAGATAGGGCCTGGTGGCGACAGGAGGTGACTGGTGGCAACTGACGGGGACCGGTGGTGACGGACGGGGACCGGTGGTGACGGACGGGGACCGGTGGCGACGGACGGGGACCGGTGGCGACAGGAGGTGACTGGTGGCGACAGGTGGGTCCTGGTTGGGCCTGGTCATGACAGATGGGGCCTGGTGGCGACCGATGTGGACAGATGGGGACTGCTGGCAACAGATGGGGTCCGGTGGCGATGGATGGGCTCCGGTGGAGACAGGTGGCGACAGGTGGGGACTGGTGGAGACAGGTGGGGCCCGGGGGCGACAGGTGGGGCCCGGGGGCGACAGGTGGGGCCCGGGGGCGACAGGTGGGGCCCGGTGGGGACAGGTGGGGCCCGGTGGGGACAGGTGGGGCCCGGTGGGGACAGGTGGGGCCCGGGGGCGACAGGTGGGGCCCGGTGGGGACAGGTGGGGCCCGGGGGCGACAGGTGGGGCCCGTGGGGAGCAGGTGGGGCCCAGTGCCGACAGGTGTGGACCCGTGGCGACTGGTGGGGCCTGGTGGTGACGGACGGGGCCTGGTGGCGACGGACAGGGCCTGCTGGTGGCAGATAGAGCTTGGTGGCCACAGACGGGGCCTGCTGGTGGCAGATAGCGCTTGGTGGCGACAGGAGGTGACTAGTGGCGACAGACGGGGCCTGGTGGCGACAGACGGGGCCTGGTGGCGACAGATGGGGCCTGGTGGCGACAGGAGGTGACTGGTGGCAACTGACGGGGACCGGTGGTGACGGACGGGGACCGGTGGCGACGGACGGGGACCGGTGGCGACGGACGGGGACCGGTGGCGACGGACGGGGACCGGTGGCGACAGACGGGGCCTGGTGGCAACAGACGGGGCCTGGTGGTGGCACATGGCGCTTGGTGGTGGCACATGGCGCTTGGTGGTGGCACATGGCGCTTGGTGGCGACAGGAGGTGACTGGTGGAGACAGATGGGGCCTGGTGGCGACAGGTGGGGCCTGGTGGGGCCTGGTCGTGACAGATGCGGCCTGGCGGCGACAGATGTGTCCTGGTGGTGACAGATGGGGCCTGGTTGCGACATATGGGGCCTGGTGGCGACAGATGGGGCCTGGTAGCAACAGGTGGGCCACGGTGGAGACAGATGGGTACCGGTGGTGATAGTTAGGGACTGATGGGGCCCTGGTGGCGGCGGAAGGGGCCTGGTGGCGACAGACAGGGCCTGGTGGCGGCAGAAGGCAACTGGTGGAGATAGGTGGGTCCTGGTGGCGACAGATGGGGCCTGGTGGTGACAGATTGGGCCTGGTGGTGACAGATGGGGACCGGTGGCGACTGACGGGGACCGGTGGCGACTGACGGGGACCGGTGGCGACTGACGGGGACCGGTGGCGACTGACAGGGACCGGTGGTGGGACAGGGCCTGGTGGTGGGACAGGGCCTGGTGGTGGGACAGGGCCTAGTGGTGGGACAGGGCCTAGTGGTGGGACAGGGCCTGGTGGTGGCACATGGCGCTTGGTGGCGGCACATGGCGCTTGGTGGCGGCACATGGCGCTTGTTGGCGACAGGAGGTGACTGGTGGAGACAGATGGGGCCTGGTGGCGACAGGTGGGTCCTGGTGGCGACAGGTGGGTGCTGGTTGGGCCTGGTCGTGACAGATGGGGCCTGGTGGTGACAGATGTGGACCGGTTGGGACTGGTGGAGACAGATGGGGACTGCTGGCAACAGATGGGGGTCCTGTGGCGACGGATGGGATCCGGTGGCGATGGATGGGGACTGGTGGAGACAGGTGGTGACAGGCGGGGCCAGGTGGCGACCGGTGGCGACAGACGGGGCCTGGTGGCGACAGACGGGGCCTGGTGGCGACTGGTGGGGCCTGGTGGCGACAGGTGGGGCCTGGTGGCGACAGGTGGGGCCTGGTGGCGACAGGTGGGGCCTGGTGGGACCTGCTGGAGGCAGGTGGGGCCTAATGGGGACTGGTGGAGACAGGTTTGGACCGGTGACGACAGAAGGGAGAGAGGGGGGAGGGGGGGAACAAAGAGGGATTGGTGGTGACTGACGGGGACAGAGGGGGACTGATGGGGATAGAATGGGAATGATGGGGACTGGTGGGGACAGAGGGAGACTGCGGGGACAGATGGGGAGAGAAGGGGACACAGGGAGACAGATGGTTCATGTGGCGACTGATGGGGACGGGTGGGGACAGAGGGAGACTGCGGGGACAGATGGGGAGAGAAGGGGACACAGGGAGACAGAGGGAGACGGATGGTTCTTGTGGAGACTGATAGGGATGGGTGGGGACAGAAGGCGACTGGCGGTGACTGATAGGGAGAGAAGGAGACAGGAGGGGGTTAAATGGTTCTGATGGGGACTGGTGGGGGCACATGGAGACTGGTGGGGGATTGGAGGGGACACATGTGGACTGGTGGGGACACGGAGGCTGGTGGGGACACGGAGGCTGGTGGGGATGATGATTCTAATGGGGACAGATGCGGACCGGTGGGGACACAAGGGGACATGGGACAGAGGGGAACAGATGGGGACACATGGGAACAGACGGGGACCAGGGGGAACTGGTGCGGATTAGTGTGGAAAGATGGGCTCTGACGGGGAGGGACGGGACGGGGTGGGGACTGAATTGAACAGATGAGGTCTGCTGGGGACAGATGGGGACGGGTGGGATCAGAAGGGGGCAGAAGAGGACGGGTGAGTGGCGGGAGGGTTCGATGAGGGGCGGGGGGGTTCGATGAGGGGCGGGGGTGTTCGATGAGGGGCGGGGGGGTTCGATGGGGGAGAGAGGGACGATGAGGGGACGATGGGGAGAGGGGCGACGATGGGAAGAGGGGGGACAATGATAGGGGGCAATGGAGTCGGGGGGACGGGCTCGGGGGGGAACGGCGACGGGGGGAACGGCGACGGGGGGGAACGGCGACGGGGGGGAACGGCGACGGGGGGGAACGGCGACGGGGGGGAACGGCGACGGGGGGGAACGGCGACGGGGGGGAACGGCGACGGGGGGGAACGGCGACGGGGGGGAACGGCGACGGGGGGGGAAAGGCGACGGGGGGGGGGAGACGGGGGGGGGAGAAGGCGACGGGGGGGAGAAGGCGACGGGGGGGAGAAGGCGACGGGGGGGAGAAGGCGACGGGGGGGGAGAAGGCGACGGGGGGGAGAAGGCGACGGGGGGGAGAAGGCGACGGGGGGAGAAGGCGACGGGGGGGGAAGGAGACGGGGGGGGGGGGAAGGAGACGGGGGGGGAAAGAGACGGGGGGGAAAGAGACGGGGGGGAAAGAGACGGGGGGGGAAGGAGACGGGGGGGAAAGAGACGGGGGGGGAAGGAGACGGGGGGGAAAGAGACGGGGGGGAAAGAGACGGGGGGGAAAGAGACGGGGGGGGGGAGGAGACGGGGGGGAAGGAGACGGGGGGGAAGGAGACGGGGGGGGAAGGAGACGGGGGGGGGAAGAGACGGGGGGGGAAGGAGACGGGGGGGGAAGGAGACGGGGGGGGAAAGAGACGGGGGGGGAAAGAGACGGGGGGGGGGGAAAGAGACGGGGGGGGAAAGAGACGGGGGGGGGGAAAGAGACGGGGGGGGAAGAGACGGGGGGGGGAAAGAGACGGGGGGGGGAGGAGACGGGGGGGAAGGAGACGGGGGGGAAGGAGACGGGGGGGGAAGGAGACGGGGGGGGGAAGAGACGGGGGGGGAAGGAGACGGGGGGGGAAGGAGACGGGGGGGGAAAGAGACGGGGGGGGGAAAGAGACGGGGGGGGGAAAGAGACGGGGGGGGAAAGAGACGGGGGGGGGGAAAGAGACGGGGGGGGAAAAGAGACGGGGGGGGAAAGAGACGGGGGGGGAAGAGACGGGGGGGGGGAAGAGACGGGGGGGGGGAAGGAGACGGGGGGGGGAAGGAGACGGGGGGGGGGAAGGAGACGGGGGGGGGGAAGGAGACGGGGGGGGTGAAGGAGACGGGGGGGGGGAAGGAGACGGGGGGGGGAAGGAGACGGGGGGGGGGAAGGAGACGGGGGGTAAGGAGACGGGGGGGGGAAGGAGACGGGGGGGTAAGGAGACGGGGGGGTAAGGAGACGGGGGGGAAGGAGACGGGGGGGTAAGGAGACGGGGGGGGGGAAGGAGACGGGGGGGGGAAGGAGACGGGGGGGTAAGGAGACGGGGGGGGGGAAGGAGACGGGGGGGGGGAAGGAGACGGGGAGGGGAAGGAGACGGGGAGGGGAAGGAGACGGGGAGGGGAAGGAGACGGGGAGGGGAAGGAGACGGGGAGGGGAAGGAGACGGGGAGGGGAAGGAGACGGGGGGGGAAGGAGACGGGGGGGGAAGGAGACGGGGGGGGAAGGAGACGGGGGGGGGAAGGAGACGGGGGGGAAGGAGACGGGGGGCGGGAAGGAGACGGGGGGGGAAGGAGACGGGGGGGGGAAGGAGACGGGGGGGGGGAAGGAGACGGGAGGGGAAAGGAGACGGGGGGGGAAGGAGACGGGGGGGAAGGAGACGGGGGGGGAAGGAGACGGGGGGGGAAGGAGACGGGGGGGGGGGAAGGAGACGGTGGGGAAGGAGACGGGGGGGGGGGGAGGACGGGGGGAGCGATTAGGGTGGGAGTGGGCGGGTTGGAATCACTGAACAAAGTTCAGTGAGAGGCCGTTTTGGGAGGGAAGGTTTAGAGTGACTGGAGAAGGTGACAGCGATAGGGAGGGATGGAGTGTCTGGAGGAGGTGACAGTGATAGGGAGGGTTGGAGTGTTTGGTGGAGGTGACAGTGATAGGGAGGGTTGGAGTGTTTGGAGGACGTGACAGTGATAGGGAGGGTTGGCGTGTGCAGAGGAGGGGACAGTGATAGGGAGGGATGGAGTGTGTGGAGGAGGTGACAGTGATAGGGAGGGATGGAGAGTTTGGTGGAGGTGGCAGTGATAGGGAGGGATGGAGTGTGTGGAGGAGGTGACAATGATAGGG
Source organism: Chiloscyllium plagiosum (assembly GCF_037043375.1). NCBI lineage: Eukaryota > Metazoa > Chordata > Chondrichthyes > Orectolobiformes > Hemiscylliidae > Chiloscyllium > Chiloscyllium plagiosum. The sequence continues at coordinate 43,484,445 of NW_028270181.1, read as the reverse complement.
AGGGTTGGAGTGTTTGGAGGAGGTGACAGTGATAGGGAGGGTTGGAGTGTGTGGAGGAGGTGACAGTGATAGGGAGGGTTGGAGTGTGCGGAGGAGGTGACAGTGATAGGGAGGGATGGAGTGTGTGGAGGAGGTGACAGTGATAGGGAGGGTTGGAGTGTGTGGAGGAACTGACAGTGATAGGGAGGGTTGGAGTTTGTGGAGGAGGTGACAGTGATAGGGAGGGATGGAGTGTGTGGAGGAACTGACAATGATAGGGAGGGTTGGAGTTTGCGGAGGAGGTGACAGTGATAGGGAGGGTTGGAGTTTGTGGAGGAGGTGACAGTGATAGGGAGGGATGGAGTGTGTGGAGGAACTGACAGTGATAGGGAGGGTTGGAGTTTGCGGAGGAGGTGACAGTGATAGGGAGAGATGGAGTGTCTGGAGGAGTTTAAACAGATCGGGACGGCTTTGATGTTCACCCAAGGTGAAATACATAGGGAGGGCTGTACAGACAGAAGAATTTGAAAGCCTGTGGAGGAGGCTGGGTGTTACGAGCAGGGAAAGGAATAGTGTGTGTCAGAGGGAGCATAAAGTGAGTCTGAGTGATGTTTGTGAGGGAAGCCACACATATGAGTGGAATAAATTGACAGCACATACCTCAGGCACCTGCAATGGTGAAACCCTCATTTGAATATGACTGGAAGAAATAACAGTAAACTGTCACAGAAATTTAAAATACCCATTATTAAAGGTAGCGCAGGTTGGACAATGGCAAAGAGATTGTCATGGAGGACAGGGATGGAACAGAATAATGCATGTGCATGGATTCAGATCCACAGTAAAGAGATCATACCAGGGCCTAACCAATGAACCACAGCAAAACAAGTTAACTATTGAATTATAGATGAATGCTCAAAAATATTCACCTCTGAATCAATGTCATTCTACTTCAATGTAAACTCTCTGGCTGGAGCTTGTAGCTGAGAAGTTAGCACAGAACTGGCATCAGAGAAATGCTTCAGTTTTCATTAATTCCACTACTCTGTAAAATGAGATGACAAAAGAAACATGCTGAGAGACATTCAGAATAAACAAATGTATCTCTTGGCTTGAGTGTTAAACATCCACCTGTTAAAGGAGTTTCCAAAATCTAACACCATCTGTTCAGGACAGGAATTTACAAAATGATTTGAAAGATCTAGTATTTTAATGACAAGATTATGTTGTAGAGATGATTTGAGAGACTTGATAGATGCATCTAATTTTAAGATGTTTTTCTAAACGCTAATTTTGGTCTTCCAAAGATTATTTGGATAGCAGAAGACTGGAATTCAGAAAAGAGAAAATTATTAATGAACAGAATTAACCTTCTGTGTTAATCTCCTCAATGGCGGAGTACCTACCCAGCATTCCCCGCGGTGGTGAATACCCTCTTTCCTCACTACAGACGAGGGCGGCGCAGCCGCAGTGCCGGGTTTGTCTCCGTGGGAAATGGGAAGAGACGCGCTTTTCCAGACGGTAAGGCCGCAGGGGCTGGACAGAGGGATTCAGACCGAGAATAAACCCTTCCAGAGAGAAGCGAGCACCTTGAAAAATAACTTGTGGGTAAATGTTTTGCATTTCCGAGGTGAGCAGCCGCCATCTTGGCCGGGAATGTGGACGCATGCGCAGAGGGATCAGTGACGTCACGGGGCGGGGCCTGAGGGTAACTCATGCAGATGCTGAAAACCTGAGACTAGAATCACAGAGATGTCCAGCCTGGATACAGAGCCTTCGGTCCAACCCGTCCATACCGACCAGATATCCCAACCCAATCCAGTCCCACCCGCCAGCGCCCGGCCCATATCCCTCCAAACCCTTCCTATTCATATACCCATCCAAATGTCTTTTAAATGTTGTAATTGTACCAGCCCCCACCACATCCACTGGCAGCTCATTCCATACTCGTACCACTCTGTGCGTGAAAAAAATGCCCCTGAGGTCTTTTTCATATCTTTCCCCTCTCACCCGAAACCTATGCCCTCTGGTTCTGGACTCCCTCACCCCAGGGAAAAAACTTTGTCTCTTTATCCTTTCCATGCCCCTAATGATTTTGTAAACCTCTGTAAGGTCACCCCTCAGCCTCCGTCACTCCAGGGAAAACAGCACCAGCCTGTGCAGCTTCTTCTGATAGCTCAAATCCTCCAACCCTGGTGTGAGAGACGATTTCGGTACAAATAGTTAAGATGTGCATGACCTCAGAGTCTAAGGGGAATAGAGCCGTGGGGGTAGGGTAAAACATGCTTCTCTATAATAAAGGACGAGACAGAGTAGAAAAACAAGTCCTTGATTGATAAGACCACTAACTCTGACAGAGAAGAATAAGTCCTTGACTGATAAGACTGCAGGCTAGAAAAACAACTAGGGAGACATATACTGCAGACTTTGTGATAAGGGTCCAGAATGGAAAAATAATGCATGTTCAGAATGTGAACCTCGTGACTCTTTAGAGCTATAGAAGGGAGGAGCTTGAACTGTATTTAATCGAAAACTTTGTTAGCCTGGCGTGCTTTTCTCAGAAGAGTGCCCAACTCTGCAGACTTGCTAATAAAACTTTGTTTTCCTGAATTTGTCTAGAGCGATTATTGAGAAGCGATTTTCATTTCTAACAAACTTGGGGGCTCGTCCGATCAACACTCCGGCCGCGAGGGGGGGCTGAGGAAGGACATCGGAGAAGGTGCACCCTGCCGAGTTCAGCAGTCCCTGATTCCTTGCTTGTCGCCCCGCGCGGCTTGAGCGAATGATATCCGGAAGGCTCAGGAGAACAAAGGAGGGGTGTGGCCGAGGTAGTGGGGACGGTTAACGGTCGAGTAATTTCGGTGCACCGAACCCAGGTAAGAACAGACTTGCGGGAACCGTCTTTCCGGAGGACTGGGGACCTGCGGAGTGCCTGTAGATTTTTCTACAGAGACGTGGGACTCAGGAATCTAGAGACCGGGCCTCGTCTGTGCGGGATTTTGCAGAGACCGTGTTTGCGGAGGAACGTGGACCTACGGGGTGCCTGTGATCTGTTTCACAGAGACGTAGGACACAGGAATCCAAAGACCGGGGGTGCCTGCAAAGGGACCTGGGCGATCACGGGACTGAAGGTCCGGGAATTGGCTAAATAGTGATAGATTATCACGGGATAATACAGGAATCTCCGATTTTACAAAGTCCTCGGCAATGGGAAGTAAGGGATCCAAGGCGAATAAGGGAAAGGTAGGCTTGAGCGTAGACAATGAAAAATACCCCGGGGTACCTGACGATAGTCCGTTAGGAATAATGTTAAATAATTGGGATCAGGGTAGGAGAAAAGGAAAATCTAGAAAGAAGATGGTGAGATACTGTCAAACGTGGTCCCAAACACCTATTCAGGGAGACTCAGTGTGGTGGCCTAAATTCGGCACTGATGAAGACTGGGTCCGGCAAGCTCTAATTTTATATGTCAATTCGAAACCTAATGTTACTCAGGAGGAAAGTGATTCCGCCCTTTGTTGGCTGCCAGTCACACTATCTTGCAAAATGAAGGTAACCAATGAAGACTCGAAAGGGCAGAAAGAATGGGAACCTTTAGATCACTTACCGCCGCCCTACGTGACCCCATCGGCCCCGCAAAATGGTCCTTCGGGTGGCGACGATTCAGGGGAAGGGGAAGAAAGCGGGGAGGAACCACCAGGTGCCTCAGGAGTACAGACTAGATCTCAAGCTGAAAAGAGTCACAGACGGAACTCTGTCCCGATTGCAAGAATGAATCCACTCCGGGAAGTGCCCATGGGAGGCGCGGAAGGAGGGACGGGATATGTGAACGTCCCCTTAACGAGTACTGAAGTACGGAATTACAAGAGGGAGATGAAGGGCCTACTGGAGGACCCCATGGGCCTGGCTGAACAATTAGATCAGTTCCTGGGGCCAAATACTTATACGTGGGATGAGATGTATTCCATCATGGGAACATTGTTCTCTAGCCAGGAGCGACAGATGATACGACAAGCTGCGCTGTTGGTCTGGGAGAGAGAGGGAGGAGCAGGAGGGGAGCAGAAATTTCCCCTCACCGACCCCGAGTGGGATAAGCAAACGGAAGAAGGAAGACGCAACATGAGGGATATGCAGGAATATTGGATAAAAGGAATAAGGCAGGCAGCCCCGAAGGGGCACAATTTTACCAAGGCCTTTGGGAATCATCAAAACCCGGAAGAAACCCCTACAGACTTCCTAGACAGGATTAGGAAGAACTTGCAGCAGTTCGCTGGGGTGGACCCTGAGACGGCAGTGGGACAGCAACTCATACGGGTAGAGTTTGTGTCAAAAGCCTGGCCGGACATACGAAAGAAGTTAGAGAAAATGGATGATTGGGATAGTAAACCTCTGAGTGAACTACTACGGGAGGCGCAAAAGGTGTTTGTGAGAAGGGACGATGAGAAGCAAAAGAAGGCGACAAAGATAATGATGCAGACGGTGCAACAAGTGACAGCTGGAAGGAGGGAAAAGGGGGAGCCGTGGCAGGAACAGGAAAGGGGAGAGTCGTGGTAAGAGCAGAGGAAAAGAGAACCATGGCCGGAACAAAGGAAGGGTGGAGGAACGCGAGACCGCGACAGGGAAACGAAGAGGACACTCAGATGTTACTATTGTAATGAAGAGGGACATTTTAAACGGGAGTGCTCCCGCTACAAGCGGGAGGTGAGGTTGTACGCCCTGATGGAGGAAGATTAGGGAGGTCGGGGGTTCCTACCCTTGGGGCAAAAGGACTATCGACAGGAACCCCTGGTAAACTTGAAAGTAGGGCCCCAAGGATCGGAGATCACATTTATGGTGGACTCGGGAGCCGAAAGATCGAGTATAATCCAAATACCCCCCGGCACCCGAGCAGGAGGAAAAGTTATGGGGGTATCTGGCATTGGAGGAAAGACATTGCAAGTCCCAGTAGTGGAGGACGTGGAAATTGGGTATGAAAACAGAACTACTAATCGAGACCTCCTTCTACTGCCATCGGCGGGGTTTAATTTGTTAGGAAGAGACTTGCAGGTCAAACTAGGGATCGGAACGGTACCAAGTAACGGGGAAATGGTGGTAATGTTGTTCGCCCTCACCGAAGAAGACGATCAACAGATAGACCCGGAAGTATGGTACCGAGAGGGGAACAGAGGGGGTCTAAACATCAAACCTCTCCAAATCACCATGTTACCAGGAAGAGGCCCGGTAAGAAGGAAACAGTATCCGATTGCTATGGAAGGACGGGAAGGGTTACAACCTGTGATAGAAAGATTAATCACAGATGGACTACTGGAGGAATGCATGTCCCCTTTCAATACTCCAATACTCCCTGTGAGGAAGCCGGATGGGACATATAGGCTGGTGCAAGACCTGCGGGGGTTGAATGAAGTAGTCCAGGCTAGATACCCGGTGGTACCTAATCCCTACACGTTAATGAGTAAAATTCCCCCCGAACATGAATGGTTCAGCGTAATAGATCTGAAGGATGCCTTCTAGAGTTGCCCCCTTGATGAAGAAAGTCGGAACCTTTTTGCATTTGAATGGGAGAATCCCTTCACAGGACGAAAGCGTCAGTTAAGATGGACAGTCTTGCCGCAGGGATTCACGGAGTCACCCAATTTGTTTGGACAAATACTGGAGCAGATCTTAGGAGGATTTCGGTGTAACGCGGAGAATCAATTGCTCCAATATGTCGATGATCTCTTACTCTCAGGACCAAGAGAAGAGGAAGTACGAGCAGACACCGTTGCCCTGCTGAACTTCCTGGGAAAACAGGGCCTACGCGTCTCCAGGTCAAAACTCCAGTTTGTGGAGCAAGAAGTAAGATATCTGGGCCATCAGGTCAGTAAGGGGCATCGCCGTATCACACCAGAACGAATATTGGGGATTACGGGTATGCCAATACCCAGGACGAAGAAGGAAATCAGACAATTCCTGGGGCTAGTAGGGTATTGCCGGATATGGATTGAAAGTTACACCACTCTAGTAAAGTTTTTGTACGACAAACTGGGACAAGAAGAACAAAAGCTGGACTGGTCAGATGAGGAGGAGCAGCGATTTAATATTCTTAAAAATAAACTGATCCGAGCTCTGGTATTGGCTTTACCCACCCTGAAGGAACCGTTCCAGTTATATGTTAATAGCGCCGGCGGAATTGCCCAAGGTGTGCTTACCCAGCTGCGGGCAGGGAAACGTCAGCCGGTTGCATTTTTGTCAAAAATGTTAGACCCTGTGTCACGTGGATGGCCGACCTGTATCCAGGCAGTGGCAGCTACGGCAATGTTAGTAGAAGAGGCCCGGAAACTTACCTTTGGAGGAAGAATCACAGTATACTCCCCACATTCGGTTAGTACCATACTGGCTCAAAAGGCTCACCGCTGGTTAACAGACTCTCGCATCCTGAAGTATGAGACGATTTTGATGACCGGCGACGATCTCAATTTTGCAAAAGATCTCAGTTGCAACCCTGCCCAGTTTCTGTACGGACGTCCTGCAGATGAGAAACAGGAGCATGATTGTGTGGAATTTGTAGACTTACAGACCAAAAGCCGAGAGGATCTGCAAGAGGCCCCGCTGGGTGAAGGACAGGAACTGTATATCGACGGGTCCTCCCGGTGCATCAGTGGGGTACGGTACAGTGGCTATGCTGTCGTAGATGGTGCAACGAAACGGACGATCGAGTCCGGACGACTGCCCGGGAAGTGGTCAGCCCAATCCTGTGAGTTGTACGCCCTCCAGAGGGCCCTGAAGTTGTTGGAGGGGAAAGTGGGGACTATATATACTGACTCAAAGTATGCATACGGAATCGTTCATACTTTCGGCAAAATCTGGAAAGAGCAAGGATTGATAACTTCCCGTGAAAAGAATTAGCTCACGAACAAATGATCAGCCTAACGTTGGAAGCCCTGGCGTTACCTACGGAACTTGCAGTAGTCCATGTACCCGGTCACCAGAAGGGGTCGACACTGGAAGCGGTGGGAAACCGGCTGGCAGACGAGGAAGCCAAGCGGGCAGCGGTCGAAAAATCCGTCCAATTATTAACATTAATACCGTTGAGGGAAGGGCTCGCTAAACAACCCGTCTTCACCCAGGGGGAGATTGATAAAATGGATCAATTGGGTGCCCGGCTAGATACTAACGGGAAGTGGACGGGTCCTGATGGGAGACAAGTACTGAACAAACAGATCACCCGGAGTATTCTGCACCGATTACACCATCAGACCCACTGGGGGGTGCAAGCCATGTGTGACACGATCCTGAGAGACTATGTATGTAGGGGGATATACACGTTAGCCCAACAAGAAATAGTCGGATGCCCCACTTGCCAGCGAATTAACAAGAAAGCCATGCGCTCTATGCCAGCTGGTGGTCAGCCCCTCGCAATTAGGCCATTCTAGAGGATCCAAATAGACTTTACAGACTTACCCCCAGTACAGAGATGGAAGTATCTGCTAGTAATAGTAGACCATTTCACCCACTGGGTAGAGGCTTTCCCAACCGCCAAAGCCGATGCACCAACCGTGGCCCGACTGTTGTTAGACAACATAATCCCGAGATATGGCATGATGGAATCTATAGACTCAGACTGCGGGACACATTTTGTTTCTAGGCTACACCATTTGATCTGTAATGCCCTGGGTATCCAATGGAAATTCCACGCACCCTGGCATCCCCAAAGCTCGGGTCGAGTTGAGAGAATGAATGGCACGCTCAAGACCCAATTGACTAAGCTGATGTTAGAAACTAAGTTACCATGGCCAAAGTGCCTGCCCATTGCCCTATTGAGGATACGTACAGCACCTCGCCGGGATATCGGGGTCTCCCCCTATGAGATGCTGTTCGGATTACCATATTGGAGTAAGGTTGATGGGTGTCCCACTCTACAAGGGGGAGATGTATTTGTCAGAGACTATTTACTGGCCTTATCCCGTTCTTTTGCAGAACTCCGGAGGAAGGGTCTCCTGGCTCAGACTCCCCCGCTCGACTTCCTCTTGTATAAGGTGGAGCCCGGAGATTGGGTACTTGTAAAGACCTGGAAGGCCGAAAAGCTCCAGCCGCAGTGGGAAGGACCGTTCCTGGTCCTGTTAACAACTGAAGCCGCTGTTTGGACGAAAGAAAAAGGGTGGGCCCACGCATCGAGGATAAAGGGGCCTGTTCCGCCTGAAGAAGAAAGCACCTGGACATGCGAGCAAGGGGACAAGCCATTGGTGGTAAAGCTGAAAAGACAGCGACAATGAACTCTACCTGGACTGTATTGGTGGGGATATTGATCGGTTTACTCCTGTATGTGGGGGAGGGCGAGGGGCGATGTGACAAATGTCGGACTACGGTGAGGATTGGGAGTCAGATCTACTCGGGATCATTTGTGTCTCACTCCCATGTGAACGATCGGTGTTACGTTGTGAATGCACGGCAAGAATGTCGGGAGGATGGAAAACCCTATTATCAAGTGTATAATAAAGGGTACGGTGGCAAAGTCCGTGGGTGCCCTAAAAATGACCGCTGGGTGTGTGTTAACAAAGATGGGCAGTGGGGCCTACCCTCCGTGTTGCTCAGAGAGCAGGTTGACAGAGTCAAGGAGACCAGAGTTCAGAACACTGAACGGAAGTTAGAGAAAGAGAACGACCGTCAGAGAACGGTCGTTGTCTCTAAAGTGCCATCTATATACAAAGAGGTAGAAGGACAGATTGAACTCCCTGATGTTACACAAAACCTGTTTATTGATCTCACCTCTAGGATTGCCACTGTTTTAAATGTTAGCAATTGCTGGGTTTGTGGGGGGCCACATATGTCAGAACAATGGCCGTGGACTGGGCAAAGCTTAGACATATGGGAATTGCTTCAATACAATTGGACACATGTCAACGAAAGGAAAAGCCAGGGGTGGAGACTGACAAATAGCCCTGAGGGCCAGTTATGTGTTGAAGGCAAGGGGACCGTGAAGGTAGGGATTAGCCCCTGTCAGAGTGTATTGAATGCCACCACACAAGTATGGTGGCCTGAGAATATTGCTTGGTACATTGCAAACCGAGATCATCAAAATTGCATTCGGTTACGTTCTGATTCCTCCTCTTACGAGCTAAGTGCTGACCCTTCCGATGGCATGAAAAGAGTGTGGAGCGGTGGTTGTCAGGGGAATCAATGCTGGGATAATCCTGTCCAGACTCTGCCACGGGGCCAACATTCCGAATACTGGAATTGCAGTGGTCCTGGTCCTTATGAAGGCGTCCCTGGGGTAAAGGAGTTGTGGGATGACGTTGTGAGGCAGGGAGGGCCTGCTCCAGATGGCCTATTTTGGATATGCGGTAATCAGGCATATTCCAAACTGCCCATGGGATGGGCTGGAGTATGCTTCCTGGGTCTAATAAGACCTGAATTCTTCCTATTACCCCGGGAGGAAGGCGATGATTTGGGAGTTAAACTCTTTGACTCCCTGCGTAGGTCGCCAAGGGATATCCAAGTCAGTGATTGGGGGGATGAGTGGCCACCGGCCCGTATTATTGAATACTACGGGCCTGCTACGTGGGCACAGGACGGATCATGGGGATACCGTACTCCTATCTATATGTTAAACCGAATTATCAGGCTCCAAGCAGTCGTAGAGGTCATTACTAATCAGACCGCCCTGGCCCTGGAGTTGCTGGCTAAGCAGCAGGATCAGATGAGGGCTGCTATATACCAAAACCGGCTTGCCTTGGATTATCTGTTGGCCTCGGAAGGGGGCGTGTGCGGGAAGTTTAACCTGACTAACTGCTGTCTGAAAATTGACGATAATGGTAAAGTGGTTTTGAGGATTTCCGATAAAATTCAGAAACTGGCCCATGTGCCGGTTCAATCCTGGCGCCCTCTTGGTGGCATCGGATGGTGGGATGGTCTCCTAGGTGGTAGTTGGTGGCGCACGGCGTTACTGGTGGCTGGGGGGGGGGGGGGGGGGGGTAATGCTTCTACTCATCTTACCCTGCCTGATCCCCTGTGTTCAATCTTTAATCCAGAAAAATATTTCCCAACTCCAGGCAGTGGCGGTACCCCAACATGGAACGCAGGAACTTAAGGTGCTGTTGCTGCGAAAGACCAAGGATTTCCCAGGCCCCTGATGGGAGGACGCTTGTCTTTGTCATGCACATCTTAAAAACAGAAAGGGTGGAATTGTGAGAGACGATTTCAGTACAAATAGTTAAGATGTGCATGACCTCAGAGTCTAAGGGGAATAGAGCCGCGGGGGTAGGGTAAAACATGCTTCTCTATAATAAAGGACGAGACAGAGTAGAAAAACAAGTCCTTGATTGATAAGACCACTAACTCTGACAGAGAAGAATAAGTCCTTGACTGATAAGACTGCAGGCTAGAAAAACAACTAGGGAGACATATACTGCAGACTTTGTGATAAGGGTCCAGAATGGAAAAATAATGCATGTTCAGAATGTGAACCTCGTGACTCTTTAGAGCTATAGAAGGGAGGAGCTTGAACTGTATTTAATCGAAAACTTTGTTAGCCTGGCGTGCTTTTCTCAGAAGAGTGCCCAACTCTGCAGACTTGCTAATAAAACTTTGTTTTCCTGAATTTGTCTAGAGCGATTATTGAGAAGCGATTTTCGTTTCTAACAATGGGGATGAAAGGTGCTTTTAAACCTAGGATCTTCCTGTTTAAGTTTGCATCAAAGTGCTTTCACTCCCCCCTTTCAACTCATCTTTTCTCTCTTTTATACTGAGGAACCTTTGTTGGGAAAGCTGCAAAGTGAAAATACAAAATGACTGGGGCCAGGAAAGTCTTGGATAAGAACACCCTCCAGAGGGGGAGCACGGGCCTGAAGCCTGTTCACCAGGCTGCACCCCGTGGGGCCCAGGTGAGTTGTGGTCTGTTTGTTACCCTGAGGTTTAATCTCGTTGAGGCGTGGGGGGTGGGGGGGGGGGTGTAAAGCCTCTAATTAACTGGATTCTGTCGATTGTGGCCTTGTCATTTTTAAAACAGGTTGGAAGGCTGAGGTTAAAGTAACCGGGAACCTTGGGATTGTGACACAAAGAGGTTAACTCCCAGGATCTGGGATTCAGGACTCCACCAGAATGGAATTAAAACCCGAAATATATGACTCTCACTAAAGACTTGACACACTGTCGGAGAATTGTGGGTCAGAGAGGGCAGGATTATAAAATTCAACAGAGAGAAAGAGAATGAGGGAAAGAATTGAAAAATACAGACAGAGAGAGAGAGAAACATTGTGAAATTGTGAAATAGCTGTAATGTTCAATTCTGGGGTGACAGGAAGTAATTAAACTGAACCAGCATCACAGGAGGGAAATAAAAATGATCAGATTATGGAGCTGCTGCAGCATTGTTGCATGTGGGATCTTGCTGTGCATCAGTGGCTCTAATGCCATAATTACAGCAGTGAGTGGTTTAATCAGTTAAACAGTCATTTCAAAAGTTTTTCAACATGAAAACTCAACTCATCGCCTGATATACTTGTGTTTAGATGTTGCTGAAAGATTGTCTGTGTCACTGAGAGGCAAAAACCTGGGATCTTGCTGTGCTATCGCCATGTAAAAGACTTTCCTGCTCTGCTTTTCAACTAATCTTGCCTCTTTCCTTCCAAAGACATCTTTCCGGCCACTTGAAGATTCGAAGAGAGAGAGTTTGGGACCAGGAAACCTTTGAACAAAAGCTTTCTTCAGAGAGGGACATGGTCCTGATGCCTGTTTGACAGGCTGCACCCCGTGAGGCCCAGGTGAGTTTTGTCTGTGTATGACCCCGAGGTTTAATCTCCTCTCTCTGGGAAGGGGCCTGGTTTTTTACGGGGCTTCTGATTAACTGGCTCCTGTCAGATTGCGGCTCTGTCATTTTTAAAACAGGTTTGAAGCCTGGGGTTAAAGTAACCTGGGCCTTGATATTTGATACAAACACATCAATCCCAGTGAGTGTCTAACAGACAGGACTCCCCAAGGAGGGAATTAAAACCTTAAATGAGAAACACCCTACAAAGACTTGTTCTAATGTCACAGTAATGTGAGATGTGTACAGGCCTGGGTGACCAAATGTGATAATTGCATAAATAAGACAGGTTGGCCAGTTCACTTCAATTCCCTGAGTATCTGGGAGGGGATATCTCTCACTCTCTCTCTCTCTCTCTCTCTCTCTCTGTCCCCTCTCTCACACCCTCTCCAGCTTCTTTTGTTGATTTTTCAAACAAATAAAACCGTCCCACACACAGCAATGTGACTCGTGGTTATTTGAAGTGGGGGAGATGGAAATATTTCGCAGCATAAGGTGTTTGTTTCTGAGACAAAGGGGTAAAAACACAAGATGCACAGAGAGAGAGAGAGTGGGGGAAGGAGGGAGCGATAGAGGGATAAGATGTGTCTTTGTCGCTGGGCTGGGAAAGGGAGACATGGTCTGGGGGAGGGGGGAGAGAACGGGGCTCTCCAATATCCCATCGCCGCCCAGCTCCAATCACTTCCTTCTAGAAAGTACCATCCACAAAATTAAATCCTGGGATGGAGGGAATTATTGTGTTTTTTAAAACAGAACTCTCAAAGAAAACCATGGTCTCTTGCTGGATAGAAAAGTGGGATTGGAGCACATTCTGGAGCAAGAAGGGGGTACCCTGTGTGATCTCCCTATGCATCAAGGACCCACAGCATTGCTGGCACAGAGACTGCTGGGAAATAGTTCCCCAGTTTATAAAAGGGAATATTGTCAAATTTAAACACTGCTGTCTTTTAAAAGGTGAATAATGATTACCATGGACAAGATTAAATCAGAGAGAGTGAGAAAGATTAGAGATGGAGAAAGGGATGGTGGAAAGAGAGAGAGGGAGAAAGACAGAGAGAGAGAGGGAAAGAGAGAGAGAGAGGCAGCGAGTGCTTGGTGAAGAATGAAAGTGGGGAGTAGTTTGAATTTGTCAAACAGCAGGATCTTTGAAAATTTAACCAGCGTCAGTGAAACACACAACCTGTCTGCGGTCACACTGCTATACCCATCCAAATGCCTTGTAAATGTTGCAATTGTTCGAGCCGCCACCATTTCCTCTGGCAGCTCATTCCATACACGTACCACCCTCTGTGTGAAAACCTGATGAACCTAACCCAACAGTCACTGCATCAGAGGTCAGATCAGTCTTCCTTTGTGTGAATCCAAGGCAAGCGATAAGACCAGACAGAGTACCAGGCTATGTACTCAGAGCATACGCAGATAAACTGGCAGAGATCTTCTCAGACATCTTCAACCTCTCCCTGCAGCAGGCCACTGTTCCTGTCTGTTTCAAGATGGCCAACATCATTCCTGTGCCTAAGTAGACTCATGCAGCATGTCTCAATTTCTACCGCCCAGTGGTCCTAACTTCGGTGGTCATGAAGTGCTTTGAAAGGCTGGTCATGGCATTAATCAACTCCAGCCTCCCCACTACTCTTGACCCACTCCAATTTGCCGATCGGTCCAACAGATCCATGTCAGATGCCATACCACTTGCCCTTCACTCCTCCCTAGAACATCTTGACACCCAGAACATCTATGTAAGAATCTTACTCATTGACTACAGTTCAGCCTTCCACACTATTATCCCCTCGAGACTGATTACTAAACTTAGTGATCTTGGACTCAGCCCCACTCTCTGCAATTGGATCCTCACTTTCCTGACTCACAGGCCACAATCAGTGAAGATTTGGGACAATATTTCATCCTCACTAACACTCAACACTGGAGCCCCCCCAGGGTGTGTACTCAGCCCCCTACTGTACTCACTGTATACCATGACTGCATCACCAAATACCAGACTAATGCCATTTACAAGTTCGCTGATGACACCACCATAGTCGGTCGAATCTCAGATGGCGACAAAACAGACTACAGAGAGGAAGTGGAAGACCTGGAAAAATCGTGCACTGAGAACAACCTAGCTCTCAATGCTGGCAAAACCAAGGGACTCATGATTGATTTTGGCGGGATGTTACTCATGCCCCCCCTACACATTAACACCACAGAGGTGGAACGAGTGGAGAGAGTCAAGCTGCTGGGAGTGGTCATCCACAAAAAGCATTCTTGGACTCTTCATGTGGACACACCAGTTACAAAGGCCCAACAACGTCTCTTCTTAATTACAAGAAAAGTCCAGTCAACTGTAATATGGTGACATGATTGACAATAGGCTAATCCAATGGCATTCCTCAGAAAAGAAATCTTTTTTACGTAATTCATCATGCTATTGTAGCAGTTCAAGGTTAGTTCGAATGGTCAATTAATGTGTCAGTGTTCATTTTATGAAAACTCTATTGTCCTCTTGTCTTTGAATTTCAGCTTAATTCTGCAAATCAGCAATACAGGTTCACAGGGTTCAGTCACTATTCTCAGCTATTTTATGGTATTCTTTTAAATTGAAAAACTATTTTGTGATTAATAAAAATCTACATATACTTGTTGCCTAAATTCAAATTTTAAATCCTCAGATTGAGGGGTGACCTGATTGAAGTCTACAAAACCACAAAGGATATAGAGAGGGTAGATAGAGATAAGCTTTTTTCCCAGGGAGAGGGATTCAATAACGAGAGGTCATGCATTCGAGGTGAGAGGTGAAAAGTTTAAGGGGGATATACGTGGCAATACATTACACAGTGTGGTAGGTGCCTGTAATGCAGAGGTAGTAGAGGCAGGAATGGTAGATTAATTTAAGGTGCATATGGACAGATGCATGAGTATTGGGGAGCAGAGGGATACAGATGTTTAGGAAATGGGTGATAGGTTTAGACAATGGATTTGGATCATCTCAGGTTTGGAGGGCCGAAGGGCCTGTTCCTGGGCTGTAAGTTTTCTTTGTTCTTTATGGGATATGGGTGCTGCAGCCTGAGCAACCTGTCGTCCCTAATTGCACTTGAATCTCTGCAGCCCATGTGCTGTTGTTAAATCCACAATGTTCTGTGGGAGGGAATTCCAGGACTTTAACCAAGTGACAGTGAAGGGAAGGTTACCCCATTTCCAAGACAAAATGCTGCGTGAATGGGAAAGGAACTTGCAGTTGGTGGTGTTCCATGTATGTGCTGTCCTTCAAGATGGAAGTGGCCATGGTTTTGCAATGTGCTCCAGAAAGAACTTTGCTGAATTTCAGGAGCGCGTCTTGTAGGTAATATACATTGCTGCCACTGAGCGTCACTGGTGGATGGAACAAATGTTTATGGGATGTGATTGCAAGCAAGAGGCTCCTTTGCCCTGGAGATTATGAAGCTTCTTGAGTGCTGTGGAGCTGTACTCATTCAGGGGAGTGGGGAGTATAGCATCACATTCATGACTTGTGCCTTGCAGATAGAGTCCTAGAGTTAGCCAGGATGGAAACGGACCCTTCAGTCCAACTCGTCCATGCCGATCAGTCTTTCTAAACTGATCTAGTGCCATTTGCCAGCATTTAGCCAATTTCCCTCTAAATCCTTCCTATTCATATCCCCATACACATAGCTCTTAAATGTTGTAAGTATACCCACCTCCACTACATCCTCTGGCAGCTCTTGCCACACACACACCACCTACTGTATGCAAAAGTTACCCCTCAGGTCCTTTTTAAATCTTTCTCCTCTCACCTTAAAACTGTGCCATGCAGCTTTGTACTCCCCTACTTTTGGAAAAAGAAAATGGCTATTCACTATATCAATGCTCCTCATGATTTTCTAAATCTCTGAGGTCACCCCTCAGCCTGCAATGCTTCAGGGAGTAAAGCCCCAGTCTTTTCACCCACTCCCAGTGGCTCAAACCCCCAGTCCTGGCAACATCCTTATAAAACTTTTCCGAACCTTTAAAGTTGAATAACACTTTCCAACAGCAGGGAGATTTGAATTGATAACAGTATTCTAATAGTCGCCTTATCATTGTCCTGTACAGTGTGATGTCCCAACTCCTTTACTCAATGCACTGACCAATAAAGGCTGGTGTACCAAGTGCCTTTTTCATCACCCTGTTGACATGCACCGGCACTATCAAGGAACTATTCAGCTGTACCCCTGGGTCTCTTTGTTCAGCAACACTGCCCAAGACCCTACCATTAACTGTATAAGTCCTGCCCTGGTTCACCTCACCAGAATGCAAAGGCTCACATTTAGGAGACAGTGAGGTCTGCAGATGCTGGAGATCAGAGTTGAGAGTGTGTTGCTGTAAAAGTACAGCAGGTCAGGCAGCATCCAAAGAGCAGGAAAATCGACGTTCAGACAAAAGCTCTTCATCAGGAATGAAGCTGAGAGCTTCGGGGTGGAGAGATAAATGACTTTGGATCTGATCATCAGAGAGACTTTGTGAACGCGAACAAAAGGTGGGACATAAATATTCTACAGTACTCAATTTACAGAGAGACAGGCAGAATGGGAATGCAGCAGGAAGGAACCTTTTGGTTAGGGATAACAAAAGTAAGACTGACAAATTATTTATCATCAGGTTATGAAATACAGTCGGTAGGAAAGCAATTTGGAAGGATGATGCACCAGGAATTGCAAAGAGAAGAACAGTTTAGCACCTGCCTAACAGCACTGCATCATTAGACACTGAAATAAACAGGCACTTATGGATTTGTGAAAAGACAAGGGAACAATTGTGGGGGACTTCAATCTTCATTTAGTCCGGGTCAATCACATTTGCAAGAGTGATCCTGAAGCAGAGTTTGTAGAATGTTTTTGTCAGTGTTTGTTAGAACAACAACATTGTTCACTGACTGGGGATGTACCTATTTCAGATCCAGCATTGCATCATGAAGCTGAGTAAGTGAGTCATCTCACAGTAAGAGATCCTCCAGGAAATTGGGAAACAGATGGAATTCATAGTGATGATGAAGTTTTAAAGTGATCCCCATAAAGGACAAACAATAACTGGGGACCAGAAGCAGAGTGCCATGAGTTGAATCTGAGAGGGAGCACTGCCTGAGATAACCAGGGAAACAGTGAAATGTCTGGCTGCAACTGATCAGGGACAAACATGGCAAGGAACGGGCTCAAATATTCAACAAAAAGGCACATTCTTTCGCTCTGGACCCACCTACCATCTGTTCCCCTCGGTCTACAACACATTTTCCAGCAGCTCCTTCCATTTCTGAACAAGAGGTAAATCAGATTCTAGACATTAATCTGACTACATTACCCATGCTGCCCTGGGAGATAGCGCCTGCGCGATAAGAGCCGGTGAGCTTGGTGTCAGGGAGGATTGGTCCGCAGAGCCTAATGGGAGTTGTAGTTCTTACAAGGGCGCACGCGATCCGCTGCAGTTGGTGGCCAACGGCAGGGAGTTCGAACGTGAGCGCGCGGGAGCCCCAGAGCGGAGGTCACGTGGTGCGGCTGGAATTGGGGCGGGGCGGGGTTTATAGACCCAGAGACCTCCTTCAATCAACAGCCTCCCTCCAAACCTGGGGACGTGGGAGAATAGGGAAATGGCACAGATATTACATCAATGTTTTCTTAATTTCATAGTGGGATATAAAAAACATTTCCCAATTATAGGGCACAAAGAGCCTGAGAACTATAGTAAACCTAATATCTGTGGTGGGTGAGTCACTTGGTAGGAATGTGATGGACAAGATGGACATGCATTTGAAAAGACACACTTTGATTAGGAACAGTCAGCATGGCTTTGTGGATGGGAGATCATGCCTCACAAATTTGTTTGTGTTCTTTGATGAAGTGACCAGCAAGGTTGACGAGGGCAGAGTGACAGACATAGTCTGGGTGGATGTAATCTAAAGCCTTACAGTCTTTGATAAGATTCCACATGGTTGGCTCTGAAAGGTTAGCTCTCATGGAATCAGGGCAAGCTGGCAAATTGGATACACAATTGGCTTGACAGTAGGAAGCAGAGGGTAATAGTTGAAGAATGCTGGTCGGATTGCAGGCCTGTGACTGTCCCACAGGGGTTGGTGCTGGGCTCATTGCTGTTTGTTATCTACATCAGTGATTTGGATGAGAGTGTACAAGGTATGAGTAGTCAGTTTTCTGATGACAAGAAAATAAGTGGTGTCGTGGACAGTGAGGAAGATTATCAGAAAATGCAGCAGGACCTTGATCAGCTAGGGAAGTGAGCGGAGAAATGGCAAATGGAGTTTAACATACCGAAGTAAATCCACAGGACCCGATCAGCTGTAACCCAGAACTCTATGAAAAGTTAGGGAACTGATTGGTGGGCCCCTTGCTGAAATATTTGTATTAACGATAGTCATATGTGAGGTGCAGGAAGACTGGAGTTGGCTAACATGGTACCACTATTTAAGAAAGGGGGAAAGAACAAGCCAGGGAACTATAGACTGGTGAACTTCACTTCAGTGGTAGGTATGTTGTTGGAGGAAATACTGAAGGACAGGATTTACACGTATTTGGAAAGGCAAGGATTGATTAGGGATAGTCAACAAGTCTTTGTGCATGGGAAATTATGTCTTACGAACTTGTTTGAGGCTCTTGAAGAAGTCACAAAGAGGAATAATGAGGGCAGAGCGGTGGACGTGATCTATATGGATTCAGTAAAGCGTTCGACAAGGTTCCCCATGGGAGACTGGTTAGCAAAGTTAGATCATGGAATACATGGAGAACTAGCCATTTAGGTAAAAAACTGGCTTGAAGGTAGAAGGCAGATAGTGGTGGTGGAGGGTTGTTTTTCACACTGGAGGCCTGTGACCATTGGAGTTCCACAAGGATTGGTGCTGGGTCCACTCCATTTTGTCATTAATATGAATAATTTGGATGTGAACATAGCATGTATAGTAAGTAAGTTTGCAGATGATACCAAAATTGAAAGTTTCGTGGACAGCGAAGAAAGTTACCTCAGATTACAACGGGATCTTGATCACATGGGCCAATGGGCTGAGGATTGGCAGATGGAGTTTAATTTAGATAAATGTGATGTGTTGCATTTTGGGAAAGCAAATCTTAGCAGGACTTATACACTTAATGGTAAGGTCCAAGGAAGTGTTGCTGAACAAAGAAACCTCAGAGTGCAGGTTCATTGCTCCTTGAAAGTAGAGTCGCAGGTATATAGGATAGTGAAGAAGGCGTATTGTAAGCTTTCCTTTATTGGTCAGAATATTGAGTATTCGAGTTGGGAGGTCATTTTACTGATGTACGGGACGTTAGTCAGGCCACTGTTGGAATATTGAGTGTAATTCTGGTCTCTTCCTAACAGAAGGATATTGTGAAACTTCAAAGAATTCAGAAAGAATTTACAAGGATGTTGCCAGGGTTGGAGGATTTGAGCTATAGGAAGAGGTTGAATAGGATGGGACTGTTTTCCCTGGAACGTTGGAGGCTGAGGGGTGACCTTATAGAGGTTTATAAAATCATGAGGGGCGTGGATATGGAAAAGAGACAAGGTCTTTTCCCTGGGGTGGGGGAGTACAAAACTAGAGGGCATAGGTTTAGGTTGAGAGGAGAAAGATATAAGAGACCTAAGGGACAACTTTTCAAGCAGAGAGTGGTATGTGTATGGCATGAGCTGCCAGAGGAAGTGGTGGAGACTGGTACAATTCCAACATTTAAAAGGCATCTGGATGAGTATATAAATAGGAAGAATTTGGAGAAATATGGGTCGGGTGCTGGCAAGTGGAACTAGATTGGATTGGATTGTCCATGCTGTACAACTCTATGACTCAAAGGGTGAGGTCTTGTGTTTTAGAAAGTTAAATCAAGACAGGGGTTTCATGCCGAATGTTTGGGCTATAAGGAGTGTACTGGAACATAGGGACATTGCATTTCAGGTGCATCGTTCTCTGAAAGTGGAGTCTCAGGTAGACAGGGCAGTGAAGAAGGCATTTGGCATACTGACCTTCATCAGTTTTGGCATTGAATATAGAAGTTGGGAAGTTTTGTTACAGATATACAGGACATTGATGAGGCTGCACTTTGGAGTACTGCGTTCAGTTTTGGTGACTTTGCTACAGGAAGGATGTTACTAAAATGGAAAGACTGCAGAAGAAATTTATGAGGATGTTGGCAGGACTCAACTGTCTGAGTTCTGAGGAGAGGTTGGTTAAGCTTAGAAATGCAGGAAACTGAGGCTGGATCTTATAAAAGTGTGCAAGATCATGAGAGGCATGGAAAGTGTGAATGCACTCAATCTTTATCCTAGGCATGGGGAATCGAGGACTAGAGGGCATCAGTTTAAAGTTAGTGGCTAAAGAACGAAATGATAACTGAGGGGAAACGTTTTTTCACAGATGGCGTTACGCATTTGGAATGAGCAGCTCGTGGAAGTGATTGAAGTGGGCACATTAACAACATTTAAAAGTCATTTGGACAAATATACGTTTAGAAGGATATGGAGAAAGTGAGGACTGCAGATGCTGGAGATCAGAGCTGAAAATGTGTTGCTGGAAAAGCGCATCAGGACAGGCAGCATCCAAGGAGCAGGAGAATCGATGTTTCGGGCATGAGCCCTTCTTCAGGAATGAGGAAAGTGTGCCAAGCAGGCTAAGATAAAAGGTAGGGAGGAGGGACTTGGGGGAGGGGCGTTGGAAATGCGATAGTTGGAAGGAGGTTAAGGTGAGGGTGATAGGCCAGAGTGGGGGTGGGGGCGGAGAGGTCAGGAAGGAGATTGCAGGTTAGGAAGGTGGTGCTGAGTTCGAGGGTTGCGACTGAGACAAGGTGGGTGGAGGGGAAATGAGGAAACTGGAGAAATGGCCGCATGGGCCCCAGCTATGCCTGCCTCTTCGTAGGATATGTGGAACAGTCCATCTTCCGCAGATACACTGGCACCACCCCCCACCTTTTCTTCCGCTACATCGATGACTGTATTGGCGCTGCCTCATGCTCCCATGAGGAGGTTGAACAGTTCATCCACTTTACTAACACCTTCCACTCCGACCTCAAATTTACCTGGACCATCTCAGACTCCTCTCTCCCCTTCCTAGACCTCTTCATTTCTATCTCGGGCGACTGAATCAACACGGACAATTAATATAAACCGACAGCTACCTAGATTACACCTCCTCCCACCCTGCCCCCTGTAAAAACGCCATATTCCCAATTCCTTCGTCGCCGCTGATCTGCTCCCAGGAGGACCAATTCCAATACCGAACAACCCAGATGGCCTCCTTCTTCAAAGACCGCAATTTCCCCCCAGACGTGGTTGACAATGCTCTCCACCGCATCTCCTCCACTTCCCGCTCCTCCGCCCTTGAGCACCGCCCCTCCAATCGCCACCAGGACAGAACCCCACTGGTCCTCACCTACCACCCCACCAACCTCCATATACATCATATCATCCGTCGTCATTTCCGCCACCTCCAAACGGACCCCACCACCAGGGGTATATTTCCCTTTCCTCCCCTATCAGCATTCTGAAAAGACCACTCCCTCCGTGACTTCCTCGTCAGGTCCACACCCCCCACCAAGCCAACCTCCACTCCGGGCACCTTCCCCTGCAACCGCAAGAAATGCAAAACTTGCGCCCACACCTCTCCCTTACTTCCCTCCAAGGCCCCAAGGGATCCTTCCATATCCACCACAAATTCACCTGCACCTCCACACACATCATTTACTGCATCCGCTGCACCCGATGTGGCCTCCTCTATATTGGGGAGACAGGCCGCCGACTTGCAGAACGTTTCAAAGAACACCTCTGGGACACCCGCACCAACCAACCCAACTACCCCGTGGCTCAACACTTCAACTCCCCCTCCCACTCCACCAAGGACATGCAGGTCCTTGGACTCCTCCATCGCCAGACCATAGCAACACGACGGCTGGAGGAAAAGCGCCTCATCTTCCGCCTGGGAACCCTCCAACCACAAGGGATGAACTCAGATTTCTCCAGTTTCCTCATTTCCCCTCCCCCACCTTGTCTCAGTCCCAACCCTCAAACTCAGCACTACCTTCCTAACCTGCAATCTCCTTCCTGACCTCTCCGCCCCCACCCCCACTCCGGCCTATCACCCTCACCTTAACCTCCTTCCACCTATCGCATTTCCAACGCCCCTCCCCAAGTCCCTTCTCCCTTGACTTTGGGCTTTCAAAAGGCTTTTGGCAAGCTTCCACACAACAGATTAGTAAGGAAAGTTATGGCTCATGGTATCGGATGTCGTGATTTGATGTGGATAGAGAACTGGTTGGCAGACAGGAAGCAGAGAGTTGTAATAAACTGTTGATTCTCAGAGTGGCAGGCAGTGATGGGTGGGGTACTATAGAGACCCTAGCTGTCACAATACACGTTAATGGTTTGGATGAAGGAATTGAATGCAACATCTCCAAATGTGCAGACAGCTGAGTGGTAGTGTGTGTTGTGAGGAGGATGCTCAGAAGTTGCAGAGTGACTTGGATAAGTTGGCTGAAAGGGTAAATAGTTGCAAATGCAACATAATGTGGATAAATGATAAGTTATCCACTTCATGGCAAAAGCAGGAAGGCAGATTATGATTTGAATGGTGGCAGTTGAGGAAAAGGTGAAGTCTAATGAGACCTGGGTGTTATGGTGGAACGGTCACTGAAGGTTGGCATGCAGGTGCAGGAAATGGGGGAAAGCTCATGGCATGCTGGCCTTCAGAGTGTCTAAGTTGGGATGATGAGGAAAAAGAACTAGTTGAGGAACCCATGTTAGCCTCACCTTCCCTAGATAAACCTTTCCACCTCTTTGCTACCGTAGATAAGGGAGTATTAACCCAGAGGTGGGGAGGAATGAGACAGCCAGTAGCATATCTTTCGAAGCTATTGGCTCCATATCCCAGGGATGGCCTGAGTGTGTGCAGGCCGTGGCTGCCACTGCACTGTTGGTGGAGGAAAGCAGAAAGCTTACATTTGGGGGAGCCCTAATAGTAAGCACTCCACATCAAGTGAGAACGATCCTAAACCAAAAAGCTCGGCGATGGTTGGCAGACTCGCGGATTCTGAAATATGAGGCAATATTAATAGAAAAGGATGATCTAGTGTTGGTCACGGACAATTGTTTAAATCCAGCTGCCTTTCTTTGGAAAGGGGAAGGAGAATCTCCTCCGAATCCAGGGCACGACTGCCTTGACATTATAGAATAATGGACCTAAGAGATGTTCCACTTCATGCAGGGGCCCGACTTTTTATAGACGGATGATCCCGGGTGACTGAAGAGAAAAGACATAATGGGTATGCAGTCGTAGACGGGATGGAAGGTAGTGGGTAGAGGCAGGAAGGTTGCCAAATGGGTGGTCAGCTCAAACCTGCAAACTCTATGCATTGGAAAGAGCCCTTAGGGCATTAGAAAATAAAGAGGGAACAGTATACACTGACTCTAAATATGCATTTGGTGTTGGCACTTTCGGAAAGATATGGCAGGAAAGAGGACTGATCAATAGCTGGGGGAAGGAATTAGCACACAAGTTGATTAAACGGGTCTTGGAGTCCCTATTACTCCCCCGAGAAATAGCGGTAGTGCATGTAAATAGTCATCAGAAAGGAAATGAACCAGAAGTTAGGGGGAATAGACTAGCCGGTGAAGTGGCTAAGGAAGCAGCCCTGAGCCCATAAGAAGTGGTGATTCATTCCCTAATACCTACTGTCTCAGGTCCTCGGGAAGCTCCTATATTTACTGAAAGAGAGGAAAAAGAATTGAAAGATTTCGGGGCTGTAAAGACAGCAGACGGGCATTGGATGTTACCTGATGGAAGGGAAATGTTAAACAAAATGACGAAGCGGGAGATTATGGCTGTCCTACATCGAGGCAGTCATTGGGGAGTACAAGCAATGTGTGACTTAGTTCTTAGGGAATATGGATGTAAAGGAATATATACAATTGCTAAACAAATATGTGAGGGCTGTATAATATGCAGAAAGGTAAATAAGAAAGTCTTGTGAAAACAGACCCCAGGAGGAAGAGACCCAGGATTGAGACCCTTCCAGAGTATACAAGTAGATTATACTGAACTACCCAGTGTAGGAAGACTAAAATATATGCTGGTCATAGTAGATCATCTATCTGGTTGGGTTGAAGCGTACCCCCCTAGCTACTGCCGCTGCGAGTGGGGTGTCTAAAACAATATTAGAGCACATAATTCCCCGATATGGGCTAGTGAACAATATAGATTTCGACCAAGGAACTCATTTTACCTCTAAAGTGTTACAGGGGAGTAATGGAAGGGTTGGGAATTTCCTGGGAGTTCCGTACTCCATGGCACCCGCCATCATCAGGAAAGGTTGAGAGAATGAACCAAACACTCAAATGACAGCTGCCTAAATTGATAGTAGAAACCAGACTCCCTTGGACCAAATGTTTACCTATAGCTCTCTTGCGAGTACGAATGGTCCCAAGGAAAGATTTGGGACTATCCCCCTATGAAGTCTAATTTTGATGACCTTATCTGCAAACGAATGGGGATTTGCCAATTCCTGAAACTAAAGACTTGTTCTTAAAGAAGTATATACTGGGCTTGTCCTCCTCTTTGTCTTTCCTCAGGAAACAGGACTTATTGGCACAGACTCCACCCCTTGAATTCACCGTTCATCCCATCCGGCCAGGCAATTGGATCTTAGTAAAATCATGGACAGAGACTAAATTGCAGCCGGACTGGGAAGCTGTACCAGGCTCTTTTGACTACCGAACCGGCAATAAGGATGGTGGAGAAAGGCTGGACTCACTACACTCGGATCAAAGGGCCAGTGGAATCTCCAGTTGAGGAAGTAGTCTGGACAGCCGAATCAACGCAAGACCCGCTAAAACTCAGACTAAAGAGACTTTGAGTAACTGATTATACAGTGGCGACATGAGCGCGGGATTATTTCTGTAAGATTGTATATTAAGTCTTTTGGTGCTTCAGCACCATTTGTAGAATGCTGGAGATGCTTAGAGTTATGATGCTAGCTCTCTTAGTATTGGGATTTTGTCAAACATAATTTTCATATGTATTATTAATGGTCCCTAAGTCTGATTATCCACAAGTAATATATCTGATTCATGCAGCGTAGTAAATTGTGGGGATGGAGATAATCAGAGACAGTGCCGCAGCTCTGAGATACATCTTAATCCTATGGGGATGGCCTTGTGGATGGTACTTGGTATACTGGTCCCGTCACAGTACACCGGGACCCCTTCCGACCAGCTCGCGATTGTCCCGATAAAAAGTGTAACCCAATATACCTAACAATAAAGAAAACCATGTGGCACGAAGCAATTCTGGGGGGGGGGGGGGGGGGGGGGGGCACCTATGAGATACAATTAAATGAAACATTTGGGATAGAAATGAAAGCAAATGAGAAGGATTCCTTGGGCTGTTGTTTTCGAATTAGCGTCGGACAGGGAAAATAGGTAGAACTACTGGGTAATAAGATACAACCTTTAACCCCTCCCGATGATCCTAAAGTAGTAAAAATTATAGAGGTAAAGGACTTGAAACAGACCATCGAGATAGAGACTGGGTATGGGGATGCAAATGCCTGGGTTGAATGGGTAAAGTATACTGTAAAAAGTCTGAACAAAAGCAATTGCTATGCATGTGCCTCCGGTAGGCCAGTGGCCCAGGTGGTTCCCTTTCCGCTCGGTGGAAGCGAGATAGGAAGGGCATGAAATGTATGATAGCCCTGTATCAGGATGAGACTGCATGGAATGATAGGAATTGAACCTCCCTATCTCTGATGTTCCCTCCCTTGGAGAAGAAAGATTCAAAAGCCCCCCCACCACCCATGTTTCCAGCCGCAGTCGGAAATCACACATTGTGTGTGCGTAGACAAGGTACAAATCGGTCTGGAGATTTGGGGGGAGCTAAAATTATGTACAGAGATTAAGAATGTCACCGAAACGGACAAGGGAGGAAGCTACTCAGCACTGAAGGTTCCCCAAGCGGATCTGTGGTGGGACTGTGGAGGCAAAATACAGAGACCCACCCTCCCTCCTGATTGGACAGGGATGTGTGCAATTGTACAATTGGCAATTCCATTTATCCTGGCATTTGAGAAGGAAAATATAGTAGGGAAAAAGGGAAGGAGTAAGAGATCACTGTTAGACTCTTCTTTCCATGACAGGATTTATCTAGATTTTGTAGGAGTCCCTAGGGGAGTACCTGATGAGTTCAAGGCTGGTAACCAGATTGCAGCAGGCTTTGAGTCCGCTCTCTTCTGGTGGGTAACAATTAATAAAAATATAGATTTTGTAAATTACATTTTCTATAATCAAAGTGATTTATAAATTATACAAGAGATGCGGTTAAAGGAATATCAGAACAGCTTGATGCGACAAGTAGGATGGCATGGGAAAACAGAATGGCCCTTGATATGATTCTAGCAGAAAAAGAGGGTGTGTTTGTGTGATGTTAGGAGGAAGCTGCTGTACCTTTATTCCTAATAACACTGTGCCTGATGTTTCAATCACTCGGGCCTTAAGGGGATTGACTACCTTAGCAGAGGAACTGGCTGAGAATTCAGGAGTAGACACATCTCTCACGGGATGGCTTGAATCATGGTTTGGAAAATGGAAGGGGGTGGTGGTTTCCATCCTTAATACCCTGATAGTAGTAACCAGGGTATTGGTAGCCACTGGCTGTTGCATCATACCCTGTATACGAGGACTCACTCAAAGATTGATTGAGACAGCCTTAATGAAATAAGTGCCCCTAATGAGCAATCGGGGAGAAGGAATAAGTGACCTCGGGGAGATTCCCAAAATAAATGAAATTTCGGCAAGATGCTTGTCAATTTGGAAGCGACATATAAGAAAAATGCAGAAGATAACAAATGATAATTAAAGAAAAAGGGGGACATTATGGGATATAGGTAAAGCAGTTACTCCTGCAATCATAATTGCTTATGCAAGGTAAGTGAACTCACACCAGTGTATAAGTGTGCTTGGGAAATCATGTCTCACAAACTTGATTGAGTTTTTTTGAAGAAGTAACAAAGAAGATTGCTGATGGCAGAGCAGTAGATGTGATCTATAATGACTTCAGTAAGCCGTTCAACAAGGTTCCCCATGGGAGACTGATTAGCAAGGTGAGATCTCATGGAATACAGGGAGAACTAGCCATTTGGATACAGAACTGGCTCAAAGGTAGAAGACAGAGGGTGGTAGTGGGGGTTGTTTTTCAGACGAGGCCTGTGACCAGTGGAATGCCACAAGGATCGGTGCTGAGCCCTCTACTTTTTGTCATTTATATAAATGATTTGGATGCAAGCATAAGAGGTACAGTTAGTAAGTTTGCAGATGACACCAAAGTTGGAGGTGTAGTGGACAGCAAAGAGGGTGATATCAGATTACAACAGGATCTAGATCAGATGGGCCAATGGGCTGAGAAGTGGCAAATGGAGTTTAATTCAGATAAATGCTAGGTGCTGCATTTTGGGAAAACAAATCTTAGCAGGACTTCTACATTTAATGGTAAGGTCTTAGGGTTGTTGCTGAACAAAGAGACCTTGGAGTGCGGGTTCATAGCTCCTTGAAAGTGGAGTCGCAGGTAGATAGGATAGTGAAGGTGGCGTTTGATATGCTTTCCTTTATTGGTCAGAGTATTGAGTACAGGAGTTGGGAGGTCATGTTGCGACTGTACAGGACATTGGGTGGGTCACTGCTGGAATATTGCGTGCAATTCTGGTCTCGTTCCTATCGTAAAGATGTTGTGGAACTTGAAAGGGTTCAGAAAAGATTTACAAGGATGTTGCCAGAGTTGGAGGATCTGAGTGACAGGGAGAGGGTGAACAGGCTGGGGCTGTTTTCCCTGGAGCGTTGGAGGCTGAGGGGTGACCTTATAGAGGTTTATACAATTTATGAGGGGCATGGATATGATAAATAGATAAAGTGTTTTCCCTTGGGTCAGGGAGTCCAGAACTAGAGGGCATAGGTTTAGGATGAGAGGGAAAAGATATAAAAGAGACCTGAGGGGCAACTTTTTCTCGCAGAGGATGGTATGTGTATGGAATGAGCTGCCAGAGGATGTGGTGGAGGCTGGTACAAATGCAACATTTAAGAGGCATTTGGATGGATATATGAGTAGGACAGGTTTGGAGGGACATGGGCCGGATGTTGGCAGGTGGGACTAAATGGGGTTGGGATATCTGGTCGGCATGGACGGGTTGGACTGAAGGGTCTGTTTCCATGCTGTACATCTGTATGACTCTATGACTGTAACCAAGAGCTAAGTTAACAAGAATAAAAACTATGTGAAGGAAATATATAATTGTTTTTGTATTATCTAAGATATGCATACAAGAATGAAACGTGCCTGCAAATAATGGTAGATGTTACAGCCAAATAGATAAGGTACTGTGAGGGGAGGGGGTGTAGGTTAGGCTAGATATGCTTGTACAAACAGTTACAAGCTTCTGTTTCCCGCTTCTGCAAAAACAAAAAAGACCACAATCAAGTGGTCATAAGGGTCAGTATGGGTAAAGAATGCTGGGAAATATTGCTTGAGCGAGCAAGGAAGCAGATGGCAGTGGAGGAAGATATATAACAATGGACCACAGAGGGATGTGGTGAGATGGCCAAGCAGGACATAAATTTTGTTATGCACACGGCCGGATGAGGCCAGAGTAGTGGGAGATGTAAACAGGGGAGGAGCAATAGGAGGAGGGAAAGAGAAATGAATTGTATATAAGATATGTACTTGCTAAACTCTGTGTGTCTACTTTAGACACCACGCTTGCTAGCGTATAATAAACGATACTGCTGCTTCAGACCTTGTCTCGGACTGAAATTATTGAAGTGATTGGGTTCTATTTCCCACACACTCTACGCCTCAACTTTGAAACCTGTCCTTTTAAGTAATCACCACAATTGCAGAAATAATGCTGTGTTTGCTGCTGAATTCAGATACACAGAAAAAAACAACCAGTTTCATGCTCAACAACAAAATTATTCCATATAAATTTCACAATTTGCAACACACAAGACCTCAAGTAGTCATCACAGTTGTGTTCGAGTACAGATTGAGGCATTTTGGCCCATCGTTTCTGTTCCAGCTTGGGAAATGTTCCCTTTAATTATTCATTTGTGGGGTGAGGGTGTTGCTGGCTTGGCCGGTGTTTATTGCCCATCCCTAATGGCCCAAAGAGCAGTTCAGAGTCGACCACGTTGCTGGGGGTCTGGAGGAACATGGAGGTCAGACCAACTAAAGATGGCAGGTTCCTTCCCTAAAATGCATTAGTGAACAAGTTGGGATTTTCCTACAATTGGCAATGGATTCATGGCCATCATTACTCTCTTGTTTACAGGTTTGTTTATTCAATTCAAATTCCACCATCTACCATGGCAGGATTTGAACCTGGGTCTCTGGATTAACAATGCAGCGATAACACCACTACACCATCACCTGGTCTGCAATGTGGGCGTATAGAGAGTAACATTTACCGTCTGTATTGCAGTGAACAGCAGTCCCCGTGTATGCTATGCTGAACAGCAATTTCTGAGGATGTGAACCAGAAGGCCCTGTGCACGTGACAGAGAATAGCAGTCCCTGTCTATATTATATCAAACAGCAGTTCCTCTGTATAATTACAGTGAATGCTGTCACTGTGTTTATTACTGACAACAGCAGTTACTGTATATATTACACAGAGCAGCAGTCCCTGTGTATTTTATACTGAACATCTGTATCTCTGTACATGAAACAGAACTGCATTACACAGAACAGCAGTTCATGTGTAGAGAATGGCAGTTTCTGTGGTGTCTGTGTTTATTGTAGAGAACAGCTGTCCCGGTGTGTATTGTAGTGAACAGCTGTCTTGGTGTATATTGTAGTGAACAGCTGTCCTGGTGTATGTTGTAGTGAAAGCTGTCCAGGTGTATATTGTAGTGAACAGCTGTCCTAGTGTATATTGTACAGAACAGCTGTCCCGGTGCATATTGTAGTGAGCAGCTGTCCCGGTGTATATTGTAGTGAACAGCTGTCCTAACGTATATTGTACAGAACAGCTGTCCCGGTGCATATTGTAGAGAACAGCTGTCCCGGTGTACAATTGTAGTGAACAGCTGTCCTAGTGTATATTGTACAGAACAGCTGTCCCGGTGCATATTGTAGTGAGCAGCTGTCCCGGTGTATATTGTAGTGAACAGCTGTCCTAGCGTATATTGTACAGAACAGCTGTCCTGGTGCATATTGAAGAGAACAGCTGTCCCGGTGTACAATTGTAGTGAACAGCTGTCCTTGTGTATATTGTAGGGAGCAGCTGTCCAGGTGTATATTGTAGTGAACAGCTGTCCTAGTGTATATTGTACAGAACAGCTGTCCCGGTGCATATTGTAGAGAACAGCTGTCCCGGTGTATATTGTAGTGAACGGCTGTCCTTCTGTATATTGTAGGGAGCAGCTGTCCAGGTGTATATTGTAGTGAACAGCTGTCCTAGTGTATATTGTACAGAACAGCTGTCCCAGTGCATATTGTAGAGAACAGCTGTCCCGGTGTATATTGTAGTGAACAGCTGTCCTTGTGTATATTGTAGGGAGCAGCTGTCCAGGTGTATATTGTAGTGAACAGCTGTCCCGGTGCATATTGTAGTGAACAGCTGTCCTGGTGTATGTTGTAGAGAACAGCTCTCCCAGTGTATATTGTAGTGAACAGCTGTCCCGGTGTATATCGGAGTGAACAGCTGTCCCGGTGTATATTGTAGTGAACAGCTGTCCTGGTGTTTGTTGCAGAGAACAGCTGTCCTGGTGTTAGTTGTAGAGAACAGCTGTCCCGGTGTATATCGTAGTAAACAGCTGTCCCGGTGTATAGTGTAGTGAACAGCTGTCCTGGTGTATGTTGTAGAGAACAGCTGTCCTGGTGTATGTTGTAGAGAACAGCTGTCCCGGTGTATATTGTAGTGAACAGCTGTCCCGGTGTATATTGTAGTGAACAGCTGTCCCGGTGTATATCGTAGTGAACAGCTGTCCCGGTATATATTGTAGTGAACAGCTGTCCTGGTGTTTGTTGCAGAGAACAGCTGTCCTGGTGTTAGTTGTGGAGAACAGCTGTCCTGGTGTATATCGTAGTGAACAGCTGTCCCGGTGTATATTGTAGTGAACAGCTGTCCCGGTGTATATTGTAGTGAACAGCTGTCCTGGTGTATGTTGTAGAGAACAGCTGTCCCGGTGTATATTGTAGTGAACAGCTGTCCTGGTGTATGTTGTAGAGAACAGCTGTCCTGGTGTATGTTGGAGAGAACAGTTGTCCCGGTGTATGTTGTAGTGAACAGCTGTCCCGGTGTATGTTGTAGAGAACAGCTGTCCCGGTGTATGTTGTTGTGAACAGATGTCCTGGTGTATATCGAAGTGAACAGCTGTCCCGGTGTATATTGTAGTGAACAGCTGTCCCGGTGTATATCGTAGTGAATAGCTGTCCCGGTGCATATTGTAGAGAACAGCTGTCCCGGTGTATATTGTAGAGAGCAGCTGTCCTGGTGTATATTGTAGTGAACGGCTGTCCTGGTGTATGTTGTAGAGAACAGCTGTCCCGGTGTATGTTGTAGAGAACAGCTGTCCCGGTGTATGTTGTTGTGAACAGATGTCCCGGTGTATATCGCAGTGAACAGCTGTCCCGGTGTATATCGTAGTGAATAGCTGTCCCGGTGTATATTGTAGAGAACAGCTGTCCCGGTGTATATTGTAGAGAGCAGCTGTCCCGGTGTATATCGTAGTGAACAGCTATCCTGGTGTATATTTTAGTGAACAGCTGTGACGGTGTATATTGTGGTGAACAGCTGTCCCGGTGTATGTTGTAGAGAACAGCCGTCCTGGTGTATATTGTAGTGAACAGCTGTCCTGGTGTATATTGTAGTGAACAGCTGTCCCGGTGTATATTGTAGTGAACAGCTTTCACGGTGTATATTGTAGAGAACAGCTGTCCCGGTGTATGTTGTGGTGAACAGCTGTCCCGGTGAATATTGTAGTGAACAGCTGTCCCGGTGTACATTGTAAAGAACAGCTGTCCCGGTGTATATTGTAGAGAACAGCTGTCCCGGAGTATGTTGTAGTGAACAGCTGTCCTGGTGTATATTGTAGAGAACAGCTGTCCCGGTGTATGTTGTAGGGAGCAGCTGTCCTGGTGTATATTGTAGTGAACGGCTGTCCTGGTGTATATCGTAGAGAACAGCTGTCCCGGTGTATATTGTCGTGAACAGCTGTCTAAGTGTATGTTGTAGTGAACAGCTGTCCCGGCGTATATTGTAGAGAACAGCTGTCCCGGTGTATATTGTAGTGAACAGCTGTCCCAGTGTATGTTGTAGTGAACAGCTGTCCCGGTGTATATCGTAGAGAACAACTGTCCCGGTGTATGTTGTAGTGAACAGCTGTCCCGGTGTATATTGTAGAGAACAGCTGTCCTGTTGTATGTTGTAGAGAACAGCTGTCCCAGTGTATATTGTAGAGAACAGCCGTCCTGCTGTATATTGTAGAGAAGAGCTGTCCCTGTGTATAATATAGAGAACAGCTGTCCCCGGGTATATCATAGTGAATAGCTGTCCCGGTGTATATTGAAGTGAACAGCTGTCCCGGTGTATATTGTCGTGAACAGCTGTCCTGGTGTATATTGTAGTGAACAGCTGTCCCGGTGTATGTTGTAGTGAACAGCTGTCCCAGTGTATATCATAGTGAATAGCTGTCCCGGTGTATATTGTAGTGAACAGCAGTCCCGGTGTATATTGTAGAGAACAGCTGTCCTGGTGTATGTTGTAGAGAACAGCTGTCCCGGTGTATATTGTAGAGAACAGCTGTCCCGGTGTATGTTGAAGTGAACAGCTGTCCCGGTGTATATTGTAGAGAACAGCTGTCCCGGTGTATGTTGTAGTGAACAGCTGTCCCGGTGTATGTTGTAGAGAACAGCTGTCCCGGTGTATATTGTAGTGAAAAGCTGTCCCGGTGTATATTGTAGAGAACAGCTGTCCTGGTGTATGTTGTAGAGAACAGCTGTCCCGGTGTATATTGTAGTGAACAGCTGTCCCGGTGTATGTTGTAGAGAACAGCTGTCCTGGTGTATATTGTCGTCAACAGCTGTCCCGGTGTATATTGTAGTGAACAGCTGTCCCGGTGTATATCGTAGTGAATAGCTGTCCCGGTGTATATTGTAGTGAACAGGTGTCCTGGTGTATATTGTAGAGAACAGCTGTCCCGGTGTATGTTGTAATGAACAGCCGTCCCGGTGTATGTTGTAGAGAACAGCTGTCCCGGTGTATATTGTAGTGAAAAGCTGTCCCGGTGTATATTGTAGAGAACAGCTGTCCTGGTGTATGTTGTAGAGAACAGCTGTCCCGGTGTATATTGTAGAGAACAGCTGTCCCGGTGTATGTTGTAGTGAACAGCTGTCCCGGTGTATGTTGTAGAGAACAGCTGTCCTGGTGTATATTGTCGTGAACAGCTGTCCCGGTGTATATTGTAGTGAATAGCTGTCCCGGTGTATATTTAGTGAACAGCTGTCCCGGTGTATATCGTAGTGAATAGCTGTCCCGGTGTATATTGTAGTGAACAGGTGTCCTGGTGTATATTGTAGAGAACAGCTGTCCCGGTGTATGTTGTCATGAACAGCCGTCCTGGTTTATATTGTAGTGAACAGCTGTCCCGGTGTATATTGTAGAGACCACCTGTCCCAGTGTATATTGTAGAGAACAGCTGTCCCAGTGTATATTGTAGAGAACAGCTGTCCCGGTGTATGTTGTAGAGAACAGCCGTCCTGCTGTATATTGTAAAGAACATCTGTCCCGGTGTATATTGTAGAGAACAGCTGTCCCGGTGTATGTTGTAGAGAACAGCTGTCCCGGTGTATATTGTAGTGAACAGCTGTCCCGGTGTATATTGTAGAGAACAGCTGTCCCGGTGTATATTGTAGTGAACAGCTGTCCCGGTGTATATTGTTGTGAACAGCTGTCCCAGTGTATGTTGTCGTGAACAGCTGTCCTGGTGTATATTGTAGAGAACAGCTGTCCTGGTGTATATTGTAGTGAACAGCTGTCCCGGTGTATATTGTAGAGACCACCTGTCCTGCTGTATATTGTAAAGAACATCTGTCCCGGTGTATATTGTAGAGAACAGCTGTCCCGGTGTATGTTGTAGAGAACAGCTGTCCCGGTGTATATTGTAGAGAACAGCTGTCCCGGTGTATGTTGTAGAGGACAGCTGTCCCGGTGTATATTGTAGAGAACAGCTGTCCCGGTGTATATTGTAGTGAACAGCTGTCCCAGTGTATATTGTAGAGAACAGCTGTCCTGGGAATGATGTCGAGTACAGCAATCACTGACAATAAAACAGTGAACCGCAGGGCTGGTCTGTTTCACTCAGAATTGCAGTCCCTATCTAAATGATAGAGAAGGGCAGTTTTCTGTCTATTTTGTCATGGACAGCAGGACCCGTGTATACTAAAGAGAAAAGCAATCCCTGTTGATAATATCCCAAAGAGCAGCCTCTGCTTCTGTGAAACAGAACAGCAATCCTTGGGTATCTTACAAGAATGGCATTCCCAGTCTGTATTAAAAGGAACAGCAGTTCCTGTGTCTGTTACAGAGAACAACATTTCTTGTGAATATTACACAGAACAGCAGTTCCCACGTATACTGCACAGAACAGCAGTTCTTCTGCATATAACAAAGGACAGCAGTTCCTGTGTGTATTACAGGCAAAAGCAACCCCTGTGTGTATTGAGGAGACCAGCAGTCACTGTGAATGTTAGTGAGCACAGAAGTCTCTCTGCATATTGGAACCAGTCAGTCCCAGTGTTTTGGGGGGATAAAAACAGTCTCTTTGCATATTAATAGCAGTCCACGTGTATCAGACATTGAACATCAATCCTTGTATGTATTGTAGAGAACAACAGTTCCTCTTTGTATAGAGGTGAACAGTAGTTATTGTGTACAATCGAGAGAGCAGCAGTCTCTATTGTTGGGAGCAGCAGTCCCTGGGAATACAATACAGAAAAACAGGCCCTGTCTTCTGCATAGAGAACAGCATGGCCTGTCTATAGTATAGCGAAAAGCAGTCCCAGTATATTGTAGGGAATGAGCAGTCCCTGTCTATATTCGAGAGAACAGGAGTCCCTGTCTATAATACAGGGAACAGCAGTCCCTGTCTATAATATAGGGAACAGCAGTCCCTGTCTATAATACAGGGAACAGCAGTCCCTGTCTATAATACAGGGAACAGCAGTCCCTGTCTATAATGCAGGGAACAGCAATTTGTGTAAATATTGCATAGAACAGCAATACCAGTGTATTTTACACTAAACAACCATCATTGTGTATATGAAACAGAACAGCAGTCCCTCTGTATATTACAGAGAAGTGCAGTTTCTGTGTTAATGACAGAAAATAGCATATTAGATTAGATTCACTTCGGCCCAACAATTCCACACCGACCCTCCAAAGAGTAACTCACCCAGACCCATTTCCCTCTGACTAATGCACCTAACAGTCTGGCTAATTTAGCATGGCCAATTCACCTAACCTGCACATCTTTGGACTGTAGGAGGAAACCAGAGTACCCGCAGGAAACCCATGCAGACACGGGGAGAATGTGCAAACTCCACACACACACAGTCCCCCGAAACTGGAATCAAACTTGGGATCCTGGTGCTGTGAGGCAGCAGTGCTAACCACTGAGCCACCATGTGGAGAACAGTGGTCTCAGAGTTCATTGTTGTAAGTAGCAGTCTCTGTGTTTATTAGTGAAGAGCAGTTCCTGTATTATTGCAGAGAACAGCAGGTCCTGTCATTTTGATAGAGACTAGCAGTATTTCTCCTTATTGTCAAACAAAAGCAGTCCCTTTCATTTTTATAGAGAAAAACAATCTGTGCCTTACTGTAAAGAACATCAGTCCATGTCTTTGTCATAGAGAGCAGCAGTCATTGTCTTTGTCATAGAGAACATCAGTCATTGTCTTTGCCACACAGTACAGAGAACCATTATAAAGAGAACAGTTAAGCCTTTCGTTTTATTTGTGGCAAACACTAGTCCCTGTCATAATACACAAATCCTTCCTATTCATATACCCATCCAGATACCTTTTCATTGTTGCAATTGTACCAGCCTCCACCACATCCTCTGGCAGCTCATTCCATACACGTACCACCCTGTGTGTGAAATAGTTGCCCTTTAGGTCTCTTTTATGTCTTTCCCCTCTCACCCTAAACCTATGCCCTATAGTTATAGACTACCCCACCCCAGGGAAAATACTTTGTCTATTTATCCTATCCATGCCCCTCATGATTTTGTAAACCTCTTTCAGGTCACCCCTCAGCCTCTGACACTCCAAGGAAAACAGCCCCAGTCTATTCAACATGGGTGGCACGGTGGCACAGTAGTTAGCACTGCTACCTCACAGCGCCAGAGACCCAGGTTCAATTCCCACCCTCAGGCAACTGTCTGTGTGGAGATTGCACAATCTCCCCGTATCTGTATGGGTTTCCTCCAGGGTTTCTCTCTGAGTCTGTTTCTCTCTATTTGATGTTTCTTGCTCTCTCTCTTTATGTCTGACTGCCTTTGCCCTCCCCACCCCCACCCTGACTTTTGCTCCCCAACAGTTCCAACATTTCTGGCAAAGAGAGAGGATCCAGAGAGATGTAGAAAGGGAATCTGTTGGGGAATGTGAACAGGGTGGAGACGGGAAAGATGGGGAATTGAAGGAAAGAGGTGGGACAGACAGAGAGAGAGAGATAGAACTGTAGTGAGAAAGGGAGGGAGTGATATCTGTGGGATCAGACTGTGCAACAGCTCCCTCTCTCCATCTTTTTCGTCCCTTTGTCCCCCCAGCCCAGAACTCGCCCCTTGTGGTAAAAATCCCGGAGACGGCCTGAACCCGACAATCCATTTCCCCCTGCGTGTGTGAGTTTAAATGAGGAGACAGGACAGTTTCTGATAATTCTCTCTCTTTCTCTGGGTCCAGCTCTTGTCTGACGATTCCTCACAGGAGATTAGATTTGATTCTCTCTGTCTCTGCACCGTCCCGAGTTTCAGCTCCTGGGTCTAATCTCCTCCTCCTCCTCAGGTGGGGAACAGCCTGAGAGAGAAATGAGAATTGATGTGATATAAAATAAAGCAATGTCACCAAAAGCACAGCAAGATCCCACCACTCTCTGCCTTCCACAATCTCTCCCTTTACCCTGTGATGCTGGATCAGTTTAATTATTGTATCATTAAGGCATTGCTTAACATCACAGCAACATCCAAACACAAAGATATCACCATCGAGCAGTTGGCCAGAGACTAGAAACATGAATAACCATGCACAGCAAGATCCCACAAGCAGCAGTGTGGCCACAGACAGATTATGTGTCACTGACGCTGGTTAAGGGTTTGATTCTGTCTCCAGGATGACAGACAGAGACCAATCCTACTGTTTGACAAATTCCATGCATTTCCCCCTACTTCTCCATTTGTCCCCTCACTCTCTGTTCCCCTTTTCCTCCCTTTCTCTCTGTTCCCCTCTCACTCTCTCTTCATCTCTGACATCTCTCTCTTTCTCTCTCTGTCTCTGTCAGATGTCATCTTGTACACTGTAATCTTTATCCCAACCCCCACTTTAAATAATGACGGCTCACCTTGTAGCGTGTGGGACGGTTTGACTTGTTTGAAAACTCAACAAAAGAAAACTGGACAGAGACAGACACCCCGCCCCAGGTCAGGAGCCTTGTTGGATCTCGCTGCCCTCTGAGATCTTAATTCGAGGGCAGCAAAGTGTTCCCATTCCTAATTTGTTAAACTCTTTCTAAGTCTCGTTAGTTATGTCAGTGCAGTTTGAAAATATTAAACATTGGTCCCACACTCGTGTCTTAGAGCCTGACTGTAGATACTCTGACACACACAGGGCTGGGAAGAGAGGGAGTTATTTGCTGAAGGTCTCTCGGGATTTTCCTGCTGTACATGTGGTTCCCAGAATCAAACTCTGTCTCTGTTCCTATCTGTCTGTCTGTTTCTCCCTCTATCTCTGTCTCTCTCTTGCTCTATCTGTGTCTCTCTCCCTCTCACTCAGTCTCTGTGTATCTGTCTCTGTCTGTCTCTCCCTCCCTGCCCTGCTCTACATGCAGCCATTTCTAACTTGACTTTCAATCTCTCATTTCCTTTCCCCTTCTCAAATATATCAGCAGAGTTTAGAAGTGTAAAACCTTGATCACATGCCTTCCCCTCAACACCCACAATACCCCCTCTTTATCCCCTTGCCACCACCCCCAAACTCCCCCCATGTACAGGACTGCGAATTTCATGGGGACTGTACACAGGTTTTGTCGGGGGGGGGGGGGGGGGGGGGGAGTCAGTGAGGGTGTGTAAACCATGTGTTTATGTACCTGACCCAGGTATGATTCACAAACCTCACACCGTCCCTCACTCTCATTCACTCGTTCTCTCACAAGTGTATACGCACACACACACACACACTCGCAACACACACACACTCGCATGCCACATTCTGTTCTTCACAGACACTCACTCTCACATATGTGCATGCAAATATCCACACTGACGTGCACACACTTTCACACACAGTCACTGTCAATCCAAGACTCTCACTCTAACGGACATATGCACAGTTTCATACACACTACCATGATCACACATATGCGCACACCCTCCCACTCACTGTCTGTCTCACACACTCGTGCACACGTGCGCATACACACACACAGTCTCACACTCTCCCACATATATCCTTCATATACTCACCCTGTCACACACATACTGTCTCCAAAACTCCTCCTCTTACACACGCTATCACACACTCTCTCTCTGGTATGCACACGCTCTCTCTTGCATACACACTTGCTCTCATATGCTCATTCTCACAGGCTCACACTCTCTTTCTCTCACACATGCACATTCTCTCTGTCTCACACACGTACACGTTGTGTCTCTTTGTGCATGCACACACTCTCTCTCGCACATGCTCTCTCTCACACATACACACTCAATCTCGCTCACACATTTTCTCTCTCTTTTGCACATGCGCACGTTCTCTCTTCCATAGGCCCTCTATCTCTCACACAAAGTCTGTCTCTCGCATGCACTCTATCTCTTGCATGTGCACACTCTGTCTCACGTGCACGCACTCTTTCAAGCAGGCACGCACTTCCTGCCTCTCACATGCAATCTCTCTCTCTCTAATACCCACTCCTATCTCCCTCTCACACATACTCCATCTCTCTCACATGCGAACACACACACTTTCTCACATGCACGCACACAAACTCTCTCTCTTGCATACTCATATTCTCCTTCTCTTTTGCAAGCATACACACTGTCTCTCTTGCACAGGGACACTCTCTCTTCAAGCATGCACTCTCCTCTCTCATGCACACACTCTCCCTTTCTCTCTCTCGCAAGCACTCTCCTTCACTCTCATGCACTCTCCTCTCTCATGCACACCCGCTCCCTTCCTCTCTCTCACAAGCACTCTCTCTCAGTCTCATGCACTCTCTCTCACACAGTCTCTCGCAAGCACGCATTCTCTTTTTTCTCACACGCACACTCTCTTGCTCTCACATGCTCTCTTTCTCTCTCACCCACACACAGTCTCTTACTCTCATGCAGGCACACACTCTCTCTAGGTCGTGTGCACTCTCTCTCTCTCTCTCTCACACACACACACACACACAGTCTCTCTCGAAGACACACTCCCTTGTGCACACCCACACACTCTCTCTGTTAAATACACATGCACTCTCTCTCTTGGATATGCACACTCTTGGTTTCATGCGTACACTCTCTCTCACACTCGCACACACTCTTAGCCTTGTGCACATACTCTCTCTCGTACACACACTCACTTCCTCTGACATTTGCTCACTCTCTCTTGCATTCCCATAATCTCTCTATCTTGCATTCGCATACACTCTGGTGTTTGCTTAAATTCTCTCTCTCGCATTCACATAAACTCTCTCTCGCTTGTGGTCACACACTCTTTCTTTACTGCATTCACTCACTCTCTCTGTCTTGCATTCACGTACACTCTCTCTCTCACGTTTGTGGACAGTATAAGCCAGTATACTTGTTTGAGGTGGGGATTTCTACAGGAGAGCTCAGTATGACCTGTCTCCCTCTCCTACCTTTCCTGGAGGTCCCCCATCCAGCTGACTGCATCTTTGGGTTATCTCCCTCCCTGCAACTGCCATCCATCACACCCCGTAACTCCTGTAAATTCCTCATTACCTCTAACGGTCGCTCCAACCTACAAAGGTAGGCAAGCTGATAGGACTTGCAACAAGACATACTTTGTAGAAACACCATTCCCAGTACCATGGAAACTATCCCTCATCTCCCACGTCCGACAGGAAGAGGACATCACTCTCCGAAAGGCCATCACTGCACTTTAACAATCCACACACCGAGAAAATAGCCCAGTCTTGCTGCTCGAAAAACACTGCCCTCGGACAACGTGGTATCTCTGTTTTACATTAAAAAGTAGTTTAGGGCTCGGCAAGATGGCGGCAATTCTGTCGAACTGCTGTGGACAGCTCTGCCTAACAGCCAAGGCATACTGGTGTTTTTTGCCATCCCTGGACAACTTATGTGGTGGAATGATTAGTTTAAAACCTTACAGAACACATATTTGTTAATATTTGGGAGTGGGAAGGATGCCAAAGGGAAACGGAGCAAACAAACAGCAGCAGGGAGGGCACTGCCCTTCAGCACCGACCACACCAGAGACTGCAGCAGCAGGGAGGGCACTCCCCTGCAGCACCTACCACACCAGAGGCAGCAGCAGCAGGGAGGGCACTCCCCTGCAGCACCTACCACACCAGAGACTGCAGCAGCAGGGAGGGCACTGCCCTGCAGCACCTACCACACCAGAGACTGCAGCAGCAGGGAGGGCACTCCCCTGCAGCACCGACCACACCAGAGACTGCAGAGGCAGGGAGGGCACTCCCCTGCAGCACCTACCACACCAGAGACAGCAGCAGCAGGGAGGGCACTGCCCTGCAGCACCGACCACACCAGAGTCTGCAGCAGCAGGGAGGGCACTCCCCTGCAGCACCTACCACACCAGAGACTGCAGCAGCAGGGAGGGCACTCCCCTGCAGCACCTACCACACCAGAGACTGCAGCAGCAGGGAGGGCACTCCCCTGCAGCACCTATCACACCAGAGACTGCAGCAGCAGGGAGGGCACTCCCCTGCAGCACCTACCACACCAGAGACTGCAGCAGCAGGGAGGGCACTCCCCTGCAGCACCTACCACACCAGAGACTGCAGCAGCAGGGAGGGCACTCCCCTGCAGCACCTACCACACCAGAGACTGCAGCAGCAGGGAGGGCACTCCCCTGCAGCACCTACCACACCAGAGACTGCAGGAGCAGGGAGGGCACTCCCCTGCAGCACCTACCACACCAGAGACTGCAGCAACAGGGAGGACACTCCCCTGCAGCACCTACCACACCAGAGACTGCAGCAACAGGAAGGGCACTCCCCTGCAGCACCTACCACACCAGAGACTGCAGCAGCAGGGAGGACACTCCCGTGCAGCACCTACCACACCAGAGACTGCAGCAGCAGGGAGGGCACTCCCCTGCAGCGCCTACCACACCAGAGACAGCAGCAGCAGGGAGGGCACTGCCCTGCAGCACCTACCACACCAGAGACTGCAGCAGCAGGGAGGCACTCCCCTGCAACACCGATCACACCAGAGACTGCAGCAGGGAGGGCACTGCCCTGCAGCACCTACCACACCAGAGACTGCAGCAGCAGGGAGGCACTCCCCTGCAGCACCGACCACTCCAGAGACTGCAGCAGCAGGGAGGGCACTCCACTGCAGCACCGACCACACCAGAGACTGCAGCAGCAGGGAGTACTCTCCCCTGCAGCACCTACCACACCAGAGACTGCAGCAGCAGGGAGCGTACTCCCCTGCAGCACCTACCACACCAGAGACTGCAGCAGCAGGGAGGGCACTGCCCTG
Organism: Chiloscyllium plagiosum; assembly: GCF_037043375.1. Classification (NCBI taxonomy): domain Eukaryota; kingdom Metazoa; phylum Chordata; class Chondrichthyes; order Orectolobiformes; family Hemiscylliidae; genus Chiloscyllium; species Chiloscyllium plagiosum. The sequence continues at coordinate 43,442,720 of NW_028270181.1, read as the reverse complement.
CAGCACCTACCACACCAGAGACTGCAGCAGCAGGGAGGGCACTCCCCTGCAGCACCGACCACACCAGAGACTGCAGTAGGGAGGACACTGCCCTGCAGCACCGACCACTCCAGAGACTGCAGCAGCAGGGAGGGCACTCCCCTGCAGCACCAACCACACCAGAGACTGCAGCAGCAGGGAGGACTCTCCCCTGCAGCACCTACCACACCAGAGACATGCAGCAGCAGGGAGGGTACTGCCCTGCAGCACCTAACACACCAGAGACTGCAGCAGCAGGGAGGACACTCCCCTGCAGCACCTACTACACCACAGACTGCAGCAGCAGGGAGGGTACTCCCATGCAGCACCTACCACACCAGAGACTGCAGCAGCAGGGAGGACTCTCCCCTGCAGCACCGACCACACCAGAGACATGCAGCAGCAGGGAGGGTACTGCCCTGCAGCACCTAACACACCAGAGACTGCAGCAGCAGGGAGGGCACTGCCCTGCAGCACCTACTACACCACAGACTGCAGCAGCAGGGAGGGCACTCCCCTGCAGCACCGATCACACCAGAGACTGCAGCAGCAGGGAGTGCACTGCCCTGCAGCACCTACCACACCAGAGACTGCAGCAGCAGGGAGGGCACTGCCCTGCAGCACCTACCACACCAGAGACTTCAGTAGGGAGGACACTGCCCTGCAGCACCGACCACTCAAGAGACTGCAGCAGCAGGGAGGGCACTCCCCTGCAGCACCAACCACACCAGAGACTGCAGCAGCAGGGAGTGCACTGCCCTGCAGCACCTACCACACCAGAGACTGCAGCAGCAGGGAGGGCACTCCACTGCAGCACCGACCACACCAGAGACTGTAGCAGCAGGGAGCGTACTCCCCTGCAGCACCTACCACACCAGAGACTGCAGCAGTAGGGAGGACACTGCCCTGCAGCACCGACCACACCAGAGACTGTAGCAGCAGGGAGCGTACTCCCCTGCAGCACCTACCACACCAGAGACTGTAGCAGCAGGGAGCGTACTCCCCTGCAGCACCTACCACACCAGAGACTGCAGCAGCAGGGAGTGCACTGCCCTGCAGCACCTACCACACCAGAGACTGCAGCAGCAGGGAGGGCACTCCACTGCCGCACCGACCACTCCAGAGACTGCAGCAGCAGGGAGGGTACTGCCCTGCAGCACCTAACACACCAGAGACTGCAGCAGCAGGGAGGGCACTCCCCTGCAGCACCAACCACACCAGAGACTGCAACAGCAGGGAGGGCACTGCCCTGCAGCACCTACCACACCAGAGACATGCAGCAGCAGAGAGGACACTCCCCTACCGCACCGACCACACCAGAGACTGCAGCAGCAGGGAGGACACTCCCCTGCAGCACCTACCACACCAGAGACTGCAGCAGCAGGGAGGGCACTGCCCTGCAGCACCTACCACACCAGAGACATGCAGCAGCAGAGAGGACACTCCCCTGCAGCACCTACCACACCAGAGACTGCAGCAGCAGGGAGGGCACTGCCCTGCAGCACCTAACACACCAGAGACTGCAGCAGCAGGGAGGACACTCCCCTGCAGCACCTACCACACCAGAGACTGAAGCAGCAGAGAGGACACTCCCCTGCAGCAACTACCACACCAGAGACTGCAGCAGCAGGGAGGGCACACCCCTGCAGCACCTAACACACCAGAGACTGCAGCAGCAGGGAGGACACTCCCCTGCAGCACCGACCACACCAGAGACTGCAGCAGCAGGGAGGGCACTGCCCTGCAGCACCTACCACACCAGAGACATGCAGCAGCAGAGAGGACACTCCCCTGCCGCACCGACCACACCAGAGACTGCAGCAGCAGGGAGGGCACTCCCCTGCAGCACCAACCACACCAGAGACTGCAGCAGCAGGGAGGGCACTCCCCTGCAGCACCGACCACACCAGAGACTGCAGCAGCAGTAAGGGTACTCCCCTGCAGCACCTACCACACCACAGACTGCAGCAGCAGGGAGGGCACTGCCCTGCATCACCGACCGCACCAGAGACTGCAGCAGGAGGGAGGGCACTGCCCTGCAGCACCTACCACACCAGAGACTTCAGCAGCAGGGAGGGCACTCCCCTGCAGCACCTACCACACCAGAGACTGCAGCAGCAGGGAGGGCACTGCCCTGCAGGACCTACCACACCAGAGACATCAGCAGCAGGGAGGGCACTGCCCTGCAGCACCTACCACACCAGAGACTACAGCAGCAGGGAGGGCAGCTCCCCTGCAGCACCGACCACACCAGAGACTCAAGCAGCAGGGAGGGCACTCCCCTGCAGCACCCACCACACCAGAGACTGCAGCAGCAGGGAGGACACTCCCCTGCAGCACCTACCACACCAGAGACTGCAGCAGCAGGGAGGGCACTCCCCTGCAGCACCGACCACACCAGAGACTGCAGCAGCAGGGAGGGTACTCCCCTGCAGCACCTACCACACCAGAGACTGCAGCAGCAGGGAGGGCACTGCCCTGCAGCACCTACCACACCAGAGACTGCAGCAGGGAGGGCACTCCCCTGCAGCACCTACCACACCAGAGACAGCAGCAGCAGGGAGGGCACTGCCCTGCAGCACCTACCACACCAGAGACTGCAGCAGGGAGGGCACTCCCTTGCAGCACCTACCACACCAGAGACAGCAGCAGCAGGGAGGGCACTGCCCTGCAGCACCTACCACACCAGAGACTGCAGCAGCAGGGAGGGCACTCCCCTGCAGCACCTACCACACCAGAGACAGCAGCAGCAGGGATGGTACTGCCCTGCAGCACCTACCACTCCAGAGACTGCAACAGCAGGGAGGACACTCCCCTGCAGCACCGACCACACCAGAGACTGCAGCAGCAGGGAGGGCACTGCCCTGCAGCACCTACCACACCAGAGACTGCAGCAGCAGGGAGGGCACTGCCCTGCAGCACCTACCACACCAGAGACTGCAGCAGCAGGGAGGGCACTCCCCTGCAGCACCTACCACACCAGAGACTGCAGCAGCAGGGAGGGCACTCCCCTGCAGCACCTACCACACCAGAGACTGCAGCAACAGGGAGGACACTCCCCTGCAGCACCTACCACACCAGAGACGGCAGCAACAGGAAGGGCACTCCCCTGCAGCACCTACCACACCAGAGACTGCAGCAGCAGGGAGGACACTCCCGTGCAGCACCTACCACACCAGAGACTGCAGCAGCAGGGAGGGCACTCCCCTGCAGCACCTACCACACCAGAGACTGCAGCAGCAGGGAGGGCACTGCCCTGCAGCACCTACCACACCAGAGACTGCAGCAGCAGGGAGGACACTGCCCTGCAGCACCGATCACTCCAGAGACTGCAGCAGCAGGGAGTACTCTCCCCTGCAGCACCTACCACACCAGAGACTGCAGCAGCAGGGAGCGTACTCCCCTGCAGCACCTACCACATCAGAGACTGCAGCAGCAGGGAGGCACTCCCCTGCAGCACCGACCACACCAGAGACTGCAGTAGGGAGGGCACTGCCCTGCAGCACCTACCACACCAGAGACTGCAGCAGCAGGGAGGCACTCCCCTGCAGCACCGACCACACCAGAGACTGCAGTAGGGAGGGCACTCCCCTGCAGCACCAACCACACCAGAGACTGCAGCAGCAGGGAGGACTCTCCCCTGCAGCACCTACCACACCAGAGACATGCAGCAGCAGGGAGGGTACTGCCCTGCAGCACCTAACACACCAGAGACTGCAGCAGCAGGGAGGACACTCCCCTGCAGCACCTACTACACCACAGACTGCAGCAGCAGGGAGGGTACTCCCATGCAGCACCTACCACACCAGAGACTGCAGCAGCAGGGAGGGCACTGCCCTGCAGCACCTACCACACCAGAGACTGCAGCAGCAGGGAGGGCACTCCCCTGCAGCACCGACCACACCAGAGACGGCAGCAGCAGGGAGTGCACTCCCCTGCAGCACCGACCACACCAGAGACTGCAATAGGGAGGACACTGCCCTGAAGCACCGACCACTCCAGAGACTGCAGCAGCAGGGAGGGGACTCCCCTGCAGCACCAACCACACCAGAGACTGCAGCAGCAGGGAGTGCACTGCCCTGCAGCACCTACCACACCAGAGACTGCTGTAGGGAGGGCACTGCCCTGCAGCACCGACCACACCAGAGACTGCAGCAGCAGGGAGAACACTCCCCTGCAGCACCGACCACACCAGAGACTGCAGCAGCAGGGACGACACTCCCGTGCAACACCTACCACACCAGAGACTGCAGCAGCAGGGAGGGCACTGCCCTGCAGCACCTACCACACTAGAGACATGCAGCAGCAGGGAGGACACTCGCCTGCAGCACCTACTACACCACAGACTGCAGCAGCAGGGAGGGTACTGCCCTGCAGCACCTACCACACCAGAGACTGCAGCAGCAGGGAGGACACTCCCCTGCAGCACCGACCACACCAGAGACTGCAGCAGGGAGGGCACTGCCCTGCAGCACCTACCACACCATAGGCTGCAGCAGCAGGGAGGGTACTGCCCTGCAGCACCTACCACACCAGAGACATGCAGCAGCAGGGAGGGCACTCCCCTGCAGCACATACTACACCAGAGACTGCAGCAGCAGGGAGGGCACTCCCCTGCAGCACATACTACACCAGAGACTACAGCAGCAGGGAGGGCACTGCCCTGCATCACCGACCACACCAGAGACTGCAGCAGCAGGGAGGGCACTCCCCTGCAGCACATACTACACCAGAGACTGCAGCAGCAGGGAGGGCACTCCCCTGCAGCACATACTACACCAGAGACTACAGCAGCAGGCAGGGCACTGCCCTGCATCACCGACCACACCAGAGACTGCAGCAGCAGGGAGGGTACTCCCCTGCAGCACCTACCACACCAGAGACATCAGCAGCAGGGAGGGCACTGCCTTGCAGCACCTACCACACCAGAGACTGCAGCAGCAGGGAGGGCACTGCCCTGCAGCACCTACCACACCAGAGACTGCAGCAGCAGGGAGGGTACTCCCCTGCAGCACCTACCACACCAGAGACTGCAGCAACAGGGAGGGTGCTGCCCTGCAGCACCTACCACACCAGAGACTGCAGTAGGGAGGACACTGCCCTGCAGCACCGACCACTCCAGAGACTGCAGCAGCAGGGAGGGCACTCCCCTGCAGCACCAACCACACCAGAGACTGCAGCAGCAGGGAGGGCACTGCCCTGCAGCACGTACCACACCAGAGACTGCAGCAGCAGGGAGGGCACTCCCCTGCAGCACCTACCACACCAGAGACTGCAGCAGGGAGGGCACTCCCCTGCAGCACCTACCACACCAGAGACTGCAGCAGCAGGGAGGACACTCCCCTGCACACCTACCACACCAGAGACTGCAGCAGCAGGGAGGGCACTGCCCTGCAGCACGTACCACACCAGAGACTGCAGCAGCAGGGAGGGCACTCCCCTGCAGCACCTACCACACCAGAGACTGCAGCAACAGGGAGGACACTCCCCTGCAGCACCTACCACACCAGAGACTGCAGCAGCAGGGAGGGCACTCCCCTGCAGCACCTACCACACCAGAGACTGCAGCAGCAGGGAGGACACTCCCGTGCAGCACCTACCACACCAGAGACTGCAGCAGCAGGGAGGGCACTCCCCTGCAGCACCTATCACACCAGAGACTGCAGCAGCAGGGAGGGCACTGCCCTGCAGCACCTACCACACCAGAGACTGCAGCAGCAGGGAGGCACTCCCGTGCAGCACCGATCACACCAGAGACTGCAGCAGCAGGGAGGGCACTGCCCTGCAGCACCTACCACACCAGAGACTTCAGTAGGGAGGACACTGCCCTGCAGCACCGACCACTCCAGAGACTGCAGCAGCAGGGAGGGCACTCCACTGCAGCACCGACCACACCAGAGACTGCAGCAGCAGGGAGTACTCTCCCCTGCAGCACCTACCACACCAGAGACTGCAGCAGCAGGGAGCGTACTCCCCTGCAGCACCTACCACACCAGAGACTGCAGCAGCAGGGAGGGCACTCCCCTGCAGCACCTACCACACCAGAGACTGCAGCAGTAGGGAGGACACTGCCCTGCAGCACCGACCACTCCAGAGACTGCAGCAGCAGGGAGGGCACTCCCCTGCAGCACTAACCACACCAGAGACTGCAGCAGCAGGGAGGACTCTCCCCTGCAGCACCGACCACTCCAGAGACTGCAGCAGCAGGGAGGGCACTCCCCTGCAGCACCTACCACACCAGAGACTGCAGCAGCCGGGAGGGCACTCCCCTGCAGCACCGACCACACCAGAGACTGCAGCAGCAGGGAGGGCACTCCCCTGCAGCACCGACCACACCAGAGACTGCAGCAGCAGGGAGGGCACTCCCCTGCAGCACCTACCACACCAGAGTCTGCAGCAGCAGGTAGGGCACTGCCCTGCTGCACCTACCACACCAGAGACTGCAGCAGCAGGGAGGGTACTCCCTTGCAGAACCTACCACACCAGAGACTGCAGCAGCAGGGAGGGCACTCCCCTGCAGCACCTACCACACCAGAGACTGCAGCAGCTGGGAGGGCACTGCCCTGCAGCACCTACCACACCAGAGACTGCAGCAGCAGGGAGGCACTCCCCTGCAGCACCGATCACACCAGAGACTGCAGCAGCAGGGAGGGCACTGCCCTGCAGCACCTACCACACCAGAGACTTCAGTAGGGAGGACACTGCCCTGCAGCACCGACCACTCCAGAGACTGCAGCAGCAGGGAGGGCACTCCACTGCAGCACCGACCACACCAGAGACTGCAGCAGCAGGGAGTACTCTCCCCTGCAGCACCTACCACACCAGAGACTGCAGCAGCAGGGAGCGTACTCCCCTGCAGCACCGACCACACCAGAGACTGCAGCAGCAGGGAGGGCACTGCCCTGCAGCACCTACCACACCAGAGACTGCAGCAGCAGGGAGGCACTCCCCTGCAGCACCGACCACACCAGAGACTGCAGTAGGGAGGACACTGCCCTGCAGCACCGACCACTCCAGAGACTGCAGCAGCAGGGAGGGCACTCCCCTGCAGCACCGACCACACCAGAGACTGCAGTAGGGAGGACACTGCCCTGCAGCACCGACCACTCCAGAGACTGCAGCAGCAGGGAGGGCACTGCCCTGCAGCACCTCCCACACCAGAGACATGCAGCAGCAGGGAGGGCACTGCCCAGCAGCACCTACCACACCAGAGACTGCAGCAGCAGGGAGGCACTCCCCTGCAGCACCGACCACACCAGAGACTGCAGCAGCAGGGAGGGCACTCCCCTGCAGCACCTACCACACCAGAGACTGCAGCAGCCGGGAGGGCACTCCCCTGCAGCACCGACCACACCAGAGACTGCAGCAGCAGGGAGGGCACTCCCCTGCAGCACCGACCACTCCAGAGACTGCAGCAGCAGGGAGGGCACTCCCCTGCAGCACCGACCACACCAGAGACTGCAGCAGCAGGGAGGGCACTCCCCTGCAGCACCTACCACACCAGAGTCTGCAGCAGCAGGTAGGGCACTGCCCTGCTGCACCTACCACACCAGAGACTGCAGCAGCAGGGAGGGTACTCCCTTGCAGAACCTACCACACCAGAGACTGCAGCAGCAGGGAGGGCACTCCCCTGCAGCACCTACCACACCAGAGACTGCAGCAGCAGGGAGGGCACTGCCCTGCAGCACCTACCACACCACAGACTGCAGCAGCAGGGAGGCACTCCCCTGCAGCACCGATCACACCAGAGACTGCAGCAGCAGGGAGGGCACTGCCCTGCAGCACCTACCACACCAGAGACTTCAGTAGGGAGGACACTGCCCTGCAGCACCGACCACTCCAGAGACTGCAGCAGCAGGGAGGGCACTCCACTGCAGCACCGACCACACCAGAGACTGCAGCAGCAGGGAGTACTCTCCCCTGCAGCACCTACCACACCAGAGACTGCAGCAGCAGGGAGCGTTCTCCCCTGCAGCACCGACCACACCAGAGACTGCAGCAGCAGGGAGGGCACTGCCCTGCAGCACCTACCACACCAGAGACTGCAGCAGCAGGGAGGCACTCCCCTGCAGCACCGACCACACCAGAGACTGCAGTAGGGAGGACACTGCCCTGCAGCACCGACCACTCCAGAGACTGCAGCAGCAGGGAGGGCACTCCCCTGCAGCACCAACCACACCAGAGACTGCAGTAGGGAGGACACTGCCCTGCAGCACCGACCACTCCAGAGACTGCAGCAGCAGGGAGGGCACTCCCCTGCAGCACCGACCACACCAGAGACTGCAGTAGGGAGGACACTGCCCTGCAGCACCGACCACTCCAGAGACTGCAGCAGCAGGGAGGGCACTGCCCTGCAGCACCTCCCACACCAGAGACATGCAGCAGCAGGGAGGGCACTGCCCAGCAGCACCTACCACACCAGAGACTGCAGCAGCAGGGAGGCACTCTCCTGCAGCACCGACCACACCAGAGACTGCAGCAGCAGGGAGGGCACTGCCCTGCAGTACCTACCACACCAGAGACATGCAGCAGCAGGGAGGGCACTGCCCAGCAGCACCTACCACACCAGAGACTGCAGCAGCAGGGAGGCACTCCCCTGCAGCACCGACCACACCAGAGACTGCAGCAGCAGGGAGGACACTGCCCTGCAGCACCGACCACTCCAGAGACTGCAGCAGCAGGGAGGGCACTCCCCTGCAGCACCGACCACTCCAGAGTCTGCAGCAGCAGGGAGGGCACTGCCCTGCAGCACCTACCACACCAGAGACTGCAGCAGCAGGGAGTGCACTGCCCTGCAGCACCTACCACGCCAGAGAATGCAGTAGGGAGGGCACTGCCCTGCAGCACCGACCACACCAGAGACTGCAGCAGCAGGGAGAACACTCCCCTGCAGCACCTACTACACCACAGACTGCAGCAGCAGGGAGGACACTCCCGTGCAGCACCTACCACACCAGAGACTGCAGCAGCAGGGAGGGCACTCCCCTGCAGCATCGACCTCACCAGAGACTGCAGCAGCAGGGAGGGCACTGCCCTGCAGCACCTACCACACCAGAGACATGCACCAGCAGGGAGGACACTCCCCTGCACCACCTACTACACCACAGACTGCAGCAGCAGGGAGGGTACTGCCCTGCAGCACCTAACACACCAGAGACTGCAGCAGCAGGGAGGGCACTCCCCTGCAGCACCTAATATACCACAGACTGCAGCAGCAGGGAGGGTACTCCCCTGCAGCACCTACCACACTAGAGACTGCAGCAGCAGGGAGGGCACTCCCCTGCAGCACCGATCACACCAGAGACTACAGCAGCAGGGAGGGCACTGCCCTGCAGCACCTACCACACCAAAGACTGCAGCAGCAGGGAGGGCACTCCCCTGCAGCATCGACCTCACCAGAGACTGCTGCAGCAGGGAGGACACTCCCCTGCCGCACCGACCACACCAGCGACTGCAGCAGCAGGGAGGGTACTCCCCTGCAGCACCTACCACACTAGAGACTGCAGCAGCAGGGAGGGCACTCCCCTGCAGCACCGATCACACCAGAGACTACAGCAGCAGGGAGGGCACTGCCCTGCATCACCGACCACACCAGAGACTGCAGCAGCAGGGAGGGCACTGCCCTGCAGCACCTACCACACCAGAGACTGCAGCAGCAGGGAGGGCACTGCCCTGCAGCATCTACCACACCAGAGACTGCAGCAGCAGGGAGGGCACTGCCCTGCAGCACCTACCACACCAGAGACTGCAGCAGCAGGGAGGGCACTGCCCTGCAGCACCGACCACACCAGACACTGCAGCAGCAGGGAGGGCACTCCCCTGCAGCACCTACCACAGCAGAGACTGCAGCAGCAGGGAGGGCACTGCCCTGCAGCACCTACCACACCAGAGACTGCAGCAGCAGGGAGGGTACTCCCCTGCAGCACCGACCACACCAGAGACTGCAGCAGCAGGGATGGCACTGCCCTGCTGCACCTACCACACCAGAGACTGCAGCAGCAGGGAGGGCACTGCCCTGCAGCACCTACCACACCAGAGACTGCAGCAGCAGGGAGGGCACTCCCCTGCAGCACCGACCACACCAGAGACTACAGCAGCAGGGAGGGCACTCCCCTGCAGCACCGATCACACCAGAGACTGCAGCAGCAGGGAGGGCACTGCCCTGCAGCACCTACCACACCAGAGACTGCAGCAGCAGGGAGGGCACTCCCCTGCAGCACCTACCACACCAGAGACAGCAGCAGCAGGGAGGGCACTGCCCTGCAGCACCTACCACACCAGAGACTGCAGCAGCAGGGAGGCACACCCCTGCAGCACCGACTACACCAGAGACTGCAGCAGCAGGGAGGGCACTCCCCTGCAGCACCTACCACACCAGAGACTGCAGCAGCAGGGAGGCACTCCCCTGCAGCACCGATCACACCAGAGACTGCAGCAGCAGGGAGGGCACTCCCCTGCAGCACCGACTACTCCAGAGACTGCAGCAGCAGGGAGGGCACTCCCCTGCAGCACCAACCACACCAGAGACTGTAGCAGCAGGGAGGGCACTCCCCTGCAGCACCGACTACTCCAGAGACTGCAGCAGCAGGGAGGGCACTCCCCTGCAGCACCTACCACACCAGAGACTGCAGCAGCAGGGAGGGCACTCCCCTGCAGCACCAACCACACCAGAGACTGCAGCAGCAGGGAGGGCACTGCCCTGCAGCACCGACCACTCCAGAGACTGCAGCAGCAGGGAGGTTACTGCCCTGAAGCACCTACCACACCAGAGACATGCAGCAGCAGGGAGGACACTCCCCTGCCGCACCGACCACACCAGCGACTGCAGCAGCAGGGAGGGCACTCCCCTGCAGCACATACTACACCAGAGTCTGCAGCAGCAGGTAGGGCACTGCCCTGCTGCACCTACCACACCAGAGACTGCAGCAGCAGGGAGGGTACTCCCTTGCAGAACCTACCACACCAGAGACTGCAGCAGCAGGGAGGGCACTCCCCTGCAGCACCTACCACACCAGAGACTGCAGCAGCAGGGAGGGCACTGCCCTGCAGCACCTACCACACCAGAGACTGCAGCAGCAGGGAGGCACTCCCCTGCAGCACCGATCACACCAGAGACTGCAGCAGCAGGGAGGGCACTGCCCTGCAGCACCTACCACACCAGAGACTTCAGTAGGGAGGACACTGCCCTGCAGCACCGACCACTCCAGAGACTGCAGCAGCAGGGAGGGCACTCCACTGCAGCACCGACCACACCAGAGACTGCAGCAGCAGGGAGTACTCTCCCCTGCAGCACCTACCACACCAGAGACTGCAGCAGCAGGGAGCGTTCTCCCCTGCAGCACCGACCACACCAGAGACTGCAGCAGCAGGGAGGGCACTGCCCTGCAGCACCTACCACACCAGAGACTGCAGCAGCAGGGAGGCACTGCCCTGCAGCACCGACCACACCAGAGACTGCAGTAGGGAGGACACTGCCCTGCAGCACCGACCACTCCAGAGACTGCAGCAGCAGGGAGGGCACTCCCCTGCAGCACCAACCACACCAGAGACTGCAGTAGGGAGGACACTGCCCTGCAGCACCGACCACTCCAGAGACTGCAGCAGCAGGGAGGGCACTCCCCTGCAGCACCGACCACACCAGAGACTGCAGTAGGGAGGACACTGCCCTGCAGCACCGACCACTCCAGAGACTGCAGCAGCAGGGAGGGCACTGCCCTGCAGCACCTCCCACACCAGAGACATGCAGCAGCAGGGAGGGCACTGCCCAGCAGCACCTACCACACCAGAGACTGCAGCAGCAGGGAGGCACTCTCCTGCAGCACCGACCACACCAGAGACTGCAGCAGCAGGGAGGGCACTGCCCTGCAGTACCTACCACACCAGAGACATGCAGCAGCAGGGAGGGCACTGCCCAGCAGCACCTACCACACCAGAGACTGCAGCAGCAGGGAGGCACTCCCCTGCAGCACCGACCACACCAGAGACTGCAGCAGCAGGGAGGACACTGCCCTGCAGCACCGACCACTCCAGAGACTGCAGCAGCAGGGAGGGCACTCCCCTGCAGCACCTACCACACCAGAGACTGCAGCAGCAGGGAGTGCACTGCCCTGCAGCACCTACCACGCCAGAGAATGCAGTAGGGAGGGCACTGCCCTGCAGCACCGACCACACCAGAGACTGCAGCAGCAGGGAGAACACTCCCCTGCAGCACCTACTACACCACAGACTGCAGCAGCAGGGAGGACACTCCCGTGCAGCACCTACCACACCAGAGACTGCAGCAGCAGGGAGGGCACTCCCCTGCAGCATCGACCTCACCAGAGACTGCAGCAGCAGGGAGGGCACTGCCCTGCAGCACCTACCACACCAGAGACATGCACCAGCAGGGAGGACACTCCCCTGCACCACCTACTACACCACAGACTGCAGCAGCAGGGAGGGTACTGCCCTGCAGCACCTAACACACCAGAGACTGCAGCAGCAGGGAGGGCACTCCCCTGCAGCACCTAATATACCACAGACTGCAGCAGCAGGGAGGGTTCTCCCCTGCAGCACCTACCACACTAGAGACTGCAGCAGCAGGGAGGGCACTCCCCTGCAGCACCGATCACACCAGAGACTACAGCAGCAGGGAGGGCACTGCCCTGCAGCACCTACCACACCAAAGACTGCAGCAGCAGGGAGGGCACTCCCCTGCAGCATCGACCTCACCAGAGACTGCAGCAGCAGGGAGGACACTCCCCTGCCGCACCGACCACACCAGCGACTGCAGCAGCAGGGAGGGTACTCCCCTGCAGCACCTACCACACTAGAGACTGCAGCAGCAGGGAGGGCACTCCCCTGCAGCACCGATCACACCAGAGACTACAGCAGCAGGGAGGGCACTGCCCTGCATCACCGACCACACCAGAGACTGCAGCAGCAGGGAGGGCACTGCCCTGCAGCACCTACCACACCAGAGACTGCAGCAGCAGGGAGGGCACTGCCCTGCAGCATCTACCACACCAGAGACTGCAGCAGCAGGGAGGGCACTGCCCTGCAGCACCTACCACACCAGAGACTGCAGCAGCAGGGAGGGCACTGCCCTGCAGCACCGACCACACCAGACACTGCAGCAGCAGGGAGGGCACTCCCCTGCAGCACCTACCACAGCAGAGACTGCAGCAGCAGGGAGGGCACTGCCCTGCAGCACCTACCACACCAGAGACTGCAGCAGCAGGGAGGGTACTCCCCTGCAGCACCGACCACACCAGAGACGGCAGCAGCAGGGATGGCACTGCCCTGCTGCACCTACCACACCAGAGACTGCAGCAGCAGGGAGGGCACTGCCCTGCAGCACCTACCACACCAGAGACTGCAGCAGCAGGGAGGGCACTCCCCTGCAGCACCGACCACACCAGAGACTACAGCAGCAGGGAGGGCACTCCCCTGCAGCACCGATCACACCAGAGACTGCAGCAGCAGGGAGGGCACTGCCCTGCAGCACCTACCACACCAGAGACTGCAGCAGCAGGGAGGGCACTCCCCTGCAGCACCTACCACACCAGAGACAGCAGCAGCAGGGAGGGCACTGCCCTGCAGCACCTACCACACCAGAGACTGCAGCAGCAGGGAGGGCACACCCCTGCAGCACCGACTACACCAGAGACTGCAGCAGCAGGGAGGGCACTCCCCTGCAGCACCTACCACACCAGAGACTGCAGCAGCAGGGAGGCACTCCCCTGCAGCACCGATCACACCAGAGACTGCAGCAGCAGGGAGGGCACTCCCCTGCAGCACCGACTACTCCAGAGACTGCAGCAGCAGGGAGGGCACTCCCCTGCAGCACCAACCACACCAGAGACTGTAGCAGCAGGGAGGGCACTCCCCTGCAGCACCGACTACTCCAGAGACTGCAGCAGCAGGGAGGGCACTCCCCTGCAGCACCTACCACACCAGAGACTGCAGCAGCAGGGAGGGCACTCCCCTGCAGCACCAACCACACCAGAGACTGCAGCAGCAGGGAGGGCACTGCCCTGCAGCACCGACCACTCCAGAGACTGCAGCAGCAGGGAGGTTACTGCCCTGAAGCACCTACCACACCAGAGACATGCAGCAGCAGGGAGGACACTCCCCTGCCGCACCGACCACACCAGCGACTGCAGCAGCAGGGAGGGCACTCCCCTGCAGCACATACTACACCAGAGACTGCAGCAGCAGGGAGGGCACTCCCCTGCAGCACCGACCACACCAGAGACTGCAGCAGCAGGGAGGGTACTCCCCTGCAGCACCTACCACACCAGAGACTTCAGCAGCAGGGAGGGCACTGCCTTGCAGCACCTACCACACCAGAGACATCAGCAGCAGGGAGGGCACTGCCCTGCAGCACCTACCACACCAGAGACTGCAGCAGCAGGGAGGGTACTCCCCTGCAGCACCTACCACACCAGAGACTGCAGCAGCAGGGAGGGTGCTGCCCTGCAGCACCTACCACACCAGAGACTGCAGCAGCAGGGAGGGCAGCTCCCCTGCAGCACCGACCACACCAGAGACTGCAGCAGCAGGGAGGGCACTGCCCTGCAGCACCTACCACACCAGAGACTGCAGCAGCAGGGAGGGCACTGCCCTGCAGCACCTACCACACCAGAGACTGCAGCAGCAGGGAGGGCACTCCCCTGCAGCACCGACCACACCAGAGACTGCAGCAGCAGGGAGGGCACTCCCCTGCAGCACCGACCACACCAGAGACTGCAGCAGCAGGGAGGGCACTCCCCTGCAGCACCTACCACACCAGAGACTGCAGTAGGGAGGACACTGCCCTGCAGCACCGACCACTCCAGAGACTGCAGCAGCAGGGAGGGCACTCCCCTGCAGCACCAACCACACCAGAGACTGCAGCAGCAGGGAGGGCACTGCCCTGCAGCACCTACCACACCAGAGACTGCAGTAGGGAGGGCACTGCCCTGCAGCACCTACCACACCAGAGACTGCAGCAGCAGGGAGGACACTCCCGTGCAGCACCTACCACACCAGAGACTGCAGCAGCATGGAGGGTACTGCCCTGCAGCACCTACCACACCAGAGACTGCAGCAGCAGGGAGGGCACTGCCCTGCAGCACCTACCACACCAGAGACTGCAGCAGCAGGGAGGGCACTGCCCTGCAGCATCGACCTCACCAGAGACTGCAGCAGCAGGGAGGGTACTGCCCTGCAGCACCTACCACACCAGAGACTGCAGCAGCAGAGAGGGCACTGCCCTGCAGCACCTACCACACCAGAGACTGCAGCAGCAGGGAATGTACTCCCCTGCAGCACCTACCACACCAGAGACTGCAGCAGCAGGGAGGGCAATGCCCTGCAGCACCTACCACACCAGAGGCTGCAGCAGCAGGGAGGGCACTCCCCTGCAGCATCGACCTCACCAGAGACTGCAGCAGCAGGGAGGGTACTCCCCTGCCGCACCGACCACACCAGAGACTGCAGCAGCAGGGAGGGCACTGCCCTGCAGCACCTACCACACCAGAGACATGCAGCAGCAGGGAGGACACTCCCCTGCCGCACCGACCACACCAGAGACTGCAGCAGCAGGGAGGGCACTCCCCTGCAGCACATACTACACCAGAGACTGCAGCAGCAGGGAGGGCACTCCACTGCAGCACCGACCACACCAGAGACTGCAGCAGCAGGGAGGGTACTCCCCTGCAGCACCTACCACACCAGAGACTGCAGCACCAGGGAGGGCACTGCCCTGCAGCACCGACCACACCAGAGACTGCAGCAGCAGGGAGGGCACTGCTCTGCAGCACCTACCAAACCAGAGACTGCAGCAGCAGGGAGGCACTCCCCTGCAGCACCGATCACACCAGAGACTGCAGCAGCAGGGAGGGCACTGCCCTGCGGCACCTACCACACCAGAGACTTCAGTAGGGAGGACACTCCCCTGCAGCACCGACCAGTCCAGAGACTGCAGCAGCAGGGAGGGCACTCCCCTGCAGCATCGACCTCACCAGAGACTGCAGCAGCAGGGAGGGCACTGCCCTGCAGCACCTACCACACCAGAGACATGCAGCAGCAGGGAGGACACTCCCCTGCAGCACCTACTACACCACAGACTGCAGCAGCAGGGAGGACACTCCCCTGCAGCACCTACTACACCACAGACTGCAGCAGCAGGGAGGGTACTGCCCTGCAGCACCTACCACAACAGAGACTGCAGCAGCAGGGAGGGCACTGCCCTGCAGCACCTACCACACCATAGGCTGCAGCAGCAGGGAGGGCACTCCCCTGCAGCATCGACTTCACCAGAGACTGCAGCAGCAGGGAGGACATTCCCCTGCAGCACCTACTACACCACAGACTGCAGCAGCAGGGAGGGTACTGCCCTGCAGCACCTACCACACCAGAGACTGCAGCAGCAGGGAGGCACTCCCCTGTAGCACCGACTACACCAGAGACTGCAGCAGCAGGGAGGGCACTCCCCTGCAGCACCTACCACACCAGAGACTGCAGCAGCAGGGAGGGCACTGCCCTGCAGCACCTACCACACCAGAGACTGCAGTAGGGAGGGCACTCCCCTGGAGCACCGACCACACCAGCGACTGCAGCAGCAGGGAGGGTACTCCCCTGCAGCACCTACCACACCAGAGACTGCAGCAGCAGGGAGGGCACTCCCCTGCAGCACATACTACACCACAGACTGCAGCAGCAGGGAGGGCACTGCCCTGCAGCACCGACCACTCCAGAGACTGCAGCAGCAGGGAGGGCACTCCCCTGCAGCACCGACCACACCAGAGACTGCAGCAGCAGGGAGGGCAGCTCCCCTGCAGCACCGACCACACCAGAGACTGCAGCAGCAGGGAGGGCACTCCCCTGCAGCACCGACCACACCAGAGACTGCAGCAGCAGGGAGGGCACTCCCCTGCAGCACCTACCACACCAGAGACTGCAGCAGCAGGGAGGGCACTGCCCTGCTGCACCTACCACACCAGAGACTGCAGCAGCAGGGAGGGTACTGCCCTGCAGCACCTACCACACCAGAGACTGCAGCAGCAGGGAGGGCACTGCCCTGCAGCACCTACCACACCAGAGACTGCAGCAGCAGGGAGGGCACTCCCCTGCAGCACCTACCACACCAGAGACTGCAGCAGCAGGGAGGGCACTGCCCTGCAGCACCTACCACACCAGAGACTGCAGCAGCAGGGAGGGCACTCCCCTGCAGCACCGACCACACCAGAGACTGCAGCAGCAGGGAGGGCACTCCCCTGCAGCACCTACCACACCAGAGACTGCAGTAGGGAGGACACTGCCCTGCAGCACCGACCACTCCAGAGACTGCAGCAGCAGGGAGGGCACTCCCCTGCAGCACCAACCACACCTGAGACTGCAGCAGCAGTGAGGCACTCCCCTGCAGCACCTACCACACCAGAGACTGCAGCAGCAGGGAGGGCACTGCCCTGCAGCACCTACCACACCAGAGACTGCAGTAGGGAGGGCACTGCCCTGCAGCACCTACCACACCAGAGACTGCAGCAGCAGGGAGGGCACTGCCCTGCAGCACCTACTACACCAGAGACTGCAGCAGCAGGGAGGGTACTGCCCTGCAGCACCTACCACACCAGATACTGCAGCAGCAGGGAGGGCACTGCCCTGCAGCACCTACCACACCAGAGACTGCAGCAGCAGGGAGGGCACTGCCCTGCAGCACCTACCACACCAGAGACTGCAGCAGCAGGGAGGGCACTGCCCTGCAGCACCTACCACACCAGAGACTGCAGCAGCAGGGAGGGCACTCCCCTGCAGCACCTACCACACCACAGACTGCAGCAGCAGGGAGGGTACTGCCCTGCAGCACATACCACACCAGAGACTGCAGCAGCAGGGAGGACACTGCCCTGCAGCACCTACCACACCAGAGACTGCAGCAGCAGGGAGGACACTCCCCTGCAGCACCTACCACACCAGAGACTGCAGCAGCAGGGAATGTACTCCCCTGCAGCACCTACCACACCAGAGACTGCAGCAGCAGGGAGGGCACTGCCCTGCAGCACCGACCTAACCAGAGACTGCAGCAGCAGGGAGGGCACTCCCCTGCAGCACATACTACACCAGAGACTGCAGCAGCAGGGAGGGCACTCCACTGCAGCACCGACCACACCAGAGACTGCAGCAGCAGGGAGGGTACTCCCCTGCAGCACCTACCACACCAGAGACTGCAGCACCAGGGAGGGCACTGCCCTGCAGCAACTACTACACCACAGACTGCAGCAGCAGGGAGGGCACTCCCCTGCCGCACCTACCACACCAGAGACTGCAGCAGCAGGGAGGGCACTGCCCTGCAGCACCTACCAAACCAGAGACTGCAGCAGCAGGGAGGCACTCCCCTGCAGCACCGATCACACCAGAGACTGCAGCAGCAGGGAGGACACTGCCCTGCAGCACCGACCAGTCCAGAGACTGCAGCAGCAGGGAGGGCACTCCACTGCAGCACCGACCACACCAGAGACTGCAGCAGCAGGGAGTACTCTCCCCTGCAGCACCTACCACACCAGAGACTGCAGCAGCAGGGAGGACACTCCCCTGCAGCACCTACCACACCAGAGACTGCAGCAGCAGGGAATGTACTCCCCTGCAGCACCTACCACACCAGAGACTGCAGCAGCAGGTAGGGCACTGCCCTGCAGCACCTACCACACCAGAGACTGCAGCAGCAGGGAGGGCACTCCCCTGCAGCACCTACCACACCAGAGACTGCAGTAGGGAGGACACTCCCCTGCAGCACCGACCACTCCAGAGACTGCAGCAGCAGGGAGGGCACTCCCCTGCAGCACCAACCACACCAGAGACTGCAGCAGCAGGGAGGGCACTCCCCTGCAGCACCTAACACACCAGAGACTGCAGTAGGGAGGACACTGCCCTGCAGCACCGACCACTCCAGAGACTGCAGCAGCAGGGAGGGCACTGCCCTGCAGCACCTACCACACCAGAGACTGCAGCAGCAGGGAGGGCACTGCCCTGCAGCACCTACCACACCAGAGACTGCAGCAGCAGGGAGGGCACTCCCCTGCAGCACCAACCACACCAGAGACTGCAGCAGCAGGGAGGGCACTCCCCTGCAGCACCTACCACACCAGAGACTGCAGTAGGGAGGACACTGCCCTGCAGCACCGACCACTCCAGAGACTGCAGCAGCAGGGAGGGCACTGCCCTGCAGCACCTACCACACCAGAGACTGCAGCAGCAGGGAGGGTACTGCCCTGCAGCACCTACCACACCAGATACTGCAGCAGCAGGGAGGGCACTGCCCTGCAGCACCTACCACACCAGAGACTGCAGCAGCAGGGAGGGCACTGCCCTGCAGCACCTACCACACCAGAGACTGCAGCAGCAGGGAGGACACTGCCCTGCAGCACCGACTACACCAGAGACTGCAGCAGCAGGGAGGGCACTCCCCTGCAGCACCTACCACACCAGAGACTGCAGTAGGGAGGACACTGCCCTGCAGCACCGACCACTCCAGAGACTGCAGCAGCAGGGAGGGCACTCCCCTGCAGCACCAACCACACCAGAGACTGCAGCAGCAGGGAGGGCACTCCCCTGCAGCACCTACCACACCAGAGACTGCAGCAGCAGGGAGGGCACTCCCCTGCAGCACCTACCACACCAGAGACTGCAGCAGCAGCGAGGGCACTCCCCTGCAGCATCTACCACACCAGAGACTGCAGCAGCAGGGAGGGCACTGCCCTGCAGCACCTACCACACCAGAGACTGCAGCAGCAGGGAGTGCACTGCCCTGCAGCACCTACCACACCAGAGACTGCAGTAGGGAGGGCACTGCCCTGCAGCAACGACCACACCAGAGACTGCAGCAGCAGGGAGAACACTCCCCTGCAGCACCTACTACACCACAGACTGCAGCAGCAGGGAGGACACTCCCGTGCAGCACCTACCACACCAGAGACTGCAGGAGCAGGGAGGGCACTCCCCTGCAGCTTCGACCTCACCAGAGACTGCAGCAGCAGGGAGGGCACTGCCCTGCAGCACCTACCACACCAGAGACTGCAGCAGCAGGGAGGGTACTGCCCTGCAGCACCTACCACACCAGAGAATGCAGCAGCAGGGAGGACACTCCCGTGCAGCACCGACCACACCAGAGACTGCAGCAGGGAGGGCACTGCCCTGCAGCACCTACCACACCATAGGCTGCAGCAGCAGGGAGGGCACTCCCCTGCAGCATCGACCTCACCAGAGACTGCAGCAGCAGGGAGGACATTCCCCTGCAGCACCTACTACACCAGAGACTGCAGCATCAGGGAGGGTACTGCCCTGCAGCACCTACCACACCAGATACTGCAGCAGCAGGGAGGGCACTCCCCTGCAGCACCTACCACACCAGAGACTGCAGCATCAGGGAGGGTACTGCCCTGCAGCACCTACCACACCAGATACTGCAGCAGCAGGGAGGGCACTCCCCTGCAGCACCTACCACACCAGAGACTGCAGCAGCAGGGAGGGCACTGCCCTGCAGCACCTACCACACCAGAGACTGCAGCAGCAGGGAGGGCACTCCCCTGCAGCACCTACCACACCAGAGACTGCAGTAGGGAGGGCACTCCCCTGCCGCACCGACCACACCAGCGACTGCAGCAGCAGGGAGGGCACTCCCCTGCAGCACCTACCACACCAGAGAGTGCAGCAGCAGGGAGGACACTCCCCTGCCGCACCGACCACACCAGCGACTGCAGCAGCAGGGAGGGCACTCCCCTGCAGCACCTCCCACACCAGAGACTGCAGCAGCAGGGAGGGTACTCCCCTGCAGCACCTACCACACCAGAGACTGCAGCAGCAGGGAGGGCACTGCCCTGCAGCACCTACCACACCAGAGACTGCAGCAGCAGGGAGGGCACTGCCCTGCAGCACCTACCACACCAGAGACTGCAGTAGGGAGGACACTGCCCTGCAGCACCGACCACTCCAGAGACTGCAGCAGCAGGGAGGGCACTCCCCTGTAGCACCAACCACACCAGAGACTGCAGCAGCAGGGAGGACTCTCCCCTGCAGCACCTACCACACCAGAGACTGCAGCAGCAGGGAGGGCACTGCCCTGCAGCACCTACCACACCAGAGACTGCAGTAGGGAGGGCACTCCCCTGCAGCACCGACCACACCAGAGACTGCAGCAGCAGGGAGGACACTCCCCTGCAGCACCTACTACACCACAGTCTGCAGCAGCAGGGAGGACACTCCCGTGCAGCACCTACCACACCAGAGACTGCAGCAGCAGGGAGGGCACTGCCCTGCAGCACCTACCACACCATAGACTGCAGCAGCAGGGAGGGTACTGCCCTGCAGCACCTACCACACCAGAGACTGCAGCAGCAGGGAGGGCACTGCCCTGCAGCACCTACCACACCAGAGGCTGCAGCAGCAGGGAGGGCACTCCCCTGCAGCATCGACCTCACCAGAGACTGCAGCAGCAGGGAGGGCACTCCCCTGCAGCACCGATCACACCAGAGACATGCAGCAGCAGGAAGGACACTCCCCTGCAGCACGTACTACACCACAGACTGCAGCAGCAGGGAGGGTACTGCCCTGCAGCACCTACCACACCAGAGACTGCAGCAGGGAGGGCACTCCCCTGCAGCACCTACCACACCAGAGGCTGCAGCAGCAGGGAGGGCACTCCCCTGCAGCATCGACCTCACCAGAGACTGCAGCAGCAGGGAGGGCACTGCTCTGCAGCACCTACCACACCAGAGACTGCAGCAGCAGGGAGGGCACTCCCCTGCAGCACCGACCACACCAGAGACTGCAGCAGCAGGGAGGGTACTCCCCTGCAGCACCTACCACACCAGAGACTGCAGCAGCAGGGAGGGCACTGCCCTGCAGCACCTACCACACCAGAGACATGCAGCAGCAGGGAGGACACTCCCCTGCAGCACCGACCACACCAGAGACTGCAGCAGCAGGGAGGGCACTCCCCTGCAGCACCTACCACACCAGAGACTGCAGCACCAGGGAGGGCACTGCCCTGCATCACCGACCGCACCAGAGACTGCAGCAGCAGGGAGGGCACTGCCCTGCAGCACCGACCACACCAGAGACTTCAGCAGCAGGGAGGGCACTGCCCTGCAGGACCTACCACACCAGAGACATCAGCAGCAGGGAGGGCACTGCCCTGCAGCACCTACCACACCAGAGACTGCAGCAGCAGGGAGGGCAGCTCCCCTGCAGCACCGACCACACCAGAGACTGCAGCAGCAGGGAGGGCACTCCCCTGCAGCACCTACCACACCAGAGACTGCAGCAGCAGGGAGGGCACTCCCCTGCAGCACCTACCACACCAGAGACAGCAGCAGCAGGGAGGGCACTGCCCTGCAGCACCTACCACACCAGAGACTGCAGCAGCAGGGAGGGCACTCCTCTGCAGCACCTACCACACCAGAGACTGCAGCAGCAGGGAGGGCACTCCCCTGCAGCACCTACCACACCAGAGACTGCAGCAGCAGGGAGGGCACTCCCCTGCAGCACCTACCACACCAGAGACTGCAGCAGAGAGGGCACTGCCCTTCAGCACCAACCACACCAGAGACTGCAGCAGCAGGGAGGGCACTCCCCTGCAGCACCGACCACACCAGAGACTGCAGCAGCAGGGAGGGCACTGCCCTGCAGCACCGACCACACCAGAGACTGCAGCAGCAGGGAGGGCACTCCCCTGCAGCACCTACCACACCAGAGACTGCAGCAGCAGGGAGGGCACTCCCCTGCAGCACCTACCACACCAGAGACTGCAGCAACAGGTAGGACACTCCCCTGCAGCACCTACCACACCAGAGACTGCAGCAGCAGGGAGGGCACTGCCCTGCAGCACCTACCACACCAGAGACTGCAGCAGCAGGGAGGGCACTCCCCTGCAGCACCTACCACACCAGAGACTGCAGCAGCAGGGAGGACACTCCCCTGCAGCACCTACCACACCAGAGACTGCAGCAGCAGGGAGGGCACTCCCCTGCAGCACCGATCACACCAGAGACTGCAGCAGCAGGGAGGGAACTGCCCTGCAGCACCTACCACACCAGAGACTTCAGTAGGGAGGACACTGCCCTGCAGCACCGACCACTCCAGAGACTGCAGCAGCAGGGAGGGCACTCCACTGCAGCACCGACCACACCAGAGACTGCAGCAGCAGGGAGTACTCTCCCCTGCAGCACCTACCACACCAGAGACTGCAGCAGCAGGGAGGGCACTGCCCTGCAGCACCTACCACACCAGAGACTGCAGCAGCAGGGAGGGCACTGCCTTGCAGCACCTACTACACCAGAGACGGCAGCAGCAGGGAGGGCACTCCCCTGGAGCAACTACCACACCAGAGACTGCAGTAGGGAGGACACTGCCCTGCAGCACCGACCACTCCAGAGACTGCAGCAGCAGGGAGGGCACTCCCCTGCAGCGCCAACCACACCAGAGACTGCAGCAGCAGGGAGGGCACTCCCCTGCAGCACCGATCACACCAGAGACTGCAGCAGCAGGGAGGGCACTCCCCTGCAGCACCGACCACTCCAGAGACTGCAGCAGCAGGGAGGTCACTCCCCTGCAGCACCGACCACTCCAGAGACTGCAGCAGCAGGGAGGGCACTCCCCTGCAGCACCTACCACACCAGAGACTGCAGCAGCAGGGACGGCACTCCCCTGCAGCACCTACCACACCAGAGACTGCAGTAGGGAGGGCACTGCCCTGCAGCACCTACTACACCACAGACTGCAGCAGCAGGGAGGGCACTCCCCTGCAGCACCTACCACACCAGAGACTGCAGTAGGGAGGGCACTGCCCTGCAGCACCTACCACACCAGACACTGCAGCAGCAGGGAGGGCACTCCCCTGCAGCATCAACCTCACCAGAGACTGCAGCAGCAGGGAGGGCACTGCCCTGCAGCACCTACCACACCAGAGACATGCAGCAGCAGGGAGGACACTCCCCTGCAGCACCTACTACACCACAGACTGCAGCAGCAGGGAGGGCACTGCCCTGCAGCACCTACCACACCATAGGCTGCAGCAGCAGGGAGGGCACTCCCCTGTAGCACCGACTTCACCAGAGACTGCAGCAGCAGGGAGGGTACTGCCCTGCAGCACCTACCACACCAGAGACATGCAGCAGCAGGGAGGGCACTCCCCTGCAGCACATACTACACCAGAGACTGCAGCAGCAGGGAGGACACTCCCCTGCAGCACCTACCACACCAGAGACTGCAGCAGCAGGGAGGGCACTCCCCTGCAGCACATACTACACCAGAGACTGCAGCAGCAGGGAGGACACTCCCCTGCAGCACATACTACACCAGAGACTGCAGCAGCAGGGAGGGCACTCCCCTGCAGCACATACTACACCAGAGACTGCAGCAGCAGGGAGGGCACTCCCCTGCAGCACCGACCACACCAGCGACTGCAGCAGCAGGGAGGACACTCCCCTGCAGCACCTACCACACCACAGACTGCAGCAGCAGGGAGGGCACTGCCCTGCAGCACCTACCACACCAGAGACTGCAGCAGCAGGGAGGGCACTCCCCTGTAGCACCGACCTCACCAGAGACTGCAGCAGCAGGGAGGGTACTGCCCTGCAGCACCTACCACACCAGAGACATGCAGCAGCAGGGAGGGCACTGCCCTGCAGCACCGACCACACCAGAGACTGCAGCAGCAGGGAGGGCACTCCCCTGCAGCACCTACCACACCAGAGACTGCAGCAGCAGGGAGGGCACTCCCCTGCAGCACCTACCACACCAGAGACTGCAGCAGCTGGGAGGACACTCCCCTGCCGCACCGACCACACCAGAGACTGCAGCAGGAGGGAGGGCACTCCCCGGCAGCACATACTACACCAGAGACTGCAGCAGCAGGGAGGGCACTCCCCTGCAGCACCGACCACACCAGAGACTGCAGCAGCAGGGAGGGCACTGCCCTGCAGCACCTACCACACCAGAGACTGCAGTAGGGAGGGCACTGCCCTGCAGCACCTACTACACCACAGACTGCAGCAGCAGGGAGGGCACTCCCCTGCAGCACCTACCACACCAGAGACTGCAGTAGGGAGGGCACTGCCCTGCAGCACCTACCACACCAGACACTGCAGCAGCAGGGAGGGCACTCCCCTGCAGCATCGACCTCACCAGAGACTGCAGCAGCAGGGAGGGCACTGCCCTGCAGCACCTACCACACCAGAGACATGCAGCAGCAGGGAGGACACTCCCCTGCAGCACCTACTACACCACAGACTGCAGCAGCAGGGAGGGCACTGCCCTGCAGCACCTACCACACCATAGGCTGCAGCAGCAGGGAGGGCACTCCCCTGTAGCACCGACTTCACCAGAGACTGCAGCAGCAGGGAGGGTACTGCCCTGCAGCACCTACCACACCAGAGACATGCAGCAGCAGGGAGGGCACTCCCCTGCAGCACATACTACACCAGAGACTGCAGCAGCAGGGAGGGCACTCCCCTGCAGCACCTACCACACCAGAGACTGCAGCAGCAGGGAGGGCACTCCCCTGCAGCACATACTACACCAGAGACTGCAGCAGCAGGGAGGACACTCCCCTGCAGCACATACTACACCAGAGACTGCAGCAGCAGGGAGGGCACTCCCCTGCAGCACATACTACACCAGAGACTGCAGCAGCAGGGAGGGCACTCCCCTGCAGCACCGACCACACCAGCGACTGCAGCAGCAGGGAGGACACTCCCCTGCAGCACCTACCACACCACAGACTGCAGCAGCAGGGAGGGCACTGCCCTGCAGCACCTACCACACCAGAGACTGCAGCAGCAGGGAGGGCACTCCCCTGTAGCACCGACCTCACCAGAGACTGCAGCAGCAGGGAGGGTACTGCCCTGCAGCACCTACCACACCAGAGACATGCAGCAGCAGGAAGGGCACTGCCCTGCAGCACCGACCACACCAGAGACTGCAGCAGCAGGGAGGGCACTCCCCTGCAGCACCTACTACACCAGAGACTGCAGCAGCAGGGAGGGCACTCCCCTGCAGCACCTACCACACCAGAGACTGCAGCAGCTGGGAGGACACTCCCCTGCCGCACCGACCACACCAGAGACTGCAGCAGCAGGGAGGGCACTCCCCTGCAGCACATACTACACCAGAGACTGCAGCAGCAGGGAGGGCACTCCCCTGCAGCACCGACCACACCAGAGACTGCAGCAGCAGGGAGGGAACTCCCCTGCAGCACCGACCACACCAGAGACTGCAGCAGCAGGGAGGGCACTCCCCTGCAGCACCGACCACACCAGAGACTGCAGCAGCAGGGAGGACACTCCCCTGCAGCACCTACCACACCAGAGACTGCAGCAGCAGGGAGCGCACTCCCCTGCAGCACCTACCACACCAGAGACTGCAGCAGCAGGGAGGACACTCCCCTGCAGCACCTACCACACCACAGACTGCAGCAGCAGGGAGGGCACTCCCCTGCAGCACCTACCACACCAGAGGCTGCAGCAGCAGGGAGGGTAGTCCCCTGCAGCACCGACCACACCAGAGACAGCAGCAGCAGGGAGGGAACTCCCCTGCAGCACCGACCACACCAGAGACAGCAGCAGCAGGGAGGGAACTCCCCTGCAGCACCGACCACACCAGAGACTGCAGCAGCAGGGAGGGCACTGCCCTGCAGCACCTACCACACCAGAGACTGCAGCAGCAGGGAGGGCACTCCCCTGCAGCACCTACCACACCAGAGACTGCAGCAGCAGGGAGGGCACTGCCCTGCAGCACCTACCACACCACAGACTGCAGCAGCAGGGAGGGTAGTCCCCTGCAGCACCGACCACACCAGAGACTGCAGCAGCAGGGAGGGCACTCCCCTGCAGCACCTACCACACCAGAGGCTGCAGCAGCAGGGAGGGCACTGCCCTGCAGCACCTACCACACCAGAGGCTGCAGCAGCAGGGAGGGCACTCCCCTGCAGCACCTACCACACCAGAGGCTGCAGCAGCAGGGAGGGCACTGCCCTGCAGCACCTACCACACCAGAGACTGCAGCAGCAGGGAGGACACTCCCCTGCAGCACCTACCACACCAGAGACTGCAGCAGCAGGGAGGGCACTCCCCTGCAGCACCTACCACACCAGAGGCTGCAGCAGCAGGGAGGGCACTGCCCTGCAGCACCTACCACACCAGAGACTGCAGCAGCAGGGAGGGCACTGCCCTGCAGCACCTACCACACCAGAGACATCAGCAGCAGGGAGGGCACTCCCCTGCAGCACCTACCACACCAGAGACTGCAGCAGCAGGGAGGGCACTGCCCTGCAGCACCTACCACACCAGAGACTGCAGCAGCAGGGAGGGCACTCCCCTGCAGCACCTACCACACCAGAGACTGCAGCAGCAGGGAGGGCACTGCCCTGCAGCACCTACCACACCAGAGACTGCAGCAGCAGGGAGGGCACTCCCCTGCAGCACCGACCACACCAGAGACTGCAGCAGCAGGGAGGGCACTCCCCTGCAGCACCGACCACACCAGAGACTGCAGCAGCAGGGAGGGCACTCCCCTGCAGCACCTACCACACCAGAGACTGCAGCAGCAGGGAGGGCACTCCCCTGCAGCACCTACCACACCAGAGACTGCTGCAGCAGGGAGGGCACTCCCCTGCAGCACCTACCACACCAGAGACTGCAGCAGCAGGGAGGGCACTCCCCTGCAGCACCTACCACACCAGAGGCTGCAGCAGCAGGGAGGGCACTGCCCTGCAGCACCTACCACACCAGAGACTGCAGCAGCAGGGAGGACACTCCCCTGCAGCACCTACCACACCAGAGACTGCAGCAGCAGGGAGGGCACTCCCCTGCAGCACCTACCACACCAGAGGCTGCAGCAGCAGGGAGGGCACTGCCCTGCAGCACCTACCACACCAGAGACTGCAGCAGCAGGGAGGGCACTGCCCTGCAGCACCTACCACACCAGAGACATCAGCAGCAGGGAGGGCACTCCCCTGCAGCACCTACCACACCAGAGACTGCAGCAGCAGGGAGGGCACTCCCCTGCAGCACCGACCACACCAGAGAATGCAGCAGCAGGGAGGGCACTCCCCTGCAGCACCTACCACACCAGAGACTGCAGCAGCAGGGAGGGCACTGCCCTGCAGCACCTACCACACCAGAGACTGCAGCAGCAGGGAGGGCACTCCCCTGCAGCACCGACCACACCAGAGACTGCAGCAGCAGGGAGGGCACTCCCCTGCAGCACCTACCACACCAGAGACTGCAGCAGCAGGGAGGGCACTCCCCTGCAGCACCGAGCACACCAGAGACTGCAGCAGCAGGGAGGGCACTCCCCTGCAGCACCGACCACACCAGAGACTGCAGCAGCAGGGAGGGCACTCCCCTGCAGCACCTACCACACCAGAGACTGCAGCAGCAGGGAGGGCACTCCCCTGCAGCACCTACCACACCAGAGACTGCAGCAGCAGGGAGGGCACTGCCCTGCAGCACCTCCCACACCAGAGACTGCAGCAGCAGGGAGGGCACTCCCCTGCAGCACCTACCACACCAGAGACTGCAGCAGCAGGGAGGGCACTCCCCTGCAGCACCTACCACACCAGAGGCTGCAGCAGCAGGGAGGGCACTGCCCTGCAGCACCTACCACACCAGAGACTGCAGCAGCAGGGAGGACACTCCCCTGCAGCACCTACCACACCAGAGACTGCAGCAGCAGGGAGGGCACTCCCCTGCAGCACCTACCACACCAGAGGCTGCAGCAGCAGGGAGGGCACTGCCCTGCAGCACCTACCACACCAGAGACTGCAGCAGCAGGGAGGGCACTGCCCTGCAGCACCTACCACACCAGAGACATCAGCAGCAGGGAGGGCACTCCCCTGCAGCACCTACCACACCAGAGACTGCAGCAGCAGGGAGGGCACTCCCCTGCAGCACCGACCACACCAGAGAATGCAGCAGCAGGGAGGGCACTCCCCTGCAGCACCTACCACACCAGAGACTGCAGCAGCAGGGAGGGCACTGCCCTGCAGCACCTACCACACCAGAGACTGCAGCAGCAGGGAGGGCACTCCCCTGCAGCACCGACCACACCAGAGACTGCAGCAGCAGGGAGGGCACTCCCCTGCAGCACCTACCACACCAGAGACTGCAGCAGCAGGGAGGGCACTCCCCTGCAGCACCGACCACACCAGAGACTGCAGCAGCAGGGAGGGCACTCCCCTGCAGCACCTACCACACCAGAGACTGCAGCAGCAGGGAGGGCACTCCCCTGCAGCACCTACCACACCAGAGACTGCAGCAGCAGGGAGGGCACTGCCCTGCAGCACCTCCCACACCAGAGACTGCAGCAGCAGGGAGGGCACTCCCCTGCAGCACCTACCACACCAGAGACTGCAGCAGCAGGGAGGGCACTCCCCTGCAGCTCCGACCACACCAGAGACTGCAGCAGCAGGGAGGGCACTGCCCTGCAGCATCTACCACACCAGAGACTGCAGCAGCAGCCAGAACAGCCTCTCCTGGCCATCCCCCCGGGACCTGACTGTAATTGGCTGCGGAGATGGAGAGACTTACCTTAAAAGTTGGGGCTGTGATTGAGGAAGTCGGTGGGGAGATTCGTGCCCAGGTCCAACCTATCATATCCATGCTGCAGAAGCATGAGCAGGAGATCCAGGGCCTCGGGGAGAGGCTGGAGGAGGTGGAGGGTCGAACTAAGGCCTCGGAAGCTGCGATGGAGTCCTCATCCAGTCGGATACAGGTGTTGGCGTGAGAGGTGCGGGCCTTGCGAGACCGTATCGATGTCCTCGATAATCGAGGTTGGAGGATACATCTCTAAATTGTCGGGCTCCCTGAAGGTGAGGAAGGTGAGCAGCCAATCGGCTTCTTTGAAAACTGGCTGCCCAAGTTTTCGGGCCTTCCCATCAGTCCAGCAGGCTGCAGATTGAAAGGGCGTATCGGGTTACAGTGCACAGGTCAGGCCCAGTGCAGCACCCCCGCTCGGTCCTAGTGCACTTCCACTCATATACGGACAAGCAAAACGTGATAGAAGCTTCCAGATCCCTGGGAAAAGATCCACATGTGCTGCTGTACAAGGGGTCCAAAATCATGTTTTTCCAGGATTTCTCTGCAGCTTTAACTCGAAAGAGGAAGTCCTTCACTGAAGTTAAAAAGAGGCTGAGGAACCTGAGCATCCAGTACTCCATGAGATACCCCGCAGTGCTCCGTTTCAGCCACGAGGACACAGTTTATACATTTGACTCAGCGATAAAGCTAAAAACTTTGTAGACATATTAAAGTACACGGACTGGCCTGAAGAACACGGTTAATGTTGGTTCTCTTTTCCTTCTTTCCTTGTGTTTTCCCTTCCTTTTTTCCCCTTTCTTTCTCCCTAATAATTTAGAATTTAAAATAAAGCTTGGACTGTGTTGTTCCTTTTTGTTGTAATAACTGGGATGTTGTAACAGGAAATTGTGTGGATGGTCTTTGTTGTCTCCCTCCTGTTTTTGTTTGTTCTGTTTCTCTTTTAGTCACAAGTTGGGGTGACATGATGCCAGGGATGGGTGGAGTGCTCATCCTGACCTTGTCTTCTGTAATGTTGATTTAAGCACCATCTCCCTGTTCTTGTTTCTCTCGCCTTAGACTGGGACACAGTCTGGGCTTGAAGGAGGCATGAAGGAGTGGATGAGTAGGGTGAGTGTCCCCTATTGGCAGGGGGGAAGAGTCTTCCGTTCAGGGTTTTATAGTTGGTTTTCTTTGTAGTTTTTTGGGAGTAATAGTTCTTTGTATCATGACAGAGTAGTTCATGTATACATAATTCTTTGACTCTGAGTCTTTATTTACTTGTGCTCAGGGCTTTGCAAGCAGGATTCACTCTCCCAGGGGTTCAAGGGTCTCTGAAAGGGGATATGGCGAAGTGTCCTTTTAAATGGTGTACCTGGAATATCAAGAGAAGTCATTAGCCTGTTAAAAAGAACAAAAGGTATTCTCTAGCCCTAAGAGAGAAAGGGTTGATATCGATTTGTTGCAGGAAATCCATCTTGATTTTCTGAAATTACAACAGGGGTTTATTTTTTTTCATCCTTTACCACTAAAAGTAGGGGAGTGGTGGTACTTATCCAGATAAATCTCCCGCTCACATTATGAGAGCAGGTGAAAGATGAGCAGGGACAGTTTGTGATACTGAAGGCCCTGATACATGGGGAGGAATATGGCATTTTAAATGTCTACTGTCCTCCGGCGCATCCTCTCAAATTTTTGATTCGGGCTTTCTCTAAACTGAGTGTCTTTGGAACACGGCGCATTAGGATGGGGGGCATTTTAAGTGTCTTTTGGATCTGACAGTGGACAGGATGCCTTGTTGGCCCCTACCTACTTCTTCACAGGCCAAGCAAGTGGTTGCCTTATGCGAGGAGTTGGGGCTGGTGGATATTTGGAGATGTCTTCACCCTACCGGCAGGGACTTCACATTTTTTTTCAAACTCACATGAATGTCACACGAGGATTGATCTCTTTCTGGCTCCCTTGGCCCTTTTGGATTCGATTATGGGTTGTAAAATTGGGAATATAGGTATCTCTGGTAATGGGGCAGTATATTTGAAGGTTAACGCCAAGAGTGAAGGGCTAGGTTTGCGTCACTGGCGTTTGGAACCTTTTCTCCTTAAGGATTCCAAATTTGTGGAATACCTTCTGAGGAGTTTCAGGAATTATTGACTATCAACTCAGGCATGGCTAGTAGTCCATCTATGCTGTGGGAGAGCGCTAAGGCCTTTGCTAGGGAATTAGCTATTTCCTATTCAGCGAGCCGGAAATGACAGAAGGGGGAACAGCAGCATCTACTTGAGACACAGTTGAAAGCCACTGAAGCGGCAGGTTTTGCGCGGCCTGCGGTGACTAAGCTACAGGTCTAGGAGCAAGAGCTCGGAGTAATGATCTCTTCTGGAACTTCGGAGAACATATGGGAGAATGCTCAAAAGATCTCAATCTGTGAAATGAAGTGCACGATGCAGTTAAAAGTTCTGCACAGCGTTCATCTGGCACCGGACTGTCTGGTGAAGTTTAAAAAAGGGGGCATCTCCGATATGCCCCAAATGTAAAATAAGTGTAGGTACTCTTACCCACTGCTTCTGGACATGCCACAGGCTCTGTGTTTATTGGAGGGCCGTGGTGGGAGAGGTAGGGAGGGTATTGAGGACTGAAGTTAAAGTAGACCCAATAGCTCTCCTCTTAGGTCTACCAAATTTACCATCTTTAGATGGGCAGGGGAAAAAACTATTTAATATTCTTACTTACTATGCACTGAGGAATATTCTGATGAACAGGGTTTCTGAGAACCCGCTGGGATTGCTGGGATGGCAGAACTTAATTATGGAACACATTCCCTTGGACTTTTTTACAAACATGGTGCACCACACAACAGACTATTTTATAAGACATGGCAGCCCTACTTGAGCTATTTGGGTATACATTTGTCAGTTATCTTAACTAGAGTGTTTGTTTAACCAGGATGGTGGGTTTGTCAAGCCCTGGGCCCTGGAGCGGGGTCTCCTGAGTTCATACGGGTATATATACAATGCTCCCGTTCCTTTGTTTGGGAGCTCTGTGCTGAGCATAGCTGTTCTGTATTTTGCATTTTTGTGTGTGTTTTATTTTGCTTTTCTTTCTTTTGTTTTGATCTATTAGTTATTTACTTGTATATTGGTGTTGTTTTGCAATGTTAGGGATTGTTTTGTATGCTAGGGTTGGTTAGTAGTTAGTAGACAGTAATGTATTGTAATTTGTGTTTTTTCCTCTTTATTATACTAATATTTCTATTGATTGTATTTTTCAATAATTTTATATGTTTGTAAAGTTAAAATAATTGCTAATAAATATATTTACAAAAAAAGTGCTCTGATTTGCTTTCCCAAAATGCAGCACCTCACATTTATGTAAATTAAAGTCCATCTGCCACTTCTCAGGCTATTGGCCCATCTGATCAAGATCCCATTTTAATCTGATATAGGAAGATTTAAACAGCATGTGGATTGATGCAGTAATTAAACACAAACAAACACACTTGATGCTGAGACCTGGTTCGAAGTCCAAAAGCTTGGATTTAAAACTGAGATTGGGAACTGTCTGAGACAATTCCCGGGAAGGTGTGGAGTATGTGATGTGCTGTCAAGCGATGACATTGACCCCTGTGCTGAATGGAGACTCAGTTCCTGGAATTGTCTCCAGCTTTTCTCCCAATCCTTTAGACAGGCTCCTTGGACTGAGATACTTAGTGTTCGCAATCATCATGTTTATAGATATAATGTGTCTAGACTATCTCACTCCACTCACCCACCCCATCTCTCCCACCTCCCAATCACCCGAGCACTCTGAATAGGCAGCTGGAGAACAGAATACCACCGGCACCAGCTACTGGTGGGAGAATCAGAATGACATGAATAATTGGGATAAGAAGCATCTCAGCATCTACATGGATTTTCATTTTGAAAACAGAAATGTTGTTTATTTTCTCGGATGGAAAGACCTGAAAACCGAAGCAGCAGAGTTGGAGTCGACACCCTGGATCACTTCCTCTGATACAGGAGGAAGCAGAGACCCTGCACCTGGTTATCTTGGACAAATCATGGCTCTTTCTCCTTGCTCCACTGACCTTTGGCCTGTGCAGTGAGTCCAGCTCATTCACACTGGTCCCCAAAATGTTAAACCAAAACAGAACAGGAATTGTTGCAAAGACTCTGCAGGTTTGGCAGTATCTGTGGGAGAGAAATCAGAGTTACAGTTTCGGGTCCAGTGACCCTCTTCCAGGACAGAAATATTCCCTCTGCTCCCTGAATTGGGAAACCTGTGTTATTATCTTCGTCTTCTTTCAGTTCTCTTGATGTCTGCTAAATATTCTATCTTCTCTGATCTCTCTGACAGATTTGCATCTGTAGAAGGGTTCCCTTTGATCCTCCATGGTCATTTCTTGCCCATCACCCACGGGAGTTTGAGCGTTTATCAGCTTTATTCAGTGATTAGTTCAATAACTCTGGAAACTGGATATTTCACCGCTCTATTGAACTGAGCTCTGAACTTGGGCAGAGTTGCCATATAAATAAGGGTGTTTGTGCAGCAGCTTACATTGCCCAGCATGTACCCAACTTGTTTAAAGATGCCATAGTCATAATCATTTAACTGATCCGGGACACGAATTATATATAAAACATATAATAGCCAGAGAAGGATGAAATTTCCAGATATAACAGAGAGTAAAATCACTGCCTTAACTCTACTCTCCATCTCTGGATCAACCTGCTTCCCTTCCTTACTCTGACCCCTCAGTCCCTTACGGACTTGACTTGACTTAAATAAAATGCGTGCGATTGTCAGAACATTGAGGAACACAATGAAAAAGAATGGCCCCAATGGGGTTAGAGCCACAGCAAATGAGCGGAATCCAATCCAGCGAGAGTCAGTGAAGTAGCTTCGCTTATTCCTGCAGTAAAATGGTATGTTCCTGATTATCTTTGTGGGCTCAAATCTAAAATAACAAGGGACATTTTTTAAACAAAGCAGAATCCCGGTTATTGAGAGAATTGCAGATGCGTTTTTCCCAGTGCAATATTTAGTTTTCAGTTTGTGGCACCAAAAGCTGACAAACCGATCGAAGGTGAATGCGACGGTGAACCAGACAGAACAGTCTATAGATGCACAGATCAGGACATTAATAACACTGCACACAGGAGTGATGTCCAGGAAACATACTGGGTAATAATAAGAATGAAATTGCTTCAGTATGACCTCACTGATAAGGGCCAGTAGATCTGCTGCTGCCATCGCCACCAGATAGCGTGTTGTGCAGGGAGCAAGACCACACTTTCCCTGGGATAGGATCACGATAGCCACACAATTCACTGGCAGAAGGATAAAGGAAAAATGACTTAATATTAATGAGCACTCTTTTCTGTATAAGTTTACAAGCAATCTGCATTGTTGCTACAACAGCAATAAAGATCAAACAGTCATCACAAACAAAAGTAACTCTTTTCAGTGAGTCCTTGCATTAATTTATGAGGATGAAAACAAATCATTAGATGCTGAAATATCAAAACAGGGCAGCTTTAAATCAATTGTCATGAAAGTGAAAAGGTGTATTGGGGAAGGGGGGGAAAATGTTTTTTTATGATCGGTTTGAGGGTAGATGCGGTTCAACAACAAAGGGATGATGATCCCCGGCAGTGATAATCCATGCTGTTAAAATGTGATTTCCAGGTGGAGGTAAATGCTTCATGTGCAAGCACAATGAAAGATGAGGGAGTTGGGATTGTGGTAAATCTGGTCAAGTGCAAACCCCAACCATCTGTAAATATGATGGGGAATGACAGGCCGATCCTGTTGGTTGAACCAACATTGTGGGTGCATGGAGATAGAGGTAACAGTAACAAGATACCATTGCCAACCCCAGCAAAGCTGCACTAATTCTCCTCAGTTATCACCACATCACATCCAGGAAGGTAACTGTAGTGAATTGACACTGGATTCTTTACTTTCAATGTGGATTCCTGCAAGCTTTCGAAAATTAATAACATGCTGTTCATCATTCAGTTCAAAATGTACTGGAAGTTTACAAAGGCAAAATGTCGAGTTAAACTGGGTGTTGTTCAGAAGCTCGGGTGGATTTCACAGGGCACGTTTAGTAAAATAAACTGTTCAGGCATACACTGGAAATTCAGTGTTCCAGAAGATTTCTTGTGGACAGGTATCTAAATCAAAAGTAACTACAGAGAGTTGTGAACACAGGCCAGATCATACACAAGCCAACCTTCCATCCGTTGACTGAATGTACATTTCTTGTTGCCGGAGAAAGCCAGCCAACACCATTAAAGAGCCTCCCACCCCAGTTAAACTCTCCTTCAACCTCTTCCGTCAGTTCGGAGATACAAAACCATAAACACAGAGAACACTATGTTCAAGACTAGCTTCGTCCCCATAGTTATTTGCATTCTGAATGGACCTCTCAAAGTTTCAACCTAATGTTGATCTTGCTTCTTGTGCACCTTCCTTGCAGCTATAACTCTGTATCCCTCACTCTGTTCAATCACCCGATGGCCTTTGTGTCTTTCCATGGAATATTCGCCACACTGCAAGCAAAACATGTTTTTTTCTCCCCCACAGTACAGAGGTAAACGTGACAATATAATAATAAATTATGTCAAATCAACTCATGGTTCAGAAAAAACGGTAAACAACAGAGATGATGGAAGAGTAACCCTGTCTATCAGCAGAGCCTGTGGAATACCTTGTGAGGCAAGACACATTGCATGGTGTCTATAGCTGAACAGTGTGAAATTCCTGAGGATGGCTTGCTCAATGTTGGGGGCGCGGGGGGGGGGGGGGGTGTTGCTACAACTTCAAAGGGACTGGCATGGAATGCTGCATCACTGGGAAAGTTGCTGAAATGGCAGAGATGCTGCAACAATGAAAGATACCCCGAACAGTAACAGAATTTGGGACAATGGCAGTCAGGGTCATTGTTGGAGTCAATGGCTCTGGGGGAAGTATTGGTTGAACAGACAATGGTCCAGCTGGGAGTTGGAGATGGCTTGGAGACACAGAGACTTACAGTACAGAAAATAAAAATGCACTTTGCCCGAAACAATTGCCTCACAATTCTCATCCAGTTTTCCAGCATTAGGTCCATAACCCTGACATTACATGTGCACATTTAAAGAGTTCTATGCTATCGGGGATCTGCTTCGACCACCCTTTAAGGAAGTAAGTTCCACATTGTCACAACACTTCCGCTGGAAAACTCAAAACAGACCACAAAGGGGAAAACATATTTCCTTCTGTGCTGTCTATGCCCCTTATAACAGTATACTTTTAAATGATGCCCCTATCAATCTCCCCTGCTCCAAGGAAAACAATCCCAGTCCATCCAATCTCCCTTCATACCCAAAACTTTACTACCTTGGAGTCTTCCTGGAAAGTCTCCACCTTCTTTCAGACAATCAAAGTACTCCAACATTCTAGCTGTAGCCTAGCCAATATTTTATACAGTGCCAACATATTGTCCCTGCTCCTCAACTCTATGTCTCGCATTTAAAAGCCAAAAATTCCCAATACCTTCTCAACCACTTCATCGACCTGTCCTACTACCTTAAGATCTTCATGTGCACCAAGATCCCTTTGATACTCAGTGTTTCCCAGGTTTCTACCATTCATAATATACCCCTTGTGTTTTGTGTCCCGCCAAGTGCATCAGCTCACATTCATGGATTGAATTCCAATTTCCAACAATTTTTGCATTACCAGTGAACTTATCCTGGAAATCCCCTGGTATACAGAGTTCACAGCATTTCCGAGTACCGCCTTTTATCTTTGTTGAACATGTGGCTCTGTAATTTCCCTGTTTCCGCCTTCAATACATCCCACTGCTCTGACATGGATTTACTTAAAAGTTTCTGCTCTCGGTCTAATCACACCCGATCTTATTCCCACAGTTTCGAACTTTGATTTCCCCCTCATCCTTGTCTTTTTCCATGTTAATCTTGAGTTATGATTACTGCCTGCAAAATGCTTCCTCACTGAGAGGTCAGCCCAGCTTCATTATCGAAAAATAAATCCAGGATCACTGTCAAAGTGGGGGAAGGTAAAGGAACAGTCTGGGATTAGCCAGGTGAAGCTATGAACTGTGTTGTAGGAAAGAGAGATTTAAAAACCCTCCAGTTTATCCAGCAGACAGCAACAGAAGGATAAGCGGTTCCAACAGCTGCCAATTGTTCCAGAATCAGAGGTAAAGCAGGAACACCCAGGATAAGAGATGGATTATGGGGTGGGGGAGCTATACCATTCAGAATGGCGGAGAACTGGAATCTAATAAATATTATCCAACCTGAACATTCGGGGGGAAGCCATGGGAAATCGTCAAGGGTCATTTGACAGGAAATGATTTGCTCTCTCAGTGAGAGTGGGTCATGGTCACTGTGGGTTTAAGGAATGCTCAGGTTTGTTGGATATTTTACAGTCGAGCGGATAGCCACGGTCAGAAAGGAAAGTCATCCTCAGTGTGTACCTCTGTACTCATTCAGGAAAATACAACTACTTGCAGGTGGGACACGGGAAGCGGAATGAGGAATGTAATGACAAATCCAATGTTTAACAAGTTCGAGGGAACTGGTATTTATTTTTAATTCTATTTCGATCCTATGTTTTGGAACCCGAGAATGTACACCTGACCGTTACACTTGTCTGTCCCCATAGGGACACCCTCCATCCACAAACAGCAGGCCCCACTGCAGGTTACAGCTTTGAACCGAGACATGGATGGAACAAGCTGAGAGGCAGTGGTGATGGTGGATAAAATTAAAACATTTAAAAGGCATGGCTATATGAGCAGGAAGGATTTAGAAGGATATGGGCCAAATGCTGGTAAATGGGATTAGGTTAATTTGCGATATCTGGTCAGGATGGAGGAGTTGACAAAGGGGCTGTTTCTGTGCTGCATGATTCTATAAGAAGAAAATTATTCCTCAAACCTTCATCACTCCCATAATTGGAAAGGTCAATCCGTGCTCCTCAACAGTTACCCAAGCCGACAGTGGATTCTGAACACTCAACAGTCAGAGCTAACAGAATCTGAAACCCACACGGTGTAAAGGAGATTAACCAGCTCAAAACCCTTTTACTGTAGCACTCCCTAAAGTAGGCAGGAGGAAATGTGCTGCTATCAATACAACTGCACAAACACAGATACACGCAGGAATGTGAGAACACTGGGTTTATGAGATCCACTGCTCTGACTGACCAAGATCCATTGCAGTTGCTGACATTTCCAATAACTCCTTCCCTGAAGGTAGCCTCCAGTCTAAGGTGCAATTAAGGAGTTCATTACATTTGACTAAGGGTGATCATGTAGTAAAGCAATGAAACAACAGAATTTTTTAAATATCTAATTTAACTGTCTGATATTTCAACTCAGGAGTGTGTATAACATTGAATATTACATCAGAATGCAAATCTCTTAATTAACAAGGAAAACCAGGAGAGATGTCATCCACAAATTGTAAATAATTATAAGCACTTACCAGGAACACCAATGATGGCAACAATCATGTAGAAAACTTTCCTGGCTAATTGAAGTGGCAGATGCATTTTCAATGTTGAGTGGCAATCCTTTAATCTTGCACATAAAAATGCAAGCATTAAACTCTGCGGTGTTACATTCTCTGCGTGTATCCATTATATTCTGTGTGATCTCCACTGGGAGATTGGTGTTGCAGCTCTGATGATGACAACTTTATCATTCCCAGTTGGTAGAAGATGTTTATCACTGAAATTAGATTGTGACAGGGAAGGGATGGCCTCATCGAGGGAAGAATCATCACTGTGTTAATTAGAAAAACCCAGTAATTCTCGCCACTTTATGAACAGAGAGGCAGCCTGCTGTTGTAATAATGCTGCCTTCACATAAAGAGATTACATTGCTTTCTAGTGGATGGATGTGATTTTGTTTGCTGCATCAACCCTGTTTTCCTCTTCCTGAATGCCCCGCTAACATCAAAATTTGTTTTCTAATTTGGGTTGGATTTTTGTCCAGCAGCTTGGTGTTGAGGGAATGTACCTCACATTGTCTCCGTGATGTCAGTCATGACCATTTATTGTATGAATCCCTGACATTAGCGAGCCCTCTACCGTAGCTCTACCATGGGCTGTCATTACCCATGTTTCAGATAATTCCCATATCCTAGATTACCTGTAGGAATGTAGTTGACCTGTCATTGTACCATGTCCGTCCCATCTCTGTGTTGGAGAAATTCAGGTCCCCTCATTGTCACCCTCCTGCCGTGGCATGGATTTGCTTTTCCCAGTTGCTGATGCAATACCGTTCTGGTATAATCTAGTTCCAAACCAGGCTCAGACGGATCATTTTAGCTCCTCACAAAGTATTCTTTGTTTTTGTTTTTGGAATTATCTCATTCTGCCATTTGCACTTTTGACAATAACCTGAGTGTCCGTTTGCCTTCCTCCTCTCTGGAAGGGGTTAGCCTAACTCCATTTTATTGGGCCAGGTGACCCACAATTTTGAGGACACCTATTAAATAAAATCACTTCCAAACGAAACAGAAATGCCCAGCTTCTCCAAGCTATCAACACAGCTGATATCCACATTCCTGGGACAATTCTTTTAAAGATGTGCAGCATTCACACATCCCTTGGAAAGTTCGGTGCTCAGGTCTATATGCGACACAATAAGTGCAGCATATCCCCAAGTACTTCAGGGTCCCAATTCATAAGCAGTTGCTGACATCAGTATTGGCTCAGAAATGTTTGGCAGGTCAGGTCATATTGGGACCACAGATGGAACCTCCATGTCCCAAACCAGAAGCCGAGAAACCGAAGAGAATCTGCCCCGGCCC
This sequence comes from Chiloscyllium plagiosum, assembly GCF_037043375.1. NCBI lineage: Eukaryota > Metazoa > Chordata > Chondrichthyes > Orectolobiformes > Hemiscylliidae > Chiloscyllium > Chiloscyllium plagiosum. Next base: position 43,402,339 of record NW_028270181.1, on the reverse strand, counting down.
AGGGAGAAGCGGATAGCATTGAACCTCATTGGGAATGGGACAGTATGGAGACGCACTTGGTGCCCTGTACAACAGTGACAGAAATTAACTTGTTTCAGACTGGCAGATCAATTGGAATGTAAGGGACAGCCTTTGCACTGGCTCGGATTCACACATAATTGTGGGATTTCAAGATCGAGACACTGTCACCGGGGAATGTGTCATTCTGCTGGAGTGGTTCCTCTCAAACTGCCACACACAGTGCACCACAATGTGCTATTTGATCTGTTCCCATCAGCGAGTCACTGGGAACACCATGACCTCACTCTGACTTTGTGCCAAATCTGCTCAATAGAACCCTACCTCTGTGTAATTGGCAGCTAACATTGTTATCAATCTGACCAGAAACACCTCACCCTGGTGGAGACATTGTCATGGTGTGGCCTTTTGAAATTGCCCAGGTTCCTTCAGTTCCAGCTGTGTCTGCAGGAACAGAGAAATTACAGGCCGTTACAGCAGTTGAAGGGGAGGTGGAGATTTGGAACAATCCATCATAATTCAGAATCATAGAATGCTCCAGCTGTTATAGTACTGAACAAACTAATACACACATTGTATTTGTGAGGGCTCTCTGCACTGACAACCTGGCTAATTTCACCACCTACCTTTCATTAAATTCGCTCTAATTCCCGGTAATTCCCCAGTTTATTTCCCTCAGTTAACCAGACGATGCTAAAAAAGGAGAATGCAAATGTCAGTGTTGGACAGATTGTGGCACAAATCCTATTTCCTCATTGACAACTGGTTCCTTTGCCAGGCATCACCAGTCCGTCCTTACCTTTCACCATGACCAATGTAACCTGTCAGTTTCCCTTGTTGAACACACTGTCAGATAGAGCCAGGGACTTGGAGACAGAGGACAGCACGGAAAGCAGCCACACGGCGTTTCGGGTTTGTCTCAGTGAAGCCCCATCAACGTTGTGCCAGCTTTGATCGGAGGGTCTAACGCTCTCCCCAGTAAGTTTTTCCAGACACGCAAATGCATGACGATTCCTATCATCCATTTTATCCCCATCAAAAACACTTTCTCCATCGATCAAACATTTTTTCCTTCAATGACATTCTCTCAAATTGAGCAAGGTACAACCTTCCCTGAGAAACCCATACTGACTCTCCTGGATTAATCACTCCCTGTTGAAATAACCATTTAGAGAATCTCTCAGAGTTTTGCCAGCTCTGGAAGTGTAACAGCAGCTGGTATCCCATCCTAAAACGTTTGGAAAACTTCTGATAGATGGATCTCATTGACTTCATCTCGGGGTTGTCCATTGGAAATCACTTCAAAGGTGCCACGGTGCGATGGCTGAGATCTGAACCCATACCAACTGCTTGGAAGGCAGCCATGCTGCCCACTATACCCCCATCCCCCTGCCAGCTGGGTGCTCGCTATTCTTAAACACACTGAACAACACTGACATCATCACCAATTGAATTGGGGCTGAAATAAAAACAGAAATAGCTGGCGAAGCTCAGCAAGTCTGGCAGCATCAGCATCAGAATCCCTCAGTTCTGAAGGAAAATCACAGGATTTGAAAAGTTCCCTTTGCTTTCTCCCCACAGATCCTGCCGGACCTGCTGAGTTTCCCCAACAATCTCCATGTTGGGGTTTCAGCTCTCCAGGATCTGCAGGACTGTGTTTGTAATCCCAGAGACGTTGACCCACGGAAGGGGATATTGGGTCAGGTGCCGGTCTACCTCATTCATTGGGGCAGATGTCAAGGAGCATCTTAAACCGGAGAGGGATCAGGGGGGATTGGAGCCGTTTAGAGAGAGAGTACAGAAGGTAAGACCGCTCAGCTCAAAGCACGGCACTTAATGCTGCCCCGATTAAAATATTGAAGATGGCAGAGGGGCAGATGAGCTGAGACAGGGTGGGAGCTGGGCGATATTGATGATGTGGAAGGACAGTGTGCGCATCTGATAACATTCTGTCAGTCTGAGTAATAGCAGTCATTCCTGGCACTGGATTCACTGAGGGGTGAAGGGTCAGTGAACAGAGCGGACTGTCCCTGTTATTCTGTTCCTGACTCTCCAGCTCCCGCTCTGTTAGTGACCTCTGTTAGTCTCCTGGGAAATGTGTATTCTCCAATAGTGTCCGGTCTAAGGAATATCATTCCTAAATAACTCCTGTCCGAGGTAATAATGATCAATGTGTCTGTGTCTCCTTCTCTGTTCTGGACATGTCATTGTTCAGGATTGTGGGCACATTTATTGACAGACATTGAGGATGTTATGAAAAGACCCAAATCCCCCGAAAATATATTAAGAAAATGGCACAGGCCTTTTTTTAATTTTCTAAAGGTAAGTGTAAGGCATTGTAATTCAATTGTTCAAACTGCCAGGCTTAAAGCAAAACACACTTTACTCCACACTATCGATAAAATACAAACAAAAGAAAGAAATATTGGAATAACCTAACTCTATTGGAAACCTAACTGGCTGACAGATTATTTAATTACTGACCAGCAACTTTTCCAATTTCGTAACACTCCATAAAACACAGGCTTGGCAAAGGTGAATCCAGTAAAATAGATCGTCTCACATGGAATTCTGGACAAGGATTGTAACCGATTTGCTCAAAATTACATCTACTTTCAGTGTTCATGGAACAGGGCAATATGTTGCTTGAGGGGACAGCTCAGATCTCTCTGTAGTTTCATGTTGACCTGTCTGTAGAAAGGATGACAGATCCATAACAAGTGACCTCTTCCTGAATCTCACCAATCTCCAGATGGAATTCCATTTCACAGGTTTTTTGGCCAACTGACCAGATTAGATTAGATTACATTACACTGTGGAAACAGGCCCTTCGGCCCAACATGTCCACACCGACCTGCCGAAGCACAACCCACCGATACCCCTACATTTACCCCTTACCTAACACTATGGGCAATTTAGCATGGCCAATTCACCTGACCTGCACATCTTTGGACTGTGGGAAGAAACCGGAGCACCCGGAGGAAACCCCCGCAGACACGGGGAGAATGTGCAAACTCCACACAGTCAGTCGCCTGAGGCGGGAATTGAACCCGGGTCTCAGATGGTAAACATTTCCCCGCAGTATACAGATAACTCTCCCAAAAGCAGTGATTAATGTTTTAACGTCTGCAGTTGAATATAGTCCATCCAATTCTAGATCAGTGAGATATACCAGGAAATCAGGTGACCAATACTGAAGCCTGAGGATAAATCAATAAACGACAGAATTCTACCACGGGACTCGAAACACTATGCCTTCTTCCCACAAGTGGGTCAGACTGCTATTACCTCTTCCAGATTTCACTCATGATGGTCTCTGTAACAGCCTGCAGACCATAAACAACTATTACCTCATAGAATCATAGAGTCATAGAGATGTGCAGCATGGAAACAGACCCTTCAGTCCAACTCATCCATGCCGACCAGATATCCCAACCCAATCTAGTCCCGCCTGCCAGCACCCGGCCCATATCCCTCCAAATACTTCCTATTCATATCCCCACCCAACTGCCTCTTAAATGTTGCAATTGTACCAGCCTCCACCACTTCCTCTGGCAGCTCATTCCATACACGTACCACCCTCTGCGTGAAAAAATTGCCCCTTTTATAGGTCTCTTTGATATCTTGCCCCTCTCACCCTAAACCTATGCTCTCCAGTTCTGGACTCCATGACCCCAGGGAAAAGACTTTGTCTATTTACCCGATCCATGCCCCCCATATTTTTGTAAACCTCTATAAGATCACCCCTCAGCCTCGGATGTTCCAGGGAAAACAGACCCAGCCTGTTCAGCCTCTCCCTATAGCTCAAATCCTCCAGCCCTGACTCTGTAACACCCTGTAGATTATAAACAACTATTACCTCTTCCAGATTTCATTCCTGCTTGTCTCTGTACCAATATTACCTCTTCCAGATTTCACTCCTGATTGTCTGTAAAATCCTGCAGACCATAAACAATTATTACCTCTTCCAGATTTCAGTTCTGGTTGTCTCTGTAACATCAAGCAGATTACAAACAACTATTATTCTCTTTTCAGTTTCATTCCTGCATGTCCCTGGAACATCATGCTGATCATAAACAACTATTACCACTTGCAGATTTCATTCCAGCTTGTTTCTGTAAATTACTGCAGATTATAAACAACTAACAGCTCTTCCAGATTTCATTCCTGACTGTCTCTGTAACATTCTGCAGACCATAAACAGCTATTCCCTCTTCCAGATTTCACTCCTGCTTGTCTCTGTAACATCCTCCAGGTTATAAACACCTATTACTTATTCCATATTTCACTCCTATTTGACCCTGTATCATCCTGCAGACCATAAACAACTATTACCACTTCCAGATGTCATTCCTGCTTGTCTCTGTACCATGCAGGAGATCATAAACCACTATTACCACTTCCAGATGTCACTCCTGCTTGTCTCTGTAAAATCCTGCAGACCACAAACAAGTATTACCTCTTCCATATTTCACTCCTGTTTGACTCTGTAACATCCTGCCGATAATAAACAACTATTACCTCTACAGATCTCACACCTGCTTGTCTCTAAAACACCCTGCATACCATAAACAACTATTACTACTTTCAGATTTCACTCTTGCTTGTCTCTGTAAAATCTTTGTAACTCTAATCAACCATAACCTCATTCTGATTTCACACCTGCTTGTCTCTGTAACGTCCTGCAGACCACAAATAAGTATGAGTTCTTCCAGATTTCATTCCTGCTTGTCCCTGTAAAATTGTGCAGACCCTAAACAGCTATTACCTCTTCCCAGTTTCATTCCACATTGATTCTGTAACATTCTCCAGATTATAAGCAACTATTACCTCGTCCAGACTTCACTCCTGCTTGTCCCTGTAACATCCTGCAGACCATAAAGTATTAATTTCTCTTCCAGATATCACTCCTGCTTGTCTCTGTGACATACTGAAGACTATAAACAATTACTATGTCTCGAGAATTCATTCCTGCTTGTCTCTGTACCATGCAGATAATAAATCAATATTACCTCTTCCAAATTTCACTCCTGATTGTCTGTAAAATCCTGCAGACCATAAACAATGATTACATCTTCCAGATTTCACTCCTGCTTGTCTCTGTAACATTCTGCAGACCGTAAAAATGTATTACCTCTTCTAGATTTCACTCAAGCTTGTGTCTATAACATCCTGCAGACCACAAACAACTATTACCCCTTCCAGTTTTCAATCCTGCTTGTCTCTGTAGCATCCTGCAGACGATAAACAACTATTACCTCTTCCAGATTTCTCGCCTGCTTGTGTCTCTAACATTCTGCAGATGACAAACAAGGGCAACCTCTGTATTACCTCTTCCAAATGTCACTCCTGCTTGTGTCTATAACATCCTGCAGACCACAAACAACTATTACCTCTTCCAAATGTCACTCCCGCTTGTGTCTATAACATCCTGCAGACCACAAACAAACTATTACCTCTTCCAAATGTCACTCCTGCTTGTGTCGATAACATCCTGCAGACCACAAACAAACTATTACCTCTTCCAAATGTCACTCCCGCTTGTGTCTATAACATCCTGCAGACCACAAACAACTATTACCTCTTCCAAATGTCACTCCTGCTTGTGTCTATAACATCCTGCAGACCACAAACAACTATTACCTCTTCCAAATGTCACTCCCGCTTGTGTCTATAACATCCTGCAGACCACAAACAACCATTACCTCTTCCAAATGTCACTCCTGCTTGTGTCTATAACATCCTGCAGACCACAAACAACTATTACCTCTTCCAAATGTCACTCCTGCTTGTGTCTATAACATCCTGCAGACCACAAACAACTATTACCTCTTCCAAATGTCACTCCCGCTTGTGTCTATAACATCCTGCAGACCACAAACAACCATTACCTCTTCCAAATGTCACTCCTGCTTGTGTCTATAACATCCTGCAGACCACAAACAACTATTACCTCTTCCAAATGTCACTCCTGCTTGTGTCTATAACATCCTGCAGACCACAAACAACTATTACCTCTTCCAAATGTCACTCCCGCTTGTGTCTATAACATCCTGCAGACCACAAACAACTATTACCTCTTCCAAATGTCACTCCTGCTTGTGTCTATAACATCCTGCAGACCACAAACAACTATTACTTCTTCCAAATGTCACTCCTGCTTGTGTCTATAACATCCTGCAGACCACAAACAACTATTACCTCTTCCAAATGTCACTCCTGCTTGTGTCTATAACATCCTGCAGACCACAAACAACTATTACCTCTTCCACATTTCATTCCTGCTTACCTTTGCAACATCCTGCAGATTATAAACAACTATTACCTCTTCTAGATTTCATTCTTGCTTGCCTCTGTAACATTCTCCAGACCATAGAAAAGTATTACCACTTCCATTTTGCACTCCTGCTTGTGTCTGTAACATTGTTCAGATTATAAACAATTATTACCTCTTCTATTTTTCACTCCTGCTTGCATCTGCAACATCCTGCAGACCATAAACAACTATTACCTCTTCCAGATTTCATTCCTGCTTGCCTCTGTAATATTCTCCAGACCATAGAAAAGTATTACCAGTTCCATTTTGCACTCCTGCTTGTCTCTGTAAAATCCTGCCGACCATAAACAACTATTACCTCTACCAGGTTACATTCCTGCTTACCTCTGCAACATCCTGCAGATTATAAATAACTATTACCTCTTCCATATTTCTCTCCTGTTTGACCCTGCAATATCCTGCAGACCATAAACAACTATTACCTCTACCAGGTTACATTCCTGCTTACCTCTGCAACATCCTACAGATTATAAATAACTATTACCTCTTCCAGATTTCACTCTTTCTTGTCTGTGTACCATCCTGAAGACCATACACATCTATAACCTCCTCTAGATTTCATTCCTGCTTGTCTCTGTAACATACAGCAGACCATAAACAACTTTTACATCTTCCAGATGTCACTCCTGCTTGTGTCTATAACACCCTGCAGACCACAAACAACCATTACCTTGTTCAGATGTCACTCTGGCTTGTCTCTGTAATATCCTGCAGGTTATAAACTATTACCTCTTCCAGATTTCTCTCCTGCTTGTCTCTGTAAAATACTGCACCACATGCACATCTCTGACCTCCTCTAGATTTCACACCTGACAGTCTCTTTAACATCCGGCAGACCATAAACAACTATCACCTCTTCCAGATTTCACACCTGACTGTCTCTGTAACATCCAGCAGATTATAAACAAATATTACCTCTTCTAGATTTCACTCCTGCCTGTCTGTGTAACATCCTGAAGACCATACACATCTATGACCTCCTCTAGATTTCATTCCTGCTTGTCTCTGCAATATCCTGCAGATTATGAGCAACTATTACCGCATCCAGATTTCATTCCTGCTTGACTCTGTAACATCCAAAAATCTATAAAAATGTATTACCACTTCCATTATTCACTCCTGCTTGAATCTGCAACATCCTGCAGGACATAAACAACTATTACCTCTTCTGGATTTCATTCTTGCTTGCCTCTGTAACATACTCCAGACAATAAAATAGTATTACCACTTTCATTTTGCATTCCGGCTTGTCTCTGTAACATCCTGTAGACCACAAACAACTATTACCTCTTCCAGATTTCACTCCTACTTGTCACTGTATCATCCTGCAGACTCCAAAAAAAAATTACCTATTCCAGATTTCACTCCTGTTTGACCCTGTAACATCCTGCAGACCATAAGCAACTAATACTTCTTCCAGATTTCACTCCCGCTTTTCTATGAAACATCTTCCAGATTATAAACACCTATTACCTATTCCATATTTCACTCCTGTTTGACCCTGCAACATTCTGCAGACCATAAACAACTATTACCTCTTCCAGATTTCATTCTGGCTTGTCTCCATAAAATACTGCAAATAATAAACAACTTTTATGTCTTCCAGACTTCATTCCTGCTTGTCTCTGTACCATGCAGCAGATCATAAACCACTAATACTACTTCCAGATTCCACTCCTTTTAACTCTGTATCATCCTGCAGACTATAAACAAATACTACCTCTTCCAGATTTCACTCCTGACTGCCTCTGTAAAATCTGGGAGGCGATAAACAAACTAGCACCTCTTCCAGATTTCACTTCCTGCAGATTATAAACAACTATTAACTCAACCAGATTTCACTCCAACTTGTCTCTGTAACATCCTGCAGACAATAAGCAACTATTACCTCTTCCAGATTTCACTCCTGACTGTCTCTGTAAAATCTGGTAGGCTATAAACATCTATTACCTATTCCATATTTCACTCCTGTTTCACCCTGCAACATCCTGCAGATCATAAACAACTATTACCTTTTCCATATGTCACACCTGCTTGTCGCTGTAACAACTGGGAGATTATAAACAACTTGAATCTCTTCCAGGTTTCATTCCTGCTTGTCTCTGTAACATTCTGCAGATCATAAACAACTATTACCTCTACCAGATTTCAATCCTGCTTGTCCCTGTAAAATCTTTTAAACCCTAACCAACTATATTGTCACCCAGATTTCACTCCTGCTTGTCTCTGTAATATCATGCAGACCATAAACAATTATTACCTCTTTCATATTTCACTCCTGCTTGTTTCTGTAACATCACGCTGATCATGAAAATTACCTCGGACAGATTTCAGTCTGAATTGTTTCTGTAACTTCCAGCAGATTATAAACAGCTATTACCTCATCCAGATTCCATTCCTGCTTGTCCCTGTAAAATTCTGCAGACCAGAAACAACTATTACCTCTTCCATATTTCACTCCTTTGTGGCTCTTTAACATTGTTCAGATTATAAACGATTATTACCTCTTCTATTTTTCACTCCTGCTTGAATCTGCAACATCCTGCAGACCATAAACAACTATTACCTCTTCCAGATTTCACTCCAACTTGTCTCTGTAACATTCTGCAGACGATGAACAACTATTACCTCTTCTAGATTTCATTCTTGCTTATCTCTGTAACATTCTCCAGACCATAGAAAAGTATTACCACTTCCAGATTTCACTCCTGCTTGTCTCTGTAACATCCTGGTAAAAACAATGACTGCAGATGCTGGAAACCAGATTCTGGATCAGTGGTGCTGGAAGAGCACAGCAATTCAGGCAGCATCCGAGGACAGGCAAAATCGACGTTTCGGGCAAAAGCCCTTCATCAGGAATAAAGGCAGAGAGCCTGAAGCGTGGAGAGATAAGCTAGAGGAGGGTGGGGGTGGGGAGAGAGTGGCATAGAGTACAATAGGTCAGTGGGGGAGGAGATGAAGGTGATAGGTCAGGGAGGAGAGGGTGGAGTGGATAGGTGGAAAAGGAGCTGGGCAGGTCGGACAAGTCCGGACTGGTCCGGGGATCGAGTTGCTGAAGGTTAGAAGCTAGGATGAGGTGGGGGAAGGGGAAATGAGGAAACTGTTGAAATCCACATTGATGCCCTGGGGTTGAAGTGTTCCGAGGCGGAAGATGAGGCGTTCTTCCTCCAGGCGTCTGGTGGTGAGGGAGCAGCGGTGGAGGAGGCCCAGCACCTCCATATCCTCGGCAGAGTGGGAGGGGGAGTTGAAATGTTGAGCCACTGGGCGATTTGGTTGATTGGTGCGGGTGTCTCGGAGATGTTCCCTAAAGCGCTCTGCTAGGAGGCGCCCAGTCTCCCCAATGTAGAGGAGACCGCATCGGGAGCAACGGATACAATAGATGATATTAGTGGATGTGCAGGTAAAACTTTGATGGATGTGGAAAGCTCCTTTGGGGCCTTGGATAGAGGTGAGGGAGGAGGTGTGGGCGCAGGTTTTACAGTTCCTGCGGTGGCAGGGGAAAGTGCCAGGATGGGAGGGTGGGTCGTAGGGGGGCGTGGACCTGACCAGGTAGTCACGGAGGGAACGGTCTTTGCGGAAGGCGGAGAGGGGTGGGGAGGGAAATATATCCCTGGTGGTGGGGTCTGTTTGGAGGTGGCGGAAATGTCGGTGGATGATTTGGTTAATGCGGAGGTTTGTAGGGTGGAAGGTGAGCACCGGGGGTGTTCTGTCCTTGTTACGGTTGGAGGGGTTGGGTCTGAGGGCGGAGGTGCAGGATGTGGATGAGATGCGTTGGAGGGCATATTTAACCACGTGGGAAGGGAAATTGCGGTCTCTAAAGAAGGAGGCCATCTGGTGTGTTCTATGGTGGAACCGCTCCTCCTGGGAGCAGATACGGCAGAGGCGGAGGAATTGGGAATACGGGATGGCATTTTTGCAAGAGGTAGGGTGGGAAGAGGTGTAATCCAGGCAGCTGTGGGAGTCGGTGGGTTTGTAGAAGATGTCAGTGTCAAGTCGGTCGTCACTGATGGAGATGGAGAGGTCCAGGAAGGGGAGGGAGGTGTCAGAGATGGTCCAGGTAAATTTAAGGTCAGGGTGGAATGTGTTGGTGAAGTTGATGAATTGCTCAACCTCCTCGCGGGAGCACGAGGTGGCGCCAATGCAGTCATCAATGTAGCGGAGGAAGAGGTGGGGAGTGGTGCCGGTGTAATTACGGAAGATCAACTGCTCTACGTAGCCAACAAAGAGACAGGCATAGCTGGGGCCCATACGTGTGCCCATGGCTACCCCTTTGGTCTGGAGGAAGTGGGAGGATTCAAAGGAGAAATTGTTAAGGGTGAGGACCAGTTCGGCCAAACGAATGAGAGTGTCGGTGGAGGGGTACTGTTGGGAACGTCTGGAGAGGAAAAAACGGAGGGCTTGGAGGCCCTGGTCATGGCAGATGGAGGTGTAGAGGGATTGGATATCCATGGTGAAGATGAGGCGTTGGGGGCTGGGGAAACGGAAGTCTTGGAGGAGGTGGAGGGCGTGGGTGGTGTCTCGAACGTATGTGGGGAGTTCCTGGACTAGGGGGGATAGGACAGTGTCGAGGTAGGTAGAGATGAGTTCAGTGGGGCAGGAGCATGCTGAGACAATGGATCGGTCAGGGTGGTCAGGCTTGTGGATCTTGGGAAGGAGGTAGAACCGGGCAGTGCGGGGTTCCCGGACTATGAGGTTGGAAGCTGTGGGTGGGAGATCTCCTGAGGTGATGAGGTTCTGTATGGTCTGGGAGATGGGGTCATGGTCAAGGGGGCGGTAGGAAGAGGTGTCCTCGAGTTGGCGTTTGGCTTCAGCGATGTAGAGGTCAGTGCGCCAGACTACCACTGCGCCTCCTTTATCCGCTGGCTTGATGGTGAGGTTGGGATTAGAGCAGAGGGATTGTAGGGCTGCGCGTTGTGAGGGTGAGAGGTTGGAGTGGGGGAGGGGGGGTCGACAGGTTGAGGCGGTTAATGTCCCGGCGGCAGTTGGAAATGAAGAGGTCGAGGGCAGGTAATAGGCCAGCGCGGGGTGTCCAGGTGGATGCAGTGTGTTGGCGGTGGGCGAAGGGGTCCTCGGAAGATGGGCGGGAGTCCTGATTGTGAAAGTAAGCTCGGAGGCGGAGGCGACTGAAGAATTGTTCGATGTCACGGCGTGTATTAAATTCATTGATGTGTGGACGGAGGGGGATGAAGGTGAGTCCTTTGTTGAGGACTGATCGTTCGTCCTCAGTGAGTGGGAGGTCCGGGCGGATGTTGAAAACTCGGCAGGGCTGGGAGCTGGGAGCTGGTGTGGGTGTAGAGCTGGGAGTGGGGTCGGAGCCAGTACCTGGAGTGGGTGTGATGGTGGGGGGAATGGGAGTAGAGTCATGAGCAGGGGTAGTGTTCCCCTCGGGGTTCTGGGGGGTGGGGATAGTGACAGTGGGGTCTGTGGGGGGCGTGTCAGTAGAATGCAGGTGAGTGGCACTGGTGGGGTCGGAAGTGGTGGCAGAAACGGCAGTAGGGGTGGCGGAAGTCACTGAGCGTGTGGCATCGGCGATGATGTGAGGGCCGGAAGTGGCTGTGGGAGTGGCCATGATGGGGGCAGAAGTGACATCATCAATCAGCGTGGGGGTGGTAGCTGCATCAGCCGCATGGCTAATGGCGTTTCCGAGGCCAGGGGAATCTTCTGGAATGTTCAAGGAGCGCTGGTTATGGAGGTGGGTAGATAAAAGTTTGTTGTACTTACAGTTTTTGATGTTTGAGATGGAATTGAAATACTGTTTATTGAGAGTATGAATTCTCCTGAGGATGTAGTACAGAGTGGGTCCTTTACAATTCTGAGAGAGTGTGGCCCTCAGCTGAGGCAGGGCAGACTGTAGAGAGGTTAGGTACCGGCGCATTGCTGCAAGCGTGGAGCGGAGGAGTAACATCCTGCCAACCATAAACAACTATTACCTCTACCAGATTACATTCCAGTTTACTTCTGCAACATCCTGCAGATTATAAATAACTATTACTTCTTCCAGATTTCACTCCTGCTTGTCTGTGTAACATCCTGAAGACCATACACATCTATCACCTCCTGTAGATTTCATTCCTGATTGTCTCTGTAACATACTGCAGACCATAAACAAGTATTATCTCTTCCAGATGTCACTCCTGCTTGTGTCTATAACACCCTGCAGACCACAAACAACCATTACCTTGTTCAGATTTCATTCCTGCTTGTCTCTGTAAAATACTGCAGACCTGAAAAAAAATTATCTCCTCCAGATTTCACACCTGACTGTCTGGGTAACATCCGGCAGATTATAAACAAATATTACTCCTGCTTGTCTGTGTAACATCCTGCAGACCATAAAATAGTATTACCACTTTCATTTTGCATTCCTGCTTGTCTCTGTAACAGCCTGCAGACCACAAACAACTATTACCTCTACCTGATTTGATTCCTGCTTGTGTCTATAACGTTCTGCAGACTATAAACAAACGGAACCTCTTCCAGATTTCACTCCTGCTTGTCTCTGCAAAATACTGCAGACCATAAACAACTATTATCTCGACCAGATGTCACTCCTGCTTACCTCTCCAACATCCTGGAGATTATAAACAACTATTACCTCTTCCAGATTTCACTCCTGCTTGAATCTGTAACATCCTGACGACCATAAACACGAATGACCTCTTCCAGATTACACTCATGCTTGTCTCTGTGTGCGGCACGGTGGCACAGTGGTCAGCACTGCTGCCTCACAGCACCAGAGACCCAGGTTCAATTCCCGCCTCCGGCAGACTGTGTGGAGTTTGCGCATTCGCCCCGTGTCTGCTTGGGTTTCACCCGGGTGCTCCGGTTTCCTCCAGTCCAAAAAGGTGCAGGCCAGGTTAATTGGCCATGCTAAATTGCCCGTAATGTTAGGTGGTGGGGTAAAATGTGGGGGATTGGGTCTGATTGGGTTGCTCTTCGGAGGGTCGGTGTGGACTTGTTGGCCGAAGGGCCTGTTTCCACACTGTAAGTAATCTAATCTAATCCAGCAGATTATAACAACCATTACCTCTTCCAGATTTCATTCCTGCTTGTCCCTGTGATGTCCTGCAGGTTATAAACAACTACTACCTTTTCTAGATATCATTCCTGCTTGCCTCTGTAACATTCTCCAGACCATAAAAAAGTTACCACTTCCACTTTTCACTCCTGCTTGTCCCTGTAATATCCTGCAGATTATAAACAACTATTACCTCTTCCAGATTTCACTCCTGCTTGTCTGTGTAAAATATTGCAGACCATACACATCTCTGACCTCCTCTCTATTTCACTCCGGCTTGTCTCTGTAACATCCTGTAGACCACAAACAACTACTAGCACTTCCAGATTTCATTCCCGCTTGTCTCTGTAACATTCTGCAGACCATTAACAATTATTACCTCTTCCAGATTTCACTCCTGCCTGTCTCTGTAACATTCTGCAGATTATTAACAACTATTACCTCTTCCAGATTACATTCCTGCTTGCCTCTGTAATATTCTGCAGAGTATAAACAATTTATTACCTCTTCCAGATTGCACTCCTGTTTGTCTCAGTAACATCCTGCCGATCGTAAACAACTATTACCTCTTCCAGATTTCATTCCTGACTGTCTCGGTAGCATCCTGCAGACCATAAATAACTACTACCTCTTCCAGCTGTCATTCCTTCTTGTCTCTCTAACATCCTACAGATCAGAAACATTTATTACCTCTAACAGATTTTATTCCTGCTTATCTGTGCAACATCCTGCAGATCATAAATAACTAATACCTCTCCCAGATTTCACTCCGGCTTGCCTTTGTACCATTCTGTGAAGATCTATGACCTCTTGATTCGAGATCGGTCAAAAGAATCAACGAATACGGTCTGTTCAAAAAGCAGTGGTCGTTAGTTTATTGAATTAAGGCACCTTGACGTAATTTTATCCAGCAACACAGAGATTAAAGCTTCTGTATTCCATGTGAAGTCGCGCAATTACATTTGAAAATTAAAAATTTTTAATATTTTTTTTAAGAGATAGTACAGCCCTAATGAAATGAAAGACCAATCACATATAATAAGGTGATATGATTTACTGCAAGTTAATCCAATGATATTTCCTGGAAAAGGGTTCTTAATGACAAGAAAGGTCCAATCGTCTGTAATATGGAGACATAATTGACAATAGGCTGATCCAATGGCATTCCTTGGAAAAGAAATCTTATTTATGTAAATTGTCATGCAATGTATCAGTTGAAGGTTAGTTCGAATAGTCAATTAATGCGTCAGTATTCATTTTATGAAAACTCTATTGTCTGAATTTCAGCTTAATTCTGCAAATCAGCAGTACAGGTTCACAGGCCATTTCATAGCATTCTTTTACATTGAGAAACCATTTTGTGGTAAATAAAAATCTACATATAATTGTTGTCTAAATTCAAATTTTAGATCCGCAGTAGTTCCTTGCAATGATTCTCCAATTTCGTGCAGCGCTGCCAGAATTCTTAAATTTAGGCCTGGACAAGTTGGATCGAAGGGTCTGTTTCCGTGCTGTACATCTCTGAGGCTCTATTTAGTGCTCCGCTTCCCTGCACCATTTCTCCCATTCACCAATCCTGCACTAATTCAGTTACACCAATCCTCATACTGACTGATGCTCTCGCTCAATTTAGGGGTGCCCTACTCTAAATCTCTCCAAAGGTATTGTCCTGCCCCAATTCTCCCACTTAGTTGCAACACAGCATAACGCACCCAATTAGCACTGAACCGCACTAATTCACCCATTATCTGATGTCCTGTTGCAAATTCTCACATTTCGATAATCCCTTTCTTAAATTTTCCATGTAGCAGTTCCTTGCAGTGAGTCTCCAATTTAGTGGAGAACTGCCAGAATTCTTAAATTTAGGCGTGGACAAGTTGGATCGAAGGGTCTGTTTCCGTGCTGTGCATCTCTCAGGCTGTATTTAGTACTCCGCTTCCCTGCACCAATTCTCCCATTTACCAATCATGCACAAATTCTGGAATTTCACCAACTCACCCATTGAGGTTATCCTGCCCCAGTCTTCCCACTTGAAATTTAATGGCATCTGTATGAATTCTCCAATTATTGTTGCCCTGCATCAATCCCTTCCATTGAGTCGTTCAATGATACACATCTTCCCCTGCTGAATTGTTTTCATTTAGTGGTGCACTGAACTGAATTTCCAATTTGCCGATGCTTGCAACATTTCTTCCTTTTATTAATTCCCTGGCCCTATTCTACAATGTAGACATGCCATGCTGCAATTTTCTAATATACTGGCACTCACACCAGTATTCCAATATAATGGAATCTCCCATTTATTGATTCCCACCAAATCTCCCATTTACTCATATCCCTGTACTAATTCTTCCATTTACTGATGCCCGAGCCCGATTCTACCATTGAAGGGTGCTCTACTCTAATTCTCCCATTTCCTGGTGCCATGCACCAATTCTCAAATTTAGCTCCACTGTGCACCAGCTCTCTCATTTACTGATGGCCCGCATCAATTCTCCAATTCAGTGTTACTTAGCACCATTTCCCCCAATTACTGACGTCCTGAACAAGTTCTCCATTCAGTGTTGCCTGACACCAATCCTCATATTGACTGATGTCCTCGCCCAATTTAGGGGTGCCCTATTCTCATTCCCGCATCAAGTATTGTCCTGTCCCAATTATCCCATTTAGTCCTACACTGCACCAATTCTCCCATTTACTGCTAAACTGAAATTCTCCCATTTGGTGCTAACTGCACCAATTTGCCATTACTGGGTGCCCCATTCCAAATTCTCTTGTTTCGATAAGCCCTTGCCCAATTCTTCCATTTAGTAGCTCCTTGGAATGTTTCTCCAATTTCGTGGAGTGCTGCCAGAATTCTAAAATTGAGTCATAGACAAGTTGGACTGAAGAGGCCGTTTTCATGTTGTACATCTCTATGATTGTATGACTCTGTTTATGGCTCTGCTGCTCTGTACCATTTCTCCCATTTACCAATCCTGCACAAATCCTGAATCTGTGCCAAATCTCCCATTGAGTGTTATCCTGCCCTATTTAAAGGTACCTGTATGAAATCTCCAATCATTGACGCCCTGCATCAATTCCTTTCATTTAATTGTTCCTTGAATCACTTCTTCCACGTACGGGTGCCCTGCTGAATTGTTTTTCATTTCCTGATGCACTGAACTGAATCTCCAATTTACCAATGCTTGCAACATCTCTTCTTTTGCTGATTCCCTGGTTCCTATTCCCCCATTTAGACATGCGCTGTTACAATTTTCCAATATATTGGCACTCCCACCAATTTTCCAATGTAATGGTCTCCCATTTATTGACTCACACCAAACCGCCCTTTTACTCATATCCTTGTACTAATTCTTCCATTTACTGATGCCCGAGCCCGATTCTAACATTTAAGAGTGCGCTACTCTAATTCTCCCATTTACTGGTGCCATGCACCCATTCTTTAATTTAGCTCCACTGTGCACCAGTTCTTCCATTCAGTATTTCCCTGCAACAATTCTCCTATTTAGTCGTCCGCTGCCAGAATTTGCGAATTTGCGATCCCTGCATCAAATCTCCAAATTACTGATCCTACACATATCTGCCCTTTAGTGGTGAACTGCACCAACTCCCCCATTTCGTGGTGCACTGTATTGAATCTGGAACAATAATCCTTTCCAACATTTATCTTATTTACTGATTCACTGCCCGTGTTCTCCCATTTGCTCCAATTCACTAAGTTATCAGCACCTTGCACCAGGTCTCTCATTTAATGACACTCCACAACAATTCTCCAATTCAGTGTTGCTGAGCACCATTTCCCCAATTACTGATGTCCTGAACAAGGTCTCTACTCTGTGTTGCCTTACACCAATCCTCATACTGACTGATGCCCTCACCCAATTTAGTGATGCCCTACTCTATATCTCCCAAAAGGTGTTGTTCTGCCCCAATTCTCCGATTTAGTGCAACACAGCATAACTCAATCATTTTGTGCTGAACTGCACTAATTCTCCCATTATCTGATGCCCTGTTGCAAATTCTCACATTTCAATAATCCCATGCACAATTTTTCCATTTAGTAATTTCTTGCAATGATTCTCAAATATAGTGGAGAGCTGTCAAAATTCTTAAATTTTGGCGTGGACAATTTGACTGAAGGGTCTGTTTCCGTGCTGTACATCTCTAAGGCTGTAATTAGTGCTCCGCCTTCCTGCACCAATTCTCCCATTTACCAATCCTGCACTGATTCGGGAATTTCACCAACTCACCCATTGAGGATATCCTGCCCCAGTCCTCCCACTTAGAATGTAATGGCACCTGCATGAATTCTCCAATTATTGTTGCCCTGCCTCAATTCCTTTCATTAATTGTTCCCTGACAAACATCTTCAAAGTACAGGTCCCCTGTTGATTTTATTTTTTCATTTCGTAATGCACTGAACTGAATCTCCAATTTACCAATGCTTGCAACATTTCTTCTTTTTATTGTTTCCCTTTATTGGCCCCTATTCCCCAATTTAGACATGCTCTGTTCCAATTTTCCAATATCTTTTCCCACTAATTTTCTAATGTAACGGCACTGTGCACCAGATTTCCCATTTATTGTTTCCACCAAATCTCCCAATTACTCATAACCCTGTACTAATTCTTCCATTTACTGATGCCTTAGTCTCATGCACTGCTACAAAATGTCCACACATACAGATACACAAAAACACACACATGAAAGTACAAATACACACATAGGGTTACATTCTACCATTTAAGGGTGCGCTACTCTAATTCCCCCATTTCCTGGTGCCATGCACCCATTCCTTAATTTAGCTCCACTGTGCACCAGTTCTTCCATTCAGTATTTCCTGCAACAATTCTCCCATTTCGTAGTTCGCTGCCAGAATTCTCTAATCTTGCGATCCCTGGATCAAATCTCCAAATTACCGATCCGACACATATCTTCCGATTCATGGTAAACTGCACTAACTCCCGCATTTCGTGATGCACTTTTTTGAATCTGGACTACTAATCCTTTGCAACATTTGTCCTATTTACTGATTCACTGCCCGTGTTCTCCCATTTGCTCCAATTCTCAAAGTTATCAGCATTTACTGCGGAGCCATAAATAGAGTCATACAATCATAGAGATGTACAACATGGAAACAGACACTTCAGTCCAACTGGTCTATGATTGTATGACTCTATTTATGGCTCCGCTGCTCTGCACCATTTTTCCCATTTACCAATCCTGCACAAATCCTGAATACTCTCCCATTGAGTATTATCCAGCCCTATTTAAAGGCAGCTGCATGAATTCTCCAATTATTAATGTTCTCCATCAATGCTGCCTTACACCAATCCCCATACTGACTGATGCCCTCGCCCAATTTAGGGGTGCCCTACTCTAAATCTCCCAAAAGGTAATGTCCTGCCCCAATTCTCCCATTTAGTGCAACACAGCATAACTCACCCATTTAGCGCTGAACTGCACTAAGTCACACATTATCTCGATGCCCTGTTGCAAATTCTCACATTTCGATAAGCCCTTTCCCAATTGTTTCCATTTAGTAGTTCCTTGCAATGATTCTCCAATTTAGTGGAGAGCTGCCAGAATTCTTAAATTTAGGTGTGGACAAGTTGGACTGGAGGGTCTGTTTCCGTGCTGAACATCTCTAAGGCTGTAATTAGTGCTCCGCTTCCCTGCACCAATTCTCCCATTTACCAAACCTGCACTAATTCGGGAATTTCACCAACTGACCCATTGAGGTTATCCTGCCCCAGTCCTCCCACTTAGAATTTAACGGCACCTGCATGAATTCTCCAATTATTGTTGCCCTGCATCAATTCCTTCCATTTAGTTGTTCCCTGATGCACATCTTCAACATACGGATGCCGTGCTGATTATATTGCACCAATTCTCTAATTTAGCTCCACTGTGCACCAGGTCTCTCATTTACCGATAGCCCGCACCAATTCTCCAATTCAGTGTTGCTGAGCACCACTTTCCCCAATTACTGACGTCCTGAACAAGTTCTCCATTCAGTATTGCCTTACACCAATCCTCTTATTGACTGATGCCCTCGCCCAATTTAGAGGTGCCCTATTCTCATTCCTGCATCAAGTACAGTCCTGTCCCAATTCTCCCATTTAGTCCTACACTGCACTAATTCTCCCATTTACTGCTAAACTGAAACTCTCCCATTTGATGGCTAACTGCACTAATTTGCCATTACTGGGTGCCCCGTTCCAAATTCTCTTATTTCGATAAGCCCTTGCCCAATTCTCCCATTTAGTAGTTCCTTGGAATGTTTCTCTAATTTCGTGGAGTGCTGCCAGAATTCTAAAATTGAGTCATAGACAAGTTGGACTGAAGGGTCTGTTTCCATGGTGTACATCTCTATGATTGTATGACTCTGTTTATGGCTCCGCTGCTCTGCACCATTTCTCCCATTTACCAATCCTGCACAAATCCTGAAACTGCACCAACTCTCCCATTGAGTATTATCCTGCCCAATGTAAAAGCAGCTGCATGAATTCTCCAATTACTGATGCCCTGTATCAATTCCTTCCATTTAATTGTTCCCTGAAACACTTCTTCCACGTACGGGTGCCCTGCTGAATTGTTTTTATTTTAGTGATGCACTGAACTGAATCTCCAATTTACTGATGCTTGCAACACTTTTTATTGATTCCCTGACCCTATTCCCCAACTTAGACATGCTGTGCTCCAATTTTCCAATATATTTGCATTCCCACCAATTTTCTAATGGCACTGTGCACCTGATCTCCCATTTACTCACATCCCTGTACTAATTCTTCTATTGACTGATGCCCTGTTACATTTCTCACATTTCGATAAGCCCTTGCCCAATTCTCTCATTAAGTAGTCCCTTGCAATGATTGTCCAATTTCGTGGAGAGCTGCCAAAATTCTTAAATTGAGGCATGGACAAGTTGGACCAAAGGATCTGTTTCTGTGTTGTAAATCTCGACGATTGTGTGACTCTATTTATGGCTATCTCTCCCATTTACCAATCCGACACAAATCCTAGAACTGCACCAGTTCTCCCATAGAATGTTATCCTGCCCCCGTTCTCCCACTTCGAATTTCATGGCACCTGAATGAATTCTCCAATTATTGTCACCCTGCATTTTTTTTTTCATTTGATGGTGCACTGAACTGAATCTCCGATTAACTGATGCGTGCAACACTTCTTTTTATAGACTCCCCGCCCCTATTTCCAAATTTAGACAAGCTCTGCTCCAATTTTCTCATATATTGACACTCACACCAGGTTTCCAATGTAATGGCACTGTGCACCGAATCTCCCATTTATTGATTCCCGCCAACTCGACCATTTACTTATTCTTCCATTCAATGATGCCCTAGTCAGATTCTACCATTTAGCAGGAGCCTCAGCTTTGGGAAGTGTGACTAGACCACGAAACCAGAAGGGACAGAAAGCCGATTGTGTGAGAGAAACTAAAAGCAATGGAGTTGTCAGAGGGAGATCACAGGAAGTGTCCATTTTCCTACAGACCAGGAGGCAGTGTTTCCTCCCCATGCTGGGTTTCAGGAAATATGGTCAGAGCTGAAGCTGGTTTTGCAATGAGACGGGCAGGGTACCTTGTTACTGATCATGTAGGTGTGAACAACATACAAGGGTCTGCCTCTTCACTCTCAGGAACTCGCTGTTTAACTAAGAAGCTGACCCACTGGATTAATATCTGTGTGCAGTGTTAATTAGCACAGGGCCAATCAGATCAGGGAGCTCCCTTGGTGCCTTGCAGACTGCTGTGGGAGAAATGGGTTCTGGTTCCCTTCTCCCAGATGCTGCCTGACCTGCTGAGGTTAGATTTCAGATCCCCAGGAACAGCAGGGTTTTCTCTATATGCATTTTCTTTCTCCTTATTCAATGGGTCATTTGTCATGCTTAAGATCCCATATGTTTTCCATTTCCCCCTTCAGCAGATCTTGTCACAGTAACAGACCTGTGCACATGAACACCAAGGTAACTCTATCCATGTTCACATTTCAAACTCTGCAGTTCGGTCGAGTTTGTCTGTCGTTAGCCTTTTATGCCAAACTCCATCACAGCGGGCTTCAGTCTGTTCATTTCCCTCCACAAACTTCTGCTATCTACTGGAGGCATGATTATTCGCCTGTCTGTGCAAACAATCCTGTTGACCGTTATCATCCACAGTATCTTCTCCAAATCCAAGTTAGATGTCAAAGAAAATATTAATTGTCTTTTCTGTCTCGATAATAAATAACCGTCTGTATCATTTGTCTTTCGCGAACAACATGATTAAAATATTCATCCTTGCCATAAAAAAGCAAGGATCCCTTCACGATTTTAATTCTGCTGTTTGCAAGTTGCAGTAATTTATGATCACTCAGCATTTTTCCGTCCGAGCACATTAATTCTCCATGGTGAGCTTGAGCCATTTACTACAATAGCTTCAGTTTTTATCCAGCCTCGAATGCAATAATTTGTGAACCAGATTGAAGGGCCTTACCTTCATTAACCTTTTATTTTATTCCATCACGGATGTTGAATTTTAACTCCACACTGACTCTCCTTATACAGAGCCACCCTCTCCAGTTGGGTTTGTGTTGCTCTGCTCCAGGTATATTCCAAGTGTAAACAGCACCGGTGGCAAACTGACCCGCCTGTGGTCATCAGGAATAGATTCTTGTTGTACTTTTGAGACTGGTGTCATATTTTCAAACTTGTGTATTGGGGCAGTAGAATTACCCTTTGGGTAGAGAACTGGCTCGAAGTAGAAGAAAGAGGGTGGTGGGGGAGGGTTGCTTTTCAGACTGGAGGCCTGTGACCAGCGGTGTGCCACAAGGATCGGTGCTGGGCCCACTGTTGTTTTGTCATTTATATAAATGATTTGGATGTGACCACAGGACGAATGGTTCGTAAGTTTGCAGATGACAGTAAAATTGGAGGTGTCGAGGACAGTGAAGATGGTTCCCTCAGAGGACAACAGGATCTTGATCAGATGGGCCAATGGGCTGAGGGGTGGCAGATGGAGATTAATTTAGATAAGTCTGAGGTGCTGCATTTGGAAACGCAAAAGAGAGCAGGACTTATACTCTTAATGACAAGGTACTCGGGGTGTTGCTGAACAAGTAGACCTAGAGTGCAGCTTCATAGATCGTTGAAGGTGGACTAACATTTCGATAGGAGAGTGAAGAAGGCGTTTGACACTTTTGTCTTTATTGCTCAGTTAATTGTGTAAGGGAGTTGGGAGTCATGTTCGGCCATTTTTGGTATATCATGTGCAATTGTGGACTCCCTCCTATAAGAAGGGTATTGTGAAACTTGAAACTGGTTAGAAAAAATTTGCAAGGATGTTGCCAAGGTTGGAGGGTTTGTGCTGGAGGGTAAGACTGTATAGGTTGAGGGTATTATCCCTGGAACGTCAGTGGCTGAGGGGAAACCTCATAGAAGTTCACAAAACCATGAAGGGCCTCAACAGGGTAAAAAGGCAAGGTGATTTCCCTGAGATGGGGGAGTCCAGAAGCAGGTGGCATGTGTTAAAGTTGAGAGGGGAAACATATAAGGGACCTAAGGGGAACATTTTTCACGCAGAGGGCACTGTGTGCATGAGCTGC
Organism: Chiloscyllium plagiosum; assembly: GCF_037043375.1. NCBI lineage: Eukaryota > Metazoa > Chordata > Chondrichthyes > Orectolobiformes > Hemiscylliidae > Chiloscyllium > Chiloscyllium plagiosum. The sequence goes on along the minus strand of NW_028270181.1, from coordinate 43,379,361 downwards.
CAGAGGAAGTAGTGAAGGCTGGTACAATTACAACATTTAAAAGGTATCTGGGTGGGTGTAGGAATTAAAAAGGGTTCAGAGGAACATGGGACAGATTCTGACAAATAGGATGAGATTGACACCGGATGTCACTTCGGCATGGATGTGTTGGACTGAATGATTTGTTGTGGTTCTGTTTGCCGAGTTGGGAATTTGTGTTGCAGACGTTTTGTCCCCTGTCGAGGTGACATCCTCAGTGCTTGGGAGCCTCCTGTGAAGCGCTTCTGTGGTGTTTCCCCCGGCGTTTATAGTGGCCTGTCCCTGCCGCTTCCGGTTGTCAGTTCCAGCTGTCCGCTGCAGTGGCCGGTATATTGGGTACAGGTCGATGTGCTTGTTGATTGAATCTGTGGATGAGTGCCATGCCTCTAGGAATTCCCTGGCTGTTCTTTGTTTCACTTGCCCTATAATAGTAGTGTTGTCCCAGTCGAATTCATGTTGCTTGTCATCTGTGTGTGTGGCTACTAAGGATAGCTGGTCGTGTCGTTTCGTGGCTAGTTGGTGTTCATGGATGCGGATCGTTAGCTGTCTTCCTGTTTGTCCTATATCGTGCTTTGTACAGTCCTTGCATGGGATTTTGTACACTACGTTGGTTTTGCTCATGCATTGGGTCCTTTGTCCTGGTGAGTTGTTGTCTGAGAGTGGCTGTTGGTTTGTGTGCTGTTATGAGTCCCCGTGGTCGCAGTAGTCTGGCTGTCAGTTCAGAAATGTTCTTGATGTATGGTAGTGTGGCTAGTCCTTTGGGTTGTGGCATGTCCTCATTCTGCTGTCTTTCCCTTCGGCATCTGTTGATGAAATTGCGGGGGTATCCGTTTCTGGCGAAGACATTGTAGAGGTGTTCCTTCTTCCTCTTTTTGCAGTTCTGGTGTACTGCAGTGTGTTGTGGCCCTTTTGAACAGTGTCTTGATGGAACTTATTTTGTGTGTGTTGGGGTGGTTGCTTTCGTAGTTCAGGCCTTGGTCTGTGTGTATGGCTTTCCTGTGTACCTTTGTGGTGAATTCTCGGTTCGGTGTTCTCTGTAACATCACGTCTAGGAATGGGAGTTGGTTGTCCTTTTCTTCCTCTCTCGTGAATTGGATTCCTGTGAATGTGGCCTTGACGATCCGTTGTGTGTTTTCTAATTCTGTGTTTTTAATGATTACAAAGGTATCATCTACGTATCTGACCCAGAGTTTGGGTTGAATTTGTGGTAAGACTGTTTGTTTTAATCTTTGCATTACAGCTTCTGCTATGAGTCCAGAGATGGGTGAGCCCAAGCACTGAGGATGTCACCTAGACAGGGGACGAAACGTCTGCAACACAAATTCCCAGCTCGGCGAACAGAACCACAACAACGTGCACCCGAGCTACATATCTTCTCCCAAACTTTGAATGATTTTTTTCTGAGCATATATTGCTCTGAGTGGGTTGAGCTCCAGATTGTAGATTTATGAAGCAGAAAATAAAGTATGGTGCAGTGTTAGATCGAGAAATGCTGCTGATCTCATCAGCTTTATCCTGTTTTCCTGATCCTCCTCCTTCAATCAATGCATTTTTCAGATCCTCATTCATAATTCCTGGAGCTCTGTAACTGGCCTGGAACAATGTGTGGAAAGTCCTATTGCAGTCCACACGAGGTACCTTTCCCACTGCCCTGCTCCCACGGCCTGCAATGCTGCAGACTGAGCAGACAACCCGAAGCACAATGATGAGCTCCTTCCGGCCCACGGCCCTCCTTCTCACTGAATGAAGACAATCACCAGAAGCAGAATCCAGCTCTTGTTGGAGCCTTGAATACCTGACTCTGTCTCACTGAGTGAAGGTTGGACTCAGAAACAGAAATGAAATCAACTTCCTATCTGCATTGTGTCACTCTTTAAGATCTCTGTGTGTCTGAGTTCAGGTCATTTGATTGGAGACTGCGGATAGTGGGTCCCCAGTGAAATGGAAAGAATGGGGGAGGAGCTCACTGAGGGACATCTCTCAAAGTGAGAATCAGAAAGATGCAATTCCACATTGGAAGGGTTTAAGGGGAATTGATGGTTCAGAAAAATGTTATACGGATGTTTGTCAAACTTAGGATCTCTGACTGTTTTGTGGCTGGAGTTTATTTTATCCTTGTATAGATTTGACACATTAACCCTCCCTCCCCACCACTACAGAAGCTGTTGGAACTGTTCAGTGTTTCCAGCGGCTTCTGTAATTATTTCAGGTTCCTGACGGGAGCAGTCTCTCACTTTTCGAACAAAACAAACCCATCCTTGTGCTGCAACCAATATTTCAATAAGAAATGGGAAGCAGCAGAGGGGAAAGCTTCCGAGATGCCGAGTAATGCTGCCCGGTTCCACACTGCAATTCACAGGAACCATCGCCAGGAAAAGCAAGGAGCAATCTGACAGATCCGGTTTTATCCCAGTGGCCTTCCTTTAAAAACCGATTTACAAACCACAACACTGTGATGGCCGGGAATCGAACCCGGGTTAACTGCTTGGAAGGCAGCTATGCTCACCACCATCACCCTGCTAGCAGCTCCCTCCCCATTCCCAAACACCCTTAACAAGGCTGTGATCATCACCAACTGGATTGGGGCTGAAATCCAAACAAGAAATTGCTGGGGGGAGCTCAGCAGGTCTGACCGCACCAGAATTTGGGCGACAAGGTGGCTCAGTGGTTAGCACCAGGGTCCCAGGTTCAATTCCAGCCTCGGGCGACTGTCTGTGTGGGGTTTGCACATTCTCCCAATGTTTGTGTGGGATTCTTCCGGGTGCTCTGGCTTCCTGCCACAGTCTAAAAATGTGCAGGTTAGGTGAATTGACCTTGCTAAATTATCCATAGTGATTAGTCAGAGGGAAATGGGCCTGGGTGGGTTACTCTTCGGAGGGTCGGTGTGGACTGGTTTGGCTAAAGGGCCTGTTTCCACACTGTAGGGAATCTCATCTAATCTCATCAGAAGCCATCAGTTCTGAACCAAATCCAAAGGGTTTGGGAATTTGGTTCATTAAACAGCTAAGAGCTCAGGAAATGTGAGCAGGAGGAGACTATACAGCCTGTTTAAACTGTTCAGTCTGTTCTGGCAGTCAATCCAATCAGAGCTGGTTTGAGATTTCAAATCCGGTTTCCTCCCCACTCCCCATATCCCGTGACTCCCTAAGACACCAGCAATCTGTCTATTCCAATCTGAAATGTACTCAGTGAGGGAGCATCCACAATCCTCAGGGAGAGAGAATATTAAAGACTCAGAGGCCTTAGAGTGAAGCGCTGTCTCCTCATCTCAGTCCCAAATAACCTGCCCCTTACCCTGAGAGGGTGTCAATCAAACCCGAATGAACTGCGGATGCTGTAACATTAACGCTGATTTCTCTGCACAGATGCTGCCTGACCTGCTGAGCTTTTCCAGCAACTCCTGAGACTGTATTCTTGTGTTTCAGATCCCAGACCCACAGGATTAATTTCTCAGCATCTACCCTCTCAAGCATCTTCAGAATCAGATACACTCCAATGAAATCGTCTTTCAACTTACAAGAATATAAACCCAGTTTATTCAGATACTCAGCACTGGAGCACACGGGTCCCAAATACTGAGCTTTATTTTGTGATTCATTAATGTGTTTGGGTCATTGCCGCTGGGTCACCACGGGTTGCTCAGATATAATTGCTCTGGTGAAGGTGACGGTGAGTTATTGCCTTGAACTGCTGCCATTTATTTGGGGCAGATAAACCCACAATGATGTAAGGGAGGGAGCTCCAGGATTTCCAACCAATGGCACTTGTGGGACTGAGATGTTTTTCCAAGCCAGAGTGGGGAGTGGCTTGATGTGGAATTGCCAACTGGTGGTGTTCCCGTGTGCCTGCTGTGCTCAGCATTCCACATGGTAGTGCCGTGGGTCTGGAAGCTGCTCTGGAAGGATCCTTGGGGAATTTCTACAGAGCATATTGTCTCAGCTGAACTATCCCAGTCAGGCACATGAGCACTAATCCTGTAATCCAGTTGATCTACATCACAAGGACTCCTTCCATTGGTCATCACCTTCCTTTGGAGGGCATCTGTCAAGATCATCATACACGTTTTTCCCTGAATAAATCCATGCTCACTGGCCCGTGGTTAATCAATCCATCTTCAAATGATGATTGATATGGTCCCCCAGAGCGTTTAAACCTCCTTTCCCCAGCTCTGAGAATGTAATAGCAGGTGGGACCCACCCTGCCCTCCTAATGTGACCATGTTTGGGAAACCTCGGAGGGTCCAATCTCATTCACTCCATCTCGGCGTTTTTTTCCCGTTTAAGATTGCTTTCAAAGTACAACAGTGCGATGGCAGGGGTTCGAGCCCGGGTTAACTGCTGGGAAGGAGACATGTCCAACCCTTTCCCAGTAATTGGCAAGCTATTCCCGAGGCCGTGATCAGGACCAATTGGATTGGGACTGAAATACAAACAGAAGCTGCTGGGGAAGCTCAGCAGGTCTGACAGCATCAGCATCAGATCCCTTCAGTTCTGAAGGACAATCCCTGGACTCTAGAGGTTCACTCGGATTTCTCCCACAAATGATGCCCTTCCTACTAAATCCCACCAGGAATTTCTGTGTTATCTGTCATCCCTCCAGGGTCTTCAGTTCCTTGTTTTAAATACAGTAGATGTTGACCCACGGAAGGGGATATTGGGTCAGGTGCCGGTCTACCTCATTCATTGGGGCAGATGTCAAGGAGCAACTTAAACCGGAGAGGGATCGGGGGGAATTGGAGCCGTTTAGAGAGAGAGTACAGAAGGTAACACAGCTCAGCTCAAAGCATGGCACTTAATGCTGCCCCGATTAAAATATTGAAGATGGCAGAGGGGCAGATGAGCTAAGACAGGGTGGGAGCTGGGCGATATTGATGATGTGGAAGGACAGTGTGTGCATCTGATCACATTCTGTCAGTCTGACTAATAGCAGTCATTCCTGGCACTGGATTCACTGAGGGGTGAAGGGTCAGTGAACAGAGCGGACTGTCCCTGTTATTCTGTTCCTGACTCTCCAGCTCCCGCTCTGTTAGTGACCTCTCAGTCTCCCGGGAAATGGGCTGTTTCCCAATTGTGCTGGATTCCTGGCCTTTATCCTTGACCGAGCTGAGAGTTAATGGTCAGAGGAATATCATTCCCAAATGATTCCTGTCCAAGATAATACCGATTAATGTGTCTGTGTATTCTCCACTAATCTGTAAACATCATTGCTCAGGGCTGTGGGGACATGTATTGATGACATTGAGGATGTTATGAACCAGACCAAACTCCTCTGCCTTAAGAAAATGGTCTAGACCCCTTTTCCTGATTTCCTGAAGGCAAGTGTAAGGCGTTACAATGCGATTGGTCAAACTGCCAGGCTTGAATCAAAACACACTTTACTCCCCACTATCGTTGTAACACAAACATAAGAAAGAAAGATTGGACAAACCGAACTCGATTGTAAACCTTAACTAAATGAACATTATTTAACTATAAACACCAACTGTTCGGATATAGTAACATTCCATAAACCACACAATTCTGGTCTTTCTGCTATCGGGAGAATGGTGTGAAACTCGTAAAGATTCAGAAAAGATTTACAAGGATGTTTGCAGAGTCAGGATTTCTGATTGTTTTGAGGCTGGAGTTTATTTTATCCTTGTATAGATTTGACACATTAATCCTTCCTCCCCACCTCTACAGAAGCTGTTGGAACTGTTCAGTGTTTCCAGCGGCTTCTGTAATTATTTCAGGTTCCTGACGGGAGCAGTCTCTCACTTTTCAAACAAAACAAACCCATCCTTGTGCTGCAACCAATATTTCAATAAGAAATGGGAAGCAGCAGAGGGGAAAGCTTCCGAGATGCTGAGCAATGCTGCCCGGTTCCACACTGCAATTCACAGGAACCATCGCCAGGAAAAGCAAGGAGCAATCTGACAGATCCGTTTTACCACAGAATGAAAGATTTTTTTACTCAATGTATCCCAGTGCCTTATCTTTAGAAGGCTGTTTACAAACCACAACACACCGACGGCTGGGAATGGAACGCCGGTCCACTGCTTGGAAGGCAGCTATACTCCCCACTATCCCACCATCACCCTGCTAGCAGCCCCCTCCCCATTCCCAAACACCCTTAACAAGGCCGTGATCATCACCAACTGGATTGGGGCTGAAATCCAAACAAGAAATTGCTGGGGAAGCTCAGCAGGTCTGACAGCACCAGAATCAGAAGCCTTCAGTTCTGAAGAACAATCCCTGGATCTGAAAGGTTCCCTCCCCACAGATGCTGCCAGACCTGCTGAGTTTCCCCAGCAATTCCTGTGCTGTCTCTCAGATCTGCAGCATCTGCAGCTCTTTGTTGGAAACAAAGCAAACGTTGAGCCGCCGAAGGGGATATTGGGTCAGGTGATAGTCTCCCTCATCCATAGAGGCAGATGGGAAGGAGCATGGAATCATAGAATCCCTACAGTGTGGAAACCGGCCATTCGGCCCATCATGCAATCCACCAAGACTCACCCCTGCTACCCTATCCCTGTAACCCTGCATTTCCCAAGGCTCATCCACCTAATCTACACATCCCTATGGACAATTTCTCATGGCCAACCCACCCTAACCTGCACATCTCAGGACTGTGGGAGGAAACCGGAGCACCCGGAGGGAACCCACACAGACCCGGGGAAAATGTGCAAACTCCACACCGACAGTCATCACTCAGACAGGGATCTGGGGAATTGGAGAGGTTTAGAGAGGGAGTCCAGGCGGTTAGACTGGTGTGTGAATGATGGGCCGAACAGCCTGATCTCAGTGCTGTAAAACCTCTACAGTAACACGCCTCCCTACATGCAGCATTCACCACAGTTTGTATTGTGTTTTAATCCGTCCTGTTATTGACCTTATTCTGAATGAAATGGATGGAGAGGGGTTGTTTGTGCACTCAGTCAGATCTGTGTATTGGTGGGTCAGGAGCATCATACCCAATAACAACAGGGGGAGGGCGGATTGAATTCCTGCCCCTTACAGATCCCATTGCAACATGCCATTTCCTCATGGATTTCATTTGGTTTTAGATGTTTTATTGTTAATATCATCACAATATATTGATGCCCTTCTGTGCATATTATGAATTTGGACAGAGCGATACCTCTTTTCTCTGTGAACAAACGGAATATCAAGGACTCGGATTGGGGAATGTATCCTCTCACAGAAACAGGAACAGGGAGATGTCATTCCCTCTGAAATAAACACAGGCCATGCTGAGAAATCTGACAAGGTCAGGCAGCATCTATAGGGAGAAGGGAAAGGTTAACCCGTGTGTTATGAGGGTGAGGGGATTCAGCAGAGCGGAAGGAAGTTAGAAAAGTAATGATTTCTGAGCAATTGGAATGGAGGTAACGCTGAAGAAAGAATGAGATGGTTTGTAATAGGGTGGAGGCTGCAGAGATTTAATGATAAATGGTTTCAAGGAACCAAATCCAAAGGGATTGGGAATAAGTTCAGTAAACATCTAAGAGCTCAGGAAATGTGAGCAGGAGGAGACTAAACAGCCTCTTTAAACTGTTCAGTCTGTTCTGGCAGTCAATCCAATCAGAGCTGGTTTGAGCTTTCAAATCTGGTTTCCTACCCACTCCCCATATCCCGTGACTCCCTGAGACCCCGGCAATCTGTCTATTCCAATCTGAAATGTACTCAGTGAGGGAGCATCCACAATCCTCAGGGAGAGAGAATATTAAAGACTCAGAGGCCTTAGAGTGAAGCGCTGTCTCCTCATCTCAGTCCCAAATAACCTGCCCCTTACCCTGAGAGGGTGGCAATCAAACCCGAATGAACTGTGGATGCTGTAACATTAACGCTGATTTCTCTGCACAGATGCTGCCTGACCTGCTGAGCTTTTCCAGCAACTTCTGAGACTGTGTTATTGTGTTTCAGATTCCCAGATGCACAGGATTAATTTCTCAGCATCTACCCTCTCAAGCCTCTTCACAATCTTAGATATCCAATGAAGTCGTCTTTCAATTTTCTACAATATAGACCCAATTTACTCAGAAGCTCAGCACTGGAGCACACGGGTCCCAAATACTGAGCTTTATTTTGTGATTCCTTAATGTGTTTGGGTCATTGCCGCTGGGTCACCACGGGTTGCTCAGATATAATTGCTCTGGTGAAGGTGACGGTGAGTTATTGCCTTGAACTGCTGCCATTTATTTGGGGCAGATAAACCCACAATGATGTAAGGGAGGGAGTTCCAGGATTTCCAACCAATGGCACTTGTGGGACTGAGATGTTTTTCCAAGCCAGAGTGGGGAGTGGCTTGATGTGGAATTGCCAACTGGTGGTGTTCCCGTGTATCTGCTGTGCTCAGCATTCCACATGATAGTGCCGTAGGTCTGGAAGCTGCTCTGGAAGGATCCTTGGGGAATTTCTCCAGTACATCTTGTCTATGGTACACACTGCTGCTACTGAGTGTCGGTGGTGGAGACAGGGGTTGTTTGTGGCTGTGGTGCTGAGCAAGCTGCACTGCAAGTTATTCCACCTAATTATGGAGAACACAACTCCTCTCCATCATCATCAATCCATTTCCCAGACGGACACCCAGTGATTACACGGATCTGTTAATTGTCCCAATGACCATGAGATTGTAACCAGATTCCCCTCTTCCCTGACAATGGGCTGGGGGCCATCCCGCCACTGTTGCACTGTCTCCTGGACATTCCATGTGTAAAAGCTGGGACTGAGCTGATGGGACACAGACTGTGTTACAGATGGTTACACCCAGGGCACTCTCACTCACTGCACACCGATTCTGTCTGTCTTTTTGTCTCTGAATCTGTGTGCGCATTATCGTGTGTGTTTCTTTCTCGGTCTTTCCGTCTGTGTCTACCCATCTATCTCTGTTTGACTATTTGTGTCTGTGTGAGTATGTGTGTGTCTCATTGTGTGTATCAGTGAGTGTCTCCATTTTTATGTATCTCTGTGTCTGTATCTCTGTACAGCGGGCTCCCTGTTGTTTTGGGAATTGTATGTATTAAAGTGGGCCTTAAACTCGCCTCTATCTGTATCTCTGTCTATTTCTCTTATGTTTAAAGTGACACAATGCTTTTGGTCTTGTTGATGCGTGTATGTGTGTGTATGTGTGTATGTTTCGTGTGTGTGTGACAGATGTCAATACATACAGATACTCAGAGACACATACACAGAGATGTGCAGAGAAACATACAGCAGCACACAGAGAGACAAATACAATCACACAGGCATACACACACAAACACACACTATTGATGGAGACAGCAAAAGTGAAGACACTAACAGAATTCCTTGTTCCTAAAACTAAATGAGAAATTAAAAGATTTTTAAGGAATATTTGACTTTACTCGAAAGTTGTCCATGATTTTAGCTGGATGGCTGCGCCTTTAACAAAGTTGTGGTGGAAATAATAAAAAGTGGCTTAGTTCCCAGAGTGCGAGGTTACCTTTGAAAGGTGAAAGCAGTTTGAATCAATGAACCACTTTTGGCCATCCCTGAGTTTTCCAGTCTTATCACAATGGCCGCTGATGCTGGTGAATTGGGGCGAAGTGCTGTCTTGTTCCAGGATGATGAGTTAGGAATTGTGAAACCTGGAGGATGGTGCTATTAGAAACAATACCAGTCATTGGGAAAAATCCTCTCCCATAGGAAAGGGGGCTTTGGGATTACTGTTGGCTCTTCAGCACTTTGAAGTCTATCCAACAAAGAACAATGACATACTAAATGACACAGATTGTAATCCACTGGCCTTCTTTACAAAGGTTCAAATAAACAATGCAAGACCATTCCGATCGAATCTTTTGTTGTAACCATTTTATGTAAACGTTATACACATTACTGGATAACTTAATGTGTATTCAGATTCTTTGCCCCAAGAGGCAGATGCTGGAATATGTAAAAGATTTAAGGAATGCTATGATTGCATAACATTGTAAGAAGGGAGAAAGAATAAATAGATTGCAGGTTTTTGTAAATTTTGTGAATCTTGTATTTTGCAAGTAAATGCGTTTTTGAAATGGCATTTTAGTTTTCTCAGGGCGACTGCAAATCAAAAAAAACTTTTTAAAAATGTTCAGTTTAATTTGGACTAAAATGTGAAAAGAGCGACCTTACAAACAGCCGATTGGTGGAAGATTGCTGCATGGTTTGACAGCAATTCACCTGAGAGTGAGCCAATGATTGAAGTCTGGTTGGAGATGAACGGAGTTATTCACAGATGGAACTTTGGTTTGAAACAAGGAGCTGATTGATAATTGGCCACTAGTTCACCAATGCCAAAGGCTGTCTGCCTGCCAACAGTGATGTGATTGGTTCTCAGACAGTTAAACAGCTCGGGACCCTGAACAAGATACAGAGAAGTCTTCAGCTGCTCAGGAGCTCTCTCTGTTCTCTGCAGTAAAAGGCAGTTTAATCCTGAAGAAACCTGGTTTATGTTTGTTTCAGCTGTTCCTGTGAGCTCTGCCTTTTTAATGAGTGTGTTAGGGACTGTCTGCAAGTATTAACCAGTCCTTCTACCTCCTGTAAATCAATGAGAGCCTGCAAGATGCAATGCACAAATTTACCAAGGCTCTAAAGGAAGTGCATTCCAAAGGCACGACAACTAAGAAATGGAGGGGCTGGGGAAACAGATGAATGGGAAGGTTATGACATGGAGCCAGTTATCAAACCTGGTTAAATGATGAGTGCAGGATTGGGTATATCTAAAAGTAAGGTGTCAACCTGGTGAAGGGACAACACAGAAATACTTGCATGCCAGAAACCATGAGCAGCAACAGATAGACAAGGCTAAGTGACTCCTGCCCCCATGGATCAGACATAAGCTCTGCAGTCCTGCCACCTCCCATCGTGAATGATGGGGGACAATTTAATAAATCATTGCTTTCACTTGAATGTCGAGACTGAGGGTGATCTAATAGATCCTGACCAAATTATGGCATTCATGGATGTAATGGATAGTCAAAGCCTTTTACACAGGCTACAGGAGACATAGGTTTAAGGTATTATAGACCAGACCAGACCCAAACCTATTGGTGAGGAGCTTTGATTTTATTAGATAATTATGATTGTGGCATATACCGAGACACGGTGAAAAGTATTGTTCTGCGTGATATCCAGTACAAATCATGCCTTATATAAGGACATCGGGTTAATATCATGTTGTGGCCAAAGAGCAGGTGCAGAGAAGGATGAACTCTAATATATGACAGGCCCAGTCATACGTCTGATAACAGCAGGGAAGAAACTGCTCCTGAACCTATTGGTACATGTTTACAAACTTATGCATCTTCTGTCCAATGGAAGAAGGTGGAAGAGAGTATTGCAGGGGTGGGAGGGGCCTTTGATTATGATGGCTGCTTTCCTGAAGCAGTGGGAAGTCGAGACCGAGTCAGATGGAAGGAAATGTGATTTGGGTTATGGACTGGGTTGGGTTCATGCCTCTCTGTAATTCCTTGCAGTACGGACAGAGCAGGTACCATACCAAGGTGTGATGCACCTGGATAGGATGCTTTCTACAGTGCAATATAAAAATTGGTCAGAGTCATTACCAAAATGCTAAATTTCCTTCACCTTCTGAGGAAGTAGAGGCATTGATGAGCTTTCTTGGCTGTAGAGCTGACCTGGATGGACTGATTGCTGGTAATATTAATTCCTCAGAATTTGAAGCTCTCAATCACCTCCACATCAGCACCAATGATAGAGACCAGGGTCTGTCTTTCAGTCCACATCCTGAAGTCAATGACCAGTTCCTTTGTCTTGCTGACATTGAGGGAGAGATTGTTGTCTTTACACCATGCCACTAACCTCTCTTTCCTGTACTCTGTCTCACTGTTATTTTTGATCCTACCCAATATGGTAGTGTCATGAGCTAATCTGTAAATGGAGTTGGAGCTGAATGTGGCCATACAGACATGAGAGGGTAAGAAATATAGAAGGGGGCTGAGTACACAGCCTTGCAGGTTACCAGTATTGTGGATTATCATAGAGGAGGTGTTCTCAACCATCCTTATTGATTCTGATCTGCAGGTCAGAAAGGTGAGGATCCAGTTGTAGAGGTGAGGAAAGAGTCCCAGGGCTCAGACTGTGTTGATGGGTCTTGTTGGCATTATGGTGATCAAGGCAGAGCTAAAGTCAATATCTCGGAGTCTGACGGAGGTGTCCTTGTTATCCAGACGGTCCTGGGATGGGTGAAGGGGAGGAAGATGGCGTCTGCATGGATCTATTTCAATGGGAGGTGAATTATAGTGGACGAAGGCATTCTGGGAGGCTGGAGTTAATGTGTGCCATTCCTAACGTCTCAAAGCACTTCATAGATGGGTTCAGCCATGGAGTGTATTAAATATCGGAGCAGGCTCGAGGGGCCGAATTCCTGACTCCAGCTCCTTTTCCTTGTGTTTGTTTGTTCCTTACAGCACAGAGGGAGACATGTTACCGAATGGCCCTGGCAGTCAATGAAGATTCAAATACACAAAGTGCGTCAGTGTGACACTTGGTAAATGCCTGTTTTCTGGATAAAATGCACCTTATTCCTCGCCAAAACTCTGACAGATTCTGAACAAGGCCACACACCTACAATTCAGTAGCAGACCTGTCATGTTACCTTTTGTGTATTCTCATCGTTTTTATTGGTTGAAGTTTGGAAAGTCAGACAGACTGCTGACGTTTTTAATTATCTCAGGGCACTGACTTTAAACAGATTCTTGAATCCACATGTTAATCAATTGAAACATTGTAACATAGCTCTCCATATCCTGCTTTTCCAGTTTAATTTGTAAATTAACATTTCCACAATGCAGGAATGTATGATTGGAAAAGGCTTTTATTTCATTTGCCCCTCTCCTGTGCTGACTGAATTCCAGACTCAAACTGAAGCCTTCCCTGTTCCTGCACCCAGATTAACATTGTACCATTGAGTTTAGATTGTCCCTCCTCTAACATCCAAAATACATCGGTTCACAACCTGCTTTATTTCATCTGCAGGAGGCCGAGAGATGATAATGTACAAAGTGTAAGGTATGTTTTAATCTGCAAAGCAGGACAAATGTTTTCAGAAGTGTCAGTCAGTTAGCCATTTTAGGTTTGTTCAAAGCAGCCATTTCATGTTGGCGCAGCACTGACAGTGACTTTATAAACAGGGAAAGGCAAGAACGAGTGGGGACTTGGGAGTTAATGTGCAAGTGAATGCAGCATAGATTCTCAGAACTATAGCTGGACAGCACGGGTTCAATGGCCAGGGAAATGACACAAGCCCAGGATGGTGTCACTGGGATTTAGAAAGAACTGAAATGATATAAGTTTGAGATTTATGACAGGAACTGTTGAGTTAGATAGGGAGAAAATATTTTATTTGCTGCTGGAGGCTCATTGTCTAGTAACCTACCAACAGACTGGAATCCTTTGGAAACTCAGGCCGTATTCAGCGTGAGGTTAGGTTTTGTTTAAATCACCCGATACTGTCCCCATCAAACTCTCGCAGAAAAAGGGTCCGCATGGGATTAGGTATAGAATATAGCTTCCTCTACACTGTCCCCATCAACCAATCCCAGGACAGATATAGTATGGAGTTAGATGAGGAGCGAAACTCCCTTTACATCGCCCCCATGAAACCCTCCCAGGATAGGGACCATAGGACCATAAAATAATAAGACGTCGGAGTGGAAGCAAGGCCATTCAGCCCATTGAGTCCATTCCACCATTTAATCATGGCTGATGGGCATTTCAATTCCACTTACCCACACTCTGCCTGTACCCCTTAATTCCCTGCGAGATCATTTCCATGTCTTCTCATTTCCATTCCAAATTGACTCCCTCTAATTTTAAAGCTGTGCCCACGGGTCCTAAACTCCCCACCTAACAGAAACAACTTCCCAGCATCCACCCTTTCTAAGCCATGCATTCTTTTGTAAGTTTCTATTCGCTTTCCCCTCAACCTTCTAAATTCTAATGAATACAATCCCAGGATCCTCAGCCAATCGTATGTTAGGCCTACCATTCCAGGGATCATCCGTGTGAATCTCTGCTGGACATGCTCCAGTGCCAGTATGTCCTTTCTGAGGTGTGGGGCCCAAAACTGGACACAGTATTCTAAATGGGGCCTAGCCAGGCCTTTATAAATCTCAGAAGCACATCGCTGCTTTTACATTCCAACCCTCTTGAGATAAATGACAACATTACATTTGCTTTCTTAACCACAGATTCAACCTACAAGTCAACCTTTAGAGAATCCTGGACTAGCACTCCCAGATCCCTTTGTACTTTGGCTTTAGGATTTTTCTCACCGTTTAAAAAATAGTCCATGCCTGTATTCTGTTTTCCAAAGTGCAAGACCTCGCATTTTTCACATTGAATTTCATCAGCCATTTCCTGGACTACACTCCTAAACTGTCTTAATCTTTCTGCAGCCTCCCCACCTCCTCAGTGCTTCCTGTCTGTCCACCTAACTTCGTATTATCGGCAAACTTTGCCAGAACACCCCCAGTCCCTTCATCCAGATCATTAATATATAAAGTGAACAGCCGCAGTCCCAACACTGAACCCTGTGGGACACCACTTGTCACTAACTGCCATTCTGAAGAAGAACCTTTTATCCCACCTCCCTGCCTTCAGTCAGACAGCCAATCCTGAATCCATGCCAGGAGCTCACCTCGAACACTATGGGCCTTCCCCTTACTCAGCAGCCTCCCATGAGGCACCTTATCAAAGGCCTTTTGGAAGTCTAGATCGATAACAATCACAGAGACAATAAAACCCTTTCTCCATATGACCAAAAACTGATTGTCTTCCATCCACTGGTGTCCCGGTCTTGTGTGGGTCACAGATTGAGCTCTGAAACATCTCCAGGACAATCTCATCCTGTACCTGTGGCTCTGGCTCTGTATCAGTGTCTGTAAGTCTCCCTGTTTCTAAAATTCCCTCCATTCACTACAATGCTGGATATATTCCAAAACAGTTCGATGACCTGTAAAACATTTTGGGATACCCTTAAGATATAAAACAGAAAGTGCTTTATAACTGCCTACTCCCTCCGTTTAAATGAGGATATTCAGTGTATTTCTGCTACATTTATATTGTCCGTAAATCACACAGAACATTCACACCCAGGGACCGTGAACAATCCGGAAGGTCCATGAAGTCTCGGTCTTTATTGCAGGCGATTGGCCATCGACAGTAAGGAAGCCTTCCTGTGACTGTTTCACTGAGACAGCATCAGGAATCCTGTGGCCCACTTTGATCCTCACACTGACTGTTCATCGTCTCTGCAAATAAAATCACATTTTCAAGATGCAGGAATGTGAACGAAAACAGCTACTGATGTGCTTCCCCAATGTAATCACTGATACTTTTCAGGGGGAGATTTTCAGGAGGACACTAAACTGACAGAAACACAGAAACCAGGAGCAGGAAGAGGCCACTCAGCCCTTCCAGCCTGCTCTCCCATTCAGTGTGGTCATGTCTGACTCTCTGTCTCATTGCTATATTCCCAATTTCACTCCAAACCCTGTGATGTCATTAAGCAGTTAAAACATTATCAATGTCTTTCCTGAATATGCTCAGTAACCTGTGCTCCACAGCCTTCTGTGGGAGAGAATTCCTCAGGCTGATCACTCTGGGTGAAGATAATTCTCTTCCTCTCTACTAGAAATGGGTGAGCCCATGTCCTGAGACTGTGATGCTTGTTCTGAGAATACCTGCCCAGGGGATACAGCCCACCCCACTGTATCTCGTCTGTCCAACCGTTAGAATTGGATACATTTCCATTAGATGCACATCTCATTGTCCTGAATACATGCCCAGATTAACCAACCTCTCATGGGACGGTGCTGTCATCCCCAGGATTTGCCGAGTGAAGCTAATGAGCTGTCAGAGGAAGTGGTGGAGGATGGTACAATGGCATGTGGTTCACGTTTGTAGGAGGAACAGAAATAACAAACAGAATGACTCGGTTGAAAATAGTGAGAAGTTATTTAATATCATTATCCAGAGGGATTTAAGGGATCAGAAATGTAACTGATAGTGGAGTCAATGAGGAGGAGGATAAATGCTACATTGTCAGTTATTTCCAGCAGACCAGATAAGGACAGGGAGGTAGTCTGCTGTGAAACTCTCTCAGCCAGGTTTTCCCTTTCATTGAAGATATTAATATCCCTTTGGATTCTCTGTCATACAGTCGCTCTGTAACACATTCTACACAC
Source organism: Chiloscyllium plagiosum (assembly GCF_037043375.1). Taxonomy (NCBI): domain Eukaryota; kingdom Metazoa; phylum Chordata; class Chondrichthyes; order Orectolobiformes; family Hemiscylliidae; genus Chiloscyllium; species Chiloscyllium plagiosum. The sequence continues at coordinate 43,363,154 of NW_028270181.1, read as the reverse complement.
AGCATCACTGGGCTCTCTCACATTGAGGATGACTCTCTTCCACTCTGAGTGAGTCACTCGGTGGCTGTACAGACCAATGCTACTTATTGGGATGGATTCCTGAAACAGGGAACGTTTCCGGGTTGGAGGTACTTACAGAGATAGAGGCAGGGCACACTCATGGATACTTCAGGCTGGCTGATAGCATTGACATATCTGATAACAAGATAACATTAAAATACAGATTTGAAGGCAAGACCAATTTGAAATGCAGATGTTGCTGGAGACAGCGCAGTTCAGATGGAAACCACATGGAGTTACCTAATGGATGGCAGACACTTCAGCGACATGAAGCCGACTGACAATAAAACCATGGTTAACATGTCAAGTCTGAGTCTGAAATTTCCAGTAATGGTGTAAGAACAGGGTATAGGAAGATTTAAACAGCATGTGGATAGATGCAGTAATTAAACACAAACAAACACACTTGATGCTGAGACCTGGTTCGAAGTTATCCAAAAGCTCGGATTTAAAACAGATTGGGAACTGTCTGAGACAATTCCCGGGAAGGTGTGGAATATGTGATCTGCTGTCAAGTGATGACATTGATCCCTGTGCTGAATATAGACTCAGTTCCTGGAACTGTCTCCAGCTTTTCTCCCAATCCTTGAGACAGGCTCCTTGGGCTGAGATACTTAATGTTCGCAATCATCATGTTTATGGGTATGATCTGTCTAGATTATCCCCACTCCACCCCCCATCTCCCCCACCTCCCAATCACCCGAGCACACTCACTCGGCAGCTGGAGAACAGAATACCCCCAGGACCAGCTACTGGTGGGAGAATCAGAATGACATGAATAATTGGGATGGTTTATTGAAGCATAAGAAACAGTCCAGCACCTACATGGATGTTCATTTTGAAAACAGAAATGTTGTTTGTTTTCTCGGATGGAAAGAGTTGAAAACCGAAGCAGCAGAGTTGGAGTGGACACCCTGGATCACTTCCTCTGATACAGGAGGAAGCAGAGACCCTGCTCCTGCTACTTTCCACCTGGTTATCTTGGCAAAATCATCGCTTTTTCCCCTTGCTTCACTGACCTTTGGTCTGTACAGTGTCTCCTGTTCATTTACATTAGTTCCCAAAATGTTAAACCAAAACAGAACAGGAATTGTTGCAAAGACTCTGCAGGTTTGGCAGTATCTGTGGGAGAGAAATCAGAGTGAATGTTTCAGGTCCAGTGACCCTCTTCCAGGACAGAAATATTACCTCTGCTCCCTGAATGGGAAACCTGTGTCCTTATCTTCATCTTCTTTCGGTTCTCTTGACGTCTGATAAATATTCCATCTTCTCTGATCTCTCTGACAGATTTGCATCTCTAGAAGGGTTCCCTTTGGTCCTCCATGGTCATTTCTTGCCCTTCACCCACGGGACTTTTGTCAGATTTATGCAGTGATTAGTTCAATAACTCTGGAAACTGGATATTTCACCGCTCTATTGAACTGAGCTCTGAACTTGGGCAGAGCTGCCATATAAATAAGGGTGTTTGTGCAGCAGCTTACATTGCGCAGCATGTATCCAACATGTTTAAAGATGTCATAGTCATAAACATTTAAATGATCTGGGACATCGAGAATATATAAAACATATAGCAGCCAGTGAAGGATTAAGTTTCCGGATATGGTGAAGAGTAAAATGACTGCCTTAATTCTACTCTTCATCTCGGGGTCAACCTGCTTCCCTTCCTTACTCTGACCCCTCAGTCCCTTACGGACTTGACTTGACTTAAATAAAATGCGTGCGATTGTCAGAACATTGAGGAACACAATGAAAAAGAATGGCCCCAATGGGGTTAGAGCCACAGCAAATGAGCGGAATCCAATCCAGCGAGAGTCAGTGAAGTAGCTTCGCTTAGTCCTGCAGTAAAATGGTATGTTCCCGATTATCTTCGTGGGTTTATATCTAAAATACCAAGGGACATTTTTTAAACAAAGCAGAATCCCGGTTATTGAGAGAATTGCAGATGCGTTTTTCCCAGTGCAATATTTAGTTTTCAGTTTCTGGCAACAAAAGCTGATGAACCGATCAAAGGTAAATGCGACGGTGAACCAGACAGAACAGTCTATGGATGCGTGGATCAGGACATGGATAACACTGCACACAGGAGTGATGTCCAGGAAACACCGGAAAATAATAAAAATTTATTTGCCTCAGTATGACCTCACTGATCATGACCAGTAGATCTGCTGCTGCCATGGCCACCAGATAGCGTGTTGTACAGATAGTGAGGCCACACTTTCCCTGGGAGAGAATCGTAATAGCCACGAAATTCACTGTCAGAGGATAATGGAAAAATGACTTCATGTTAATGAACACTCTTTTCTGCATAAATTTAAAGTCAATCTGTATACTTGCTATGACAGGGATATGCGATCACCCAGTATTAAAAGAATTGTGATGTAAACTGCAAATGTGGAACTTGCCAATTTCTAGCTTGAATAGAAACAGGCAGCCGGTGAACAGCAGTTGGAATCTAGGATACCGGTCATAAAGGTACCCCCAAAACATGTAACATTTAGCAGGATGAATTTACACCACATGTAGCCATGATTCCCCCAAGAAGTATCAATACAGCTGGATAATATGGAGAGAGAATTGGATGGCTCCACACAATAGGGAAATACTAAAAGTTTAACCATTCTTCTTTTCATTTCGTATTCCCTATGTGTGTGTGTGCGCGCCCCTCTCTCTGAGACTGTGTGTGTGTGTGTCTGTGTGTGTGCGTGTGTGTGTGCCCCTCTCTCTGAGACTCTGTGTGCGTGTCTGTGTGTGTGCGTGTGCCTGAGGCCATTCCCGAGCTTCTGAAAAGTGAAATAAATCTCTACAGTGAATCCTAGCATTAACTTATGAGAAGGAAAAAAATCATCACAGCTGCTAAATATCAAAAAAGGGCATATATAAATTGATTGTTATGAAAGAGAAAAGGGGTATGCGGAAAGGTAGAGAAAGTTTTTTTTAATGATCAGTTTGAGGGCAGATGCAGTTCAACTACAAAGGGATAATGATCCGAGGCAGTGATAATACATGGTGTTAAAATGTGATTTCCAGGCAGAGGCAAATGCTTCCTCTTGAAGCACAATGAAAGATGAGGGAGGGGGGATCGTTGTAAATCTGGTCAAGCGCGAACCCCAACCATCTGTAAATATGATGGGGAATGAGGGGCAGATCCTGTCGGTTGGAGCAACATTGTGGATGCACGGACGTAGGGGTGACAGTAAAAGAAAATTGCCACCCCCGGCAAAGCTGCATTAATGTTCCTCAATTATCAACACATAACATCCAAGAAGATAACTGCAGTGAATTGACACTGGATTCTTTACTTTCAATTGGATTCCTGCAAGTTTTTGAAAATTAATAATATGCTGTTCATCATTCAGTTTAAAATGTAAAGATGTAGGAGCCGTATACAAAGGCAGAAAGTCGAGGTAAACTGGGTGTTGTGGAGATGCTCGGGCAGATCCCCAGGGCACCTTCAGCAAAATAAACTATCCAGGCATACACTGTAACTTCAGTGTTACAGAAGGTTTCGTGTGGACAGGTACCTACAGAGAAAGGAGTGAACATTAGTTTCAGTCCCACCTACATACACTTGTATGCTCCTATAAGAGTAGATGAAAGGAAATGAGAGGGAATGAAACTCGTGATCAAACAGAAACGTACCAAGTGCTCTGCTACTGCTGTGCCCAGGACTGTAAGAAATGACAGAGAGTTGTGAACACAGGCCAGATCAGACACAAGCCAACCTTCCATCCATTGACTGAATGTATATTTCTTGTTGCCGCAGAAAGCCAGCCAATACCATTAAAGACCCTCCCACCCCGGTTAAACTCTCCTCCAATCTCTTCCGTCAGTCAGGAGACACAAAACCATAAACACACAGAACAAGATGTTCAAGACTAGCTTCTTCCCCACTGTTATTTGAATTTTGAATGGACCTAAAATGTTAAACCTCATGTTGATCTTGCTTCTTGTGCACCTTCCTTGTAGCTGTACCTGTGTATCCCCTCACTCTGTTCAATCACCCGGTGGCCTTTGTGTCTTTGCACTGAAGATTCGCTGCACGGCAAACAGAACAAGTTTCTTTCCCTCAGTACAGAGGTAAACGTGACAATATAATAATAAATTAAACCAATTCAGGGTTTATTTAAAAATGGTAAATGGCAGAGACGTTGGAAGAGGAACCCTGCCTATCAGCAGAGCCAGTCGAATACCTTGTGAGGCAAGACACATTACATGGTGTCTATAGCTGAACAGTGTGAAATGCTTGAGGATGGCTTGCTCAATGTTGGGGGGGGGGGGGGTTGCTGCAATTTCAAAGGGACTGACATGGAATGCTGCATCACTGGGAAAGTTGCTGAAATGGCAGAGATGCTGCAACAATGAAAGATACCCCGAACAGTAACAGAGTTTGGGACAATGGCAGTCAGGGTCATTGTTGGAGTCAATGGCTCTGGGGGAAGTATTGGTTGAAAAGACAATGGTCCAGGTGGGAATTGGAGAAGGTTTGGAGACATAGAGACTTCATGCACAGAAAATAAAAATGCACTTTGCCCGATAGAATCCATGAAACAATTGCCTCGGAATTCTCATCCAGTTTGCCAGCATTAGGTCCATAACCCGGGCATTCCAAGTGCATATTTAAAGAGTTCTATGCTATCGGGGATCTGCTTCTACTACCCACATAGTCACAACACTTCCGATGGAAAACTCAATCCCCTGCCTCTCTACATCTGTACCCCTGGTCATTGACCTGACCACAAAGGGGAAAACATAGTTCCTTATGTGCTGTCTATGCTCCTTATAACAATATACTTTTAAATGATTCCCCTATCAAGCCCCCCTGCTCCAAGGAAAACAATCCCAGTCCATCCAATCTCCCTTCATACCCAAAACTTTACTACCTTGGAGTCTTCCAGGAAAGTCTCCATCTTCTTTCAGACAATCAAAGTACTCCAACATTCTAGCTGTAGCCTAGCCAATATTTTATACAGTGCCAACATATTGTCCCTGCTCCTAAACTCTATGTCTTGCATTTAAAAGCCAAAAAATCCCAATACCTTCTCAACCATTTCATCGACCTGTCCTACTACCTTAAGACCTTCATGTGCACCAAGATCCCCCTGATTCAGTGTTTCCCAGGTTTCTATATTCATAATGGAACCCTTGGGTTTTGTGTCCCGCCAAGTGCATCAGCTCACATTCATGGATTGAATTCCAATTTCCAACAATTTTTGCATTACCAGTGAACTTATCCTGGAAATCCCCTGGTATACAGAGTTCACCGCATTTCCGAGTACCACCTTATATCTTTCATTGGACATTGTGACCCTGTTTCCCTGTTTCCGCCTTCAATACATCCCACTGCTCTGACATGGATTTACTTAAAAGTTTCTGCTCTCGGTCTAATCACACCCGATCTTATTCCCACAGTTTAGAACTTTGATTTCCCCCTCATCCTTGCCTTTTTCCATGTTAATCTTGATTTATGATTACCGCCTGCAAAATGCTTCCTCACTGAGAGGTCAGCCCAGCTTCATTACCGAAAAATAAATCCAGGATCACTGTCAAAGTGGGGGAAGGCAAAGGAACAGTCTGGGATTAGCCAGGTGAAGCTATGAACTGTGTTGTAGGAAAGAGAGATTTAAAAACCCTTCAGTTTATCCAGCAGACAGCAACAGAAGGATAAGCGGTTCCAACAGCTGCCAATTGTTCCAGACTCAGATGTAAAGCAGGAACACCCAGGATAAGAGACGGATTATGGGGTGGGGGAGCTTTACCATTCAGAATGGCGGAGAACTGGAATCTAATAAATATTATCCAACCTGAACATGGGAAGCCATGGGAAATCGTCAAGGGTCATTTGACAGAAAATGATTTGCTCTCTCAGTGAGAATGGGTCATGCCCACTGTGGGTTTAAGGAATGCTCGGGTTTGTTGTATATTTTACAGTCGAGTGGATAGCCACGGTCAGAAAGGAAAGTCATCCTCAGTGTGTAGCTCTGTACTCATTCAGGAAAAAAAACTACTTGCAGGTGGGACACGGGAAGCGGAATGAGGAATGTAATGACAAATCCAATGTTTAACAAGTCCGAGGGAACTGGTATTTATTTTTAATTCTATTTTGATCCTGACCGTTACACTTGTCTGTCCCCATAGGGACACCCTCCATCCACAAACAGCAGGCCCCACTGCAGGTTACAGCTTTGAACCGAGACATGGATGGAACGAGCTGTGAGAGGCAGTGGTGATGATGGGTAAAATTAAACATTTAAAAGGCATGGGTACATGAACAGGAAGGATTTAGAAGGATATGGGCCAAATGCTGGCAAATGGGACGAGGTTCATTTGCGATATCTGGTCAGGATGGAGGAGTTGACAAAGGGGCCGTTTCTGTGCTGCGTGATTCTATAAGAAGAAAATTATTCCTCAAATCTGCATCACTCCCATAATTGGAAAGGTCAATCCGTGCTCCTCAATAGTTACCCAAGCCGACAGCGGATTCTGAACATCCAACAGTCAGAGCTAACAGAATCTGAAACCCACACGGTGTAAAGGAGATTAACCAGCTCAAACCCCTTTTACTGTAGTGCTCCCTAAAGTAGAAAGGAGGAAATGTGCTGCTATCAATACAACTGCACAAACACAGATACACGCAGGAATGTGAGAACACAGGGTTTATGAGATCCACTGCACTGACTGACCAAGATCCATTGCAGTTCTATACTTGCTGACATTTCCAATAACTCCTTCCCTGAAAGTAGCCTCCAGTCTAAGGAGCGACTCAGGAGTTCATAACATTTGACTAAGGGTGATCATGGAGTAAAGCAATGAAACGACTCAATATTTAAAACATAAAATGTAACTGTGTGATCTTGCAACAACGGAGTGGGTATAACATTGAATATTACACGCGAACGCAAATCACTTAATTAACAAGGAAAACCAGGGGAAATCTCATCCACAAATTGTAAACAATTATAAGCACTTACCAGGGACACCAATGATGGCAAGAACCATGTTTTGTTTTCTTTTTTCTTCTTTTTCTTTTATTTTTTTTTCACCTAAGTGCGGTAGTGCTTAGTTTTTTCCCCAGCACCCATGGTGTGTGTGTGCAGGTGCGAGACACAGTGAAAGACACAGTGCACGAATCTTTATTCAATTTCCACCACCAGGAAGAAAGGAAAACACCCAGGTGGCCAGTGACAAGTAGTGCCCCTCACATCCAAGGGCAGTGCTGTGTGATCAAAACAGTGAGGGGGAGGGGAGGGACTAAATCAAAATAGAGTTGGAGGGAGAAATGATGCACTCCACTCCCTGCGGCACCCACCTCTCCCTGAACAACTCTAGGGTGTTGGTGGACACCACATGCTCCTTCTCCAAGGACACCCGGGCTCTAACGTAACCGCGGAAGAGGGGCAGGCAGTCGGCGCTGCAAGAACCATGTAGAAAACTTTCCTGGCTAATTCAATTGGCCAATGCATTTTCAATGGAGAGTGGTAATCTTTTCTTGTTGCACACAATCTGCAAGTATTAAACTCTGCGGTGTTACATTCTCTGCGTGTTTCCATTATATTCTGTGTGATCTCCACTGGGAGATTGGTGTTGCAGCTCTGATGATGACAGCTTTATCATTCCCAGTTGGTAGAAGATGTTTATCACTGAAATTGGATTGTGACAGGGAAGGGATGACCTCATCGAGGGAAGAATCATCATTGGAAACTGTGTTAATTGTTGTTGGATGCATTCCTCCAATTTGTCAACTCTCTGGAGACAGTTTTTAATCAATCTGCTCAGAGATGTAACACTGCACCGATGGAAAAGACAGAACTTGAAGCCAGGGCCAGCGGCCCAGAGCTGGGGACACTGCCCCTTTACTAGTCCATTCACTTGTACATCATGGAGCTCTGTACCAATGCAAATAGGAACTTCAAGGCCGGATCATATCACGTTAAGGATGTGTAGCCGCTGTCTCATTAGAAAACCCAGTAATTGTCACCACTTTATGAACAGAGAGGCAGCCTGCTGTTGTAATAATGCTGCCTTCACATAAAGAGATTACATTGCTTTCTAGTGGATGGATGTGATTTTGTTTGCTGCATCAACCCTGTTTTCCTCTTCCTTAATGCCCCGCTAACATCGAAATTTGCTTTCTAATTTGTGTTGGATTTTTGTCCAGCAGCTTGGTGTTGAGGGAATGTACCTCACATTGTATCCGTGATGTCAGTCATGACCATTTATTGTATGAATCCCTGACATTAGCGAGCCCTCTACCGTAGCTCTACCATGGACTGTCATTACTCATGTCTCAGATAATTCCCATATCCTAGATTACTTGTAGGAATGTAGTTGATCTGTCATTGTACCATGTCCGTCCCATCTCTGTGTTGGAGAAATTCAGGTCCCCTCATTGTCACCCTCCTGCCGTGGCATGGATTTGCTTTTCCCAGTTGCTGATCCAATACCGTTCTGGTATAATCTAGTTCCAAACCAGGCTCCGACGGATCATTTTAGCTCCTCACAAAGTATTCTTTGTTTTTGTTTTGGAATCATCTCATTCTGCCCATTTGCCCTTTTGACAAAACCTGAGTGTCCATTTGCCTTCCTCCTCTCTGGGAGGGGGTTAGCTTAACTCCATTTTATTGGGCCAGATGACCCACAATTTTGAGGACATCTATTTAATAACATCACTTCCAAACGAAACAGAAATGTCCAGCTTCTCCAAGCTATCAACATAGCTGATATCCACATTCCTGGGACAATTCTTTTAAAGATGTGCAGCGTTCACACATCCCTTGGAAAGTTCGGTGCTCAGGTCTATATGCGACACAATAAGTGCAGCATATCCCCAAGTACTTCAGGGTCCCAATTCATAAGCAGTTGCTGACATCAGTATTGGCTCAGAAATGTTTGGCAGGTCAGGTCATATTGGGACCACAGATAGAACCTCCATGTCCCAAACCAGAAGCTGAGAAACCAAAGAGAATCTGCCCCGGCCCAGGGAGAAGCGGATAGCATTGAACCACATTGGGAATGGGACAGTGTGGAGACGCACTTGGTGCCCTGTACAACAGTGACAGAAATTAACTTGTTTCAGACTGGCAGGTCAATTGGAATGTAAGGGACAGCCTTTGCACTGGCTCGGGTTCACACATAATTGTGGGCTTTCAAGATCGAGACACTGTCACCGGGGAATGTGTCATTCTGCTGGAGTGGTCCCTCTCAAACTGCCACACACAGTGCACCACAATGTGCTATTTGATCTGTTCCCATCAGCGAGTCACTGAGAACACCATGACCTCACTCTGACTTTGTGCCAAATCTGCTCAATAGGACCCTACCTCTGTGTAATTGGCAGCTAACATTGTTATCAATCTGGCCAGAAACACCTCACCCTGGTGGAGACATTGTCATGGTGTGGCCTTTTGAAATTGCTCAGGTTCCTTCAGTTCCAGCTGTGTCTGCAGGAACAGAGAAATTACAGCCCGTTACAGCAGTTGAAGGGGAGGTTTAGATTTGGAACAATCCATCATAATTCAGAATCAGAGAATGCTACAGCTGTTATAGTACTGAACAAACTAATACACACATTGTATTTGTGAGGGCTCTCTGCACTGACAACCTGGCTAATTTCACCACCTACCTTTCATTAAATTCACTCTAATTCCTGGTAATTCCCCATTTTATTTCCCTCAGTTAACCAGACGATGCTAAAAAAGGAGGCTGCAAATGTCAGTGTTGGACAGATTGTGGCACAAATCCTATTTCCTCATTGACAATTGGTTCCTTTGCCAGGTATCACCAGTCCGTCCTTACCTTTCACCATGACCAATGTAACCTGTCAGTTACCCGTGTTGAACACACTGTCAGATAGAGCCAGGGACTTGGAGACAGATGACAGCACGGAAAGCAGCCACACGGCGTTTCGGGTTCGTCTCAGTGAAGCCCCATCAACGTTGTGCCTGAAGGATGCTTGAACCAGCTTAGATCGGAGGGGCTAACACTCTCCTCACTGAGTTTATCCAGACACACAAATGCAGCACGATTCCTATCATCCATTTTATCCCCATCACAAACACTCTCTCCATCGATCAATCTTTTTTTCTTCAAATAAATTCTCCCAAATTGAGCAAGATACAACCTTCCCTGAGAACCCCATGCTGACTCTCCTGGATTAATCACTCCCTGTTGAAATAACCATTTAGAGAATCTCTCAGAGTTTTGCCAGCTCTGGAAGTGTAACAGCAGCTGTTATCCCATCCTCAAACGTTTGGAAAATTTCTGATAGATGGATCTCATTGACTTCATCTGAGGTTTTCCATTGAACATCACTTGAAAGGTGCCACCATGCGATGGCTGACAACCGAACCCGTACCAACTGCTTTGAAGGCAGCCATGCTGCCCACTATACCCCCATCCCCTGCCAGCTGGGTGATCGCTGTTCTCAAACACACTTAACAACACCGCCATCATCACTAATTGAATTGGGGCTGAAATAAAAACAGAAATAGCTGGCGAAGCTCAGCAAGTCTGGCAGCATCAGCATCAGAATCAGGATTAGGGCAGAGCAGTAGTTATGAACTATACGGACTTCAGCAAGGCATTCCACAAGGATGCCCAATGGGACACTGGTTAGCAAGGTTAGATCTCATGGAATGCAGGAAGAATTAGTTCATTTGGATACAGACCTGGCTCAAAGGTAGAAAACAGAGAATGGTGGTGGAGGGCTGTTATTTCAGTCTGGAGTTCTGTGACCAGTGGAGTGCCGCAAGATCAGTGCTGGGTCCACTACTTTTCGTCATTACAAAAATGATTTGGATGTGAGCATGAGAGGTACAGTTAGTAAGTTTGCAGATGGCAGCAGAAATGGACGTATAGTGGACAGCAAATAAGGTTACCTCAGATTACAACATGATCTTGATCAGATGTGTCAGTGGGCTGAAAAGTGGCAGATGGAGATTAATTTAGATAAATGTGAGGTGCAGCATTTTGGGAAAGCAAATCTTAGCAGGACTTATACATTTAATGGTAAGATGCTGGGGAGTGTTGCTGAACAAAGGGACCTTGGATTGCAGGTTCATAGCTCGTTGAAGGTGGAGGAACAGGTAGATAGGATAGTGAAGATGGCGTTTGGTATACTTTCTTTTATTGGACAGAGACTTGAGTACAGGAATTGGGCGGTCATTTTGTGGCTGTACAGGACATTGGTTAGGCCACTGTTGTAACATTGCATGCTGTTTTCGTCTCCTTCCTATCGGAAAGATGGTGTGAAATTTGAAAGTGTTCAGAAAAGATTTTCAAGCAGGTTGTTAGGGTTGGAGGATTTGAGCAATAGGGAGAGAGGTTAAATAGGCAGGAGCTGTTTTCCCTGCAGCGCCTGAGGCTGAGGGGTGACCTTATAGAAATTTATAAAATCATGAGGGGCATGGATAGGATAAATAAACAAAGTCTCTTCCCTGGATTGGGAATGTCCAGAACTAGATGACATAGTTTTAGGGTGAGATGGAATGAGCGGCCAGAGGAGGTGATGACGACTGGAACAATTGTAACATTTAAAAGGCATCTGGATGGTATCTGAATAGGAAGGGTTTGGGGGGATATGGACCTGGTGATGGCAGGTGGGACTAGATGGGGTTGTGATATCTGGTCGGCATGGACGAGTAGAACTGAAGAGTCTGTTTTCGTGCTGTACATCTCTATGACTCTATGACCAGGGCAGCACCTACTTGGGAACACCACCAGCTGCAAGTTGCCCTCCAAGTCACTCACCACCCTTACTTGGAAATATACCGGTATTCCTTCACAGTTGTTAGGTCACAATCCTGGAAATCCCTCCCTATCGAGATTGTGGGTGAACCCACAGCAAGTGGACTGAAGCGATTCCAGAAGGCAGCTCAGCACCACCTTCTCAAGGGTAAATAGGGAAGGGCTATCAATGCTGGCCCAGCCAGAGATGGCCAAGTCCCACAAATGAATAAAAGAACCCCAGAGAAGCTGACATGTTCGTGTGGGACCAATGTTCAATATTTACAAACTGTAATGATATTGTCAGTCTCTCTTGTTTTTCCACATTTATAAAGTCAATGTCAGTGCTGTGCAAACACAAACTGGCTGCTGGGAACACACCTAACATGTCTGACTCATTTGGCTCTGGAACTCTGTCAGCAAGGGAGAGGGGGATGTGTCGAAAGCCGTTTCCATGTCTGAATCCTGAGTGGTTAGGCCCCACCCCTAAATCAAGTGTTTATCAAATCCCACTCTGACCTGCTGGGAGCTCAAATTGTGTGTTGTCTCCAAATAAAAGACAATACTGCATCTGCAAATAAACAAAGCTGTAGGATGTGACGTTGTGTGTTTGTTGGTGTCATTGTAGTTACACAGGATTGAAGATAAATTAGACAGTGCGAGATAGACAGCACTGTCACCAGCATGGTAGTGTCATTGTAAAAGGAGTCGAGATTGTGGTGCTGGAAAAACACAGCAGCTCAGCCAGTATCCGAGGAGCAGGAAAATCAACGTTTCGGGCAAAGGCCCTTCATCAGGAATCCCTCGACTTCAACCTCCAGCATCTGCAGTTCTCACTTCCGCCCCATTATAAAAGGATATTAATATCTTCAGTGAATGGGGAAAACAGAGGGGGGCGGTGTTCAAAGTAGGCAAGTGGGGAGTCACCTAAAGTAATGATGTTTATGACTTCAAGACATAATGGTCGGCATGGACGGGTTGGACCGAAGGGTCTGTTTCCATGCTGTACATCTCTATGTCTCTATGACTATAAAAGGAAATTGATCACAGATCAATTAAAATGTCTCAGTGCAGATTAACAATAACCTGATACCTTTTCCTCATTGTCCCACTCTAATTCCTGGTAAAATAGGGAACACATCATTTGTTGGTGGAACGAGCAGGTTAACTTCCTGTGATTTAACCTCTCTCCAATTCCCTTTCCAAGTCATCTCTGCCGAGTCAATGTTTAAATCTAACACTGTCCTGATCTGATGCCATTTGGAAATCCGAATCTCCTTCTGTCCCTTCCTGCCTGGTGTTCACTGTGTGAGGGTCTGCCTGTTTCTCTCCCATCTTTCAGAACACATGGAAACCTCCACATACAGCAGTTGAATGCTGTGTGACTCAGCTCATTGTTGAGTTGGTCCATGGTGGGTACTTTCTCCCTTGATTTCTCCCTCTCATATCCGGTTGTTCTGTACATAAATAACCCACTCCCCTCAATTCTATTCCAGTCTATCACACACTCTCGCGTTTCTAGTATTCTGTGTGTAAACAAGCCCGACCACTTTGACTAAATCCAGTCTGTAACTCACTCTCGGGTCTTTGTTATTTTATGCACAAATCACCACAAAACCCTCAGTTAGCTTCCAAACTGTGACACAATCATGGGTTTCTGTTGTTCTATATACAAACCACCCTGAATTCCTCAATAGGATTCCAATATGTAACTCACTCCCATGTATCTGTGGCTATTTACATAGACCATCTCAAACCCCTTGAATAGATTCCAGCCTGTAAGTAACTCCCGGCTATCAGTTGTGCTACATATAACCCTCGTCAAAGCCCACAAGTAGATTCCAGTTTGTAACTCACAGTTGGGTATCTGTTCTTCTTATAAATAAACCTCCTGATCCATCAATTCGATTCCAATCTGTAACTCACACTTGTTTATCTGTTATTCTAAATATAAACCATCCCAAAACCTTCGATTAGATTCCAGTCTGTAACACACTCCTGAGGATCTGTTATTCTACTTATAAACACCCCGCACCCCTTGATAAAATTCCAATCTTTAACTGATTTCCCTTTATCTACGACTCTCTACATAAACCACCCCAACCCCTCAGTCAGATTGTGATTTGCAATAAATGGCTTGGTATGTTTAATTCTGTAGAAAAACTACCATGACCCAAATCGATTAGATCCAATGTGTAACTCACTTCCATAAGTCTGTGCTTCCTGTTCTGAAACACCCCAAATGGTGCAAACAGGGTAAGCACAGTGCGGGAAAACGGGTCAGCATGGAGCAGTTGGATCGAAGGACCTGTTTCCGTGCTGTATGACTCTATAATTTCTATCATCTCGATAACTCACTCCTGAATAACTGTTACTCTGTATAAAACCACAATGAACTATTCAGTTCGATTCCAGTCGGTAACACAGTCCTGGGTATCTGACACTCTGTGTATAAACCATCCGGATACACTTGATTAGATTCCTGCCTACAACACATTTCCAGGCATCAGTTACTGGGTGTATGCATCAACCCCCAAAGCTCGATTAGATCCAAGTCTGTAATTCACTCCCCGGTATCTGTCATTATGTATACAACGTCTATTCCCGAACCCCATATCACGACCCCCCACTCCCCACCCCAACACCGATTAGATTCTTATCTGTAACTCTCTTCTGAACTCCCCGGTACCTGTTACTCTCTGTGTAAATCCCCACGGAACCCTCAATTAGGTTCCATGCTGTAACACACTCCTGGGTATCTGTTATTTGATATATAGACCTCCTGAACCCATACTGAGTGGAAGAGTGAGTGAGAACGAGTGAGAGAACGTAACTGTGCATGTGTGTGGGTGTGTGAAAACGTGTGTGTATGAGAGCGTGTGAGTGTATGAGCATGTGTGTGTGTGTTTCTGTGTTACTGTTTGTTAACGTATGTGTTAGTGCGTGTGTAGGTGTCAGCTCATGTGTGAGATTGTGTCTGTGTGAGACAGAGTTGGGAGTTCCATCATAAAATCATTGACACTCAAACCTTTCACCCAGACGGACACACACACACAAAGCACATTTGATGGAAATATAGAAATAGAAGATGGACATAGAGAGTTATATTTGGGAGTCACACGAGCAGCAAGAATATTCTGAGACAGAGCCTCAGCTAATAAAATACGATCTGCCCAGTCCTTGGTGTCGGGGTGGGGGGTGGGGGTCATAGATTCTTACATGTTAGTGTGGGACCAATGTTCAATATTTTCAAACTGTACTGATGTTGCTCGTCTCTCTTGCTTTTCCCTCTTTGTAAAGTCCATACCAGTGCTGTGCTAACATGAATTGTCTGCCGGGAACATACTGGTGTAGATTGTGTATGGGAGAGAGTGATAGTGAGATTGAGTATGAGAGAGAGTGAGATTGTCTATGAGAGAGTTGGCAAGATCGAGTATGAGGAAGAGTGACATTGTGTTTGACAGAGAGAGACAGTGAGACTGTGCATGTGGGAGAGAAATAGTTTCTGTATGAGAGGGAAACATGGTGAGACTGTGTATGAGACAGGGTGAGAAACTGGGATTATGTATGAGACAGATGTTGAGATTCTCCATGAGAAAGTAAAATAGTGAGATTGTGCATGAGAGAGAGTATTGGGCTCTCAGTTATTCCACATGGAAAGCACCCCTATCCCCTTGATTACATTCCAGTCATTGACACTCAAACCTTTCACTCAGACGGACACATACATTCATGAGTATCTGGTATTCTATAAATGAACACCCCAAACCCCATGATAAAATTCCAATGAGTAACTAACTTTCAATCATCTGTTGTTCTAAATATGAATCACCCCGATCATCTCTGTAAGATTCCAGTCAGCAACTCACTCCTGGGTATTTGTTATTCTATGTATAAACCTCCTCGAATCCTTCCACACATTCCAGTCTGTGTCTCACTCTCAAGTATCTGTGATTCGATATATAAAAAGCCCAAACTCTTCAATTAGATTCGCTCCCCAATATTGGTTAGTCAATATGTCACCCACATTGTATCATTCGACTATACCCCGATCTGTAACTCACTCACTGGTACCTGTTACTCTGTATAGAAAGTAGCCCAAATCCCTCAGTTAGATTTCAGACTGAAACTCACTCCCTGTTGTGTTCTGTAATACATAAACTCGCTGAGACCATCGATGAAATTCCAGTCTCTAACTCAGTATAAACTAAACGGTTGAATATTAAATTGGGAGCAGGAACAGAGAAAGCTGGAGTTTAATTTCCGCTACATTCTGTTTCTCCAGAAACATTAATTTGATGGAGTGCAGCGGTTCAATAAGGCAGCTCCCTCCCACCTTCTCAAGGGCTGGTGGGAATGGGGGATAAATGCTGGGCCCAGCCAGTGATGCTCACATCCCATGAACGAATGAAAACAACAATCCCTTTGCCATCCTGATCAGTCACTACCCCTGCAGACTGAGTCTGCAGAAACAGCAAGGCTTCCTCACTTCCCTAGTCCCATGTCCTGGTAATAATTGGCAAACCATCCTAATATTTGATGGCACCATCACGTTAGCTTTCTGTGATTTCTGTACACGGAACCAGAAAATAATGTGTAATACTGGAGGACAAGAGGACCTGACCCACGAATGCAGGGCCCCGGTCACTCTCTCTCCCTCTATCTCTCTCTCTCTCTCTCTCCCACACACAAACACACGCACACACATACAGAGTTACTGAGGGGCAAGGAATGACCGAATAAAATGAGCATTTTCAAATATTAAAGCTCCGTTAAACAATTCCGGGAGTGGTTGATCTGGACAGTGTGGAGAGAGAGAGAGAGCTTGACTCTGTATCTAACCCTGTGCTGGCCCTGCCCTTGGAGGGGTTGATGGGGATACAGTAAAGGCAGCTTCATTGTGTATCTAACCCCTTCCTGCCCCTGCCCTGAGAGTGTTTGATGGGGACAGTTTGTAACATAGGAACAGGAGGAGGCCATTCAGCCCCTCGACCCTGTTCCATCAGTCAATGGCATCATGGCTGATATGTGGCCTATCTCCACATTCCTTCCTTTGGCCCATATCCCTCAATGTCTTCACTGAACAAAAATGTATCGCTCATTGATTTGACCTTAACAACTGATGCAGCTTTGCCCATTCACCCAGTCTGTCAATATCCCTCTGTAATGTTAAGGTACCATCTGCACTGTCTACAACGCTGCCTAACTTTGTACCGAACCCCGTGCTGTCCCTATCCTGTGCGTGTTTGAGAGTTACAGTGCAGATGGATCTTTACTCTGTATCTAGCCCCATGTTATATCTGTCCTGGGAGTATTTGACGTGGACAGTATGGAGGTAGATTTACTCTGTATATAGCCCCATGTTGTCCCTGTCCTGGGAGTGTCCGATATGGACATTATGGAGAGATCTTGACTCTGTATCGAACCCCATTCTCCCCAGACTCTGGGAGATTCCGATGGAGAAATTGCCGCTGGACACATACTCTGTACCTAACCCAGTGATGGAACTGCCCTGAGTGTGTTTGATGTGAACAGAATGGGGGAAGTGGGAGATTTGATCAGTACCTAACGCCACACTGAACATGGCCTGGGAATGTGAAAAGCTGCAGCTACTGGGAGGTTTAATCTGCATCTAACTGTATTCACTACCTGCCCTGGAGATTTAAATGGGTAGAATTTAATGGGAGCTTTATTTTGTATGGAACCCTGTGCTCCCTTTGCCCTGGGAGTGTTTGCTGGGAACACTGTTTAACCTCTGCGATATGGATCCTATGAAGATTGATGGGAGACAGTGTAAATGGAATTGTCAGGGTCCAATTCCTTTACGTGGATGAGAGAAGGTCTCCAGTTGGAATTGTGAGAAAAATTGATACCAGTGGGACTGAAGGGTCAGTAACAGATTGAATACACCATTGGCTCAGAGACAGGAGACAGGATAGAGGGTAATGAGGGTTTCAGACTGGAGGGAGCTACAGGCACATACAAGCTGGGAACTGTTTTCAGTGAAAGGCAATTGATCCCAGGTCACTGCAGAGTGTAATAATCTGATGCCTTTCCCTCACTATCCTCCTCCAATCCCTGGTAAGATCTGCTCCCACACCATGTTCCATCCTAACTGCTGACTGTGTCAGATACATTAATACATTGGGGATGGGTAACGGCACAGACACCACCAGCTGATTACACTCATTCCCTGCTGTCCACATTCATTCATTTTACACCAACAGGAAATACATCATTGTTCTCAGATATCTGTTGTGCAATTGCTTTATTTTTTGGTGCATTTGGAATTTTATTTTGAATTCGAAAGGGTCATAATGCTTTGAGGGAAGAAATGTCTCCTTACCTGAGTTCGAAGTGACAGACATGTTATCCGGAGAATGTGAGCCCAGTCCCACACCCACCAGCTAGGGAGCTGAAAGCCTCTCAGCAGCCCCACTCTCAAACCGTCTCCGAGTGCCAGACTTTTTCAAATGGCAGAAATGGGAAATGAGGGATATGGACAGAGAGAGAGTGGCAGACAGTGAAAGAGGGTGAGGTGGATACACACTGAAAAGGAGAGAAAACTAGAGACACATATTGTGGTCGACACTGAAAGAACAAATTCTCCATTTGACATTCCTGCTGACTGACAGAAAGGAAAACATAAAGGTGACCATTTGAGCCCAGGTCAGGGCAACGGAAACAGCGTTACAGCTGATAAAGTCCTTTTCAATTGTAATGTTGACGGTTGGAAGGCAATGAGAGATTTTGATAAATGTCACGATCCGACAGATAAAAGTGATCATTCTCCCGGCATTATACTCAAAAAGCGTATAACTAATCTGGGTCTGCCGATCTTAAATATTAACTCTGTTTCTCTCCACAGATGTTGCCAGGCTTGCTGAGTTTCTCTATCCATTCTCAGTTATGGCTGAGATTTCCAGCAACTGCAGGTCTTTGTTTTATGTTAACCTTAATAACCTTTCGGACAAAACCAATGACCTGCCAGCATCGGAAAATAAGTCCGAGGTGCTGGTTCGCCGATATGTTTGCAGAATAAAGCAACTATTCCATGAGTGGGAATAGAATCCGGGCCGCGGTGGTGAGAGTGCTGAATCCCAACAAGTCAATTGCAAGAGAATGCAGTAGACACTGTTGTATCTGGTCTCAATGAAACATCTTTTGCGTTTTAGTTTGCGGCTTGCAGATTATTTTGTGCATGTCTTCGAATGGGAAAAGGCCATTCCGCCCATTGTGCATTGCAGCTTGTCAGAGAGCCATCTATTCTAGTCCCAGTTTCCAGCTTTGGCCCAAAGTCTTGTGTGTTCGGATGTTTCCGGGACAAATGTCAATGAGGTTGTCCTGTGATCGTAAATGACCCAACAATCGGACAGAAGTTTGACATTGTCACAACGTACTGTAACCCCCTTGAGGAACACACCTTCATTTTCACCCACAGAGGGAGACACCCAGGCAGATCCCCCGAGACTGACAGAGGGCTCGGGACTTTACCTTCTCCATGTGCTCCACTAACACTCTCCGCCTCCACCCATGACAAGAGGCAGCTTTTGGTGAAAAACCTGCCAATTCTACAGACAATGAGAGCCGTTGTGGTGAGCTGGAATTGAAAATGGACAATAAAACAAATGCAGCTTTCAAATTCAAAAAGAAAAAGAAGTCATCCCGACAGCACCTGACAGGGGAGTATCAGCATGGACCACGGGTAAAGATGGGGCATCATGATAAAGCCAGGTAGGACTCGAACCTATCAATATGTAATGTAATGGACTTTCACGGAATCAGAGTTAACAAGGTGAACAAACAGCCAAGATAATCACCGTCACTGCTTCACTCCGAAGGTCCAACTTGCTGAAGCAGTGCCTTACACTGGCAAAGGAGGTACATTTGACCTCATGTGTCTGCTTCAGGTTCGCCTCCTTCTCTGCTGTGTGTTTTAATCGTTTTATACACAGTCACGGCGCGATTCCATGATTCACTCTGGTAAAAAGTGTCATGGTCTCTTCCAGTCATGACCCTGAACAAACTCAGCGAGAGATCTCTGGTCATTTCTAGCCCGGGATGTAGAATCAGACGAGATGAGGGACACCTTTTATTAGCGCCTGACCTTCACTGCAAACAAGCGCCTCAAAACGAGCCTTTGTTAACACCAGCCTGTTTGGTACCTTCCTGCAGTGCATTTGCTGAACAGCATCAGATTATCACAGCTTGCTTTTTTCACTTTGAAACCCAAGGCGATAATATGAACAATTGGAAACTTGGAGGGAGAAATATTGCTGTCAAGGGTGGTGTTGATGTGAAGAACAGGAACGAGAGTGTGAACAAGTCAGGCTGCAAGGTGTATTGTCAGCATCACTGGGAAGGAGTCCGAGTTTGTATCACCCAGAGCTGGATGCAATTCCCAGTCTCGAAAGGAAGACATTTCATCTCATCCGAATGAAAACACCTTCCTCGTTATGCACAGATCACACACCGAGATCCTGCCAGGATCCAACCAGTGGTTGTTGTATTTTATTTAGAAGGACAATGACAGCACATACACGGGGAAACTACCACGGCAAATCCCCCTCCAATCAACCCACCTTTCTGAGTTGTAAATATCTCGGTGTTCCTTCAGTGTCGCTGGTTCTCAATCCAGGAACTCCATCTCGAGCGGTTTCATGTCTGTTCCTCCATGCGAAGGAGCTGAAGAGTTAATAAAAGTAGCTCAAACCCCTCCATCTCTGGGGTAATTAGGGATGGACAGTGAATCTTATCACACTGAAAGGCAACTCTGTCCTAGTTTCTAATAATTGCATGTTCTAAATCGATATCTGAAAGCGGTCGGGAATAAGTTGAGAAGTGGCGCAGGCTACAGAAATAAAAGTCAAAGGCACAGATGACCGGGAGACATGAGGCAGGATGTGAGTGTGGAGCTGGTTGTGTAAGGCTCAGTGTCGGTCCTATTCGGTCAGCCTTTACTGCCCACTGTTTGCAATGACCAGTGGGGTACTGCAAGGATCAGTGCTGGGACCACAGCTTTTCACAATATATATTAATGATATAGAAGATGGTATTAGCAATAATATTAGCAAATTTGATGAGGATACAAATCTGGGTGGCAGGGTGAAATGTGAGGAGGCTGTTAGGAGATTACAGTGTGACCTGGACAGGTTAGGTGAGTGGTCGGATGCATGGCAGATGCAGTTTAATGTGAATAAATGCATGGTTATCCACTTTGGTGGCAAGAACAGGAAGGCAGATTACAACCTAACTTGACTCCATTTAGTTAGTAAAGGGGCAGTACAAAGAGATCTGGGTGCTCTTGTACACCAGTCACTGAAGGTAAGCATGCAGGTACAGCAGGTAGTGAAGAAGGCTAATAGCATGCTGGCCTTCATAACAAGAGGAATTGAGTATAGAAGCAAAGAGGTGCTTCTGCAGCTGTACAGGGCCCTGGTGAGACCACACCTGGAGTACTGTGTGCAGTTCTGGTCTCCAAATTTGAGGAAAGACATTCTGGCTATTGAGGGAGTGCAGCGTAGATTCACAAGATCAATTCCTGGAATGGCGGGACTATCTTATGTTGAAAGATTGGAATGACTGGGCTTGTATACCCTTGAGTTTAGAAGACTGAGAGGGGATCTGATTGAGACATATAAGATTATGAAAGGATTGGACACACTGGCAGCAGGAAACATGTTTCCGCTGATGGGTGAGTGCCGAACCAGAGGACACAGCTTAAAAATAATGGGTAGGCCATTTAGGACAGAGATGAGGAGAAACATCTTCACCCAGAGAGTGGTGGCTGTGTGGAATGCTCTGCCCCAGAGGGCAGTGGAGGCCCAGTCTCTGGGTTCATTGAAGAAAGAGTTGGATAGAGCTCTCAAGGATAGTGGAATCAAGGGTTATGGAGATAAGGTAGGAACAGGATACTGATGAAGGATGATCAGCCATGACCATATTGAATGGTGGTGCAGGCTCGAAGGGCAGAATGGCCTACTCCTGCACCTATTGTCTATTGTCTATTGACTCTCACACCACTGCTGGTCAATTCGCCAGAATGAGCCTGTTCCTCTTGGTTTGAGGATCCCTCTGTGTGTATTAACGCGGTTAATGGGCCCCGAGAGGATGAATACATCCTCTTTACTCTGTCAGTTTAAACAGCTGAACAAATCAGTCGGAAGCCAGTGCAAGAGGAGATTGTCTTTTTCTGTGTCTTTTCAGTAGAGAATACTCAGCCGTGAAATGTTTGATTTTGTAAAACCGGAGTTTAATTACAATTTATACTCAGCAACGTGATTCAGAAAACACATTTTCGATTTTCTGTAATCAAGTGGAGAAGGAATTGTACATATGGACGAGAAACTCGCTTTTAGCGTGGCGCCGTGGATTATGTGGTTAAAGCACCTCCCATCACAGTGGTGTCTGCTCATTGTATTGAAAGCTCGTTATTTCTCACAAGGGTAGTGTTGTTGATCGAGCAACTCAGCGTTCCTGCCTGTTCTGATTTGGCGTTCCCGCTTCTTTTTCCTGGTTTAGTTCCAGTCGTGTATGTTGTACTTTGTACCTACTATTTTAACCTGGAGATTCTTCCCGCTGTTCCACTGGCACTTCTGCTTCTCCTCCTCTTATTCCAGTTTGGTGGAAGGAAAGAGGTGAGGTAGGAGACACTGCAGGATTACTGGGAAATATTGTGTTCATGGCACATACACCACGAGCTGATAACCCTCATTCTCTGCTGTCTCCATTCATTCCTTGTATGCCAACAGTAAATACATCCTTGTTGTCCTGTAGCTGTCATGTAATGAATTTAACGTCGAAAGGGTCATAATATTTTGAGGGAGAAATGTCTCCTTGCCTCAGGCTGAAGTGACAGATGGATTATCCGCAGAATGTGAGCCTTCTTGGACCGACTCCAGCCAAGGGCCAGAAAGCCTCTCAGCAGCTCCACTCTGAAACAGTCTCTGAATGTCAGGCTTTTCAAAGAGCAGAAATGGGAAATGAGGGATATGGAGTGACATGACTCCGACAGAGAGTCAGAGAATGTAAAAGAGGCTCAGGAGGATACACAGAGACAAAAAGAGAAAAACAGAGACACATATTGAGGTGGACACTGAAAGAAACAATTCTCCATTCGACACGACTGCGAACTGACAGAAAGGAAAAGAAAAAGGTAACCATTTAAACACAGCCTTCCACCAGCTCAGGGAAATGGAAGTAGCAATACAGCTGATTCAGTCCTTTTAAATTTGTAACTTCGACGGTTGTTTCTCGAGAGAGATTTTGATAAATGCCCTGATTCGACAGGTAAAACTTACAGTTTTCCCAACACTATAATCAAAAAATGTGTAACTAACCTGAGTCTCTCCATCTAAAAAAAATTCAGTTTCTCCCCACAGATGTTGCCAGGCGTACTGAGTTTCTCTATCAATTCTCATTTTTAGTTCAGATTTCCAAAACCGGGACGTTTATTATTTCCGTTAACCTGAATAACATTTGGCACAAAACCAACTACCTGCCAGGTTCGGAAAAGCGGTCAGAAATACTGGTGCCACGATATATTTGCAAAACAAAACATTCATTCCCTGACCGGGAATAGAAAAAATGCTGCGGTGGTTAGAGCTCCAAATCCGAACTATGAGATTACATGGGGCGAAGACAGTCACTCTTGTAATGATGCTCAATGAAATGGCTTTTACCTTCACATTTCTGATCAGTTTCACTGCAGCTTGGTTTTGACTGGTCTTCAAGTTTTGCAGAGAGGAACAGTCCATTCGGCCCATGGTACAGTGCGGTTCAAAGACATTCATATATTCTATTCCCAATGTCCAGTTTTGGACCATACCCTTATGTGTTCTGATGGTCCCAGTGCAAATGGCAATGAGATTCTCGCTTTGATCTTAAATGATACAAAAATGGGCCTGAAGTTTGACATTGTCTCACTGTGTTATAACCCCCATGAGGAACCAACCTCGTTTACTCCCACAGAGGGAGAGACACAGACACATACCCCGAGAGTGGCAGAGGTCTCAGGATTAGACCTGCTCCTTGTGCTTCACTTCCGCTCTCTGCTCCCACACACAAGTTGCTGCAGCTTTTGGTGCATCTCAAGCCAGTTCTACAGACAATGAGAGACGTTGCTGTGAGCTGGAGTTTAAAGTGGATGAAAGACGCAAATGTAAATCCGAAAACCCAACCCCTTCCGTCCCTGACAGACACCAGGTCACGGGAATGAACCAGCGCGCTGCATCCTCCTGATGTGAAATTGGAACCTCCAATCCCCTAACCCGAGGTCAGACCCGTTACCCATTCCGTCACTAGCCCAAAGACCAGGAATGGCTGCGACAGTTTGTCTCCATGTAATGGAAACATCCACATCGTGGAAACAGCATTCACAAGGTGAAAAATCAGCAAATATAATCACCGTCACTGCTTCACTTGGAAGGCCCCACTATGTGAAACATTACCTTTCACTGTACTTTCGGATATGGAGTCTTTTACAGTCCAGACCCTGAACAAATTCAGCGAGAAACCTCTGGGCATTTCGAGCCCAGCACCTGGAATGAGACGAGTTGAATGACGCCTTTGTTGCTGTCGACTTATCAGCGCAGCTCAAACCGAGCTCCTGTCAGCATCAGCCCTTCCTTCCCTTCCTGCAGTATATCTGCTGAACAACATCAGATTATTACAGCTTGGCCTTCTTCACATTGAAACCCAGGGCGAGAATATGAACTGTTTGGAAACTTGGAGAGAGAGTTACTGCTGATGCAGACGATGATGACGTGAGATCAGGCAGCAGAGTTGTGCAGGTCAGATCCCAAAGGCCTACTGTCAGTATCAATGGAGATCCCTGCTCAGGAATCTGAGTTTGTATCGCCCAGACCTGGATTTAATTCCCAGTCAGGAAATGAAGATGTAATTGTCTTCTTGTGAATTATCTAAATGTAAACTAATTCCTGGTTACACATAGAACACACACACGAATCCTGCCAGAACAACCCAGTGATTGTTTGCATCTATCCAGAAGGACAATAGCAGCAGATACACGCGAAAACAATCACCGTCAATTCTTCTCCAAGTAGCTCGCCTTTCCGAGTTGAAAATACCTCGCTGGTCCTTCAATGTCGCTGAGTCTAAATCCTTCCCTCATCCCTCATTGCATCATGGCTGTACCTCCGCACTGAGGACAGGGTTAGATTAGATCAGATAATTTACGGTGTGGAAACAGACCCTTCGGCCCAACAAGTCCACACTGACACTCCGAAGAGAAACCCTGCAGAGTGACTCACCATCTCTATCTCTGGGGTAATTAGGGATGGGCGGTGCGTGCTATCCCATTGAGTAATGACTGTATCCCAGCTCTAAAAGCTGCAGTTTCTAAGGGAACACCTGCAAGCGGTCGGGAATAAGTTGAGAGGTGGAACGGGGAGGGGAAAAAGTGAAAGTCAATGATGACTGGGAGGAATGAGACAGCAAGTGAGTGAGGAGCTGGTGGTGCAAGGCTCAGTGTCGGTGTCAGTATTTACTGCCCACTGTTCACACTGACTCACACATCACTACTTGGGAATTCTCCACAATGAGCCCATTCCTCTTGGAGTGAGGTTCTCTCTGGGCATATTAACGCGGTTGATGGGCCCTGAGAGGATGGTTGCATCCTCGTTATCCTGTCAGTTTCAACAGGCGAAGGCAAGAGTTTTAAACAAAAGCAATAAGAGATTGTCTCTTACTGTGCATTTAAAGTAGAGAATATTCAGCTGTGAACTCTTCTGCAAAAGCGGAGGTTGACTTAAATTTTCACCGAGCAACTGTAAAACAGAAAAAAAATGTGCCCGAGTTAATGTGATCGAATAGTTCAGTAAATGCACACATGGATTTGAAAATCTGAGTTTGGGCACGCTGTGGCTTAGTTTGTTGAAGTTGCTGTCAATAAACCGGCGATTATGGGATCAAATCCCTACATCACTATCTGCATAGGTCTTTCATAAAAACCCGATGACCCGACTTCCCCCGTAGCTCTGGTTACGGTGGGACTCCAACCAATGACTGGACCGAGACTACAGTTTAGGGACAGCGCCTTCGACCACCCTTCCCCGCTGCCTCACAAAACCCCACAACCACGGTTTTCATGACTAGTGTTTGAGAATCTCCTCACTTCAGGGACTTTAGCCCACGCGCATTCAATGACGAACTTGGCGTAAGTTCAATCATATTCCTGAGGATGTTACAAGTTTTGCAGGTTTGGTCTGTAGCGTGAAGCTGAATAAGCTGCGATAACTTTCCGTGGAACTTCAGGGCTGAGGGGTGGCCTTACAGAAATGTATATAATTATGAGGGAGACGGATAGAGTAAATAGACAATAGTTTATTCACAAGGCAGGGAAGGTCAAAACTAAAGAGCACAGGTTTAAGGTGAGAGTGGTAACATTTAAAAGGGATCTGAGGGACACTTGTTTTATACACGGGAAGTTTTGCGTGTTTGGAATGAATTGCCAGATTTAGCGGTGGAGTCTGGTACACTCAAACATTTCAAAGGCATCTGGATCGGGTGAAGAGGGATAACGGACAATTTTGGCAAATAGGGGGAGATGAATTACGAAGATCAGGTCAGCAGGGACGAGTTGGATCAGACGGTGTGTTTACCTGCTCAGTGGCGAACAGTAGTTAGAATATGTTATTGGTCGGAATGCAGGGCACTCATCACTCCGCCCGCGCGTTGGGCTAGTTTTCTGGAAGGTGGTTGGTTCCAAACCAGCAACAGGTAAAGGTTTTCCGGACTATGACTGCCAATGACTATTCCTCTTGACCCATTCCCAAGTTCTCAGCGAAATATTTTGGCTGCGGAAAATACCTCACAAATCGTGTGACTCCCTCAGCTCTCCAGCGAATCTAAAATCTGACAACTGTTAACGTGGAACAAGAGCAGAACTGGCAAGGAGAAGGTATATTCAGACACACCGAAGCATGAAGGCTGTCTATGAGGCAGTGCGAGACGTCTGGGTCATGAACTGCTCAAAGAAATGGCAACGAGGCAATTCCAAACGGGAATTTCAACGGACTGGCGCCTGAGTGAGTGCACCACCACTTCCCGGAAAGTAACCAAGTAACATAAAACAGCACAGCCTGACACTGACCCATGGAAAGTGAAGATGATCAATTACAATCTCGATTAGATTGGGTTAACAATGGGCTGGGGTGTCTATCGGATCGAGAGGGCCAATCACGAGCCTTCCTCATCAGGACAGTCATGATGGAAATGAGAGAAATGTCACCAAGTTTCACACCGTGAGTGCCCTCCTTTTCGCCACTAAAAGCGACGAGCGGATTCAGTGCAAAATCTGATTTCACAACAGCCGGGAAATAACTATCGCCATTCACTTCCAGAGAAAACGGGGAACATCGCAAATTGTCTGGAATATGAAAACCTGGCGCAGCCAGCTTGGGTCCTGGATTAGGATGGGGCTCTTTCGAGCTGGAGGCGAATGTGATACCCACAGCAGTTGGGGAACAGAGCGCGGACACTGACACGTTGGTTGCTTTATGCTATGCCACATCACAGTGTGGTTTAGAAGAAATTACTATGTTTTATTCTGTTCAACTTCAACACAGCTCATCCCTGCCAAACGTTACCAGCCTAATCCGTTAGCACAAGTGGCAGTGCAAGGATTCAAACCCAAGCCTGCTTGAGAAGTGGAACCTGAAAGCAGCATCTCAGATTGCTCAGCCACGCTAGCACACAGGCAACAAGCAGGAAGCCAAGAGCTGATGACACCCTGCAGCATATTCACAGCAACTGCACCAGTTCTGCAGGAAACGCTGAGGAAAGGCATTCCTCCATCTGAAAAAAAACACTGATTTAGCACTGAAATCTGAGAATGGCAAAACACGGAGCGAGGTTATTCCAATCGCGGGACCAGTGAGAGTTGCAACTTTCCTTGTCTTGGCCCTTAACCGTACATTTTCCAGCAGGGCCCTGAGGCAACTGCCAGCTGGCTGCCAGCTGAGTTACAAACCTGTGTGGGAAGCGAGGAGATACGGCTCTCTTATTGTTAGTAAATCAAACAGTTCTAACTGAGAGATGTACAAACATCAGTTTCTGCACATATTCAGGGAAGGTCAAAGGCGATCTGAGATGTCAAATAGGTGCTCCCTGTACATGATTATTCTTTGTTCTCGGAATGGAAAGCTCTCCCTCTTTAGTCGCACTCACGTCTCTTGTCGATGACTGAATCAGACAGAAGGTGTTTCACCAGGGCTGCACTTGACTTGCATTCGTCTCCCTCCCTGTTCATACTTTCCGGCAACTCTGTGGTATCAGGAAAACAAAATGGATACAATGTCATTCGGCAGCCTGTCCGTCATTTCCTCAATTTCAGTCACAAGATGGCTTAGGTTTCAGACCACACGGTAATATTAGTGACTGTATGAGAGCAGGAGTCAAGCAGTTCATCTGAGTACATAAATCTTTTCCTTCCTGTTGTTGACTGAATGAGCGGTAACCACGCCTTCTGCTTGGAAACTCGAATATGTGAACTGCTCCAAACCATGACTGAGGTTTTCGGGTTTCGGTTCACGCAGGTTTAGAAATGTTAGGGTCTAAATGAGGCGTTTCAGAGCCTACTTTGGGATACATTTGACAGAGATTACATCAGGTAACCAGTGTTCGCTGTGACCCGAGCAAATGAGAGCTTTCCTTGTCACTGAACCAGGCTGCCTTCACATGGAAAGCAAATGCGATAGTTTTGGTGCAGAAAGGATCAGTGCCGGTAACTGTACCCTTAAAATGGACGGCAGGAGAAGACCTACAAATCGACGCACATCGTCGACCCGGGAGGAGAGAAACTTAGTTGAGAGTGTGGTGCTGGAAAAGCACATCCGGTCAGGCAGCATCCGAGCAGCAGGAGAACCGCCGCTTGTTTTAGGAGCGTTTCATCATCTCCAGTCCTCACTTTATCCGAGGGGAGAAACTGAACAAAGTTTGACCCAGCAACTAATCGGAATGGTATTCCTTTTCACCACGGCAGCAGATATGGGCTAAATTCAAAGCCAGGTTTGCTGATGAGAACAACCAGCAGGAACGCTCCATTCCCACCAACCCACCTGTCACCAGGGAACAAAGTAGCTCCTGCCTGGTTTGAACTCGAGATGTTTCGGGTGTGACCCAAATGGAACAACGAGGTCACAACCGAGCCACCGAGCCATTGATCTTCATCCAACACTGACATTTCCGTTCCGAATAGACCAATGTTGGCCAGGGTTATTAGCATGACTGAAAAAAATAAAGGATATCACGTGAAAATGCTCAGGAAATACTGACAAACAGGTTGCCAGGTTTGCCGAGTTTGGAATGTAGGGCGAGGCTGAATAGGCGCGGGCAATTTTCCCTGTAGCGCCGAGACAGAGGAAAGTTCGTAACTGCGCTCTGAAACAGGATGGCCAGCGGTGCTGTCCACATCGCCACATATTCACGGCCACAGCGCAGTGACATTTGAAAAGAAATTCACGCAGCAGTTATTTGGAATGACGCTTCTTTTCACCACTAGAGCAGTGATGGGCGAGTAAATGCAAAACAAGGTTTGCTGATGAGGCTGCAATAAAGCCCCATCGATCACCATCTGGAAAACTGACATGATTTGGAGATGCCGGTGTTGGACTGGGGTGGACAAAGTTAAAAATCACACAACACCAGGTTATAGTCCAACAGGTTTAACTGGAAGCACACTAGCTTTCGGAGGTGATAGTGGAGAGCTCGATCGTTACACAGAATTTATAGCAAAATTTACAGTGTGATGTAACTGAAATTATACATTGAACAATTGATTATCTGATAAGCCTTTCATCTGTTAGAATACAGTGATAGTTTCGTTTCTTTCATGTGTAAATCACAAAACCATTTTTAAAGTTGCATTCTCGGGTTAGCTGTTAACAATGGTGATAGGTAGACAATATGTTGAAGGTGTTAACCCCCTGTGTTCTCTGTCTATGACCTGATGTTTAGATTGATTCTCATCTAAAAAGTGAGATAACGGAGTTTTACATAAATTCATGCAGTTTTTGAGCACAGAGTTCTACATGAATGAATGCAGTTTTTGAGCAAAGTACAATGTAACTCTGCAAGTACAAATTCACCCCACCAAATATATGTGTGCATGTGGGTCTTTGTCTGTCTGTCTGTGTGTCTGTCTGGGGGGGGGGGGTGTGAGTGTGAGAAAGTGTGTGTGTGGTGAGTACAGAGTGTCTTAAGTCTGTGAGGGGGTGTATGTGTGAGTGTGGGAGTGTGCGCGTCTATAAGGGTGAGTGTGGGTGTCTCTGTGTGCGTCTGTGTGTACCTGTGTCCGTGTGTATGTGAGAATGTGTGTGTGTATAGGAATATCTGTGTGTGCGTGCAGTGCAATGGTGATCACCTGTAATGTGACATGAACCCAAGGTCCCGGTTGAGGCCCTCCCTGTGGGTACCGAACTTAGCTATCAGCCTCTGCTCAGCCACTTTCCTCTGCTGCCTGTCTCGAAGTCCACCTTGGAGGATGGTCACCCGAAGGCCCAAGGCTGAATGTCCTGGACCACTGAAGTGTTCCCCAGCTGGGAGGGAACCCTCCTGTCTGTTGATTGCTGTGAATGCCCATTCATTCAATTCTCCAAGAGCGGTTCCCTTTCTGGAGTTCACAAAGAGACGAAATGTCTTACTAAAATCCGGCAAGCTTAAAACAGGTGCGCCATCAATTTTTCTTTTAGGATTCCAATTAACTTTTTCTCCTCCTCCTCCCATTTTATTCTGTTGGGTGCCTCCTCAATGAGTTTTAGGTACAAGTCTTTAGTAAGGAGGGCATAGTCGTCTATCCATAACCGACAATAGCCTAAGAGTCCCAAGGACTTCCGCAACTCCCTCTTGGTTGTTGGGAGGCCTAGTTCGATTATTGCCTGCACTCTTTCCGGACTTATTCGTTTCTGTCCCTGGCTTATCAAGTGTCCCAGGTACTTAACCTCTTTCTCGACATATTGGAGCTTCTTCTGACTCACTCTTAACCCCTTCTCAGCTAGGTAATTTAACAGGGCATTAGTCCCAAGTAGGACGTCCTCCTCCGCGGGTCCGGATAAAAGGAGATCGTCCACGTATTGTATAAGCTTAAGGGCCGGGGACAAGGTTAGTCCCTCCAATAATTGTTCCAGAATCTGCCCAAACAGAGTCGGGGACTCAGTGAATCCTTGGGGGAGCACGGTCCACCTGTACTGCTGTTTTCTGCCAGTATCAGGATCCTCCCATTCGAAAGCAAAAAGATCCCTACTGTCCTTGTCCAGGGGACACGCCCAGAAGGCATCCTTTAAGTCTATAACACTAAACCAGCCGTGGTCTGGGGGTATTCGCCCCAGAATAGTGTATGGGTTCGGTACCACAGGGTGCCGTACTTGGACAATTTTATTTACTTCCCTTAGGTCTTGGACCATTCGGTAGCTCCCGTCCGACTTCCGGACCGGCAGGATGGGGGGATTGTATCGTGACATACAGGGCTCTACCAATCCATCTTTTATTAGGTCTTCCATGACTGTCTTCAGGCCCTGCCTCCCTTCCCAAGAGATGGGGTATTGACGCACTCTGACGTCGGGGCTCTGGGGCTTTAATTGCAGGTCGAATTGCGAGTCCACCCCGGTTCCCTTTGGCGACCCAAACCCTAGGGTCTATCTCTGTCAATCGGGACTCACTAAGGTATGACATGGTAACGGCTAATTCTTCCTCTTCTCCCACTTCTATTCATAATCCGAAACGGACTATCAAATCCCGTCCCAACAACCCATCGGGAAGATGGGGGAGGTGAAGGAGTTCCACCTGGAGCTCCTCCTCCTCCAGCCGCAAGGGTTGTGGTTCGAATATTTTCGCACTAAAAACCCCACCCTTAACTCCTGAAATGTTTAATGTTTTAGCTTGGAAGCCAACCCCTTCGACGTTCCTCTTTCCACCCCATAACCTCCCTCCCCCATTCCGGTGGACTTACAAGCTTCCCGTACGGCTGCCACCATCATTTTTGTCTTATGTTTCTCCCTTATTACGTCCCTCTGAACGTACATCTTCTGTGCTTCCCGTAATAATTCTGCAACATCTTTTTCAGCCCAATCCTCCACTTTCTGTAATTTCTTCTGAATGTCAGGCCATGACTTAGTCAGAAAGTGCACCTTAAGCTTGCCTTTGCCTATTTCCCCATCGGGGTCTAAACCTGAATACTTTCGCATGGACTCCCGCAAACGGTCTAAAATCTCACTCGGGGATTCATCCTTTTTCTGTCCAACTTCGATTGCTTTTGCTAAATTCCGCTGTTTGGGCACGCAGGTTTGGATCCCCCTGATTATAAGGCTTCTGAGATCTGTCATATTGGCCCGTCCCCCCGGGGGTCCTCTAAGGGGTACTTCTGCTCTCCACGCTGAGGGCCGTCCTGATGCTCCCTATCCCAAATGGCCATTGCACTGTTCCGGATCATAACAATTTCATCGTAATTAAATAGTATTCTCATCATGGCCTGCAGTTCAGCCCATGTGTATATACTGGGCCCCAGAAATTGGTCCAGTTGTATTCCCACACTGATGGGGTCGTCCAGTAGACGGGGTAGTTCGTTACGGAGTTGCCGGATATCCCCAGAATTTAAAGTTTGTACTACGAACCCGGTCCGTTCGTTCCCAAACGGCACCTCTCGTAAGGGGTTCAGCTGTTCAATATTGTCACTCCTCCCAGCTCTCAATTCCTCTTCTCGGCCTTTCCGCATCTCGAGTCGGACTGATTTCCTAGTGCCTGGGGTGGGTTCTGCGCCCCCTCCTGTGCCCCCCCCAGCAGTCCCTTCCTCACTGGTCATAGCCTGCTGGGAATCGGATTTATCCGTCGCAGGAGGGAGGTCCGCGCTGGACGCCTGGTCGTGCGCCTGGTCGTGTGTGGGTGGTATATACGGGGGCGGGGCAGACGGTGGCAAACCGTCGGTGAGGATGTCCCAAGACTTCTGGGGCTTCCTCGGGTCTGTTTGGGGAATCAGAGGATAGAGATGCGTGGGACTCTCGCCGTCGCCCGCCAACCAGGCAGCGGCGTATTTGCTCTCTTCTTGGTCAAACGGTTGTTTTCTGTTAACATATACATTTAGGATTTGACACACCCAGTCTTCATCAGACCCATACTCGGGCCAAAATACCGAGGGGGCGCGGATAGGTTCTTTGGTCCATATAAAACAACAATATTTTATCATGGTCTCTTTCTTTAAGTCCTTCGTTCTACTACTGTCCGTCCATAGACTTAACTTCCGACTTAGTGGACTATCGGGGGGTATTTCTTTCCCATTTGCAGTCTTCCCTGACTTCTCCTTAGTAAATCTAGAAGTCTGATTTCCCATGGTCTATCTTCGGTCCTGGTCTTAAATGCCTAAAACGTTTTCACAGATGACCGTCAAAACCACAATTTCCCGTGGTTTATCTTCGGTCCTGGTCTTAAACGCCCAAAGCGTTTTCACTGATGACCGTCAAAAACACGCGGCCAACAAGGAAGAACAAAAGAAACTCTCTTACCTTGATCCGTGCACGGAGTTGTCTGGCCTTTTTAAATGTGTGTACCCCCGTGTATAGTCACTAACCGGTCGTCCCAGCACTCATCCGTGTGTTCCTTTTTCCAGGATACAAAATTATTTTTAAATGAGCCGGGTCACATCCTCTCTTGGCCGACGGCCGACAGACCAAGCTGATCAGTGAGAAGTATAAATATATACTAGACGCGTCTTTGTTGTGATCAGGCTTGATCCGTGAGCCGAAGAGACTTCCCCCCACCCCCGGCAATAATTATTTCATCCCGGACGAGCCCCCAATTTGTGCGAGATATGCGGCTGTCCGGCCCCATCTCCGGCACTTTTATTTCCCTTCCCAGGAACAAAGACACGGAGGAGTCTGTCCAAAACATTTCATTCAACTTTGCAAAGTCGGGTGTTGTTCCCGTGGGTACACACACAAGCATAGTAATCTCCACGCATTATATACACGGAGATGTGGGCTGGGTCTCCTACTGCTGTCTTGACCAATGAGTGCTAGGTTCCCCACTGTTTTCCTTATTTGGGTTCTGGTGCCTGCGATTATTTTGTTACTCACTTGGCCAATCAGTGTTCGAGCTCCCCGTTCTTTCCTTATATGGATGATGTTGTACAACTGTGGTTAAGGGCGGTCTCTCAACTCGCGAGGAAAGCTGTTACAATTGTTTCATTCATGAAAACATGGGGGAGGTCCGGCAACAGTTTTGAGTGTCTGCTTGTGTTTACTATAAGGTAGAAAAGACTAAAATGCAGCTAACCGTTTAAAAATTACACTACCCCCTACACTAACCATGTCACTATCACACTGACCCCGTCACACTAACCACGTCACTATCACGCTCAACCCCTCACATGCAACACGTCACTATCATCCTGAAGCCCGCACACGAACCACATTACTATCACACTAACCCCCTCAAACACACCACGTCATTATCAAGCTGACCCCTCACACTAATCACATCACTATCACACTGTCCCCGTTTCACTAACCAAGCCACTATCGCCCTGACCCCCTCACACTCATCACGTCACTATCACCCTGTTCCCGCTTACACTAACCACGTCACTATCACCCTGACCCCCTCACACTCACCACGTCACTATCGCTCTGACCCCCTCACACTAACCCCATCACTATCAGTCTGACCCCCTCACAAAAACCACGTCACTATCGCCCTGACCCCCTCACAATAACCACGTCACTATCACCCTGACCCCCTCACACTAAACCCATCACTATCACCCGGACCCCCTCACACTAACCATGTCACGATCACCCTGACCCCCTCACACTAACCACGTCACTATCACCCTGACCCCCTCACACTAAACCCATCACTATCACCCGGACCCCCTCACACTAACCATGTCACGATCACCCTGACCCCCTCACACTAACCACGTCACTATCTCCCTGAACCCCTCACACGAACCACATCGCTACCTCCCTGACCCCTCACACTAACCATGTCACTATCACCCTGATCTCCTCACATTAACCACGTCACAATCACAGATTCCTGAAGAAGGGCTTATGCCCGAAACGTCGATTCTCCTGTTCCCTGGATGCTGCCTGACCTGCTGCGCTTCTCCAGCAACACATTTTCAGCTCTGATCTCCAGCATCTGCAGTCCTCACTTTCTCCTCACGTCACAGTCACCTTGACCCCCTCACACTAACCACGTCACTATCACGCTCACACCCTCACACTCATCACGTCACTACCAACCTGACCCCCTCACACTAACCACGCCACTATCACCCTGACACCCTCACACTCACCACATCACTATCGCTCTGACCCCCTCACACTAACCCCATCACTATCAACCTGACCCCCTCAAAAAAACCACGTCACTATCGCCCTGACCCCTCACACTAATCACGTCACTATCACCCTGACCCCCTCACACTAACCATGTCACTATCACCCTGACCCCTCACACGTTCCACATCAATATCTCCCTGACCCCTCACACTAACCATGTCACTATCACCCTGATCCCCTCACATTAACCACGTCACTATCACACTGACCCCCTCACATTAACCACGTCACTATCACACTGACCCCCTCACATTAACCACTTCACTATCACCCAGACCACCTCATACTCACCACATCACTATCACCATTACCCCCTCACATTAACCACGTCACTAACACCCTGACCCCCTCACACTAACCATATCACTATCACACTGACCCCTCACACTAACCACGTCACTATCATCCTGAAGCCCTCACACTAACCACGTCACTATCATCCTGAAGCCCTCACACTAACCACGTCACTATCACCCTGACCCCCTTACACTAACCACGTTACTATCACCCTGACCCCCTTGCACTAAAAACGACACTATCTCCCTTATCCAATTACACTAACCCCATCACTATCACACTGACCCCCTCAAACTCACTACGTCACTATCAAGCTGACCCCTCAGACTCACCACATCACTATCACCCTGTCCCCTTTCACTAACCAAGTCACTATCACCCTGACCCCCTCACACTAACCACATCACTATCTCCATGACCCCTCACACTAACCATGTCACTATCACACTGACCACTACACACTAACCACGTCACTATCACACTGACCCCCTCACACTAACCACACCACTATCACCCTGACCCCCTCATACTCACCACGTCACTATCTTCTGGAGCCCCTCACACGAACAACATCACCATCACCCTGATCCCTCACACTAACCATGTCACAATCACCCTGATCTCCTCACATTAACCACGTCACAATCACAGATTCCTGAAGAAGGGCTTATGCCCGAAACGTCGATTCTCCTGTTCCCTGGATGCTGCCTGACCTGCTGCGCTTCTCCAGCAACACATTTTCAGCTCTGATCTCCAGCATCTGCAGTCCTCACTTTCTCCTCACGTCACAGTCACCTTGACCCCCTCACACAAACCACGTCACTATCACGCTCACACCCTCACACTCATCACGTCACTACCAACCTGACCCCCTCACACTAACCACGTCACTATCACCCTGACACCCTCACACTCACCACATCACTATCGCTCTGACCCCCTCACACTAACCCCATCACTATCAACCTGACCCCCTCAAAAAAACCACGTCACTATCGCCCTGACCCCTCACACTAATCACGTCACTATCACCCTGACCCCCTCACACTAACCATGTCACTATCACCCTGACCCCTCACACGAACCACATCAATATCTCCCTGACCCC
This sequence comes from Chiloscyllium plagiosum, assembly GCF_037043375.1. Classification (NCBI taxonomy): domain Eukaryota; kingdom Metazoa; phylum Chordata; class Chondrichthyes; order Orectolobiformes; family Hemiscylliidae; genus Chiloscyllium; species Chiloscyllium plagiosum. Next base: position 43,326,614 of record NW_028270181.1, on the reverse strand, counting down.
TCACACTAACCATGTCACTATCACCCTGATCCCCTCACATTAACCACGTCACTATCACACTGACCCCCTCACATTAACCACGTCACTATCACACTGACCCCCTCACATTAACCACTTCACTATCACCCAGACCACCTCATACTCACCACATCACTATCACCATTACCCCCTCACATTAACCACGTCACTAACACCCTGACCCCCTCACACTAACCATATCACTATCACACTGACCCCTCACACTAACCACGTCACTATCATCCTGAAGCCCTCACACTAACCACGTCACTATCACCCTGACCCCCTTACACTAACCACGTTACTATCACCCTGACCCCCTTGCACTAAAAACGACACTATCTCCCTTATCCAATTACACTAACCCCATCACTATCACACTGACCCCCTCAAACTCACTACGTCACTATCAAGCTGACCCCTCAGACTCACCACATCACTATCACCCTGTCCCCTTTCACTAACCAAGTCACTATCACCCTGACCCCCTCACACTAACCACATCACTATCTCCATGACCCCTCACACTAACCATGTCACTATCACACTGACCACCACACACTAACCACGTCACTATCACACTGACCCCCTCACACTAACCACACCACTATCACCCTGACCCCCTCATACTCACCACGTCACTATCTCCTGGAGCCCCTCACACGAACAACATCACCATCACCCTGATCCCTCACACTAACCATGTCACTATCACCCTGACCCCTCACACTAACCATGTCACTGTCACTCTGATCCCATCACAATAACCACATCACTATCACCCTTACCCCGCTACTAACCACGTCACTATCACACTGACCCCCTCACACTAACCACGTCACTACCATCCTGACCCCCTCACATTAACCACGTCACTATCACCCTGACCCCCTCACATGAAACCCATCACTATCACCCTGATCCCCTCACACTAACCACGTCACTATCTCCCTGAACCCCTCACACGAACCACATCACTATCTCCCTGACCCCTCACACTAACCATGTCACTATCACCCTGATCTCCTCACATTAACCACGTCACAATCACCTTGACCCCCTTACATTAACCACGTCACTATCACCCTTACCCCTCTACTAACCATGTCACTATCACACTGACCCCCTCACTAACCACGTCACTATCACCCTGTCCCCCTTACACTAACCACATCACTATCACCCTGACACCCTCACACTCACCACATCACTATCGCTCTGACCCCCTCACACTAACCCCATCACTACCAACCTGACCCCCTCACACTAACCACGTCACTATCACCCTGAACCCCACACACTAACCATGTCACTCTCAGCCTGACCCCCTCACACTAACCACGTCACTATCTCCCTGACCCCATCACATGAACCACATCAATATCTCCCTGACCCCTCACACTAACCATGTCACTATCACCCTGATCCCCTCACATTAACCACGTCACTATCACCCAGACCACGTCACACTAACCACGTCACTATCACCATTACCCCCTCACATTAACCACGTCACTATCACCCTGACCCTCTCACACTAACCATATCTCTATCACACTGACCCCTCACACTAACCACGTCACTATCACTCTGACCCCATTACACTAACCATATTACTATCAGCCTGACCCCCTCTCACTAACCACCCCACTCTCACCCTGACCATCTTAAACTAAACACGTCAATATCACACTGACCCCCTCACACTAACCACGTCACTATCATCCTGATCCCTCACATAACCATGTCACGATCACCCTAGACCCCCTCACACTAACCGCGTCATAATCACCGTGAGCCCCTCCCACTAAACATGTCACTATCATCCTGACCCACTCACACTCACCACATCACTATCATCCTGAAGCCCTCACACTAACCACGTCACTATCACCCTGAAGCCCTCACACTAACCACGTCACTATCACCCTGACCCCCTTACACTAACCACGTTACTATCACCCTGACCCCCATGCACTAACAACGACACTATCTCCCTTATCCAATTACACTAACCCCATCACTATCACACTGACCCCCTCAAACTCACCACGTCACTATCACCCTGACCCCCTCACACTAACCACGTCACTATCATCCTGATCCCTCACATAACCATGTCACGATCACCCTAGACCCCCTCACACTAACCGCGTCATAATCACCGTGAGCCCCTCCCACTAAACATGTCACTATCATCCTGACCCACTCACACTCACCACATCACTATCATCCTGAAGCCCTCACACTAACCACGTCACTATCACCCTGAAGCCCTCACACTAACCACGTCACTATCACCCTGACCCCCTTACACTAACCACGTTACTATCACCCTGACCCCCATGCACTAACAACGACACTATCTCCCTTATCCAATTACACTAACCCCATCACTATCACACTGACCCCCTCAAACTCACCACGTCACTATCACCCTGACCCCCTCACACTGACCATGTCACTATCGCCCTGACCCCCTCACGTTAACCACGACACTATCACCCTGACCCGCTTACACTAACCACGTCACTATCACCTTGACCCGCTTACACTAATCACGTCACTATCATCCTGACACCCTTTCACTAACCACATCAATATCACACTGACCCCCTCACACTAACCCCGTCACTATCTCCCTGACCCCCTCACACTCACCACATCACTATCACCCTGACCCCGTCACATTAACCATGTCACTATCACGCTGACCCCCTCACACTAACCACGTCACTATCACCCTGACACCTTTACACTCACCACTTCACTAACATCCTGACTCCCTCACACTAACCATGTCACTGTGACCCTGACCCCTCACATTAACCATGTTACTATCAGCCTGACCCCCTTACACTAATAACGTCACTATCACCCTGACCCCCTCAAACTAACCACATCACCATCACCCAGACCCCCTTACACTAACCAAGTCACTATCGCCCTGACCCCATCACACTAACCACGTCACTATTACCCTGACCCCCTCACACTAACCCCGTGACTATCTCCCTGACCCCCTCACACTCATCATTTTACTATCACCCTGTCTTCTTTACACTAACCTGGTCACTATCACCCTGACCGTTCACACTAACCCCGTCACAATCACCCTGACCCCCTCACACTGACCATGTCACTATCACCTTGACCCGCTTGCACTAATCACGTCACTATCACGCTGACACCCTTACTCTAACCACGTCACTATCACCCTGACACCCTTACACTAACCAAATCAATATCACACTGACCACTCACACTAACCCCATCACTATCACCCTGACCCCCTCACACTCACCACATCACTATCATCCTGACCCCCTCACACTAACCACGTCACTGTCACCCTGACCCCTCACACTAACCATATCACTATCACCCTGACCCCCTTACACTAATCACGTCACTATCACACTGACCCCCACACACTAACCACATCACTATCACCCTGACCCCTCACGTTAATCGTGTCACTATCACCCTAACCCCCTTACACTGATCACGTCACTAACACACAGACGCCCTCGCACTAACCACGTCACTATCACCCAGACCACCTCACACTAACCACATCACAATCACCCTGACCCCCTCACATTAACCATGTCACTACCACCCTGACACCCTTACACTAACCACGTCACTATCACACTGACCCCCTCACACTAACCATGTCACTATAACGCTGACCCTCACATTAACCATGTCACTATCACCCTGACCCGCTCACATTAACCATGTCACTATCACCCAGACCCCCTCACACTAACCACGTCACTATCACCCTGACCCCCTCACATTAACCATGTCACTATCACCCAGACCCCCTCACACTAACCACGTCACTATCACCCTGACCCACACCCACTAACCATGTCACAATCACCATGACACCCTTACTCTAATCACGTCACTATCACGTTTACCCCCTCTCACTAACCCCCCTCACACTCACCACGTCACGATCACCCTATCACGAACCAAGTCACTGTCAACCTGACCCCCTCACAATAACCCTGTCACTATCACCCTGACCCCTTTACACTAACCAAGTCACTATCACCCTGACCCCCTCACACTAATCACGTCACTATTACGCTGACCCCCTCACACTAACCCCGTCACTATCTCCCTGACCCCCACACACTCATCACTTTACTCTACCCTGTCCTTCTTACACTAACCACGTCACTATTGCCCTGACCCCCACACACTAACCCCGTCACAATCACCATGACCGCATCACACTGACCATGTCACTGTCGCTCTGACTCCCTCACATTAACCACGTCACTATCACCCTGACCCGCTTACACTAATCACGTCACAATCACCCTGACCCCCTCACACTAATTGCATCACTATCACCCTGAGCCCCTCACACTAACCACGTCACTATCGCCCTGACCCCCTCACACTAATCACGTCACTATCACACTAACCCCCTCACACTAACCACGTGGCTATTACCCAGACCCACTTACACTAACCAAGTCACTATCACCCTGACCTCCTCACACTAACCACGTCACTATTACCCTGACCACCACATGCTAACCCCGTCACTATCTCCCTGACCCCCTCACACTCGTCATTTTACTATCACCCTGTCCTCCTTACACTAACCATATCACTATCACCCTGACCATTCACACTAACCATGTCACTATTGCCCTGACCCCCTCACAATAACCCCATCACAATCACCCTGACCCCTTCACACTGACCATGTCACGATCGCCCTGACCCCCTCACATTAACCATGTCACTATCACCTTAACCCGCTTAAACTACTCATGTAACTATCACCCTGACACCCTTACACTAACCACGTCACTATCGCCCTGACCCCCTCACACTAACCATGTCACTATCGCCCTGACCCCCTCACATTAACCACATCACTATCACCCTGACCAGCTTACACTAACCACGTCACTATCGCCCTGACCCCCTCACACTAACCACGTCAATATCAACCTGACCCCCTCACACTAACCCCGTCACGATCACCCTGACCCCTTCACACTGACCATGTCACGATCGCCCTGACCCCCTCACATTGACCACGTCACTATCGCCTTAACCCGCTTACACTAATCATGTAACTATCACCCTGACACCCTTACACTAACCACGTCAATATCACACTGACCCCCTCACACTAACCATGTCACTATCGCCCTGACCCCCTCACATTAACCACATCACTATCACCCAGACCAGCTTACACTAACCACGTCACTATCGCCCTGACCCCCTCACACTAACCACGTCACTATCACCATTACCCCTCATACTAACCATGTCACTATCGCCCTGACCCCCTCACACTAACCACGTCAATATCAACCTGACCCCTTCACACTAACCATGTCACTAACTCCCTGGCCCCCTTTCCCTCACCACATCACTAATATCCTGACACCCTTACACTAACCACGTCACTATCACCCTGACCCTCTCACATTAACCATGTCACTATCACCCTGACACCCTTACACTAATCACGTCACTATCACACTGACCTCCTCACACTAACCATGTCACTATAGCAGTGACCCCTCATACTAACCACGTCACTATCACCCTGAACCCCTCCCACTAACCATGTCACAATCACCCTGACCCCTCACACTAACCACGTCACTATCACCCTGACCCCCTCACATGAACCATGTCACAATCATCCTGACCCCCTTACACTAATCCCGTCACTATCCCCCTGACCCCAACACAGTAACCACGCCACTATCACCATGACACCCTCGCACTCATCACGTCACTATCTCCCTGCGCCCCTCACATGAGCCACATCACCATCACCCTGACCCCCTCACACTAACCATGCCACCATCGACCTGACCCCCTCACATTAACCATGTCACTATCACGCTGACCCGCACACACTAATGACGTCACTACACCCTGACACCCTTCCACTAAACACGTCAATATCACACTTAACCCCTCACACGAACCACATCACCATCTCCCTGACCCCCTCACACTAACTATGTCACTATCACACTGACCCCCTCAAAGTCAACACGTCACTATCAAGCTGACCACTCATACTCAGCATGTCACTGTCACCCTGATCCCCTCACACTCAGCAAGTGAGTATCACCCTGACTCCCTTACATCAATCACGTCACTATCGACCTGACCCCCTCACACTAACCACGTCAATATCACACTGACACCCTCACAATAACCACGTCACTAACACCCTGACCCCCTCACACTAACCATGTCACAATCACCCTGATACCCTCACATTAACCATGTCACTATCACTCTGATCCGTATACACTAATCACGTCACTATCACCCTGATACCCTTACACTAACCAAGTCACTATCACCCTGAACCCCTTACACTCACCATATCACTAAAATCCTGACCCCCTCACACTAACCACGTAACTGTCACCCTGACCCCTCACATTAACCATGTCACTATCATCCTGACCCCCTTACACTAATCACGTCACTGTCACACTGACCCCCACATACTAACCACGTCACTATCACCCAGACACCCTCACACTAACCACATCACTATCACCATGACCCCCTCACATTAAGCATGTCACTATCACCCTGACACCCTTACACTAACCACATCACTATCACACTGACCCCCTCACACTAGCCATGTCACTACAACTCTGACCCCTCACACTAACCACGTCACCATCACCCTGATCCCGTCCCACTAACCATGTCACAATCACCCTGACCCCCTTACACTAATCATGTCACTATATCCCTGACCCACACACACTAACCATGTCACAATCATCCTGACCCCCTTGCACTAATTACGACACTATCACCCTGACACCGTTACACTCACCATGTCACTATCACACTGACCCCCTCAAAGTCACCACGTCACTATCAAGCTGACCACTCACACTAACCACGTCACTATCATCCTGATCCCCTCACACTCACCAAATGACTATCACCCTGACCCCCTTACACTAATCACGTCACTATCGACCTGAACCCCTCACACTAACCACGTCACTATCACCCAGACCCCCTCACACTAATCACGTCACTATCACCCTGAACCCGTCACACTAAATATGTCACTATAACAGTGTCCCCTCACACTAACCACGTCACTATCACCCTGTCCCTGTCCCACTCACCATGTCACAATCACCCTGACCCCCTTACACTAATAATGTCACTATAACCCTGGCCCACACACCACTAACCATATCACAATCACCCTGACCCCCTTGCACTAATTACGACACTATCACCCTGACACCAATACACTCACCATGTCACTATCACACTGACCCCCTCAAACTCACCACGTCACTATCAAGCTGACCACTCACACTAACCACGTCACTATCACACTGATCCCCTCACACTCACCAAGTGACTATCACCCTGACCCCCTTACACTAATCATGTCACTAGCGATCTGACCCCCTCACACTAACCACGTCACTATCACCCATACCCCCTCACACTAACCACGTCACTACCACCCTGACCCCCTCACATTAACCATGTCACTATTACCCTGACACCCTTACACTAATCACGTCACTATCACACTGACCCGCTCACACTAACTATGTCACTATAACCCTGACCCCTCACACTAACCACGTCACTATCACCCTGACCCCCTCACACTAACCACGTCACCATCATACTGACCCCCTCACGTTAACCACGTCACTATCACCCTGACCCCCTAACATTAACCACGTCACTATCGACCTGACCCCCTCACACTAACCACGTCACTATCACCCTGACCCCCAAACACTAACCACGTCACTATCACCCTTACCCCTCATACTAACCATGTCACTATCACACTGACACCCTCACACTAACCACGTAACTATCTCCCTGAGCCCCTCACCCCTCCCCTTTGGGGACAGTGACCACAATTCGGTGACCTTTACTCTAGTGATGGAGAGGGATAAGTGTGCACTACAGGGCAAGAGTTATAGATGGGGGCAGGGAATTTATGATGCTGTGAGGCATGACTTAGGATGTGTGGCCTGGAAAAGTAAGCTTCAAGGCAAGGGTGTAATTGATATGTGGAGCTTGTTCAAGGAGCAACTATTGAGTGTCCTTGATAAGTATGTGCCCGTCAGGCAGGGAGGAAAGGGTCGTGTGAGGGAGCCGTGGTTTAATAAGGAATTGGAATCCCTTGTTAAATGGAAGAGGGCGGCCGATGTAAAGATGAGGCGTGAAGGTTCAATTGGGGCGATTGAGAGTTATAAGGTAGCCAGGAAGGACCTGAAGAGAGAGCTAAGAGCAGCAAGGAGGGGTCATGAAAGGTCCTTAGTTGGTAGGATTAGGGAAAACCCTAAGGCTTTCTATAGGTATGTCAGGAATAAAAGAATGACTAGGGTAGGAATAGGTCCAGTCAAGGATAGTAGTGGGAAGTTGCGTGTGGAGGCTGTAGAGATTGGGGAGACACTGAATGAATACTTTTTGTCAGTATTCAATCAGGAACAGGACATTGTTGTCAATGTGAGTACTGAGTCACAATTAAGTAGAATGGATCGCTTTGAGGTATGTAGAGAAGAGGTGTTGGAAATTCTGGAAAGGGTGAAAATAAATAAGTCTCCTGGGCCTGATGGCATTTATCCTAGGATTCTCTGGGAAGCAAGGGAGGAGATTGCAGAGCCATTGGCCTTGATTTTTATGTCCTCGTTGTCTACAGGAGTAGTGCCAGATGATTGGAGGCTAGCAAATGTGGTTCCCTTGTTCAAGAAGGGGAGTAGGGATAACCCTAGTAACTATAGGCCGGTGAGTCTCACTTCTGTTGTGGGCAAAATCTTAGAGAGAATTGTAAGGGATAGGATTTATGAACATCTGGATAGGAATAATGTGATCAAGGATAGTCAGCATGGTTTTGTGAAGGGCAGGTCGTGCCTCACAAACCTTATTGAATTCTTTGAGAAGGTGACTAAGGAGGTGGACGAGGGGAAAGCAGTAGATGTGGTGTATATGGATTTTAGTAAGGCGTTTGATAAGGTTCCCCATGGTAGACTACTGAAAAAAATACGGAGGTATGGCATTGAGGGTGAGTTGGAGGTTTGGATTAGGAGTTGGCTGGCTGGAAGAAGACAGAGGGTAGTAGTTGGTGGCAAAGGTTCATCTTGGAGTGCCGTCACTAGCGGTGTTCCGCAAGGATCTGTTTTGGGACCATTGTTGTTTGTCATTTTTATAAATGACCTGGAGGAGGGGTTAGAAGGTTGGGTGAGTAAGTTTGCGGATGATACGAAAGTCGGAGGAGTTGTAGACAGTGAGGAAGGATGTGGCAGGTTACAGCGGGATATAGATAAGCTGCAGAACTGGGCAGAAAGGTGGCAAATGGAGTTCAATGTAGCTAAGTGTGAGGTGATTCACTTTGGTAAGGGTAATAAAAAGATGGGGTACTGGGCTAACGGTCGGATACTTGGTCGTGTGGATGAGCAGAGGGATCTTGGTGTCCATGTACACAAATCTTTGAAAGTTGCCACCCAGGTAAATAGTGCGGTGAGGAAGGCATATGGTGTACTGGCTTTTATTGGTAGAGGAATTGAGTTCCGGAGTACTGAGGTCATGTTGCAGTTGTATAAGACTCTGGTGCGGCCACATCTGGAGTATTGTGTGCAGTTTTGGTCGCCATACTATAGGAAGGATGTGGAGGCACTGGAACGGGTGCAGAGGAGGTTTACCAGGATGTTGCCTGGTATGGTAGGAAGATCGTATGAGGAAAGGCTGAGGCACTTGAGGTTGTTTTCATTGGAGAAAAGGTTTAGGGGTGACTTGATAGAGGTGTATAAGATGATTAGGGGTTTAGATAGGGTCGACAGTGAGAATCTTTTTCCACGTATGGAGTCAGCTATTACAAGGGGGCATAGCTTTAAATTAAGGGGGGGTAGGTATAGGACAGATGTTAGGGGTAGGTTCTTTACTCAGCGAGTCGTGAGTTCATGGAATGCCCTGCTAGTAGCAGTGGCGGACTCTCCCTCATTATGGGCATTTAAGCGGGTATTGGATAGGCATATGGAGGATAGTGGGCTAGTGTAGGTTAGGTGGGCTTGGATCGGCGCAACATCGAGGGCCGAAGGGCCTGTACTGCGCTGTATTCTTCTATGTTCTATGTTCTATGTTCTACATGAACCACATCACCATCACCCTGACCCCTCACACTAACCATGTCACTATCGCCCAGACCCCCTCACATTAACCACATCACTATCACCCAGACCAGCTTACACTAACCACGTCACTATCGCCCTGACCCCCTCACACTAACCACGTCACTATCGCCCTGACCACCTCACATTAATCACATCACTATCACCCTGACCCCTTCACACGAACCATGTCACTAACTCCATGGCCCCCTTTCCCTCACCACATCACTAACATCCTGACACCCTTAAACTAACCACGTCACTATCACCCTGACCCTCTCATATTAACCATGTCACTATCACCCTGACACCCTTACACTAATCACGTCACTATCACACTGACTTCCTCACACTAACCATGTCACTATAACAGTGACCCCTCATACTAACCACGTCACTATCACCCTGAACCCCTCCCACTAACCATGTCACAATTGCCCTGACCCCTCACACTAACCACGTCACTATCACCCTGACCCCCTCACATGAACCATGTCACAATCACCCTGACCACCTTACACTAATCCCGTCACTATCACCCTGACCCCAACACAGTAACCACGCCACTATCACCATGACACCCTCGCACTCACCACGTCACTAACTCCCTGAGCCCCTCACATGAGCCACATCACCATCACCCTGACCCCCTCACACTAACCATGCCACCATCGACCTGACCCCCTCACATTAACCATGTCACTATCACTCTGACCCGCACACACTAATGACATCACTACACCCTGACACCCTTACACTAACCACGTCAATATCACACTGACCCCTCACACGAACCACAACACCATCACTCTGACCCCCTCACACTAACCATGTCACTATCGCCCTGACCCCCTCTCATTAACCATGTCACTATCACTCTGACCCCCTCACTAACCATGTCACTATCACACTGACCCCCTCAAAGTCAACACGTCACTATCAAGCTGACCACTCATACTCACCACGTCACTGTCACCCTGATCCCCTCACACTCACCAAGTGAGTATCACCCTGACCCCCTTACATCAATCACGTCACTGTCGACCTGACCCCCTCACACTAACCATGTCACAATCACCCTGACCCCCTCACATTAACCATGTCACTATCACTCTGACCCGTATACACTAATCACGTCACTATCACCCTGATACCCATACACTAACCAAGTCACTATCACTCTGAACCCCTAACACTCACCATATCACTAAAATCCTGACCCCCTCACACTAACCACGTAACTGTCACCCTGACCCCTCACATTAACCATGTCACTATCACCCTGACCCCCTTACACTAATCACGTCACTGTCATACTGACCCCCACATACTAACCACGTCACTATCACCCAGACACCCTCACACTAACCACATCACTATCACCCTGACCCCCTCACATTAACCATGTCACTATCACCCTGACACCCTTACACTAACCACATCACTATCACACTGACCCCCTCACACTAGCCATGTCACTACAACTCTGACCCCTCACGCTAACCATGTCACTATAACAGTGACCCCTCACACTAACCACGTCAACATCACCCTGATCCCGTCCCACTAACCATGTCACAATCACCCTGACCCCCTTACACTAATCATGTCACTATATCCCTGACCCACACACACTAACCATGTCACAATCATCCTGACCCCCTTGCACTAATTACGACACTATCACCCTGACACCGTTACACTCACCATGTCACTATCACACTGACCCCCTCAAAGTCACCACGTCACTATCAAGCTGACCACTCACACTAACCACGTCACTATCATCCTGATCCCCTCACACTCACCAAATGACTATCACCCTGACCCCCTTACACTAATCACGTCACTATCGACCTGAACCCCTCACACTAACCACGTCACTATCACCCTGACCCCCTCACATTAACCATGTCAATATTACCCTGACACCCTTACACTAATCACGTCACTATCACACTGACCCGCTCACACTAACTATGTCACTATAACCCTGACCCCTCACACTAACCACGTCAATATCACCCTGACCCCCTTACACTCACCACATCACTAACATCCTGACCTCCTCATACTAACCACGTCACTATCACCCTGACCCCCTTACACTCACCACATCACTAACATCCTGACCCCCTCACATTAACCATGTCACTATCACCCTGAACCCCAAACTCACCACGTCACTATCAAGCTGACCCCTCACACTCACCATGTTACTACCACCCTGTCCCACTTACACTAACTAAGTCACTAAGGCCTTGATCCCCTCACACTCACCATGTCACTATCACACTGACGCCCATGCACTAACTACGACACTATCATCCTGACACCAATACACTCTCCATGTCAATATCACACTGACACCTCAAACTCACCACGTCACTATCAAGCTGACCCCTCATACTCACACGTCACTATCATCCTGACCCCCTCACACTAACCACGTCACTATCATACTGACCCCCTCACGTTAACCACGTCACTATCACCCTGACCCCTAACATTAACCACGTCACTATCGACCTGACCCCCTCACACTAACCACGTCACTATCACCCTGACCCCCAAACACTAACCACGTCACTATCACCCTTACCCCTCATACTAACCGTGTCACTATCACACTGACACCCTCACACTAACCACGTAACTATCTCCCTGAGCCCCTCACATGAACCACATCACCATCACCCTGACCCCGCCCACTAACCATGTCACTATCACACTGACCCCCTCAAATTTAACACGTCACTATCAAGCTGACCACTCACACTCACCACGTCACTGTCACCCTGACCCCCTTACATCAATCACGTCACTATCGACCTGACCCCCTCACGCTAACCACGTCACTATCACCCAGACCCCCTCACACTACCACGTCACTATCACCCTGACTCCCTCACATTAACCATGTCACTGTCACCCTGACCCCCTTACACTAATCACATCACTATCACACTGACCCGCTCACACTAACCATGTCACTATAACCCTGACCCCTCACCCTAACCACGTCAAAATCACCCTGACCCTCTCACACTAACCATGTCACAATCACCCTGACCCCCCGAACTCAACACATCACTATCGACCTGACCCCCTCACACTAACCACGTCACTATCACACTGACCCCCTCACACTAACCATGTCACAATCACCCTGACCCCCCGAACTCAACACATCACTATCGACCTGACCCCCTCACACTAACCACGTCACTATCACACTGACCCCCTCACACTAACCACGTCACTATCACCCTGACCCCCTCACATTAACCATGTCACTGTCACCCTGACCCCCTTACAAAAATCACGTCACTATCACCCAGACCACCACACACTAACCACGTCACTATCACCCTTTCCCCACACACTAACCATATCACTATCAACCTGACCCCCTCACACTAACCACGTCACTATCACCCTGACCCCGACACACTGACCACGTCACTATCACACTTACCCCTCACACTAACCATGTCACACTCACACTGACCCCCTCACACTAAACACGTCACTATTGCCCTGACCCCCTCACACTAACCCCATCACTATCACCCTGACCCCCTCACACTAAACACGTCACTATTGCCCTGACTCCCTCACACTAACCCCATCACTATCACCCTGACCCCCTCACACTAACCATGTCACTATCGCCCTGACACTCTCAGATGAACTACGTCACTCTCACCCTGACCCGCTTACACTAATCACGTCACTATCACATTGACACGCTTACACTAACCAGATCAATATCACACTGACCCCCTCACACTAACCACGCATCTGTCACCCTGACCCCTCACATTAACCATGTCACTATCATCCTGACCCCCTGACACTAATCACGTCATTATCACACTGACCCCCTCAAACTAACCGCGACACTATCACCCAGACCCCCTCACATTAACCATGTCACTATCACCCTGACCCCCTCACACTAACCCCGTCACTATCACCCTGACCCCTTCACACTCAGCACTTTACTATCACCCTGTCCTCCTTACACTAACCAGGTCACTATCATCCTGATCGCCTCACACTAACGCTGTCAGTATCACCCTGACCCCCTCACACTAACCATGTCACTATCACCCTGACCCCCTCACACTAACCACATCACTATCACCCTGACCCCCTCACACTAACCACGTCACTATTGCCCTGACTCCCTCACACTAAATCCGTCACTATCACCCTGACCCCCTCACACTAACCATGTCACTAATGCTCTGACCCCCTCACATTAACCACGTCACTATCACCCTGACCCGCTTACACTAATCACGTCACTATCACCCTGACACCTTTACACTAACCACGTCATTATCACACTGACCCACTCACACTAACCACGTCACTATCACCCTGACACCCTTACACTCACCACTTCACTAACATCCTGACCCCCTCACACTAACCACGTCATTGTCACCCTGACCCTTCACATTAACCATGTCACTATCACCCTGACCTCCTTACATTAATCACGTCACTATCATACTGACCCCCTCAAACGAACCACGTCACTATCACCCAGAACCCTCACACTAACCACGTCACTATCACTCTGACCCCCTCACATTAACCATGTCACTATTACCCTGACACCCTTACACTAACCACATCATTATCACACTGGCCCACTCACACTAACCATGTCACTATAACCCTGACCCCTCACACTAACCACATCACTATCACCCTGACCCCGCCCACTAACCATGTCACTATCACACTAACCCCCTCAAAGTCAACACGTCACTATCAAGCTGACCACTCATACTCACCACGTCACTGTCACCCTGAACCCCTCACACTCACCAAGTGACTATCACCCTGACCCCCTTGCATCAATCACGTCACTATCGACCTGACCCCCTCACACTAACCACGTCACTATCACCCAGACCCACTCACATTAACCATGTCACTGTCACCCTGACCCCCTTACACTAATCACGTCACTATCACACTGACCCGCTCACACTAACCATGTCACTATAACCCTGACCCCTCACCCTAACCACGTCAAAATCACCCTGACCCTCTCACACTAACCATGTCACAATCACCCTGACCCCCCGAACTCAACCCGTCACTATCGACCTGACCCCCTCACACTAACCACGTCACTATCACCCTGACCCCCTCACACTAACCACGTCACTGTCACCCTGACCCCCTCACATTAACCATGTCACTCTCACACTGACCCCCTTACAAAAATCACGTCACTATCACACTGACCCGCTCACACTAACCATGTCACTATAACCCTGACCCCTCACCCGAACAACGTCAATATCACCCTTACCCCCTCACACTCACCATGTCACTATCACCCTGACACCCTTGCACTAACTACGACACTATCAGCCTGACACCATTACACTCTCCATGTCAATGTCACACTGAACCCCTCAAACTCACCACGTCACGATCAAGCTGACTCCTCATACTCACCACGTCACTATCATCCTGACCCCCTCACACTAACCACGTCGCTATCACCCTGACCCCCTCACACTAACCACGTCACTATCGACCTGATCGTCTCATACTAACCACGTCACTATCATCCTGACCCCCTCCCACTGACCACGTCGCTATTACCCTGACCCCCTCACACTAACCACGTCACTATCGACCTGATCCTCTCATACTAACCACGTCACTATCACCCTTACCCCTCACACTAACCATGTCACTATCACACTGACCGTCTCACACTAACCACGTCACTATCACCCTGACCCCTCACATTAACCAGGTCACACTCACACTGACCACCACACAATAACCATGTCACTATTGCCCTGACCCCCTCACACTAACCCCGTCACGATTATCCTGACCCCCTCACGCTAACCATGTCACTATCGCCTTGACCCCCTCACTTTAACCACGTCACTATCACCTTGAACCGCTTACACTAATCACGTCACTATCACCCTGACACCCTGACACAAACCACGTCACTATCACCCTGACCCCGTCCCACTAACCATGTCACAATCACCCTGATTCTCCGAACTCACCACATCACTATCAAGCTGACCCCTCACACTCACCATGTCACTATCACCCTGTCCTCCTTACACTAACCAGGTCACTATCACCCTGACCCCTCACACTAACCACGTCACTATTGCCCTGACCCCCTCACACTAACCACGTCACTATACCCTTACCCCCAAACACTAACCACATCACTATCCCTCACACTAACCATGTCACTATCAGCCTGACCCCCTCACACTAATCACGTCACTATCACCCTGACACCCTGAAACAAACCACGTCAATATCACACTGACCCCCTCACACTAACCACGTCACTATCACCCTGACCCCCTTAAACTCACCACATCACTAACATCCAGACCCCCTCACACTGTCCACGTCACTGTCATACCTGACCACTCACATTAACGATGTGACTATCACCCTGACCCCCTTACACTAACCACATCACTATCACACTGACCCCCTCACATTAACCATATAACTATCACCCTGACACCCTTACACTAATCATGCCACTATGACACTGACCCCCTCACACTAACCATGTAACTATAACAGTGACCTCTCACACTAACCACGTCACTATCACCCTGATTCTCCGAACTCACCACATCACTATCAAGCTGACCCCTCACTCTTATCATGTCACTATCACCCTGTCCTCCTTACACTAACAGGTCACTATCACCCTGACCCCTCACACTAACCACGTCACTATTGCCCTGACCCCCTCACACTAACCATGTCATTATACCCTTATCCCTAAACACTAACCACATCACTTTCCCTCACACTAACCATGTCACTATCACCCTGACCCCCTCACACTAACCATGTTACTTTCGCTCTGACACCCTCACACTAACCACGTCACTATCACCCTGACCCCCTCACACTAACCCCATCACTATCACCCTGACCCCCTCACACTAACCATGTCACTCTCAGCCTGACCCCCTCACACTAACCACGTCACTATCTCCCTGACCCCATCACATGAACCACATTAATATCTCCCTGACCCCTCACACTAACCATGTCAATATCACCCTGACCCCCTCACATTAACCACTTCACTATCACCCAGACCACCTCACACTAACCACGTCACTATCACCATTACCCCCTCACATTAACCACGTCACTATCACCCTGACCCCCTCACACTAACCATATCACTATCACACTGACCCCTCACACTAACCACGTCACTATCATTCTGACCCCATTACACTAACCATATTACTATCAGCCTGACCCCCACTCACTAACCACCTCACTCTCACCCTGACCATCTTTAACTAAACACGTCAATATCACACTGATCCCCTCACACTAACCACGTCACTATCATCCTGATCCCTCACATAACCATGTCACGATCACCCTAGACCCCCTCACACTAACCGCGTCATAGTCACCGTGACCCCCTCCCACTGACCACGTCGCTATTACCCTGACCCCCTCACACTAACCACGTCACTATCGACCTGATCCTCTCATACTAACCACGTCACTATCACCCTTACCCCTCACACTAACCATGTCACTATCACACTGACCGTCTCACACTTACCACGTCACTATTACCCTGACCCCTCACATTAACCAGGTCACACTCACACTGACCACCACACAATAACCATGTCACTATTGCCCTGACCCCCTCACACTAACCCCGTCACGATTACCCTGACCCCCTCACGCTAACCATGTCACTATCGCCTTGACCCCCTCACTTTAACCACGTCACTATCACCTTGAACCGCTTACACTAATCACGTCACTATCACCCTGACACCCTGACACAAACCACGTCACTATCACCCTGACCCCGTCCCACTAACCATGTCACAACCACCCTGATTCTTCGAACTCACCACATCACTATCAAGCTGACCCCTCACACTCACCATGTCACTATCACCCTGTCCTCCTTACACTAACCAGGTCACTTTCACCCTGACTCCTCACACTAACCACGTCACTATTGCCCTGACCCCCTCACACTAACCACGTCACTATACCCTTACCCCCAAACACTAACCACGTCACTATCCCTCACACTAACCATGTCACTATCAGCCTGACCCCCTCACACTAATCACGTCACTATCACCCTGACACCCTGAAACAAACCACGTCAATATCACACTGACCCCCTCACACTAACCACGTCACTATCACCCTGACCCCCTTAAACTCACCACATCACTAACATCCAGACCCCCTCACACTGTCCACGTTACTGTCATACCTGACCACTCACATTAACGATGTTACTATCACCCTGACCCCCTTACACTAACCACATCACTATCACACTGACCCCCTCACATTAACCATATAACTATCACCCTGACACCCTTACACTAATCATGCCACTATCACACTGACCCCCTCACACTAACCATGTAACTATAACAGTGACCTCTCACACTCACCACGGCACCATCACCCTGATTCTCCGAACTCACCACATCACTATCAAGCTGACCCCTCACTCTTATCATGTCACTATCATCCTGTCCTCCTTACACTAACCAGGTCACTATCACCCTGACCCCTCACACTAACCACGTCACTATTGCCCTGACCCCCTCACACTAACCATGTCATTATACCCTTATCCCTAAACACTAACCACATCACTTTCCCTCACACTAACCATGTCACTATCACCCTGACCCCCTCACACTAACCATGTTACTTTCGCTCTGACACCCTCACACTAACCACGTCACTATCACCCTGACCCCCTCACACTAACCCCATCACTATCACCCTGACCCCCTCACACTAACCATGTCACTCTCAGCCTGACCCCCTCACACTAACCACGTCACTATCTCCCTGACCCCATCACATGAACCACATTAATATCTCCCTGACCCCTCACACTAACCATGTCAATATCACCCTGACCCCCTCACATTAACCACTTCACTATCACCCAGACCACCTCACACTAACCACGTCACTATCACCATTACCCCCTCACATTAACCACGTCACTATCACCCTGACCCCCTCACACTAACCATATCACTATCACACTGACCCCTCACACTAACCACGTCACTATCATTCTGACCCCATTACACTAACTATATTACTATCAGCCTGACCCCCTCTCACTAACCACCTCACTCTCACCCTGACCATCTTAAACTAAACACGTCAATATCACACTGACCCCCTCACACTAACCACGTCACTATCATCCTGATCCCTCACATAACCATGTCACGATCACCCTAGACCCCCTCACACTAACCGCGTTATAATCACCGTGACCCCCTCCCACTAACCATGTCACTATCACCCTGACCCACTCACACTCACCACGTCACTATCATCCTGAAGCCCTCACACTAACCACATCACTATCACCCTGACCCCCTTACACTAACAACGACACTATCTACCTTATCCAATTACACTAACCCCATCACTATCACACTGACCCCCTCAAACTCACCACGTCACTATCACCCTGACCCCCTCACACTGACCATGTCACTATCGCCCTGACCCCCTCACGTTAACCACGACACTATCACCCTGACCCGCTTACACTAACCACGTCACTATCACCTTGACCCGCTTACACTAATCACGTCACTATCGCCCTGAGCCCCTCACACTCACCACATCACTATCACCCTGACCCCCTCACACTAACCACGTCACTATTACCCTGACCCCCTCACACTAACCCCGTGACTATCTCCCTGACCCCCTCACACTCATCATTTTACTATCACCCTGTCCTCCTTACACTAACCTGGTCACTATCACCCTGACCGTTCACACTAACCCCGTCACAATCACCCTGACCCCCTCACACTGGCCATGTCACTATCACCCTGACCCGCTTACCCTAATCACGTCACTATCACCCTGACCCCGTCACATTAACCATGTCACTATCACGCTGACCCCTCACACTAACCACATCACTATCACCCTGACACACTTACACTCACCACTTCACTAACATCCTGACCCCCTCACACTAACCACGTCACTGTCACCCTGACCCCTCACAATAAACATGTTACTATCAGCCTGACCCCCTTACACTAATCACGTCACTATCACCTGGACCCCCTCACACAACCACGTCACCATCACTCAGACCCCCTTACACTAACCAAGTCACTATCGCCCTGACCCCATCACACTAACCACGTCACTATTACCCTGACCCCCTCACACTAACCCCGTGACTATCTCCCTGACCCCCTCATACTCATCATTCTACTATCACCCTGTCCTCCTTACACTAACCTGGTCACTATCACCCTGACCGTTCACACTAACCACGTCACAATCACCCTGACCCCCCTCACACTGGCCATGTCACTGTCACCTTGACCCGCTTACACTAATCACGTCACTATCAGGCTGACACCCTTACTCTAACCATGTCAATATCACACTGACCCTTCACACTACCCCATCACTATCACCCTGACCCCTCACACTCACCACATCACTATCATCCTGACCCCCTCACACTAACCACATCACTGTCACCCTGACCCCTCACATTAACCATGTTACTATCAGCCTGACCCCCTTTCACTAATCACGTCACTATCACCCTGACCCCCTCACACTAAACACGTCACCATCACCCAGACCCCCTTACACTAACCAAGTCACTATCGCCCTGACCCCATCACACTCACCACGTCACTATTACCCTGAACCCCTCACACTAACCCCGTGACTATCTCCCTGACTCCCTCACACTCATCATTTTACTATCACCCTGTCCTCCTTACACTAACCTGGTCACTATCACCCTGACCGTTCACACTAACCATGTCACAATCACCCTGACCCCCTCACACTGACCATGTCACTATCACCTTGACCCACTTACACTAATCACGTCACTATCACGCTGACACCCTGACTCTAACCACGTCAATATCACACTGACCCCTCACACTAATCCCATCACTATCACCCAGACCCCCTCACACTAACCACATCACGATCACCCTGACCCCCACCCACTAACCATGTCACAATCACCATGACACCCTTACTCTAATCACGTCACTATCACGTTTACCCCCTCTCACTAACCCCCTCACACTCACCACGTCACTATCACCCTATCACGAACCAAGTTACTGTCAACCTGACCCCCTCACAATAACCCTGTCACTATCACCCTGACCCCTTTACACTAACCAAGTCACTATCACCCTGACCCCCTCACACTAACCCCGTCACTATCTCCCTGACCCCCACACACTCATCACTTTACTCTACCCTGTCCTCCTTACACTAACCACATCACTATTGCCCTGACCCCTTTACACTAACCAAGTCACTATCACCCTGACCCCCACACACTCATCACTTTACTCTACCCTGTCCTCCTTACACTAACCACATCACTATTGCCCTGACCCCCACACACTAACCCCGTCACAATCACCCTGACTGCATCACACTGACCATGTCACTGTCGCTCTGACTCCCTCACATTAACCACGTCACTATCACCCTGACCCGCTTACACTAATCACGTCACAATCACCCTGACCCCCTCACACTAATTGCATCACTATCACCCTGAGCCCCTCACACTAACCACGTCACTATCGCACTGACCCCCTCACACTAATCACGTCACTATCACACTGACCCCCTCACACTAACCACGTGACTATTACCCAGACCCACTTACACTAACCAAGTCACTATCACCCTGACCTCCTCACACTAACCACATCACTATTACCCTGACCACCACACGCTAACCCCGTCACTATCTCCCTGACCTCCTCACACTCGTCATTTTACTATCACCCTGTCCTCCTCACATTAACCATGTCACTATCACCCTGACCATTCACACTAACCATGTCACTATTGCCCTGACCCCCTCACAATAACCCCGTCACAATCACCCTGACCCCTTCACACTGACCATGTCACGATCGCCCTGACCCCCTCACATTGACCACGTCACTATTGCCTTAACCCGCTTACACTAATCATGTAACTATCACCCTGACAACCTTACACTAACCACGTCAATATCACACTGACCCCCTCACACTAACCACGTCACTATCGCCCTGACCCCCTCACATTAACCACATCACTATCACCCTGACCCGCTTACACTAACCACGTCACTATCGCGCTGACCCCCTCACACTAACCACGTCAATATCACACTGACCCCCTCACACTAACCATGTCACTATCGCCCTGACCCCCTCACATTAACCACATCACTATCACCCTGACCAGCTTACACTAACCACGTCACTATCGCCCTGACCCCCAAACACTAACTACGTCAAGATCAACCTGACCCCTTCACACTAACCATGTCACTAACTCCCTGACCCCATTTCCCTCTCCACATCACTAACATCCTGACACCCTTAAACTAACCACGTCACTATCACCCTGACCCTCTCACATTAACCACGTCACTATCACCCTGACACCCTTACACTAACCATGTCACTATCACCCTGACACCCTTACACTAATCACGTCACTATCACACTGACCCCCTCACACTAACCATGTCATTATAACAGTGACCCCTCATACTAACCACGTCACTATCACCCTGAACCCCTCCCACTAACCATGTCACAATCACCCTGACCCCTCACACTAACCACGTCACTATCACCCTGACCCCCTCACATGAACCATGTCACAATCACCCTGACCCCCTTACACTAATCCCGTCACTATCATCCTGACCCCAACACAGTAACCACGCCATTATCACCATGACACCCTCACACTCACCACGTCACTATCTCCCTGAGCCCCTAACATGAGCCACATCACCATCACCCTGAACCCCTCACACTAACCATGCCACTATCACCCTGACCCCCTCACACTAACCTCATCACTATCAGGCAGGCCCCCTCCCACTAACCATGTCACTATCACCCTAACCCCGACACACTTACCACGTCACTATCACACTTTCCCCTCACACTAACCATGTCACACTCACACTGACCCCCTCACACTAACCACGTCAATATCACCTGACCCCCTCACATTAACCACATCACTATCACACTGACCCCCTCACACTAAACACGTCACTATTGCCCTGACCCCCTCACACTCACCCCGTCACTATCACCCTGACCCCCTCACACTAACCACGTCACTATCGCCCTGACACTCTCAGATGAACCACGTCACTCTCACCCTGACCCGCTTACACTAATCATGTCACTATCACATTGACATGCTTACACTAACCACATCAATATCACACTGACCCCCTCACACTAACCTCGTTTCTGTCACCCTGACCCCTCACATTAACCATGTCACTATCATCCTGACCCCCTGACACTAATCACGTCACTATCACACTGACCCCCTCATACTAACCGCATCACTATCACCCAGACCCCCTCACATTAACCACGTCACTATCACCTTGACCCCCTCACATTAACCATGTCACTATCACCCTGACCCCCTCACACTAACCCCATCACTATTACCCTGACCCCCTCACACTCAGCACTTTACTATCACCCTGTCCTCCTTACACTAACCAGGTCACTATCACCCAGACCCCCTCACACTAACCCCGTCACTATCACCCTGACCCCCTCACACTCAGCACTTTACTATCACCCTGTCCTCCTTACACTAACCAGGTCACTATCACCCTGATCGCCTCACACTATCACTGTCAATATCACCCTGACCCCCTCACATTAACCATGTCAGTATCGCCCTGACCCCCTCACACTAACCACGTCACTATCACCTTGACCCGCTAAAACTAATCACGTCACTATCACACTGACCCCCTCACACAAAACACGTCACTATCACCCTGACCCCCTTACACTCACCACATCACTAACATCCTGACTTCCTCACACTAACCACGTCACTATCACCCCGACCCCCTTACACTCACCACATCACTAACATCCTGACCTCCTCACACTAACCACGTCACTATCACCCCGACCCCCTTACACTCACCACATCACTAACATCCTGACCTCCTCACACTAACCACGTCACTATCACCCTGACCCCCTTACACTCACCACATCACTAACATCCTGACCTCCTCACACTAACCACGTCACTATCACCCCAACTCCCTTACACTCACCACATCACTAACATCCTGACACCCTCACACTAACCACGTCACTGCCACCCTGACCCCTCACATTAACCATGTCACTGTCAACCTGACGACTCACATTAACCATGTCACTATCACCCTGACAACCTTACACTAATCACGCCACTTTCAAACTTACCCCCTCACATTAACCATGTCACTATTAACCTGACCCCCTCACACTAACCACGGCACTATTACCCTGACCCCCTCACACTCAGCACTTTACTATCACCCTGTCCTCCTTACACTAACCAGGTCACTATCATCCTGATCGCCTCACACTAACACTGTCATTATCACCCTGACCGCCTCACGCTAACCATGTCACTATCGCCCTGACCCCCTCACATTAACCACGTCACTATCATCTTGATCCGCTTAAACTAATCACGTCACTATCACACTGACCCCCTCACACTAACCATGTCACTAACGCACTGACCCCCTCACATTAACCACGTCACTATCACCCTGACCTGCTTACACTAATCACGTCACTATCACCCTGACACCCTTACACTCACCACTTCACTAACTTCCTGACCCCCTCACACTAACCACGTCATTGTCACCCTGACCCTTCACATTAAGCACGTCACTATCACCCTGACCTCCTTACATTAATCACGTCACTATCATACTGACCCCCTCATACTAACCACGTCACTATCACCCAGAACCCTCACACTAACCACGTCACTATCACCCTGACCCCCTCACATTAACGATGTCACTATTACCCTGTCACCCTTACACTAACCATATCATTATCACACTGGCCCCCTCACACTAACCATGTCACTACAAACCTGCCCTCTCACACTAACCACATCACTATCACCCTGACCCCTCCCACTAACCATGTCACTATCACACTGACCCCCTCAAAGTCAACACGTCACTATCAAGCTGACCACTCATACTCACCACGTCACTGTCACCCTGATCCCCTCACACTCACCAAGTGACTATCACCCTGACCCCCTTACATCAATCACGTCACTATCGACCTGACCCCCTCACACTAAACACGTCACCATCACCCAGACCCCATCACACTAACCACGTCACTATCTCCCTGACCCCCTCACATTAACCATGTCACTGTCACCCTGACCCCCTTACACTAATCACGTCACTATCACACTGACCCACTCACACTAACCATGTCACTATAACCCTGACTCCTCACCCTAACCATGTCAAAATCACCCTGACCCTCTCACACTAACCACGTCACTATCACCCTGACCCCCAAACACTAACCACGTCACTATCACCCTTAACCTTCATACTAACCATGTCACTATCACACTGACACCCTCACATTAACCACGTAACTATCTCCCTGAGCCCCTCACATGAACCACATCACCATCACCCTGACCACTCACACCAACCATGTCACTATCACCCTGACCCCCTCACACTAACCACGTCACTATCACCCAGACCACCACACACTAACCACGTCACTATCACCCTAACCCCGACACACTTACCACGTCACTATCACACTTACCCCTCACACTAACCATGTCACTCTCACACTGACCCCCTCACACTAACCACGTCAATATCACCTGACCCCCTCACATTAACCACGTCACTATCACACTGACCCCCTCACACTAAACACGTCACTATTGCCCTGACCCCCTCACACTAACCCCGTCACTATCACCCTGACCCCCTCACACTAACCATGTCACTATCGCCCTGATACTCTCAGATGAACCACGTCACTCTCACCCTGACCCGCTTACACTAATCAAGTCACTATCACATTGACACGCTTACACTAACCACGTCAATATCACCTGACCCCCTCACATTAACCATGTCACTATCATCCTGACCCCCTGACACTAATCACGTCACTATCACACTGACCCCCTCATACTAACCGCATCACGATCACCCAGACCCCCTCACATTAACCACGTCACTATCACCCTGACCCCCTCACATTAACCATGTCACTATCACCCTGACCACCTCACACTAACCCCGTCACTATCACCCTGACCCCCTCACACTCAGCACTTTACTATCACCCTGTCCTCCTTACACTAACCAGGTCACTATCACCCTGATCGCCTCACACTAACACTGTCAATATCACCTGACCCCCTCACACTAACCACGTCACTATCACCCTGACCCCCTTACACTCACCACATCACTAACATCCTGACCTCCTCACACTAACCACGTCACTATCACCCCGACCCCCTAACACTCACCACATCACTTACATCCTAACCCGCTCACACTAACCACGTCACTGTCAACCTGACGACTCACATTAACCATGTCACTATCACCCTGACAACCTTACACTAATCACGCCACTTTCACACTGACCCCCTCACATTAACCATGTCACTATTAACCTGACCCCCTCACACTAACCACGGCACTATTACCCTGACCCCCTCACACTCAGCACTTTACTATCACCCTGTCCTCCTTACACTAACCAGGTCACTATCATCCTGATCGCCTCACACTAACACTGTCACTATCACCCTGACCCCCTCACACTAACCATGTCACTATCGCCCTGACCCCCTCACATTAACCACGTCACTATCATCTTGATCCGCATAAACTAATCACGTCACTATCACACTGACCCCCTCACACTAACCACGTCACTATTGCCCTGACCCCCTCACACTAACCATGTCACTAACGCTCTGACCCCCTCACATTAACCACGTCACTATCACCCTGACCCGCTTACACTAATCACGTCACTATCACCCTGACACCTTTACACTAACCATGTCATTATCACACTGACACGCTTACACTAACCACGTCACTATCACCCTGACACCCTTACACTCACCACTTCACTAACATCCTGACCCCCTCACACTAACCACGTCATTGTCACCCTGACCCTTCACATTAAGCACGTCACTATCACCCTGACCTCCTTACATTAATCACGTCACTATCACACTGACCCCCTCATACTAACCACGTCACTATCACCCAGAACCCTCACACTAACCACGTCACTATCATCCTGACCCCCTCACATTAACAATGTCACTATAACCCTGACCTCTCACACTAACCACATCACTATCACCCTGACCCCTCCCACTAACCATGTCACTATCACACTGACCCCCTCAAAGTCAACACGTCACTATCAAGCTGACCACTCACACTCACCACGTCACTGTCACCCTGAACCCCTCACACTCACCAAGTGACTATCACCCTGACCCCCTTACATCAATCACGTCACTATCGACCTGACCCCCTCACACTAAGCACGTCACTATCACCCAGACCCCCTCACACTAACCACGTCACTATCACCCTGACCCCCTCACATTAACCATGTCACTGTCACCCTGACCCCCTTACACTAATCACGTCACTATCACACTGACCCGCTCACACTAACCATGTCACTATAACCCTGACCCCTCACACTAACCACGTCAAAATCACCCTGACCCTCTCACACTAACCATGTCCCAATCACCCTGACCCCCCGAACTCAACACGTCACTATCGACCTGACCCCCTCACACTAAACACGTCACTATCACCCTGACCCCCTCACACTAACCACGTCACTATCACCCTGACCCCCTTAAACTCACCACATCACTAACATCCAGACCCCCTCACACTATCCACGTCACTGTCATACCTGACCACTCACATTAACGATGTGACTATCACCCTGACCCCCTTACACTAACCACATCACTATCACACTGACCCCCTCACATTAACCATATAACTATCACCCTGACACCCTTACACTAATCACGCCACTATCACACTGACCCCCTCACACTAACCATGTAACTATAACAGTGACCCCTCACACTAACCACGTCACTATCACCCTGACCCCATCGCACTAACCATGTCACAATCACCCTGATTCTCCGAACTCACCACATCACTATCAAGCTGACCCCTCACACTCACCATGTCACTATCACCCTGTCCTCCTGACACTAACCAGGTCACTATCACAAGACCCCTCACATTAACCATGTCACTATTGCCCTGACCCCCTCACACTAACCACGTCACTATACCCTTACCCCCAAACACTAACCATGTCACTATCCCTCACACTAACCATGTCACTATCACCCTGACCACCTCACACTAACCATGTTACCTTCGCTCTGACACCCTCACATTAACCACATCACTATCACCTTGACCCACTTACACTAATCACGTCACTATCACCCTGACACCCGTACACTAACCACGTGAATATCACACTGACCCCTTCACACTAACCACGTCACTATCACCCTGACCCCCTTACACTCACCACATCGCTAACATCCTGACCCCCTCACACTTACCACGTCACTGTCAACCTGACCACTCACATTAACCATGTCACTATCGCCCTGACCCCCTCACACTAACCATGTCACTATCACCCTGACCCGCTTACACTAACCATGTCACTTTCGCCCTGACCCCCTCACATTAACCACGTCACTATTACCTTGACCCGCTTACACTAATCTCGTCACTTCACCCTGACACCCATACACTAACCATGGGAGTATCACACTGACCACTTCACACTAACCACGTCACTATCACCCTGACACCTTTACACGAACCACATCAATATGACGCTGATCCCCTCATACTAACCATCTCACTATCACCCTGACCCCCTTGCACACACCACTTCACTAACATCCTGACCCCGTCACACGAACCACGTAACTGTCACCCTGACCCCGCACATTAACCATGTCACTATCACCCTGACACCCTTACACTCATCACATCACTATCGCACTGACCCCCTCATACTAACCTCGTGACTATCACCCAGACCCCATCACACTAACCACGTCATCATCAGCCTGACCCCCTCACATTAACCATGTCACTATCACACTGACACCATTACACTCTCCATGTCATTATCACACTGACCCCCTCAAACTCACCACGTCACTATCAAGCTGACCCCTCATACTCACCACATCACTATCATCCGACCCCCTCACACTAACCCCGTCACTCTCACCCTGACCCCAAACACTAACCACATCACTATCACTCTTACCCTCACACTAACCACGTCACTATCACCCTGACCCCCTCACACTAACCATGTCACAATCACCCTGACCCCCTTACACTAATCACATCACTATCTGACTGACTCCCTCTCACTAACTACGTCACTGTATACCTGACCCCCTCACACTAACCAGAGCCAAGATCATTTGAATCACAAACTCAAGAGAAACAAACAAAATCCCATCACTGAGTGACTTCCCAAAGCTTCCCATTTTATCAGCACTTCCCCCTGGTTTTAAACCCAGAGAATGGGAACAGATTTCACTGGGACCCAGGGGGTAAATGCTTTCTGACTGACTCCCCCCCCCCTCCCCCCCACCCCAAGGGTTTAATTTCTGAGACTCGATGCAGTGACTCGATGGAAGGGAGTCAGTCTCAGAGCCTGGATCTCATCCCTCCCTCATGCCCCCTCTATCCCACTCCCCTCACACCCCCAGACACTCTGTCTGGGATTGGGGCTGTATCTACATGATATTAACATTGAACCTTCCACTGATACAGTCACCTCTCTCTCTCACACACCCCTCTCTCTCCCTCTCTCTCTGGACTCCCTCTCTCCCTCCTTCCCTCACTCTCTCTGTCTCTCCTTCACTCTCCCTTCTGTCTCCCTCTCTCATTCTCTGTCTTCTCTCCCATCTCTCTCTTCCCCCTCTTCCTGTCCCTATCCCCCTTTCCATCTCTCTGCTCAGCTTCCTCCTGCTCTCGAGAATGGATTGGTGTCTCTGTGTGTCTCTCTCTCTCCATTTCCCCTCCGTTTTGATTGAAATGCCCTCCCTCCCATTTAAAGTGTGTTCCCATCTCCCCGCCCTGTCCTGTAGACGTTAGCCCCGTCACTATCTCATTGTGGGTGGAGGAGGAGGAGAGGTGGAGGGGGTCTCGGCTGGGAAAAGGAGGGATGATACACCCCACCCACTATTAGACCATCAGCAAACGGAGCCCGGCCCCTGCAGACAGGCTCCTGTGATGTGTAAGGGGCAACCCACAGGCTGAGGGGCGCACAGCAAGATCCCACAGGCAGCCGGGTGTGGCATACCTGGGGTACTTCCTCTTCTTTGCCCACTGCCAGAACTAGTGCCATCCCCCAGCAACAACCCCTCCCCACAACAACCGCTCCACAAGCAAAATGCCCTCCATGTAATTTTCACACAGCAAGATTCCAATAATACCAGCACTTTCCAAATTCAGTTTCTGATAGTGGTTCTCTCTGTTTGTCTCTCCCTACCTGGAACCCCACATTCTGTCCTCCACACCTCTCCCCATTAAAATGATGACAAGTCACAGGGTGGGCTATTGATGCACAGTGCGATCCCACAGGGTAGTCCCCTTAGTGCTCCAGAATGTGCTCAAGTCCCACTTTACATCCGACAGGAGGCTGTGGATTTCTTTGGGAATCTTGTTTAAGGAATCACCTCATCCATCCCAGGATTTAATTTTGTGGATGGTACTTTCTAGATGGAAGTGATTGAAGCTGGGCGGTGATGGGATATTGGAGAGTCCCGTTCTCTCCCCCCTCCCCCAGATCCTGTCTCCCTTTCCCAGCCCAGATACAAAGACACATCTTATCCCTCTATCCCTCCCTCCTCCCCACTCTCACTCTCTCTCATTGTCTGCATCTTGCATTTTTTTCCCCCTTTGTCTCAAAAACAATCACCTTGTGCTGCAAAATATTTCCATCTCCCCCACTTCAAATACCCACGAGTCACATTGCTGTGTGTGGGACGGTTTTATTTGTTTGAAAAATCAACAAAAGAAGCTGGAGAGGGTGTGAGAGAGGGGACAGAGAGAGAGAGATCCCCTCCCAGATACTCAGGGATTGGGCCAACCTGGGTCTTATCTGTGTGATTATCACATTTGGTTACCCTTCTTGCAATGTAGGCCACTCTGCAGGTGGTTTGAGACACAGTAAGATCCCACAAGTAGTATTACTCTGATATTAGAGCAAGTCTTTGGATAGAGTTTTTCATTTAAGGTTTAATTCCCTCCTTGGGGAGTCTGTCTGTCAGACACTCACTGGGGATTGATGTGTTTGTGTCAAATCCCAGGGCCCCGGTTATTTTAACCCTCGGCTTCAAAACTGTTTCAAACACAAAAGGGCTCCAATCTGACAGGAGCCAGTTAACCAGATGCCTGTAAAACTCAGGGTCCCCCAGAGGAGATTAAACCTCGGGGTAAATAAACACACAACTCACATGGGCCCCCACAGAGTGCAGCCTGTCGACTGGGCCTCAGGACCGTGTCCCCTCTTGAGAAAGCACTTGTTCAAAGATCTCCTGATCCCAAAGTTTCTCTCTTTGAATCTTCAAGGGGCCAGCAAGGTCCCGTGGGAGGCAAGAGACAGCATTAGTTGAAAGGCAAAGGAGGAAAATTATACAGAGTAATAGTACAGCAAGATCCCAGGTTTTCCTCTCTCAGTGACACAGACAATCTCTCAGCAACATCCAAATACAACCATATTGGGAAATGAGCTGCGTTTTCATGCTAAAGCCTTGGAAACATTTGAAATGACGGGTTAGCTGATTAAAACACTTACTGCCTGCAGTGACAGCATTGGGGCAGCTGGTGAACAGCAAGATCCCACATGTAACAATGCAGCAGCAGCTAATTACTCTGACCATTTCCCCCCTCTGTGATGCTGCTTCAGTTTAATTATTTCCTGTCAACCCAGAATCAAACATTGCAGTGATTCCACAATCTCAAAATGCCTCTCCCTCTCTCCCCTTCTGTTTCCCCTACCCCCTCATTTTTCACTCAATCCCTTTCACTGTTGAATTTTCTCATCCTACTCTCTCTATAACCCACATTATTCTGACAATATGACAAATCATTCGAGAGGGTCACATCATTTGGGTTTTAATTTCCCCCTCAGGGAATCCTGCCTCTCAAATCCTGGGGATTGACATACTTTAACCCCAGGCTTCAAACTTGTTTAAAAAATGACAGGGCCGCAATCCGACAGGAGCCAATTACCCAGAGGCCTCTAAAACCCAGGGTCCCAACAGAGGAGATTAAACCTCGGGGTAAATAAACACACAACTCACGTGGGCCTCCACGGGGTGCAGCCTGTCGACCAGGCCTCAGGCCTCAGGGCTGTGCTCCCCCTCTGGAGGTTGTTCTTTCCTGGACTCGAACATTTTGGAACTTCATGTTGCAGATTTCCAAATAAGCGTTCTTCAGGATAAAAGAGAGAAAAGATTAGCTGAAAGGGGGAGCGAGAGCATTTTGAAGGCAAGTTGCACAGCAAGATCCCAAGTTTAAAAGCACCCCTGCCCAGCTCCAATGTATTAATGTATCTAACACAGTCAGCAGTTAGGGTGGAACGTGGTGTGGGAGCAGATCTTCCCAGTGATTGGAGGAGGATAGTGAGGGAAAGGCATCAGATTATTACACTCTGCAGTGACCTGGGATCAATTGCCTTTCACTTAAAACAGTCCCCAACTTGTATGTGCCTGTAGCTCCCTCCAGTCTGAAACCCTCATTACCCTCTATCCTGTCTCCTGTCTCTGAGCCAATGGTGTATTCATTCTGTTACTGACCCTTCAGTCCCACTGGCACCAATTTTCCTCACAATTCCAATTGGAGACCTTCTCTCGCCCACGTGAAGGAATTGGACCCTGACAATTCCATTTACACTGTCTCCCATCAATCTTCATAGGATCCATATCGCAGAGGTTAGACAGGGTTCCCAGCAAACACTCCCAGGGCAGAGGGAGCACAGGGTTCCATGCAACGTAAAGCTCCCATTAAACTGTCCTCATTTAAATCTGCAGGGCGGGTAGAGAATGGGGTCAGTTACAGAGTAAATCTCCCTCTACACTGCAGCATTTCAAATTCCCAGGCCATGTTCAGCGTGGCGTTAGGTACTGATTAAATCTCCCACTTCCCCCATCCTGCTCACATCAAATTCAATCAGGACAGCTCCATCACTGGGTTAGATACAGAGGATGTGTATGTTTGGATTTCAGCCCCAATCCAGTTGGTGATGGTCACGGCCTTGTTAAGTGTGTTTGGGAATGGGGAGGGAGCTGCTAGCAGGGTGATGGTGGGATAGTGGGGAGCATAGCTGCCTTCCAAGCAGTTGCCCCGGTTCCGATTCCCGGCCATCGCAGTGTTGTGGTTTTTGTAAACAGCCTTTTAAAGGAAAGGCACTGGGATAAATCGAGGAAATAAATCTTTCATTCTGTGGTAAACCGGATCTGTCATATTGCTCCTTGCTTTTCCTGGCGATGGTTCCTGTGAATTGCAGTGTGCAACCGGGCAGCATTGCTCGGCATCTCAGAAGCTTTCCCCTCTGCTGCTTCCCATTTCTTATTGAAATATTGGTTGCAGCACAAGGATGGATTTGTTTTGTTCGAAAAGTGAGAGACTGCTCCCGTCAGGAACCTGAAATAATTACAGAGGCCGCTGGAAACACTGAACAGTTCCAACAGCTTCTGTAGTGGTGGGGAGGGAGGGTTAATGTGTCAAATCTACACAAGGATAAAATAAACTCCAGCCACAAAACAATCAAAGAGCCTGACTCTGCAAATATCCTTGTAAATCTTTTCTGAATCTTTACGAGTTTCACACCATTCTCCCGATAGCAGAAAGACCAGAATTGTGTGGTTTATGGAATATTACTATAGTCGAACAGTTGGTGTTTATAGTTAAATAATGTTCATTTAGTGAAGGTTTCCAATCGAGTTCGGTTTGTCCAATCTTTCTTTCTTATGTTTGTGTTACAACGATAGTGTGGAGTAAAGTGTGTTTTGATTCAAGCCTGGCAGTTTGACCAATCGCATTGTAACGCCTTACACTTGCCTTCAGGAAATCAGGAAAAGGGGTCTAGACCATTTTCTTAAGGTATAGGAGTTTGGTCTGGTTCATAACATCCTCAATGTCATCAATACATGTCCCTCCAGCCCTGAGCAATGATGTTTACAGATTAATGGAGGATACACAGACACATTAATCATTATTATCTTGGAGAGGAATCATGTGGGAATGATATTCCTCAGACCATCAACTCTCAGCTCAGCCAAGGATAAAGGCCAGGAATCCGGCACAATTGGGAAACAGCCCATTTCCCGGGAGACTGGAGGTCACTAACAGAGCGGGAGCTGGAGAGTCAGGAACAGAATAACAGGGACAGTCCGCTCTGTTCACTGACCCTTCACCCCTCAGTGAATCCAGTGCCAGGAATGACTGCTATTAGTCAGACTGACAGAATGTTATCAGATGCACACACTGTCCTTCCACATCATCAATATCGCCCAGCTCCCACCCTGTCTCAGCTCACCTGCCCTTCTGCCATCTTCAATATTTTAATCGGGGCAGCAATAAGCTTTGAGCTGAGCTGTCTTACCTTCTGTACTCTCTCTCTAAACGGCTCCAATTCCCCCCGATCCCTCTCCGGTTTAAGATGCTCCTTGACATCTGCCCCAATGAATGAGGTAGACCGTCACCTGACCCAATATCCCCTTCCGTGGGTCAACATCTACTGTATTTAAAACAAGGAACTGCAGACCCTGGAGAGCTGACAGATAACACAGAAATTCCTGGTGGGATTTAGTAGGAGGGGCATCGTTTGTGGGGAGAAATCCGAGTGAACCTCTAGAGTCCAGTGATTGTCCTTCAGAACTGAAGGGATCTGATGCTGATGCTGTCAGACCTGCTGAGCTTCCCCAGCAGTTTCTGTTTGTATTTCAGTCCCAATCCAATTGGTCCTGATCACGGCCCTGGGAATAGCTTGCCAATTACTGGGAAAGGGTTGGACATGTCTCCTTCCCAGCAGTTAACCCGGGCTCTAACCCCTGCCATCGCACTGTTGCACTTTGAAAGCAATCTTAAACAGGGAAAAACGCCGAGATGGAATGAATGAGATTGGACTCTCTGAGGTTTCCCAAACTTGGCCACATTAGGAGGGCAGGGTGGGTCCCACCTGATATTACATTCTCAGAGCTGGGGAAAGGAGGTTTAAACGCTCTGGGGGACCATATCAATCATCATTTGAAGATGGATTGATTAACCACAGGCCAGTGAGCATGGATTTATTCAGGGAAAAACGTGTATGATGATCTTGACAGATGCCCTCCAAAGGAAGGTGATGACCGATGGAAGGAGTGCTTGTGATGTAGATCAACTGGATTACAGGATTAGTGCTCATGTGCCTGACTGGGATAGTTCAGCTGAGACAAGGTGCTCTGTAGAAATTCCCCAAGGTTCCTTCCAGAGCAGCTTCCAGACCCACGGCACTATCATGTGGAATGCTGAGCACAGCAGATACACGGGAACACCACCAGTTGGCAATTCCACATCAAGCCACTCCCCACCCTGGCTTGGAAAAACATCTCAGTCCCACAAGTGCCATTGGTTGGAAATCCTGGAACTCCCTCCCTTACATCATTGTGGGTTTATCTGCAGTAAATAAATGGCAGTAGTTCAAGGCAATAACTCACCGTCACCTTCACCAGAGCAATTATATCTGAGCAACCCGTGGTGACCTAGCGGCAATGACCCAAACACATTAATGAATCACAAAGTAAAGCTCAGTATTTGGGACCCGTGTGCTCCAGGGCTGAGCTTCTGAATAAATTGGATCTATATTCTTGTAAATAGAAAGACGATTTCATTGGAGTGTATCTGATTCTGAAGATGCTTGAGAGCGTAGATGCTGAGAAATTAATCCTGTGGGTCTGGGATCTGAAACACGATAACACAGTCTCAGGAGTTGCTGGAAAAGCTCAGAAGGTCAGGCAGCATCTGTGCAGAGAAATCAGCGTTAATGTAACAGCATCCGCAGTTCATTCGGGTTTGATTGACACCCTCTCAGGGTAAGGGGCAGGTTATTTGGGACTGAGATGAGGAGACAACGCTTCACTCTAAGGCCTCTGAGTCTTTAATATTCTCTCTCCCTGAGGATTGTGGATGCTCCCTCAC
Organism: Chiloscyllium plagiosum; assembly: GCF_037043375.1. Classification (NCBI taxonomy): domain Eukaryota; kingdom Metazoa; phylum Chordata; class Chondrichthyes; order Orectolobiformes; family Hemiscylliidae; genus Chiloscyllium; species Chiloscyllium plagiosum. The sequence goes on along the minus strand of NW_028270181.1, from coordinate 43,290,152 downwards.
TGAGTACATTTCAGATTGGAATAGACAGATTGCCGGGGTCTCAGGGAGTCACGGGATATGGAGAGTGGGTAGGAAACCGGATTTGAAATCTCAAACCAGCTCTGATTGGATTGACTGCCAGAACAGACTGAACAGTTTAAACAGGCTGTATAGTCTCCTCCTGCTCACATTTCCTGAGCTCTTAGCTGTTTAATGAACCAAATTCCCAAACCCTTTGGATTTGGTTCAGAACTGATGGCTTCTGATGAGATTAGATGAGATTCCCTACAGTGTGGAAACAGGCCCTTTAGCCCAACCAGTCCACATGGACCCTCCGAAGAATAACCCACCCAGACCCATTACCCTCTGACTAATCACTATGGACAATTTACCAAGGCCAATTCACCTAACCTGCACATGTTTGGACTGTGGCAGGAAGCCAGAGCACCCGGAAGAATCCCACACAAACATGGGGGGAATGTGCAAACCCCACACAGACAGTCGCCCGAGGCTGGAATTGAACCTGGGACCTTGGTGCTAACCACTGAGCCACCTTGTCGCCCAAATTCTGGTGCTGTCAGACCTGCTGAGCTTCCCCAGCAATTTCTTGTTTGGATTTCAGCCCCAATCCAGTTGGTGATGATCACGGCCTTGTTAAGGGTGTTTGGGAATGGGGAGGGAGCTGCTAGCAGGGTGATGGTGGTGAGCATAGCTGCCTTCCAAGCAGTTAACCGAGGTTCGATTCCCAGCCATCGCAGTGCTGTGGTTTTTAAATCGATTTTTAAAGGAAGGCCACCGGGATATAACCGGATCTGTCAGATTGCTCCTTGCTTTTCCTGGCGATGGTTCCTGTGAATTGCAGTGTGGAACCGGGCAGCATTGCTCGGCATCTCGGAAGCTTTCCCCTCTGCTGCTTCCCATTTCTTATTGAAATATTGGTTGCAGCACAAGGATGGGTTTGTTTTGTTCGAAAAGTGAGAGACTGCTCCCGTCAGGAACCTGAAATAATTACAGAAGCCGCTGGAAACACTGAACAGTTCCAACAGCTTCTGTAGTGGTGGGGAGGGAGGGTTAATGTGTCAATTCTTACAAGGATAAAATAAACTCCAGCCACAAAACAGTCAGAGTTCCTAAGTTTTACAAACATCCGTATAACATTTTTCTGAGCGTTCAATTCATCTTAAACCCTTCCAATGTGGAATAGCATCTTTCTGATTCTCACTTTGAGAGATGTCCCTCAGTGAGCTCCTCCACCATTCTTTCCATTTCACTGGGGACCCACTATCCGCAGTTTCCAATCAAATGACCTGAACTCAAACACACAGAGATCTTAAAGAGTGACACAATGCAGATAGGAAGTTGATTTCATTTCTGTTTCTGAGTCCAACCTTCACTAAGTGAGACAGAGTCAGGTATTCAAGGCTCCAACAGGAGCTGGATTCTGCTTCTGGTGATTGTCTTCATTCAGTGAGAAGGAGGGCCGTGGGCCGGAAGGAGCTCATCATTGTGCTTCGGGTTGTCTGCTCAGTCTGCAGCATTGCAGGCCGTGGGAGCAGGGCAGTGGGAAAGGTACCTCGTGTGGACTGCAATAGGACTTTCCACACATTGTTCCAGGGCAGTTACAGAGCTCCAGGAATTCTGAATGAGGATCTGTAAAATGCATTGATTGAAGGAGGAGGATCAGGAAAACAGGATAAAGCTGATGAGATCAGCAGGATTTCTCGGTCTAACTCTGTGCCATACTTTATTTTCTGCTTCATAGATCTACAATCCGGAGCTCAACCCACTCAGAGCAATGTATGCTCAGAAAAAAATCATTCAAAGTTTGGGAGAAGATTTGTAGCTCGGGTGCACGTTGTTGTGGTTCTGTTCGCCGAGCTGGGAATTTGTGTTGCAAACGTTTCGTCCCCTGTCTCGGTGACATCCTCAGTGATTGGGCTCACCCATCTCTGGACTCATAGCAGAAGCAGTAATGCAAAGATTAAAACAAACAGTCTTACCACAAATTCAACCCAAACTCTGGGTCAGATATGTAGATGATACCTTTGTAATCATTAAAAACACAGAATTAGAAAACACACAACGGATCGTCAACGCCACATTCACAGGAATCCGATTCACGAGAGAGGAAGAAAAGGACAACCAACTCCCATTCCTAGACGTGATGGTACAGAGAACACCGAACGGAGAATTCACCACAAAGGTATACAGGAAAGCCACACACACAGACCAAGTCCTGAACTACGAAAGCAACCACCCCAACACACACAAAATAAGTTCCATCAAGACACTGTTCAAAAGGGCCACAACACACTGCAGTACACCAGAACTGCAAAAAGAGGAAGAAGGAACACCTCTACAATGTCTTCGCCAGAAACGGATACTCCCGCAATTTCATCAACAGATGCCGAAGGGAAAGACAACAGAATGAGGACATGCCACAACCCAAAGGACTAGCCATGCTGCCATATATCAAGAGCATTTCTGAACTGACAGCCAGACTACTGCGACCACGGGGACTCATAACAGCACACAAACCAACAGCCACTCTCAGACAACAACTCACCAGAACGAAGGACCCAATGCATGAGCAAAACCAACGTAGTGTACAAAATCCCATGCAAGGACTGTACAAAACACTATATAGGACAAACAGGAAGACAGCTAACGATCCGCATCCATGAACACCAACTAGCCACGAAACGACACGACCAGCTATCCTTAGTAGCCACACACGCAGATGACAAGCAACATGAGTTCGACTGGGACAACACTACTATTATAGGGCAAGCCAAACAGAGAACAGCCAGGGAATTCCTAGAGGCATGGCACTCATCCACAGATTCAATCAACAAGCACATCGACCTGTACCCAATATACCGGCCACTGCAGCGGACAGCTGGAACTGACAACCGGAAGGGGCAGAGACAAACCACTATAAATGCCGGAGGGAACACCACAGAAGCGCTTCACAGGAGGCTCCCAAGCACTGAGGATGTCACCTCGATAGGGGACAAAACGTCTGCAACACAAATTCCCAGCTCGGCAAACAGAACCACAACAAATCATTCAGTCCAACACATCCATGCCGAACTGACATCCGGTGTCAATCTCATCCTATTTGTCAGAATTTGGCCCATGTTCCTCTGAACCCTTTTTAATCCCTACACCCACCCAAATACCTTATAAATGTTGTAATTGTACCAGCCTCCACTACTTCCTCTGGCAGCTCATGCACACAGTGCCTTCTGCGTGAAAAATGTTCCCCTTAGGTCCCTTTTCTGTTTCCCATCTCAACTTTAACACATGCCACCTGCTACTGGACTCCCCCACCACAGGGAAATCACCTTGCCTTTTTACCCTATTGAGGCCCTTCATGATTTTGTGAACTTCTATGAGGTTTCCCCTCAGCCACTGACGTTCCAGGGATAATACCCTCAACCTATACAGTCTTACCCTCCAGCACAAAACCCTCCAACCTTGGCAACATCCTTGCAATTTTTTTCTAACCAGTTTCAAGTTTCACAATACCCTTCTTATAGGAGGGAGTCCGCAATTGCACATGATATACCAAAAGTGGCCAAACATGACCTCCCAACTCCTTTACACAATTAACTGAGCAATAAAGACAAAAATGCCAAACGCCTTCTTCACTCTCCTATCGAAATGTTAGTCCACCTTCAACGATGTATGAAGCTGCACTCCACGTCTACTTGTTCAGCAACATCCCTAGTACCTTACCATTCAGTGTATAAGTCCTGCTCTCTTTTGCCTTTCCAAAATGCAGCACCTCACATTTATCTAAATTAATCTCCATCTGCCATTCCTCAGCCCATTGGCCCATCTGATCAAGATCCTGTTGTCCTCTGAGGGAACCATCTTCACTGTCCTCCACACCTCCAATTTCACTGTTATCTGCAAACTTACTAACCATTCCTCCTATGGTCACATCCAAATCATTTATATAAAAGACAAAACAACAGTGGGCCCAGCACCGATCCTTGTGCCACACCGCTGGTCACAGGCCTCCAGTCTGAAAAGCAACCCTCCCCCACCACCCTCTGTCTTCTACCTTCGAGCCAGTTCTCTACCCAAAGGTTAATTCTACTGCCACAACACACAAGTTTGACAATATGACACCAGTCTCAAAAGTACAACAAGAATCTATTCCTGATGACAACAGGCGGGTCAGTTTGCCACCGGTGCTGTTTACACTTGGAATATACCTGGAGCAGAGCAACACAAACCCAACTGGAGAGGGTGGCTCTGTATAAGGAGAGTCAGTGTGGAGTTAAAATTCAACATCCGTGATGGAATAAAATCAAAGGTTAATGAAGGTAAGGCCCTCCAATCTGTTTCACAAATTATTACATATGAGGCTGGATAAAAACTGAAGCTATTGTAGTAAATGGCTCAAGCTCACCATGGAGAATTAATGTGCTCGGACGGAAAAGTGCTGAGTGATCATAAATTACTGCAACTTGCAAACAGCAGAATTAAAATCCAATTTGCTTTTTTACTGCAAGGATGAATATTTTAATCATGTTGTTCTCTATATACGAATGATACAGACGGTTATTTATTATTGAGAAAGAAAAAGACAATCAATATTTTCTTTGACATCTAACTTGGATTTGGAGAAGATACTGTGGATCATCCCGGCCAACAGGATTGTTTGCGCAGACAGGCGAATAATAATGTCACCAGGAAATAGCAGAAAGTTGTGGCGGGAAATGAACAGACTGAAGCCCGCTGTGATGGAGTTTGGCATAAAAGGCTAAAGAGAGACAAACTCGACCGAACTGCAGAGTTTGAAATGTGAACATGGATAGAGTTGCCTTGGTGTTCATGTGCACAGGTCTTTTACTGTGACAAGATCTGCTGAAGGGGGAAATAGAAAACATGTGGGATCTTAAGCATCACAAATGATCCAATGAGTAAGGACAAAGAAAATGCATAAAGGGAAAACTCTGCTGTTCCTGGGGATCTGAAATCTCTCCTCAGCAGGTCAGGCAGCATCTGTGAGAAGGGAACCAGAACCCATTTCTCCCACAGCAGTCTGCAAGGCACCAAGGGATCTCCCTGATCTGATTGGCTCTGTGCTAATTAACACTGCACACAGATATTAATCCAGTGGGTCAGCTTCTTAGTTAAACAACGAGTTCCTGAGAGTGACGAGGCAGACCCTTGTATGTTGTTCACACCTACATGGTCAGTAACAAGGTACCCTGCCCGTCCCATTGCAAACTCAGCTTCAGCTCTGACCATATTTCCTGAAACCCAGCATGGGGAGGAAACACTGCCTCCTGGTCTTAGGTTCTTTGCTGTAGGAAAAGGTGTCACTTCCTGTGATCTCCCTCTGACAACTCCATTGCTTTTAGTTTCGCTCACATAATTGGCTTTCTGTCCCTTCTGGTTTCGTGGTCAAGTCACACTTCACAAAGCTGAGGTTCCTGCTAAATGGTAGAATCTGGCTAGGGCATCATTAAATGGAAGAATTAGTACAGGGGTATGAGTAAATGGGAGACTTGGTGGGAATCAATAAATAGGAGATTCGGTGCACAGTGCCAATACATTGGAAAACTGGTGTGAGTGTCAATATATTAGGAAATTAGAGCAGAGCATGTCTAAATTAGGGAATAGGGGTAGGGAATCAATAAAAAAAGTGTTGCAATCATCAGTTAATCGGAGATTCATTTCAGTGCATCACTAAATGAAAAAAAAAACGCAGGGCTTCAATAATTGGAGAATTCATGCAGATGCCATTAAATTCGAAGTGGGAGAACTGGGGCAGGATAACACTCAATGGGAGAGTTGGTGCAGTTCCAGGATTTGCGCAGGATTGGGAAATGGGAGAAATGGTGCAGAGCACCGGAGCCATAAATACAGTCATAAAGTCATAGAGATGTACAACATGGAAACTGAAACTTAAGTCCAACTTGTCTATCACTCAATTTTAGAATTCTGGCAGCGCTCCACGAAATTGGAGAATCATTCCAAGGAACTACTAAATGGAAGAATTTGGCAAGGGCTTATCGAAATAAGGTAAATTGGAACGGGGCACCCAGTAATAGCAAATTGGTGCAGTTAGCACCAAATGGGAGAGTTTCAGCTTAGCAGTGAATGGGAGAATTGGTGCAGTGTAGCACTAAATGGGAGAATACGGACAGGACAATACCTGATGTGGGAATGAGAGTAGGGCACCCCTAAATTGGCGAGGGCATCATTCAATATGAGGATTGGTGTAAGGTAAAACTGAATGGAGAACCTGTTCAGGACGTCAGTAATTGGGGGAAATGGTACTAAGCAACACTGAATTGGAGAATTGGTGTGGGGTAACAGTAAGTGAAAGCCCTGGTGCAGGGTGCTGATAACTTCGAGAATTGGAGCAAATGGGAGAACACGGGCAGTGAATCAGTAAATAGGACAAATGTCGCAAAGGATTAGTGGTCCAGATTCAATACAGTGTACCATGAAATGGGGGGGTGGGGGTTTGGTGCAGTTCTCCGCGAAAGGGAAGGTATGTTGTAGGACCAGTAATTTGGAGATATGCTGCAGTGATCGCAAGATTGGAAAATTCTGTCAGCGGACTACTAAATGGGAGGATTGTTGCAGGGAAATACTGAATGGAAGAAATGGTGCACAGTGGAGCTAAATTAGGGAATTGGTGCATGGCACCAGAAAAATGGGGGAATTAGAGTAGGGCACCCTAAAATGGCAGAATCGGGCTTGGGCATCAGTAAATGGAAGAATTAGTACAGGGATATGAGTAAATGGGAGATTCGGTGCACAGTGCCATGACATTGGAAAACTGGTGTGAGTGTCAATCTATTAGACAATTGGAGCAGAGCATGTCTAAATTGGGAATAAGGGGCAGGGAATCAATAAAAAGAAATGTTACAAGCATCGGTAAATTGGAGATTCAGTTCAGTGCATCACTAAATGAAAACAATTCAGCAGGGGTTCCCGTACGTGGAAGATGTGTATCAGGGAACTAAATGGAAGAAATTGATGCAGGGCAACAATAATTGGAGAATTCATGCAGGTGCCGTTAAATTCTAAGTGGGAGGACCGGGGCAGGATAACCTCAATGGGTGAGTTGGTGAAATTCCCGAATTAATGCAGGATTGGTAAATGGGAGAATTGGTGCAGGGAAGCGGAGCACTAAATACAGCCTCAGAGATGTACAGCATGGAAACAGACCCTTCGATCCAACTTGTCCACGCCTAAATTTAAGAATTCTGGCAGCTCTCCACTAAATTGGAGAATCATTGCAAGGAACTACTAAGTGGAAAAGTTGGGAAAGGGCTTATCGAAATGTGAATATTTGCAACAGGGCATCCGATAATGGGTGAATTAGTGCAGTTCAGCACTAAATGGGTGAGTTACGTTGTGTTGCAACTAAATGGGAAAATTGGGGCAATGCCATACCTTTTGGGAGATTTAGAGTAGGGCACCCCTAAACTGGGTGAAGTCATCAGTCAGGGTGAGGATTGGTGTAAGGCAACACTGAGTGGAGAACTTGTTCAGGACATCAGTAATTGGGGGAAATGGTGCTAAGCAACACTAAATTGGAGAATTGGTGCGGGTCATCAATCAATGAGAGACCTGGTGCACAGTGGAGCTAAATTGGTGATTGGCAACAGTAAATGGGAGAATTAGGGTCACGCACCCCTAAATGGTAGAATCAGTAAATGGATGATTTAATACAGGGATATGAGTAAATGGGAGCTTTGGTGGAATTTGGGCGAGGGCATCAGTCAGTATGAGGATTGGTGAAAGGCAACACTGAGTGTATAACTTGTTCAGGGCGTCAGTAATTGGGGGGCAATGTTACTAAGCAGCACGGAATTGGAGAATTGGTGCGGGCCATCAGTAAACGAGAGACCTGGTGCAGAGTGGAGCTAAATTACAGAATTGGTACATGCCAACAGTAAATGGGAGAATTAGAGTAGCGCACCCTTAAATGGTAGAATCGGGCTAAGGTATCTTTAAATGATGCACTGTTGCACAGTGGAGTTGCATTAGAAAATTGGTGGGAGTGCCAATATATTGGAAAATTGGAGCACAGCATGTCTAAATTGGGGAATAGGGGCCAGGGAATCAATAAAAAGAAATGTTGCAAGCATTGGTAAATTGGAGCTTCAGTACACTGCATCACTAAATGAAAATAAAAATCAGGGAACAACTAAATGGAAGGAATTGATGCAGTGCAACAATAATTGGAGAATCTATGCAAGTGCCTTTAAATTCTATGTGGGAGGACTGGGGCAGGATAACGCTCAATGGGAGAGTTGATGCAGTTCCCGGATGTGTGGGAGTGGTAAATGGGAGCATTGGTGCAGGGAAGCGGAGCCCTAAGTCGAGCCTTAGAGATGTACAGCTGCTATATCTCCCACAACAGTGACTGCACCTCACAAGGACTTCAGTTACTATGAAGCACATTCAGAAATCCTGAATGTGTGAAAATACATTTATAAATACAAATCAAGCCTTTGCAATGAATAAAAGACCCAAGAACAGGGCAGGAAATGGCAATCTATCGGTCTCATCTCACCGGAGAGAAATCAGTGGGTAAAAACTGTGTTTTTGATGTGATTGATACCTGAACAATTAAACACCAGTTCAATTAAAGAGATAATTCACATCCAATGAATTAAACTATTGTTGACCGAATAAACACAGTCCAAATCTGGATGCAATAACAGCAGAATATGATCACGTTACCCCACTGGAATGTGTGTGTCACCATAGTCTTACCAGACCACAGGGGCTGCTCTCTTCAATACAATCTCTTCGAGAGAAGCGACTCATGGTGACTTGACCAGAGGGTCCAGACCTCAGGCAAGGGGAGAATTTTGAGAACAAGAGTCCTTCATGGTAGCCTCAAACAGGTAATGGGAATTGAACCCACGCTGTCCACATCACACTGCTCTGTACACCAACAATACAGCCAACTCAGCTCAACTGAGCTAAACTTAATTGGAGCGTCACATGTGGGGATGAATAATTGAATCCTTTGCTACACACAGTGCAGGTGAACAGCCTCTTCCGACAATGTGTTTGTTGATGTTTCATCAAATCATTGCTACTCATAAAGCTCTTCTCACAGTCAGAGCATTTACATGTTCTCTCATTGATGTGAACAAAGCCATAGCTGCTGAGGTTGGGGAACCGAGTGAACCCCTTCCCACACAAGGAGCAGGTAAAAGGTGTGAATGTGCTGGTGCTCAGAGTACCGATGACTGAGTGAGTCCCTTCCTACACTCAGTGCAGGCGGACAGTCTCTCTCTCTCTCTCTAGTCTGGCCACGCTCGTGTATTTGAAGCTTTGCTGATTTAATAAATCCCTTCTCACACACAGAGCAGATGATTGGTCTCTCTCCAGTGTCAACTCAACGGTTGACATTAGGCTGAACTGGGAAGTTTATTACTTCCCAAACAGAGCAGACAACGCTTCTCTCCCGATGATGAAGACGTTTGTGTGATAATACACTGGATCCCCAAGTGAATACCTTCCCACACATGGAACAGCTGAATACCTTCTCTCCCATGGGAACAGGCTGATGTTAAATTATGGCTGAAAAATGTGTTGCTAGAAAAGCACAGCAGGACATGCAGCATCCAAGGAACAGGAGAATCGACTTTTCGGGCATAAGCTCTTCTTCAGGAATGAGGAGGGTGTGCCAAGCAGGCTAAGATAAAAGGTAGGGAGGAGGGACTTGGGGGAGGGGCTTTGGGAATGCGATAGGTGCAAGGAGGTCAAGGTGATGGTGATAGGCCAGAGAGGGTGTGGGAGTGGAGAGGTCGGGAAGAAGATTGCAGGTCAAGAAGGTGGTGCTGAGTCTGAGGGTTGGGACTGAGATAAGGTAGGAGGAGGTGAAATGAGGAAGCTGGAGAAATCTGCATTCATCCCTTGTGGTTGGAGGGTTCCTAGGCAGAAGATGAGGCGCTCTTCCTCTAGGCATCGTGTTGCTGTTTGAGGACGTGGCTGAAGAGCTTCAGGGCAGAGGAGATGACCTGGGGGGGGGGGGGGGGGGTGTGCAGTTAGAGAGGGACTCACTGAGATCCTTGTAGAGGGAGGAGGAGAGCTTCTTCAAGGAAGGCATCCTTGCAAGAGGATTCACAGTAGGTTAAAAATCAACTAGCAGAAAGTGAGGACTGCAGAGCCTGGAGATCAGAGCTGAAACATGTGTGTCCTGAGGTGCAAACCTGTTGTGGGATGTACCTCGTCAACTGGTGAACAGCGCAGCCCCCTATCCAGAAAGATGTTACACAAGAGATGATTCCCTTTGCTGCTGCTGTACATCAATGGGGAAGAAAGGGAATGGGGAAGGTTGTTGGCAATCAAGAGAGCTGTTTTGTCCCACATGTTGATGAGCTTCTTGTGTTGTTGAAGCAGCATTCAACCAGGCAAGTGGAGAGGATTCCGTATCACACCTGACTTATGTCTTGTAAGGTGGGCAGGCAGGAGGGGAGTTGAGCGTGTAAGATGTCTTGCGTCTTGTATCAACTGTCGTTATATGGTTAGTCCTGTTCAGTTTCTGGTCAATATTACACCCCTGGAATGCTGCTCATGGAGGATTCAACAATGATGTTGCTGTGGATTTTCAACAAGGGATACTCGGATATTCTCTTGTTGAACATGGTCTTTGCCAGGCACGGATGTGATACGGCTGTTACTTTCCATTTGTGCAGATTTTAGATCCAGGCCAGGTCTTGCTACATATGGATATGCCGTTTTTGAGAAAATGTTTAGCTCAGGTTGAGGTTCAGGTTGTAAGAATATTCTCAATGAGAACAAACCTACCAGCTCAGTGAGCAAACTTACAACCTGAACATATGAATATGCACTACATCAGTATCTGAGCAGTTGAAAATGATGCTGAATATTGTCCAATCATCAACCAACATTCCCACTTCTGAAGGGAAAGTGATTGACAAAGCAACTGAAGATGATTGACCCCGAGACTCCACCCTGAGGAACTCCCCTCGATCTAACAGGCCTGGATTCTCAAGGCCCACCTACTTCACAAGTGGGACATGACACGTCTGGACAAGTTGGTTAAAAATGTCACCTGCAGAAAAATCCAGGAATTCAAGTAGACTGCTGTTTGTTTCAAAGATCACCTGGGGGTGAAGCTGTTATAAAGCTATCGCCCAGGACACTGCACCACCTGGGCAATGGGTTCTGAAGAAGATGCACACAGGACTGGAATGGTTCACTCTGTTTCTCTGTCCACATCTCCTGCCAGACCTGCTGACTTGCTGCAGCACTTTCTGATTTGATTTGGATGCGAGTATAAGAGGTACAGTTAGTAAGATTGCAGATGACACCAAAATTGGAGGTGTAGTGGATAGCGAAGAAGGTTACCTCAGATTACAACAGGATCTTGACCAGATGGGCCAATGGGCTGAGAAATGGCAGATGGAGTTTAATTCGGATAAATGCAAGGTTCTGGATTTTGGGAAAGCAAATCTTAGCAGGACTTATACACTTAATGGTAAGGTCCAAGGGAGTGTTGATGAACAAAGAGACCTTGGAGTGCAGGTTCATAGCTCCTTGAAAGTGGAGTCACAGGTAGATAGGATAGTAATGAAGGCATTTGGTATGCTTTCCATTATTGGTCAGAGTATTGAGCACAGGAGTTGGGAGGTCATGTTGCGGCTGTACATGACATCAGTTAGGCCACTGTTGGAATATTGTGTGCAATTCTGGTCTCCTTCCTATTGGAAAGATGTTGTGAAACTTGAAAGGGATCTGAAAAGATTTACAAGGATGTTGCCAGGATTGAAGGATTTGAGCTATCAGAAGAAGCTGAACAGTCTGGGGCTGTTTTCCCTGGAGTGACGGAGGTTGAGGGGTGACCTTATAGAGGTTTACAAAATCATTAGGGGTATGGAAAGGATAAATAGACAAAATCTTTTCCCTGGGGTGGGGGAGTCCAGAACTAGAGGGCATAGGTTTAGGGTGAGAGGGGAAAGATATGAAAAAGACCTAAGGTGCAATTTTTTCACGCACAGAGTGGTACATGTATGGAATGAGCTGCCAGTGGATGTGGTGGAGGCTGGTACAATTGCAGCATTTAAAAGACATTTGGATGGGTATATGAATAGGAAGGGTTTGGAGAGATATGGGCCGGGCGCTGGCGGGTGGGACTGGATTGGGTTGGGATATCTGGTCGGTATGGACGGGTTGGACCGAAGGCTCTGTATCCAGGCTGTACATCTCTATGATTCTTGTCTCAGGTTTTCAGCATCTGCATGAATCACCTTCAGACCCCTCCCTGTGACGTCACGCATTCCTCTGCGCATGCGTCCACATTCCCGGCCAAGATGGCGGCTGTTCACATCGGAAATGCAAACCTTTTACCCACAAGTTATTTTTCAAGGTGCTCGCTTCTCTCTGGAAGGGTTTATTCTCGGTCTGAATCCCTCTGTCCAGCTCCTGCAGCCTTACCGTCTGGAAAAGCGCGTCTCTTCCCATTTCCCACGGAGACAAACCCGGCACTGCGGCTGCGCCGCCCTCGCCTGTAGTGAGTATAGAGGGTATTCACCACCGCGGGGAATGCTGGGTAGGTACTCCGCCATTGAGGTGATTAACACAGAAGGCTAATTCTGTTCATTAATAATTTTCTCTTGCCTGTATTCTATTCTGCTATCCAAATAACCTTTGGAAGAACAAAATTGGCTGTTAGAAAAACATCTTAAAGTTGGATGCATCTAACAAATCTCTCAAGTCATCTCTACAACATAACCTTGTCATTAAAATACTAGATCTCTCAAATCATTTTGTAAATTCCTGTCCTGAACTGATGGTGGTAGATTTTGGAAACTCCTTTAACAGGTGGATGTTTAACACTCAAGCCAAAAGACGCATTTGTTTATTCTGAATGTCTCTCAACAGTTTTCTTTTGTCATCTCATTTTACAAAATGGTGGAAGGAATGAAAACTGAAGTGTTTCTCTGATGCCAGTTCTGTGCTAACTTCTCAGCTTCAAACTCCAGCCAGAGAGTTTACATTGAAGTACAATGACACTGATTCAGAGGTGAATATTTTTGAGCATTCATCTATAATTCAGTAGTTAATGTGCTTTGCTGTGATTCATTGGTTAGGCCCTGGTGTGATCTCTTTACTGTGGATCTGAATCCCTGTCCTCCATGACAATCTCTTTGCCAATGTCCAACCTGTGCTACCTTTAATAATGAGTATTTTAACTCTCTGTGACAGTTTACTGTTATTTCTTCCAGTTATGGTCAAATGAGAGCTTCATCACTGCAGGTCACTGAGGTATGTGCTGTTAATTTATTCCACTCGTATGTGTGGCCTCCCTCATAAACATCACTCAGACCCTGCTATGCTCCGTATTGCTTTCATTCTTCAAGCTATCTCTTGCACACACTATTCCCTTCCCTGCTCGTACACACCCGTGCTTACCCTCCCGTCGCCTTCCCCCTCCCGTCGCCTTCCCCCTCCCGTCGCCTTCCCCCTCCCGTCGCCTTCCCCCTCCCGTCGCCTTCCCCCTCCCCCCTCCCGTCGCCTTCCCCCTCCCGTCGCCTTCCCACCCCCCGTCGCCTTCCCACCCCCCGTCGCCTTCCCACCCCCCGTCGCCTTCCCACCCCCCGTCGCCTTCCCACCCCCCATCGCCTTCCCACCCCCCATCGCCTTCCCACCCCCCATCGCCTTCCCACCCCCCATCGCCTTCCCACCCCCCATCGCCTTCCCACCCCCCATCGCCTTCCCACCCCCCATCGCCTTCCCACCCCCCATCGCCTTCCCACCCCCCATCGCCTTCCCACCCCCCATCGCCTTCCCACCCCCCATCGCCTTCCCACCCCCCATCGCCTTCCCACCCCCCATCGCCTTCCCACCCCCCATCGCCTTCCCACCCCCCATCGCCTTCCCACCCCCCATCGCCTTCCCACCCCCCATCGCCTTCCCACCCCCCATCGCCTTCCCACCCCCCATCGCCTTCCCACCCCCCATCGCCTTCCCACCCCCCATCGCCTTCCCACCCCCCATCGCCTTCCCACCCCCCATCGCCTTCCCACCCCCCATCGCCTTCCCACCCCCCATCGCCTTCCCACCCCCCATCGCCTTCCCACCCCCCATCGCCTTCCCACCCCCCATCGCCTTCCCACCCCCCATCGCCTTCCCACCCCCCATCGCCTTCCCACCCCCCCATCGCCTTCCCACCCCCCATCGCCTTCCCACCCCCCATCGCCTTCCCACCCCCCATCGCCTTCCCACCCCCCATCGCCTTCCCACCCCCCATCGCCTTCCCACCCCCCATCGCCTTCCCACCCCCCATCGCCTTCCCACCCCCCATCGCCTTCCCACCCCCCATCGCCTTCCCACCCCCCATCGCCTTCCCACCCCCCATCGCCTTCCCACCCCCCATCGCCTTCCCACCCCCCATCGCCTTCCCACCCCCCATCGCCTTCCCACCCCCCATCGCCTTCCCACCCCCCATCGCCTTCCCACCCCCCATCGCCTTCCCACCCCCCATCGCCTTCCCACCCCCCATCGCCTTCCCACCCCCCATCGCCTTCCCACCCCCCATCGCTTTCCCACCCCCATCGCCTTCTCCCCATTACCTTCCTACCCCCCATCGCCGCCTCCCCCGTCGCCCTCCCACCCCCCCATCGCCTTCCCACCCACCCCATCGCCTTCCCACCCACCCCATCGCCTTCCCACCCACCCCATCGCCATCCCACCCACCCCATCGCCATCCCACCCCACCATTGCCTTCCCACCCCCCCCTATGGCCCTTCTACCCCCCTATCGCCTTCCCACCCGCGCCTTCTCCCCCAATCGCCTTCCCACCCCATCACCTTCCCTCCCCCCACATGGCATGGAGTCCAAGTCACCCTCTGGGACAGGAGGACAGGGACGGAGTGGAGAATGGAGGGGGGGAGAGAGAGAGAGAGAGAGGGGGGGACAGGTTGTGGTGAAGGGGGGATGGTGGTTAGAATAAAACCCAGTGAGAGAACAAGACAAAGAGAATGAAAGTCAGAAAGCAGAATAAACAAATACCTGGTGGGGGGGAGACAGAACGACAGGGAGGGAGAGAGAAAAGTACAGACGGAGGGAGAGAGAAAAAGCCCAGGGAGAGCGAGAGGGAGAGCGATAGAGAGATTGGGAAAGACTGAACGATTAAATAATTCCAGGAAAAAGAGTGAGGAGGAAGAGAGTAATAGGAAGGGGATTTCCAGGGGAACATGAACAGGATGGAGATGGGAAGGATGGAGAGAGATGGGGATTGAAGGAAAGATGCAGGGAAGAGAGAGAGAACACGGGAATGTAGATGGGAGCTGCACTGAGTGATGGAGGCAGTATCATTTGTGGGATCAGACTGTGCAGCAACTCCCTCTCCAACCTTTCTGCCCCTTTGTCTCCCCCCTCCAGCCCAGAGCTCGCCCCTTATGGTAAAAATCCCAGAAACAGCCTGAACCCCACAATTCTTTTCCGTCTGCGTGTGTGTGTGTCTGAATCTGCGTGTGTAAATGAACAACAAGGAGACAGGACGGTTTCTGATTATTCTCTCTCTCTGGTTCCAGCTCTTGTCTGATGATTCCTCACGGCAGAATGATTGGATTCTCTCTGTCTCTTCATCGTCCAAGTTTCTAGATTAGATTAGATTAGATTACTTACAGTGTGGAAACAGGCCCTTTGGCCCAACAAGTCCACACCGACCCGCCGAAGCGCAACCCACCCATACACCCTACATTTACCCCTTTTAACCTAACACTACGGGCAATTTACCATGGCCAATTCACCTAACCTGCACATCTTTGGACTGTGGGAGGAAACTGGAGCACCCGGAGGAAACCCACGCAGACACGGGGAAACTCCACACAGTCAGTCGCCTGAGGCGGGAATTGAACCCGGGTCTCTGGCGCTGTGAGGCAGCAGTGCTAACCACTGTCCCACCGTGCCGCCCACGTTTCGGCTCCCAAATCAAATCCCCTCCTCGGGGGGGAGAGACTGTTGCAATGTAGGCCACTCTGCAGGTGGTTTGAGACACAGCAAGATCCCACAAGGAGTATTACTCTGATATTAGAACAAGTCTTTAGATCGAGTTTCTCATTTAAGGTTTTAATTCCCTCCTTGGGGAGTCCTGTCTGTCAGACACTCACTGGGGATTGATGTGTTTGTGCCAAATCCCAGGCCCCGGTTATTTTAGCCCCAGTCTTCAAATCTGTTTTAAAAATGACAGGGCCACAATCTGACAAGAGGCAGTTAACCAGAGGCCCCTAAAACCCAGGGCCGCCCAGAGGAGATTCACCCTCGGGATAAATAAACACACAACTCACGTGGGCCCCCTCGGGGTGCAGCCTGTCGACTAGGTCTCAGGACCATGTCCCCTCTGGAGAAAGCTTTTGTTCAGAGGTCGCCTGATCCCAAAGTTTCACTCTTTGAATCTTCAAGTGGCCAGCAAGATCGCTTGGAAGGAAAGAGACAGCACTATTTGAAAGGCAAAGGAGAGGAGGCGAAAGCATGGGGGAAGGGATTGAAGGGGGAAAGGAGAGGGAGGGAAGGAGAGTTGGAGGTGGGAGATGGAATGCAAGGGGTAGGGAATGGTGGGGGGGAAGGATTGGAGGGGAAGGGGAGAGGGGGAAAGGACGGGGGAAGGAGGGTGGGATGGAGAGGAGATACGGGGGGAGGGACAAGGGGAAAGGGGTGAAGGAGAGGGGTGAGGAGGCAGCGTGGAGGAATGGAAGGAGATGGAGAGAGGGGGAAAGTAAGGGGGATGGAGGGGAGAGGCAGAAAGAGAGAAGAGTGAGTGGGGAAGGAGAGGGGAAAGGAGAAGAGGCGTGAAGGGGGGGAGGAGAGACGGGAAGGAGAGGAGGAGTGGTAGGGGGAGGAAGCAGGTGGAGGAGAGGGGGAGTACGGGGCGGAGTAGAGGGGAGAATGTGATTGGTATGGTAGGAGAAGAGAGAAAGTAATATTGGAGGGGAGAAGCAGAGAGAGAGAGAAGAGTGGGTGGGGAAGGAGGGAGGAGAAGAGGGGAAAGGAGAAGAGTCGTGGAGAGGGGGGAGGAGAGAGGGGAAGGAGAAGGTGGAGAGGGGAGGAGGCGGATATAGGAATTGGGGAACAAGGGGGAAGAAGTGGAAAGGAGAGGGAGTGAAGAGGGGGTAAAGAGAGGGGAGGTAAAGGGGGAAGGGAAAAGGGAGGGAAGAAGGGGTGTGAGGGAGGGAAGGAGTAAGAGAGGGGGAAGGAAAGAGGGAAGGAGAGGGGGAAGGAAGGAGTGGAGCGGGAAGGAGGGGCGAATGGAGAGGGGAAGGAGATAGGGAAGAAGAACAGGGATGAAGGAGAGCAGGGATGGAAGGAGAGAGGAGAAGGAGAGGGTGGGAAGGGGGAAGAAGGGGTGATGGGGCAGAGTAGAGGGGGAGGCAATTGGTAGGGAGAATGTAAGGGGGATGGAGGAGAGAGGCAGAGAGAGAAAAGGAGGGGAGGAGAGGGGAAAGGAGAAGAGTGAGTGGGAAGGAGTGGGGGAAGGGGGGGAAGGGTGAAGTAGAGGGTGGGAAAGGGAGGGTTGGAAGGAGAGGGGAAAAGGGGAGGGGGAAGGAGAATAGGGGGAGAAGGAGAGAAGGAAGAGGGGTAAGGAGGGAGGGGGTAGGAGAGGAGAAGGAGAGTGGGGGAAGGATGGGGAGGGGAGGACAGGAGGGGGGAAGGAGAGAGGGCGAAGGGGGGAGGGGAGGGGAGGAGGAAGAGTAAGGGAGTGGAAGAAGGGGAGAGTGTGTGTGAAGGTGGCGGTGAAGGAGTGAAGGGGTTGGAGAGGAGTGCAAGGAGGTGAGGAAGAAGGGGGAGGGAGGAGAGGAGGAGGAAGAGGAGGGTGAAGGAGGTGGGGAAGGAGAGGGGGGCAAAGGACAGGGGAGAAGGAAAGGTGAAGGAGAAATAGGATGAAGGAGAGGTGGGGCAAGGAGACGGGGAGGAGAAGGGGGAGGAAGAGGGGGTTGGAATGGAGGAACGAGAGGAAGGGAAAGGAGCAGGGGAAAGGAGATTTGGGATCAATTGCCTTTTACTGAAAACAGTTCCCAACTTGTACGTGCCTGTAGCTCCCTCCAATTTGAAACCCTCATTCCTGTCTATCCTGTCTCTGAGCCAATGGTGTCTTCATTCCCAGGAGAGGGACAACATGGGGCGAGATACAGAGTAAATCTCCCTCCACATTCTCTGCATCGAATACTCCCAGGACATGTGTGGCCTGGGGTTAGATACAGAGTATAGATCCCTCTGCACTGTTCCTATCAAACACACACAGGATAGGGACAGCACGGGAGTTAGGTACAAAGTTAGGCAGCATTGTAGACAGTGCAGATGGCACCTTAACATTACAAAGGGATATTGATAGACTGAGTGAATGGGCAAAGCTGTGTTAGATGGAGTTCAGTGCAAGCACGTGTGTGGGTATCAGGTTGGAGTACAGAGAGGGAGCACAAAGGAGGTTTACAAGAATGAGCCTGGAGCTCAGGGGTTACATTCTGAGGGGACACTTGACAAATGAGGCTGTTTTCCTCCAGAATTGAGAAAGTTAAGGGGTGATCTGATCAAAGCCTCCAAGGTATAAACAGGATGAGACAGGATCGATCTAGATCAACGATTCCCACTGGTTGGAGATTCTAGACCGAGAGGGAGCAGAGTCTGAGAATGAGGGCCCAGAGCGTTCAGGAGAGATGGTAGGAAGCACTTTGACACACAAAGGGTGGGAGAGGGACTCTCTTCCACAAAAAGCAGTGGATGCTGGATCAGTCATTCAGGTTAAATCGGAGAGAGATACATTTTTGTTCAGTGAAGATATTGAGGGAAATGGGCCAAAGGAAGGAATGTGGAGTTAGGCCACAGATCAGCCATGATCCCATTGAATGATGGAACAGGCTCGAGGGGCTGAATGGCCTCCTCCTGTCCCTATGTTCCTAAATAAAGATCCCACTACACTGTCCCCATCAAACACTCTCAGGGCAGGGACAGAATGGGGTTAGATACACAGTAAAGCTGCCTTTACTGTATCCCCATCAGGGCAGAGTCAGAACAGGGTTAGATACAGAGTAAAACTCCCTCTACACTATCCCCAACAACCCCTCACGGAGCTTTAATATTTGAAGATGCTCATATTATTCTGTCATCCCTTGTCCCTCAGTAACTGCGTGTGTGCGTATGTGAGAGAGTGAGACAGAGACAAAGACCATTATTGGGTCAGGTACTCCTGTACCTCAGTACTTAGAGTCATAGAGTCACAGAAACAGACCCATTCAACCCGTCCATGCCGACCAGATATCCCAATCCAATCTAGTCCCACCTGCCAACACCCGGCCCATATCCCTCCAAACCCTTCCTATTCATATACCCATCCAAATGCCTCTTAAATATTGCATTTGTACCAGTCTCCACCACTTTCTCTGGCAGCTCATTCCATACATGTACCATCCACTGTGTGAAAAAGGTCCCTTAGGTCTCTTTCATATCTTTCCCCTCTCACCATAAACCTACACCTCTCACCCACCTACACTATCCAACCCCAGGGAAAATACTTTGTCTATTTATCCTTTCCATTTCCCTCATGATTTTATAAACCTGTGTAAGGTCACCCCTCAGCCTCTGACGCTCCAGGGAAAACAGCCCCAGCCTGTTCAACCTCTCCCTATAGCTCAAATCTTCCAACCCTGGCAACATCCTTGTAAATCTTTTCTGAAACTTTCAAGTTTCACAACATCTTTCCGAGACAGAATTGCACGCAACGTTCCAACAGTGGCCTGACCAATGTCCTGTACAGCTGCAACATGACCTCCCAACTCCTGGACTCAATACTCTGACCAATAAAGGAAAGCATTCCAAGTGCCTTCATCACTATCCCATCTGCCTGCGTCTCCACTTTCAAGGAGCTATGAACCTGCATTCGAAGGTCTCGTTGATCCGCAACACTCCCTAGAACCTTACCATTAAGTGTATGTCCTGTTAAAATTTGCTTTCCCAAAATGCAGCATCTCACATTCATCTCAATGAAACTGCATCTGCCACTTCTCAGCCCATTGGCCCATGTGATCAAGATCCTGTTGCAATCTGAGGTAACCCTCTTCGCTGTTCACTATACCTCCAATTTTGGTGTCAACAACTCAGTGGGAGAATTGGGGTCAGACAACATTCAATGGGATAGTTGGTGCAGTTCATCACTAAAGGGAGGATTTGTGCAGGATTGGTAATTCGGAGATTTAATTGAGATGAATGTGAGATGCTGCATTTTGGGAAAGCAAATTAGAGAATTCTGGCAGCGGACCACTAAATGGGAGAATTGTTGTAAGAAAATACTAAATGGAAGAACTGGTGCACAGTGGGACGAGAATTGGGGCCTGGCACCAGTAAATGGGAGAATTAGAGTAGGGCACCTCTAAATAGTAGAATTGGGCTGGGCATCAGTAAATGGAAGAATGAGTATCGGGGTATGAGTAAATGGGAGAACTGGTGGGGCTTCAGTAGATGGGTTTGGTACACAGTGCCATTGCATTAGAAAATTAGTGGGAGTGCCAATACATTAGAGAATTGGAACAGAGCAGGTCTAAATGGGACAATAGGGGCAGGGAATCAATAAAAAGGAGAAATGTTGCAAGCATCAGGAAATAGGAGTTTC
Organism: Chiloscyllium plagiosum; assembly: GCF_037043375.1. NCBI lineage: Eukaryota > Metazoa > Chordata > Chondrichthyes > Orectolobiformes > Hemiscylliidae > Chiloscyllium > Chiloscyllium plagiosum. The sequence goes on along the minus strand of NW_028270181.1, from coordinate 43,269,544 downwards.
ATTTCAGTGCACCCCAAAATGACCAAATGTGAGGAGGGAACCAATCCGTGTAAGAAATATATCAGAGAACAGTTACATGGGCATCAATACTTGGAGACTTGCTCGAGAGAGTGTACATGTGAGAGAGAGATTGCGAGTGCATGAGTGAGGGAATGTGTGTGCGCGCATGAGTGAGAGTGTGCAGGTGCGAGTGAGAGAGTGTGTGCACTTGCAGGACTTACACAGTTAATGGTAGTGCCCTGGGGAGTGTTGTTGAACAGAGAGACCTCGGGGTGCAGGTACATAGTTCCTTGAAAGTGGTGCCACAGGTAGGCAGGGTCACAGGGTGGTGAAGGAGGCATTTGGCAGGCTTGCCTTTATCGGGCAGAGCACTGAGCCCAGGAGTTGGGACGCCATGTTACAGCTGTACAAGACATTGGTGAGTCCACATTTGGAGGACTGCATACCATCCTGTTCACCCTGCTGTAGGAAGGAGGTTATTAAACTGCAAAGGGTGGAAAACAGATTGACAAGGATGTTCCCCCAACTGAAAGTCCTGAGTTATAAGGAGAGGCTGGGACATTTTCCCCTGGAGCACTGGAGGCTGAGGGGTGATCTTATTGAGATTTATAAAACCATGATGGACTTCAATTTAAGGTGAGAGGGGAAAGATTTAAAAGGGGCCTGAGGAGTAAATCTTTAACGGAGCCTGGTGTGTGTATGGAAGGAGTTTCTAGAGGATGTAATCGAGGGGAGTACAATTACAACATTTAAAAGACACGAGGGCAGCTATAAGGATAGGAAAGTGTAAATGGGGCTTGGTCAGGTCAGAAAAGCTTTTCAACAAGGACCAGTTGTGTGACATGCTGTGGGCCTACAGTTTCTAGAACTCACTCCTGGGTAACTGTTACTCTGCATGTAAGTGAGATTAATCCCCTCAATTCAATTCCAGTCTTTAACTCACCCTGGGTCACCATTATTCTGTGTAAACCTTCCATTGAACTCTCACCGCCTCCCTGCCACCTGCCTGGATTCATTCCTCCCATTGACCAACCAAGCTCTACCCTCTACCGGCGCTCACCTCACCACTCTGTCCCCTCCCCACCCTAAACCCTCCCCCACACCCCCAACACTTTATCAGCAGCTCCCCTTACCCTCACTCCCGAAGCATTGCCCTCTCCACCCCCTGATGCTGCCTGGCTTGCTGTGTTCTTCCAGTCTCCTGCTTGTCTCCGATGGTTAGTAAGGTGACAGATGGCCCCAAATGTGGTGGTGGGGTAGTGAACAGTGAAGGAGGTTTACCTCAGTGTTAAACAGGACCTTGATCAGACCGGCCAATCAGGAGCTGATGCAAGGTTGGGTTTAAGGAGCTGTTTTACAGATGGAACAAAATCCTTGCTGATGGTCCGTCAATCTTCCAATTGATCCCAGGCTCCATTATGAAGGCCCAGGCAAACAGAGTTCACCCAGAGTCAGTTCCCACTGAGCCCAATGGAGTCAGTGAGAGCCACAAAACCTTCTCGTGGCAGCACTGAGGGGGGTCGGCTCATCTGCCTCATCCAACCCCATTCCCCAGTGTCGGATCCGGTCTGTCAGTGAGCCCTCTGACTGGGCCGTGGATTCCCCACCAACACAGCGGCTGATTGGTGGAAAGAACCAATTAAAGAGAGGGGGTGATATCAGCATCAGGCCGGGGGGGGGGGGGGGGGTAGGGAATGGAACCAGAGAAAGGAAATCATTGCTGAAAATACATCTGTAATCAAAAGACACGGATTATTTACAGTATATTACTCTGTGTAATAGGAACATTCTCCTTTTTTATTTAGTTTTGCCCAGATGAGTGGATGAGTGAATTCCGTGAGGACAGGAGCCTGCCATTGCTGTTCCCACTCCGGCCTGCAGTGACCGATGATACTTGCCTCCAGGTCATTGACCTTGTATCTGGTTCACTCACTGACAACTGGTTGCTGGGGATGATGTTATTCTGTGCATGTCTGATTCCTCTTTCAGTTATACTTTTGTTGTTCAGCTTTCTATTAACGGTTGCCCATTGCTGACAACACTTCCCACTGTTTTGCTCCTCCAGTCTCTTTGGTTTCGCTCCTCAGATGGAACCATTCCTTGCCCGTTAGGAAAGGAGTGTTACCGTGTTGCTGCTCCTTCTCCTGTCAGTCCATTCCTCACCTGGACTCCTCATTCCTTTATCTGCTGCCTTTAATGTGGGCTCTCAGTTACTTGGATTTATTCATCAATTGAATTATTTTTTAACTGGATATTTCAGGGCATGCTTTAACTGGTCTCTGAAACTGTTCTGTGTCACTACATAAACAAGTGCATTGGTGCAGCAGCTCAGGTCCCGCAGCATATATGAGGCTTGTGAAAAGATTTCGAAAGCAGTGGAATCCAAGTAATGAGCGACACGAAAGAAACGTAAAATATCCAGCAACCAGAGAAGTATGAAACTTGCAGATATGGCAAAGAGTAAGATCACAGATTTCCTTCTGCTCTCTATCTCTGGGTCATTCTCTATTTTTCTCTGACCCCTGAGTCCCTTACGCACCATAATGGTCTCAGAGATGTGTCCGCCAGTCAGAACGTTAAGAAAGAGAATAAAAGTGAATGGGAGCATTGGTGTTAAAAATCGCTCAAAGTATTGAAAACTTGCCCACCGGCGGTCAGTATCGTAACTGGACCTGGTAGAACAGAACCATGGAACATTGTTGATGACCTTTCGAGGTTTAAATCAAAAATAGTTGGGAACATTTTTAAAAGAAAAGAAAATACAGATTATTACTAGAACCTTAATTGGAGTATTCTCTGTCCAGTACTTAGTTTGCATCTGACGAAAACAAATGGCGACAAATCGATCAAAAGAGAAAGTAACGGCGAACCAGACAGAACAATCAATGGCCAAGCAGCTCAACACATGGATAACACGACACACAGGAGTGATGTCCAGGAAACACCGAGGATAATAATAAAATGGAAACCAGTGAAGTACGATTTCGAAAGCAATGAATAGCAGATCCGATATTGTCATGGCCACCAGATAATGAGTGGTGCTTTTAGACAAACCACACTTGCCCCGAGCTAAGATTAGAATCATCACTAGACTTACTGTAAGAGAGAGAAAAAGGAAAAAAGAGACTTGAAGTTACTGGTCAAATGTATCTATGCCTGAGCCCAAACTATAAGTATTTTATGCAAAAGTGAGGATGGCAAATGCAAGAAACCAGAGTTTAGATCAGAGTGGTGCTGGAAAAGCACAGCAGGTCAGGCAGTATCTGAGGAGCAGGAACATCATCATTTCAGATAAAAGCTCTTCATCAGGAATAGCACAAAGATAATTGTTGTTCCATATCACACAAACATTAAAGCTTCTGAAACATTTTCACTTTGATAATACACAGGGATGAACACAAATAGCAGGTTAGTCTCAGAAACACAGTGAGGTATTCAATATTTTTTCTGGGGTTGACAGTGGTTGATTTATTTTACTTTATACATTGCTCAGGCTCTCTGGAGTTGTAAATTAGATGACAGCATCCACACAAACACTCCCAGGATCAGTAAAACAAAGAGTGGATGCACCTAACACAGACATGGATTACAAAAAAATCCTGAATTCAGTTTTGGAGCCTCCACAGTTGAGTTTACTCCTAAATTTCTGCACCCACAAACATGAATTACATTACAAGGCACTGGATCACTCAACCGTGTCTGGGAATGGATAGTGTCCCAAATATGAGGTAAAAACAATGACTGCAGATGCTGGAAACTAGATTCTGGATTAGTGGTGCTGGAAGAGCACAGCAGTTCAGGCAGCATCCAAGGAGCTTTGAAATCGACGTTTCGGGCAAAAGCCCTTCAGGAATAAAGGCAGTGAGCCTGGAGCATGGAGAGGTGGGATAAAAGGTTCTTCTTCAGAATGGCAGTTAGTGACAAGTGGGATCCCACAGGGTTCAGTGTTGAGGCACAGCTGTTCATTTTATATGTTAATGATCTGGGTGAAGGGACTGGGGGCATTCTAGCGAAGTTCGCCGATGATTCGAAGGTAAGTGGACAGGCAGGTAGTACTGAGGAGGTGGGGAGGCTACAGAAAGATTGAAGTAAAAACAATGACTGCAGATACTGGAAACCAGATTCTGGATTAGTGGTGCTGGAAGAGGGTTGGAATATAAAAGCAGCGATGTGCTACTGAGACGTTATAAAGCTCTGTTTCGGCCCCATTTAGAATACTGTGTCCAGTTTTGGGCCCCACACTTCAGGAAGGATATACTGGCACTGGGGCATGTCCAGCGGAGATTCACACAGATGATCCCTGGAATGGTAGGCCTAACATACGTTGAATGGCTGAGATCCTGGGATTGTATTCATTAGAGTTTAGAAGGTTGAGGGGAGATCTGATAGAAACTCACAAGATAATGCATGGCTTAGAAGGGGCGGACGCTGGGAATTTGTTTCTGTCAGGTGGGGAGACTAAGACCCGTGGGTGCAGCCTTAGAATTAGAGGGGGTCTATTTAGAACGGAAATAATGTACTATTGCTTGGCATCTGAACCTATCACTTTGGATTCAAGCCAATGTGAAAGATGAGCAGAGATGATGGCCTCAATGTCTCATCACTAGATTATTAATTCAGAGACCGATGTTCGATGTCCACCATGGCAGATGGTGGAACTTCAATTCAATCGAAATCAAGACTTCTACTGTCTGATGGTGGCAATGAACAGTCGTCAGTTGTTAGAAATGAAACCATATCACTCACTCATATCCTTTAGGGAGTGTAACCTGTCATCCTTTCCTCGTCTTGGTGTACATGTGACTCCAGATCTATAATAGTCTGGTTTATTCTGGGCAATAAGGGAAGGATGGTAAGTGTTGGTCTAGCCAGTGATACCCATAACCTTTCAATTAATAAAAGCAAATGGAGTTCCCTGTGCACAGATAACTCACTGTTCCTGAAGAATGCTCCCTTTTTAGACCACTCCCTGGTATTTGAATATCCCCATACCGAGTCCATTGTCTGAACGAAGAAATTCCAAAAATTGATTCAATTTTGAAGATAAGGGATCCTAAAACTCACTCAGTGTAAATACCTGGAATCGGGAGCACCAAAACATTGGCCAGGACTCAGCATATGAAGGGCTTTTGCCCGAAACGTCGATTTTGCCTGTCCTCGGATGCTGCCTGAATTGCTGTGCTCTTCCAGCACCACTGATCCAGAATCTGGTTTCCAGCATCTGCAGTCATTGTTTTTACCTCAGCATAGACAACCGAGGCAATGGGTTTTGTCTCCTGGCTTTGAGACCATCAAGAGTTGGGAAACTCATTGGACTTGACAAATTAAGCTATGACACGGATTATCCACTGGGATAACTGATGCCCTGAATTCAGCACCTAGCACCCATCCTTTCACCTTGTACATTTGTCCCACTCTCTGCTGTACAGGATATTCCCTTAGAGACTAACCAACCCTCGGATTCAGAGATCTCCCCTTGCAGATGTGGAAATGGTGATTACTTTAAACTGTACTCACGGAGTGTAAGCTTTAACTGTCAGGCACGTGATGGTGTCTCTGTGCATCTGCGTCCCTTGTTCTTCCAGGTGCTGGAGGTCATGGGTGTGTGAGGTGCTGATAAAAAAAGCCCTGCCCTGTTCCTGGTTTGCATCTTGTTGGTGGTATTCATTGCTGGCTGTGGTGTCATTGGTGAAGAGAGTGTGTGCTGAATGGTCAGTGGGGAAATTATGCCAATCAGCTGTTTGTCCTGGACAATGTGGAGCTTTGTGAATGTTGCACTCAGTGTTGTATGTGAGCTGCACTCAGCCAGTTACTTGGACAGAATTCAATCCCACTCCTAAGCGATGCTTTCTGGATGGTGGGGATGGATTGGAGAGGCAGGCAGGGAGGTTATTGTCACAGTAAGCAGAGTGTCTGACATCCTCCTGTGTCCACAGCACCTGCACGGCTGGAACAGGTCATGTCCTCGTCAATGATTGGTCCGGGTTGTGGATAATAATGCACTCAGTGATGGCAATGTCATAAAACACCAATAGAAGATTGGTAGATTCTCATGTTTTGAGTTGGTTATTTCCTGGTGCTCATGGGATATCAATGTTACTTGTCAATGATCAGCTCAAGCCAGATGTTATCGCACTCTGTATGGACACAGACCTCTCTGTTATCTCAAGAGTAGTAAATGGTGCTGAACATTGTGTATTCACGAGCAAACCTCACTAATTTTGATATAATGACAGAGGGACCAGCATTGATGAGGCGCCTGCAGATTTTAGGACCAAGGTACAACTGTGAAGAATTCCTGCAGAGATGTACAACGGCTGAGATGACTGACCTCCCACAGCCAGAACCATCTTCACCTGTCCTCAGGCTGAAACAAGAGTCGTCATTTCATTTACTCCAGTTTTTCGAGAGCTTCTTATTGACAATATGTGTTCATAATATTTTTGTTTAAGAGTTGAACATTTCTTTTCACAATTAAAGTGTTACTGTGTAAACAGTTGCAACTGATTGAGGAACAGATATTCAATCCTTCTGGAAATACAAGTCAATCGATCCTGAGGTTGGTGTATTACAGAGTTAACATGTTGCTGTGTTGGAAGGTCAGAGGCTATGGTATAAAAACCAAGCGATGAGTGACAGAGTTTGGGCTCCCGACAGAATCAGAATGTTTGTCATTCTCACATGTACAGAAGGGAAATACTCATAAATCTGCAAATTGTATTTGTGAGTGGTGTTAGTGAAATAGAGGATGCAGGTGTAAAGTAGCACTAGGTGATACAAATATGGAAATGATATTCCCACTAATGAGAGGGACCGTGACTGCTGCTCATGAATATGGAACACTCATTCTGGTTTAGAAACTTAGTAATGGGAGAGGCTTGTGTAGTATATTAAAGCAGGGTGTTAAATGTTCCGTATTGTGGGCTCTCAAGTTGATGTAATGCTCCTTAACTTGATTATTAACCATAGTCAGAATATTGCAAGTACCAAAGTCAGTTATTTGTTGAAACTGACATTTTAATTCCTATTATTATGAGTGTTTTGTTTTATTTTCATATATTGCCTTAAAACTGATTGATGCTCAGTTCCCATCAAATCCTTTTCCTCCCAAGGAAGACTCACATCACAAAGTGAAGAGCAGCGGTCGCTGGAAAATTCACTGTGGAAAGATTATGAATTACAAATTCAAACATTGTTAATCCGAATCTAACCAGGTACACCAATGAAATCTTGTTAGCATTTGCTGTTGTATGTTCGAGATGGCACAGTGCTCAGTACTGCTGCCTGGGAGCCGAGGTTCAACTCCATCACCAGGTGTACGGGGGGCGGGGGGGGGGGGGGGGGGGGTGGGGGGTGGAGTGTTTCGCTGAGTGCTCCAGTTTCCTTCCACAGTTCAAACATGTGCAGGCTTGGTGCATTAGCTACAGGAGATGCGGGGTTACAGGGAGTCGGTGCGATATCCTTTGGAGGGTTGGTGTGTCTCAAATGGCCTGCTTCCACACTATAGGGATTCCATTTTATGATCTCAATCCTGATTAATGTACATTCGCACAGCAATGTCCCACAACTTGTCCAAACCTTGCAAAGATTAATCAGGACCAAAAGTATTATTTAAATCAGCATAATATGTCTCTGGCATTATTGCTCTGCCATTTTCCTTTCTGAAAACTATTATCACATCTGTTCATCGCCAATGGAACATTTCACTTTGAAAACTTAGCATCGAACATATTCAACCGGCTGCCAAGATGTTCCCAGTTACAATCCATTGTAATTTTACAAACGACATTGACAGCTCCATCAGTGGACAGACAGAAATGAGAAATCTCCCAGAAATGAAGCACCATGGGATTCATATCTATATGGTCCTACTTCCCACTGTGGTCAGATATTCCGTTTCATCCAGTTTTCCACAACAGTGAAATTCTACAGTCAGAAGTACTCCTACTTACACAAGGCCACTGGAGTAGGCTGTTCTCCTCCAGTTAGTAACCCACACTCAGTGTAAGTTTACTTTGAGAAATGCCCCCAGTAACATTTAGAGACTGGAATTTGTTATTCCCCTTTGGCTGGGAACCCACAGTCTGTAATATTCGAATTGAAAGATGTTCCCGAAATCACATTGTCACCGTCCCTTCAGGCTATTGACACACACACACACACAATACAGTTGGACAGTGCAAGATATTCCCAGTAAAACTTGCAATTGAGTTCATGAGTATTCTGCTGTTAGTGCTGAACACTTACTACAATACTGCATTTACAGTGAGCTGTGAAAAGCAAGAAAACTGGGCCAGAAAATATCATTCCAGCAGTAACCCCCACTCAGTCCAATTCGGCAATGACACATCCTCCCAGCAACGTGAGGCCACAGCAATCAGAGGGTCCCAGCCTGAGCTTCGTCATCCCCATTCAGTACAATTCCATGATCAGTAATACCTTCACTTAGAGGGATTCCTGGACATCTGGATCAGTAGAACACAACATTCTCGAAATGCCATGGTGAGTTACTGATCTCCGGACTTCCCCAAAGCCTACAAGACACAAATCAGGAGTGTGATGGAATATTCTGTACTTTCCTGGATGAGCTCAGCCCAACAATTCTCAAGAGGCTTCACACAATCCAGGACAATTCAGGCCATAGGATTCGCATTGCATCCACAAGTATCCTCTCCCTCCATCACCGACGCTCAGTAGCTGCAGTGTGAAACATCTACAAGATGCACTGCAGAAATTCACTAAAGCTCCTCAAACAGAAACCTTCCAAACCCACGACCAGTTCCAGCTAGAAGGACAAGGGCATCATATATATGGGAACTCTAAAAGCTTCAGGTTCCATTCCAAACCACTCACCATTCTGACAGAGAAATATATCGCCATTCTTTCACTGTTGTTGGGGCAAAATCCTGGAATTCCCTCCCTAATGGCATTGTGGGTCAGCCCATAGGAGGTGGGCTGCAGTGGTTCAAGAAGGCAGCTCACCACCATCTTCTCAAGGGCAACTAGGGATGGACAATAAATTCTGACCAGCCAGTGATGCCCACATCCTACACCAATTAACATATAGAGTCATAGTCATAGATTCCTACAGCACAAAGACTGGCCCTTTGGCCTAAATTGAGCCATGCCTATCAAAATGCTAACCCCATTTTCCGGTACTCAGCTCATATCCTTTTAATCCTTTCTGATCCACATATTCATCAAAATACCTCTTCAATCTTAATGTAAATGGCTCAACCACTTCCTCTGACAACTCATTCCATATGCATATCACCCTCTGTGTAAAAAACGTTGCCCCTTAGATTCCCTGTTATTCTTTCCTCTCTAACCTTAAACTGATGCTCTCGGGTTATCAATTCACAACCATGGGAAAAAAATGGAGTGCATTTACCCTGTCATGCCTCTCATGATCTTGGACACCTCTATAAGATCCCCAAGATTGGAGTGGTGCTGGAAAAGCACAGCAGGTCAGGCAGCATCCAAGGAGCAGGAAATATTGACATTTCGGGCAAAAGCCCTTCATCGGGAATGGATGAAGGGATTTTGCCTGAAACATCAATTTTTCCTGCTCCTTGGATGCTGCCTGACCTGCTGTGCTTTTTCAGCACCACTCTAATCTTGACTCTAAGTTCGTGAATCTGCAGTACCCACTTCTGCCTATTAGATCCCCCCCCCCACCACCCCTCAGTCTCTTATGCTTTTAAAAAAGAAGTCCACCAACAAAATCCCTTCACATCAGGGAATGAGAAACACCAGGTGGCACTGAGAGATGGATTGTTACAAAACCCCTCTGACCGATAGCAGGATTTGAACTACCACAAAGAGAGAGAGAGACAGACAGAGAGAGAGTTGTCTTGCTAAACACTTTCTTGGCCAGCGAGGGTCCATACTCAGTCAAACTCCATCATTGTGGCCTCAGTGCAAACCCATTCTGTACAGTATGGAGGAACAGACAATGTTGCACATGACTGAGGAGCCTCTTAATTGACAAACTATTCACTCAAAACTCAGTCAGTGAGGATTCTATTTTCTGGCATTGGGATTTTCTTTGCTACATGGAAATAAAATAATTACCATTAATACCACTGAAATAAGTCTGATTTAATGCAATAAATATGATTTAATACAACTTACATTGTCCCAAGACTTACCAGGAATACCAACACAGGCAAGGATGGTGTAGTATACTTTTCTGACCATTTGCCTTGGAAGATGCATTTTGTTGCTTGTGGAACAATCTCTCCTTTCCTGGTGCTGGGAATCTGTCAGATTTGGAGAATTCGCTGGGTATTGGAGCTGACACAGTTCCACAGTCTTTATTTTATGTTGTGTGGTATCTCCACCGGGAAACTGTGATCACATCTTCATTTTGAACAAACAGATTACGACAACATGTTTATTTTAATGATGTGATACCCGTGAGATTTAGGTCTCTCCTGAATACCCCAAAAACTGCATTAATCTTATCCCATTGGGGATCAAATGTTAATTGCAAATTATCTTCAAACAACAAGATTTGTATTATTTCAAACAATATCACTCCCATCAAAATCTGAATAATTTTTGATTGTTTTTTCAGTGATGCCCTTCATTTTGCTGAGGCTACTCAGTCATTCAGTACCTCATGTTGTAAAGCCTCTTGCAATCTCGTCTACTGCACACTGTTCTCCCACTGCTTCCCTTGTTCATTCCAACTCATTTGGGAAATTAGACCTGTGATCGAGCACTCTAATACAAAACCTTAAGCTGATGCTGATCACAGCAACAGGTAGAAACTAGAAGAGGTAAGATTTTCACAAAATAAATACAAAAAAATCCAAAACGAATCCAGATCCTTCCCTTCAGAATCGTCGGATGGCAGAATCACATAAAACAGCAGAGGGCCTTCAGCCTATCGGATTTGTTCTGCCAAAATTACATTACTTCCACTTTCATCGCTTGGCTCATTGCCTTGAATGATATGACAGTTCAAGTGTTAATACAAGTACATTTTAAAGGTTGTGAAGTTTCCCATCTGAACCACCTTCCCGGGCAGTGCAATGCAGGCCCCTGCCATCCTCTGGGTGGGAAGATCTTTCCTCATGTTCCCTCTAAACCTCCTGTGTTCCAGCTTATTATCCGCCCTTGAAAAAGGGGAGCAACTGTTTTCTACTCACCCTGTCCACACCCCTTAGTATTATACACCCTGATCACTGCTCTAAAGAAAGCAGCCTGAGCTTATCCAGCCTCTCTCTTCACAGCGACATTGCTACAGCTCAAGCAACATTCTGCTGAATCTCCTTTGCACTCCCTCCCTTGCAATCACATCCTTCCCATCGTGCAGTGACCAGGACTGTACACAATACTCAGACTGTGACCCAAACAAAGCAGCACCTCCCTGCTCTTATAATCGATGACTCGATTCGAAAGGGCATGTGTCCTGTCTGCCTTCTTTACCCTATTAACCTGTCCTGCTGCCTTCAAGGATCTGTTAACAATCACCTCAAGATCTTTCTGTTCCTCTAAGTGTCCTGGTGTCCTGCCATTTATTGAGTGTTGCCTTGTCTTGTGACTTCTTCCAAAGTGTGTCACCTCACATTTATCAGGGTTAAATTTCATCTGCCACTGATTTGCCCGTCTGACCAATCCGTCTGGATCTATCTACAACCAATGACTATTTCTCTCGCTGCCAACTACTCGGTCAATATTTGTGTAATATGCAAACGTATGTATCATCACCAACCGCCCCTTGTACCTACCCCCACACCACCATACCTACCCTGCATGCCCCGAGTGATCCCACCCCCTCCGCACACAAACATACACCTTTATCAATGTCATTTGTGATTATCACAAAGAATGAGTCACCCAGCACTGAGAGCTGTGGAACACCATTGGACACCAGCTTCCAGTTACCCAAACAGCCTTCTATCAACACCCTCTGTTTTCACTGACTGAACCCATTTTAGAGCCAAGTTGCCAAGTTACTCCGGATGCCACGTGTTTTTACCTTCGTTATCTCCCACGTGGGTCCTGGTCAAAGGCTTTACTGAACTCCATACAACCTACAGCAATTGGCCTACTCTCATCTACACACCTGGTCACCTCCTCAAAAAGTTCCACCAGATTGGTTTGGCATGACCCTACTCTGACAAAGCTGTGCTGACTCTCCATGATCAGATTGGTTTGGTATGACCCTACTCTGACAAAGCTGTGCTGACTCTCCATGATCAGATTGGTTTGGTATGACCCGACTCTGACAAAGCTGTGCTGACTCTCCATGATCAGATTGGGTTTGGCATGGCCCTACTCTGACAAAGCTGTGCTGACTCTCCATGATCAGATTGGTTTGGCATGGCCCTACTCTGACAAAGCTGTGCTGACTCTCCATGATCAGAGTGGTTTGGCATGGCCCTACTCTGACAAAGCTGTGCTGACACTCCATGATCAGATTGGTTTGGTATGACCCTACTCTGACAAAGCTGTGCTGACTCTCCATGATCAGATTGGTTTGGTATGACCCTACTCTGACAAAGCTGTGCTGCCTCTCCATGATCAGATTGGGTTTGGCATGACCCTACTCTGACAAAGCTGTGCTGACTCTCCATGATCAGATTGGTTTGGTATGACCCTACTCTGACAAAGCTGTGCTGACTCTCCATGATCAGATTGGGTTTGGTATGACCCTACTCTGACAAAGCTGTGCTGACTCTCCATGATTAGATTGGTTTGGTATGACCCTACTCTGATAAAGCTGTGCTGACTCTCCATGATCAGATTGGTTTAGCATGGCCCTACTCTGTCAAAGCTGTGCTGACTCTCCATGATCAGATTGGGTTTGGCATGACCCTACTCTGACAAAGCTGTGCTGACTCTCCATGATCAGATTGGTTTGGTATGGCCCTACTCTGACAAAGCTGTGCTGACTCTCCATGATCAGATTGGTTTGGCATGACCCTACTCTGACAAAGCTGTGCTGACTCTCCATGATCAGATTGGTTTGGTATGGCCCTACTCTGACAATGCTGTGCTGACTCTCCATGATCAGATTGGTTTGGTATGGCCCTACTCTGACAAAGCTGTGCTGACTCTACATGATCAGATTGGTTTAGCATGGCCCTACTCTGACAAAGTTGTGCTGACTCTCCATGATCAGATTGGTTTGGTATGGCCCTACTCTGACAAAGCTGTGCTGACTCTCCATGATCAGATTGGTTTGGCATGGCCCTACTCTGACAACGCTGTGCTGACTCTCCATGATCAGATTGGTTTGGCATGGCCCTACTCTGACAAAGCTGTGCTGACTCTCCATGATCAGATTGGGTTTGTCATGGCCCTACTCTGACAAAGCTGTGCTGACTCTCCATGATCAGATTGGTTTGGTATGGCCCTACTCTGACAAAGCTGTGCTGACTCTCCATGATCAGATTGGTTTGGTATGGCCCTACTCTGACAAAGCTGTGCTGACTCTCCATGATCAGATTGGTTTGGCATGGCCCTACTCTGACAACGCTGTGCTGACTCTCCATGATCAGATTGGTTTGGTATGGCCCTACTCTGACAAAGCTGTGCTGACTTTACATGATCAGATTGGTTTGGCATGACCCTACTCTGACAACGCTGTGCTGACTCTCCATGATCAGATTGGTTTGGCATGACCCTACTCTGACAACGCTGTGCTGACTCTCCATGATCAGATTGGTTTGGTATGGCCCTACTCTGACAAAGCTGTGCTGACTCTACATGATCAGATTGGTTTAGCATGGCCCTACTCTGACAAAGTTGTGCTGACTCTCCATGATCAGATTGGTTTGGTATGGCCCTACTCTGACAAAGCTGTGCTGACTCTCCCTGATCAGATTGGTTTGGCATGACCCTACTCTGACAAAGCTGTGCTGACTCTCCATGATCAGATTGGTTTGGTATGGCCCTACTCTGACAAAGCTGTGCTGACTCTCCATGATCAGATTGGGTTTGTCATGGCCCTACTCTGACAAAGCTGTGCTGACTCTCCATGATCAGATTGGTTTGGTATGGCCCTACTCTGACAAAGCTGTGCTGACTCTCCATGATCAGATTGGTTTGGTATGGCCCTACTCTGACAAAGCTGTGCTGACTCTCCATGATCAGATTGGGTTTGGCATGGCCCTACTCTGACAAAGCTGTGCTGACTCTCCATGATCAGATTGGGTTTGGCATGGCCCTACTCTGACAAAGCTGTGCTGACTCTCCATGATCAGATTGGTTTGGTATGGCCCTACTCTGACAAAGCTGTGCTGACTCTCCATGATCAGATTGGTTTGGTATGGCCCTACTCTGACAAAGCTGTGCTGACTCTCCATGATCAGATTGGTTTGGTATGGCCCTACTCTGACAAAGCTGTGCTGACTCTCCATGATCAGATTGTTTTGACATGACCCTACTCTGACAAAGCTGTGCTGACTCTCCATGATCAGATTGGTTTGGTATGGCCCTACTCTGACAAAGCTGTGCTGACTCTCCATGATCAGATTGGTTTGGTATGGCCCTACTCTGACAAAGCTGTGCTGACTCTCCATGATCAGATTGGTTTGGTATGACCCTACTCTGACAAAGCTGTGCTGACTCTCCATGATCAGATTGGTTTGGTATGACCCTACTCTGACAAAGCTGTGCTGACTCTCCATGATCAGATTGGTTTGACATGACCCTACTCTGACAAAGCTGTGCTGACTCTCCATGATCAGATTGGTTTGGCATGGCCCTACTCTGACAAAGCTGTGCTGACTCTCCATGATCAGATTGGTTTGGCATGGCCCTACTCTGACTAAGCTGTGCTGACTCTCCATGATCAGATTGGTTTGGCATGGCCCTACTCTGACAAAGCTGTGCTGACTCTCCATGATCAGATTGGTTTGGTATGGCTCTACTCTGACAAAGCTGTGCTGACTCTCCATGATCAGAGTGGTTTGGCATGGCTCTACTCTGACAAAGCTGTGCTGACTCTCCATGATCAGATTGGTTTGGTATGGCCCTACTCTGACAAAGCTGTGCTGACTCTCCATGATCAGATTGGTTTGGCATGGCCCTACTCTGACAAAGCTGTGCTGACTCTCCATGATCAGAGTGGTTTGGCATGGCCCTACTCTGACAAAGCTGTGCTGACTCTCCATGATCAGATTGGTTTGGCATGGCCCTACTCTGACAAAGCTGTGCTGACTCTCCATGATCAGATTGGGTTTGGTATGACCCTACTCTGACAAAGCTGTGCTGACTCTCCATGATCAGATTGGGTTTAGCATGGCCCTACTCTGACAAAGCTGTGCTGACTCTCCATGATCAGATTGGTTTGGTATGACCCTACTCTGACAAAGCTGTGCTGACTCTCCATGATCAGATTGGTTTGGCATGGCCCTACTCTGACAAAGCTGTGCTGACTCTCCATGATCAGATTGGTTTGGTATGGCCCTACTCTGACAAAGCTGTGCTGACTCTCCATGATCAGATTGGTTTGGTATGGCCCTACTCTGACAAAGCTGTGCTGACTCTCCATGATCAGATTGGTTTAGCATGGCCCTACTCTGACAAAGCTGTGCTGACTCTCCATGATCAGATTGGTTTGGTATGGCCCTACTCTGACAAAGCTGTGCTGACTCTCCATGATCAAACCGTGTCTCTTGAAATTGAGATTAATTCCCTACTTTGAAATTTTCTCGAACAGCTTCTCTGACACTGATATAACACACACTGGTCTGTTATTCCTGGTCTAGCTTTATTGCCTTTTTTGAAAAGCTTGATTTGAATTGATTTGATTTATTTATTGTCATGTGCACCAAATTACAGCGAAAAATCTTTGTTTATGAGCAAAACAGGCAGATCATAGTAAGCAAGGATGTACAGATTAGAAACACTGAGATAGAAGCATAAAGGTAACATTGCACAGCACCTGCGACTCAACAGTGACCCTGCACCGCTGTCTGTCCCCGCAGTGACCCTGCACAGCCATGTGACCCAGTAGTGATCCTGCACAGCCATGTGATCCAGCAGTGATCCTGCACCACTGTCTGACCCCGCAGTGACCCTGCACAGCCGTGTGACCCAGCAGTGACCCTGCACAGCCACCTGACCCAGCAGTGACCATGCACAGCCATCTGACCCTGCAATGACCCTGCACAGTCGTGTGACCCAGTAGTGACCCTATACAGCCGTGTGACCCAGCAGTGACTGCACAGCCATGTGATCCAGCAGTGACCCTGCACCACTGTCTGACCCCGCAGTGACCTTGCACAGCCGTGTGACCCAGCAGTGACCCTGCACAGCCACCTGACCCTGCAGTGACCCTGCACAGTCGTGTGACCCAGTAGTGACCCTATACAGCCGTGTGACCCTGCACTGACTGCACAGCCATGTGACCCAGCAGTGACCCTGCACAGCCATGTGAGCCAGCAGTGACCCTCCACAGCCGTGTGACCCAGCAGTGACCCTGCACAGCCACCTGACCCAGCAGTGACCCTGCACAACTGTGTGACCCAGCAGTGACCCTGCACAGTTGTGGGACTCAGTAGTGACCCTATACAGCCGTGTGACCCAGCAGTGACTGCACAGCCATGTGAGTCAGCAGTGACCCTGCACATCCGTGTGACCCAGCAGTGACCCTGCACAGCCACCTGACCCTGCAGTGACCCTGTACAGCCGTGTGTCCCAGCAGTGACCCTGCACAGCCATGTGACCCTGCACAGCCATGTGACCCAGCAGTGACCCTGGACAGCCATGTGACCCAGCAGTGACCCTGTACTACTGTCTGACCCCGCAGTGACCTTGCACAGCCGTGTGTCCCAGCAGTGACTCTGCACAGCCATCTGACCCAGCAGTGACAATGCACAGCCGTGTGACCCAGCAGTGACCATGCACAGCCCTTGTGACCCTGCAGTGATCCTGCATCACTGTTTGACCCTGCAGTGACATGGAGTTCAGTCTCAGAAAAACAAACAGTGAAATTCACAGCTGTGGAGAAAACTCACTGCAGGGGAACTACTCACCTTGTTTGAAAAATCCTTCCTTACACCTCTTTTTAAATCTACAATAATGAATTGAATGGGGCTTTTGTGCATATGCTTTATTGAGATCTCTCTTGATTAATTTAAAAAAATAAAACACAGGTACCAAGTTATCCGAGGGCAGTGTTTTTCGAGCAGCAAGACTGGGCTATTTTCTCGGTGTGTGGATTGTTCAAGTGCAGTAATGGCCTTTGGGAGAGTGATGTCCTCTTCTTGTTGGACGTGGGAGATTAGGGATAGTTTCCATAGTACTGGGAATGATGTTTCTACAAAGTATGTCTTGTTGCAAATCCTATCAGATTGCCTACCTTTGTAGGTTGGAGCGACCGTTAGAGGCAATGAGGAATTTACAGGAGCTAAGGGGTGTGATGGATGACAGTTGCAGGGAGGGAGATAAACCAAAGATTCAGTCAGCGAGATGGGGGACCTCCAGGAAAGGTAAGAGAGGGAGGCAGGTCATACAGGGCCCTCCTGTAAAAATCCCCACCTCAAACAAGTATACTGGTTTATACTGTACACAAACATGAGAGAGAGAGAGTACGTGAACACGAGAAAGATTTTGTGCGAAAGCTAGAGAGAGTGTGCAAATGCAAGAGAGAGAGAGAGAAAGTGTGTGCAAATACAAGAGAGATAGTTTATGTCAACGGGAGAGAGAGAGAGTTGACGCGAATGTGAGAGAGAGTGTGCGCAAATGTAAGAGAGAGTGCGCGAAGGCGAGAGGAAGTGGGTGTGCGTGAGAGAGAGAGAGTACACATGTGTGCAAGGGGAAGAGTGTGTTCATGACCGAGACATTCTGTGCGTGTGCAAAAGAGAGTGTATGTATGAAAGCAGGAGTGTGCATATGTGAGAGAGAGAGTGCGTGTGTATGTGTCAGAAAGGTTGTGTGGGTGCACTCAAGGGAGTGTGTCTTCGAGAAAGTGTGCTAGAGAGAGCATGTGAGAGAATGTGTGCGAAAGAGAGCATGTGACAAAGAGAGAGTGTGTGTACCTGCATTAGAGAAAGAGACTGTGTGTAGGTGAAAGACAGTGTGCAAACAAGGGCAAGAGTGTGCTCAAGAGAGTGTGTGCATGTGAGAGGAAGAGCGTGTCTTTGTAAGAGAGTATCCCTGTGCGAGAGAGACAGAGAGCATGCATGCACAAGGGAAAGAGTGTCTGAGTGCATGAGAGAGAATGAGCGTGTGCGAAAGAGTGTGTGCGAGGGAGAGTATGTGACAGAGAGCGATTGTGTGCCTGTATGAGTGAAAGACACTGCACAGGTGACAGAGAAAGAGAGTGTATGCGAGCAAGAGTGCACGATAGAGTGTGTGCGTGTGAGAGAGTGCATCCTTGTAAGAGAGTGTCCCTGTACAGGAGAAACAGAGTGCATGTGTGAACAGGAGAAGGTTTGTGTGTGTGCATGAGAGAGTGTGAGCATGTGCACATGCAAGAGAGATAGAGTGTGTGAGAGAGATAGTGTGTGCAAAAGACAGTGGGTGCAAGAGAGAGAGATTGCATGTGAGAGAGAGAAAGTATGTGCATGTTGGAAACAAATCTGGAAGAGTTGATAGTTGTTTATAATCTGCAGTAATTTACAGAAACAAGCTGGAATGAAATCTGCAAGTGGTAATAGTTGTTTATGATCAGCATGGTGTTCCAGGGACATGCAGGAATGAAACTGAAAAGAGAATAATAGTTGTTTGTAATCTGCATGATGTTCCAGAGAGTATCAGGAATGAAATCTGGAAGAGGTAATGGTTGTTTATGGTCTGCAGGCTGTTACAGAGACTATCATGAGTGAAATCTGGAAGAGGTAATAGCAGTCTGACCCACTTGTGGGGAGAAGGCATAGTGTTTCGAGTCCCGTGATAGAATTCTGTCGTTTATTGATTTATCCTCAGGCTCCAGTATTGGTCACCTGATTTCCTGGTATATCTCACTGATCTAGAATTGGTTGGACTATATTCAACTGCAGACGTTAAAACATTAATCACTGCTTTTGGGAGAGTTACCTGTATACTGCGGGGAAATGTTCACCATCTGGTCAGTTGGCCAAAAACCTGTGAAATGGAATTCCATCTGGAGATTGGTGAGATTCAGGAAGAGGTCACTTGTTACGGATCTGTCATCCTTTCTACAGACAGGTCAACATGAAACTACAGAGAGATCTGAGCTGTCCCCTCAAGCAACATATTGCCCTGTTCCATGAACAATGAAAGTAGATGTAATTTTGAGCAAATCGGTTACAATTCTTGTCCAGAATTCCATGTGAGACAATCTATTTCACTGGATTCACCTTTGCCAAGCCTGTGATTTATGGAATGTTACTAAATTGGAAAAGTTGCTGGTCAGTAATTAAATAATCTGTCAGTCAGTTAGGTTTCCAATAGAGTTAGGGGATTCCAATATTTCTTTCTTTTGTTTGTATTTTATCGATAGTGTGGAGTAAAGTGTGTTTTGCTTCAAGCCTGGCAGTTTAAACAATTGAATTACAATGCCTTACACTTACCTTTTAGAGAATTTTTTTTCTTTAAAAAGGCCTGGGCCATTTTCTTAATATATTTTCGGTGGGTTTGGTTTGTTTCATAACATCCTCAATGTCTGTGAATAAATGTGCCCACAATCCTGAACAATGACATGTACAGAACAGAGGAGGAGACACAGACACATTGATCATTATTACCTCGGACAGGAGTTATTTAGGAATGATATTCCTTAGACCGGACACTATTAGAAAATGAACATTTCCCAGGAGACTAACAAAGGTCACTAACAGAGCAGGAGCTGGAGAGTCAGGAACAGAATAACAGGGACAGTCCGCTCTGTTCACTGACCCTTCACCCCTCAGTGAATCCAGTGCCAGGAATGACTGCTATTATTCAGACTGACAGAATGTGATCAGATGCACACACTGACCTTCCACATCATCAATATCGCCCAGCACCCACCCTGTCTCAGCTCATCTGCCCCTCTGCCATCTTCAATATTATAATCGGGGCAGCATTAAGTGCCGTGCTTTGAGCTGAGCGGTCTTACCTTCTGTACTCTCTCTCTAAACGGCTCCAATCCTCCCCTGATCCCTCTCCGGTTTAAGATGCTCCTTGACATCTGCCCCAATGAATGAGGTAGACCGTCACCTGACCCAATATCCCCTTCCGTGGGTCAACGTCTCTGGGATTACAAACACAGTCCTGCAGATCCTGGAGAGCTGAACCCCAACATGGAGATTGTTGGGGAAACTCAGCAGGCCCGACAGGATCTGTGGGGAGAAAGCAGAGGGAACTTTTTAAGTCCAGTGATTCTCCTTCAGAGCTGAGGGATTCTGATGCGGATGCTGCCAGACTTGTTGAGCTTCGCCAGCTATTTCTGTTTTTATTTTAATTCAATTGGTGATGATGTCGGTGTTGTTAAGTGTGTTGGAGAATAGCGAGCATCCAGCTGGCACGGGGATGGGGGTATAGTGGGCAGCATTGCTGCCTTCCAAGCAGTTGGTATGGGTTCAGTTCTCAGCCATTGCATGAAATGAAGTCAATGAGATCCATCTGTCAGAAGTTTTCCAAACATTTTAGGATGGGATACCAGCTGCTGTTACACTTCCAGAGCTGGCAAAAATCTGAGTGATTCTCTAAATGGTTACTTCAACAGGGAGTGATTAATCCAGGAGAGTCAGCATGGGTTTCTTAGTGAAGGTTGTACCTTGCTCAATTTGAGAGAATATTTTTGAAGGAAAAAGATTGATCGATGGAGAGAGTGTTTGTGATGGGGATAAAATGGATGATAGGAATCGTGCTGCATTTGCGTGTCTGGATAAAATCAGTGAGGAGAGTGTTAGACCCTCTGATCTAAGCTGGTTCAAGCATCCTTCAGGTACAACGTTGATTGGGCTTCACTGAGACAAACCCGAAACGCCGTGTAGCTGCTTTCCGTGCTGTCGTCTGTCTACAAGTCCCTGGCTCTATCTGACAGTGTGTTCAACAAGGGAAACTGACAGGTTACATTGGTCATGGTGAAAGGTAAGGACGGACTGGTGATGCCTGGCAAAGGAACCAATTGTCAATGAGGAAATAGGATTTGTGCCACAATCTGTCCGACACTGACATTTGCATTCTCCTTTTTTAGCATCGTCTGGTTAACTCAGGGAAATAAAATGGGGAATTACCGGGAATTAGAGTACATTTAATGAAAGGTAGGTTGTGAAATTAGCCAGGTTATCAGCACAGAGAGCCCTCACAAATACAATGTGTGTATTATTTTGTTCAGTACTATAACAGCTGTAGCATTCTATGATTCTGAATTATGATGGATTGTTCCAAATCTCCACCTCCCCTTCAACTGCTGTAACGGGCTGTAATTTCTCTGTTCCTGCAGACACAGTTGGAACTGAAGGAACCTGGGCAATTTCAAAAGGCCACACCATGACAATGTCTCCACCAGGGTGAGGTGTTTCTGGCCAGATTGATAACAATGTTAGCTGCCAATTACACAGAGGTAGGGTTCTATTGAGCAGATTTGGCACAAAGTCAGAGTGAGGTAATGGTGTTCCCAGTGTCTCGCTGATGTGAACAGATCAAATAGCACATTGTGGTGCACTGTGTGTGGCAGTTTGAGAGGAACCACTCCAGCAGAATGACACATTCCCCGCTGACAGTGTCTCGATCTTGAAAGCCCACAATTATGTGTAACTCGAGCCAGTGCAAAGGCTGCCCCTTCCATTCCAAATGACCTGCCAGTCTGAAACAAGTTAATTTCTGTCACTGTTGTACAGGGCACCAAGTGCGTCCCATTCCCAATGTGGTTCAATGCTATCCGCTTCTCCCTGGGCCAGGGCAGATTCTCTTTGGTTTCTCGGCTTCTGGTTTGGGACATGGAGGTTCCATCTGTGCTCCCAATATGACCTGACCTGCCAAACATTTCTGAGCCAATACTGATGTCAGCAACTGCTTATGAATTGGGGCCCTGAAGTACTTGGGGATATGCTGCACTTATTCTGTCGCATATAGACCTGAGCACCGAACTTTCCAAGGGATGTGTGAACGCTGCACATCTTTAAAAGAATTGTCCCAGAATGTGGATATCAGCTATGTTGATAGCTTGGAGAAGCTGGGCATTTCTGTTTCGTTTGGAAGAGATTTTATTAAATAGATGTCCTCAAACGTGTGGGTCATCTGGCCCAATAAAATGGAGTTAAGCTACCCCCCTCCCAGAGAGGAGGAAGGCAAACGGACACTCAGGTTATTGTCAAAAGAGCAAATGGCAGAATGAGATGATTCCAAAAACAAAAACAAAGAACACTTTGTGAGGAGCTAAAATGATCCATCTGAGCCTGGTTTGGAACTAGATTATACCAGAACGGTATTGGATCAGCAACTGGGAAAAGGAAATCCATGCCACGGCAGGAGGGTGACAATGAGGGGACCTGAATTTCTCCAACACAGAGATGGGACGGACATGGTACAATGACAGGTCAACTACATTCCTACAGGTAATCTAGGATATGGGAATTATCTGAGACATGGGTAATGACAGCCCATGGTAGAGCTACGGTAGAGGGCTCGCTAATGTCAGGGATTCATACAATAAATGGCCATGACTGACATCACGGAGACAATGTGAGGTACATTCCCTCAACACCAAGCTGCTGGACAAAAATCCAACACAAATTAGAAAGCAAATTTCGCTGTTAGTGGGGCATTCAGGAAGAGGAAAACAGGGTTGATGCAGCAAACAAAATCACATCCATCCACCAGAAAGCAATGTAATCTCTTTATGTGAAGGCAGCATTATTACAACAGCAGGCTGCCTCTCTGTTCATAAAGTGGCGACAATTACTGGGTTTTCTAATGAGACAGCGGCTACACATCCTTAACGTTATATGATCCGGCCTTGAAGTTCCTATTTGCATTGGTACAGAGCTCCATGATGTACAGTGAATGGACTAGTAAAGGGGCAGTGTCCCCAGCTCTGGGCCGCTGGCCCTGGCTTCAAGTTCTGTCTTTTCCATCGGTGCAGTGTTACATCTCTGAGCAGATTGATTAAAAACTGTCTCCAGAGAGTTGACAAATTGGAGGAATGCATCCAACAACAATTAACACAGTTTCCAATGATGATTCTTCCCTCGATGAGGTCATACCTTCCCTGTCACAATCCAATTTCAGTGATAAACATCTTCTACCAACTGGGAATGATAAAGCTGTCATCATCAGAGCTGCAACACCAATCTCCCAGTGGAGATCACACAGAATATAATGGAAACACGAAGAGAATGTAACACCGCAGAGTTTAATGCTTGCATTTTTATGTGTAAGATTAAAGGATGACCACTCTGCATTTAAAATGCATTGGCCAATTGACTTATCCAGGAAAGTTTTCTACATGGTTTTTCCATCATTCGTGTTCCTGGGAAGTGCTTCTAATTATTTACAATTTGTGGATGAGATCTCCTCTGTTTTTCCTTGTTAATTAAGAGATTTGCGTTCGCGTGTAATATTCAGTGTTATCCCAATCCGTTGTTGTAATATCACAGTTACATTTTATATTTTATTGTCGTTTTATTGCTTTACTCCATGATTACCCTTAGTCAAATGTTATGAACTCCTGAGTCGCACCTTAGACTGGAGGCTACCTTCAGGGAAGGAGTTATTGGAAATGTCAGCAAGTATAGAACTGCAATGGATCTTGGTCAGTCAGTGCAGTGGATCTCATAAACGCAGTGTTCCCACATTCCTGCGTGTATCTGTGTTTGTGCAGTTGTATTGATAGCAGCACATTTCCTCCTTCCTACTTTAGGGAGCACTACAGTAAAAGGGTTTTGAGCTGGTTAATCTCCTTTACACCGTGTGGGTTTCAGATTCTGTTAGCTCTGAATGTTGGATGTTCAGAATCCGCTGTCGGCTTGGGTAACTGTTGAGGAGCACGGATTGACCTTTCCAATTATGGGAGTGATGAAGATTTGAGGAATAATTTTCTTCTTATAGAATCATGCAGCACAGAAACGGCCCCTTTGTCAACTCCTCCATCCTGACCAGATGTCGCAAATTAACCTAATCCCATTTGCCAGCATTTGGCCCATATCCTTCGAAATCCTTCCTGTTCATATACCCATGCCTTTTAAATGTTTTAATTTTACCCACCATCACCACTGCCTCTCACAGCTCGTTCCATCCATGTCTCGGTTCAAAGCTGTAACCTGCAGTGGGGCCTGCTGTTTGTGGATGGAGGGTGTCCCTATGGGGACAGACAAGTGTAACGGTCAGGTGTACATTCTCGGGTTCCAAAATATAGGATCGAAATAGAATTAAAAATAAATACCCAGTTCCCTCGAACTTGTTAAACATTGGATTTTTCATGACATTCCTCATTCCGCTTCCCCTGTCCCACCTGCAAGTAGTTTTATTTTTCTGAATGAGTACAGAGCTGCACACTGAGGATGACTTTCCTTTCTGACCGTGGCTATCCGCTCGACTGTAAAATATACAACAAACATGAACATTCCTTAAACCCACAGTGGGCATGGCCCATTCTCAGTGAGAGAGCAAATCATTTCCTGTCAAATGACCCTTGACGATTTCCCATGGCTTCCCCCCGAATGTTCAGGTTGGATAATATTTATTAGATTCCAGTTCTCCGCCATTCTGAATGGTATAGCTCCCCCACCCCATAATCCGTCACTAATCCTGGGTGTTCCTGCTTTACCTCTGATTCTGGAACAATTGGCAGCTGTTGGAACCGCTTATCCTTCTGTTGCTGTCTGCTGGATAAACTGGAGGGTTTTTAAATCTCTCTTTCCTACAACACAGTTCATAGCTTCACCTGGCTAATCCCAGACTGTTCCTTTACCTTCCCCCACTTTGACAGTGATCCTGGATTTATTTTTCGGGAATGAAGCTGGGCTGACCTCTCAGTGAGGAAGCATTTTGCAGGCAGTAATCATAACTCAAGATTAACATGGAAAAAGGCAAGGACGAGGGGGAAATCAAAGTTCTAAACTGTGGGAATAAGATCGGGTGTGATTAGACCGAGAGCAGAAACTTTTAAGTAAATCCATGTCAGAGCAGTGGGATGTATTGAAGATGGAAACAGGGAAATTACAGGGTCACAATGTTCAATGAAAGATAAAAGGTGGTACTCGGAAATGCTGTGAACTCTGCATATCAGGGGATTTCCAGGATAAGTTCACTGGTATGCAAAAATTGTTGGAAAATGGAATTCAATCCATGAATGTGAGCTGATGCACTTGGCGGGACACAAAACCCAAGGGATATATAATGAATATAGAAACCTGGGAAACACTGAATCAGAGGGATCTTGGTGCACATGAAGATCTTAAGGCAGTAGGACAGGTCGATGAAATGGTTGAGAAGGTATTGGGATATTTTGGCTTTTAAATGCGAGACATAGAGTTTAGGAGCAGGGACAATATGTTGGCACTGTATAAAATATTGGCTAGGCTACAGCTAGAATGTTGGAGTACTTTGATTGTCTGAAAGAAGGTGGAGACTTTCCTGGAAGACTCCAAGGTAGTAATGTTTTGGGTATGAAGGGAGATGGGATGGACTGGGATTGTTTTCCTTGGAGCAGGGGAGATTGATAGGGGGAATCATTTAAAAGTATATTGTTATAAGGGGCATAGACAGCACAGAAGGAAATATGTTTTCCCCTTTGTGGTCTGGTTTGAGTTTTCCACCGGAAGTGTTGTGACAATGTGGAACTTACTTCCTGTCAGGGTAGTAGAAGCAGATCCCCGATAGCATAGAACTCTTTAAATGTGCACTTGGAATGCCCGGGTTATGGACCTAATGGTGGAAAACTGGATGAGAATTCTGAGGCAATTGTTTCGTGGATTCTATCGGGCAAAGTGCATTTTTATTTTCTGTGCAGTAAGTCTCTATGTCTCCAAACTTTCTCCAACTCCCAGCTGGACCATTGTCTTTTCAACCAATACTTCCCCCAGAGCCATTGACTCCAACAATGATCCTGATTGCAATTATCCCAAACTCTGTTACTGTTCGGGGTATCTTTCATTGTTGCAGCATCTCTGCCATTTCAGCAACTTTCCCAGTGATGCAGCATTCCATGCCAGTGCCTTTGAAATTGTAGCAACCCCCCCCCCCCCCCGCCCCCCCCCCAACATTGAGCAAGCCATCCTCAGGCATTTCACACTGTTTAGCTATAGACACCATGCAATGTGTCTTGCCTCACAAGGTATTCCACAGGCTCTGCTGATAGACAGGGTTACTCTTCCATCATCTCTGTTGTTTACCGTTTTTTCTGAACCATGAGTTGATTTGATAGAATTTATTATTATATTGTCACGTTTACCTCTGTATTGTGTGGGGAAAAAAAAACTTGTTCTGTTTGCAGTGCCGCGAATATTCCATGGAAAGACACAAAGGCCATCGGGTGATTGAACAGAGTGAGGGATACAGAGTTACAGCTGCAAGGAAGGTGCATAAGAAGCAAGATCAAAATTAGGTTGAAACTTTGAGAGGTCCATTCAGAATTCAAAGAACTATGGGGACGAAGCTAGTCTTGAACATAGTGTTCTCTGTGTTTATGGTTTTGTATCTCCGAACTGACGCTCGAGGTTGAAGGAGAGTTTAACCGGGGTGGGAGGGTCTTTAATGGTGTTGGCTGGCTTTCTCCGGCAACAAGAAATGTACATTCAGTCAACGGATGGAAGGTTGGCTTGTGTCTGATCTGGCCTGTGTTCACAACTCTCTGTAGTTACTTTCAATTTAGATACCTGTCCACAAGAAATCTTCTGGAACACTGCATTTCCAGTGTATGCCTGGACAGTTTATTTTACTAAAGGTGCCCTGTGGAATCTGCCTGAGCTTCTGAACAACACCCAGTTTAACTCGACATTTTGCCTTTGTAAACTTCCAGTACATTTTGAACTGAATGATGAACAGCATATTATTAATTTTCGAAAGCTTGCAGGAATCCACATTGAAAGTAAAGAATCCAGTGTCAATTCACTACAGTCACCTTCTTGAATGTGATGTGGTGATAACTGAGGAGAATTAGTGCAGCTTTGCTGGGGCTGGCAATGGTATCTTGTTACTGTTACCTCTATCTCCATGCACCCACAATGTTGGTTCAACCAACAGGATCGGCCTGTCATTCCCCATCATATTTACAGATCATTGGGGTTCGCACTTGACCAGATTTACCACAATCCCAACTCCCTCATCTTTCATTGTGCTTGCACATGAAGCATTTACCTCCACCTGGAAATCACATTTTAACAGCATGGATTATCACTGCCGAGGATCAGCATCCCTTTGTTGTTGAACCACATCTACCCTCAAACCGATCATAAAAAAACTTTTTCCCCCTTCCCCAATACACCTTTTCACTTTCCTGACAGTTGATTTAAAGCTGCCCTGTTTTGATATTTCAGCACTCTGATGATTTGTTTTCCTCCCCGTAAATTAATGCAAGGACTCACTGAAAAGAGTCACTTTTTTTTATGATGACTGTTTGATATTTATTGCTGTTGTAACAACAATGCAGATTGCTTGTAAGCTTATACAGAAAAGAGTGCTCATTAATATTAAGTCATTTTTCCTTTATCCGTCTGACAGTGAATTGTGTGGCTAACATGATCCTATCCCAGGGAAAGTGTGGCCTTGCTGCCAGCACAACACGCTATCTGGTGGCCATGGCAGCAGCAGATCTACTGGTCCTTATCAGTGAGGGCATACTCAGGCAACTTCGTTATTATTATTTCCCAGTATGTTTCCTGGACATCACTCCTGTGTGCAGTGTTATCCATGTCCTGATCCGTGCATCCATAGACTGTTCTGTCTGGTTCACCGTCGCATTCACCTTCGATCGGTTTGTCAGCTTTTGTTGCCACAAACTGAAAACTAAATATTGCACTGGGAAAAACGCATCTACAATTCTCTCAATAACCGGTATTCTGTTTTGTTTCAAAAATGTCCCTTGGTATTTTAGATTTGAGCCCACAAAGATAATCAGGAACATTCCATTTTTCTGCAGGAATAAGCGAAGCTACTTCACTGACTCTCGCTGGATTGGATTCCGCTCATTTGCTGTGGCTCTAACCCCATTGGGGCCATTCGTTTTCATTGTGTTCCTCAATGTTCTGACAATCGCACGCATTTTATTTAAGTCAAGTCAAGTCCGTAAGGGACTGAGGGGTCAGAGTAAGGAAGGGAAGCAGGTTGACCCCGAGATGAAGAGTAGAATTAAGGCAGTGATTTTACTCTCTGTTATATCTGGAAATTTCATCATTCTCTGGCTATTATATGTTTTATATATAATTCATGTCCCAGATCAGTTAAATGATTATGACTATGGCATCTTTAAACAAGTTGGATACATGCTGCGCAATGTAAGCTGCTGCACAAACACCCTTATTTATATGGCAACTCTGCCCAAGTTCAGAGCTCAGTTCAAAAGGGCGGTGAAATATCCAGTTTCCAGAGTTATTGAACTAATCACTGCATAAAGCTGATAAACGCTCAAACTCCCGTGGGTGATGGGCAAGAAATGACCATGGAGGACCAAAGGGAACCCTTCTACAGATGCAAATCTGTCAGAGAGATCAGAGAAGACAGAATATTTAGCAGATATCAAGAGAACTGAAAGAAGATGAAGATAATAACACAGGTTTCCCAATTCAGGGAGCAGAGGTAATATTTCTGTCCTGGAAGAGGGTCACTGGACCCGAAACTGTAACTCTGATTTCTCTCCCACAGATACTGCCAAACCTGCAGAGTCTTTGCAACAATTCCTGTTCTGTTTTGGTTTAACATTTTGGGGACCAGTGTGAATGAGCTGGAGACACTGCACAGGCCAAAGGTCAGTGGAGCAAGGGGAAAGAGCCATGATTTGTCCAAGATAACCAGGAGGGAAATAGCAGGAGCAGGGTCTCTGCTTCCTCCTGTATCAGAGGAAGTGATCCAGGGTGTTGACTCCAACTCTGCTGCTTCGGTTTTCAGCTCTTTCCATCCGAGAAAACAAACATTTCTGTTTACAAAATGAAAATCCTTGTAGATGCTGAGATGCTTCTTATCCCAATTATTCATGTCATTCTGATTCTCCCACCAGTAGCTGGTGCCGGTGGTATTCTGTTCTCCAGCTGCCTATTCAGAGTACTCGGGTAATTGGGAGGTGGGAGAGATGGGGTGGGTGAGTGGAGTGAGATAGTCTAGACACATTATATCTATAAACATGATGATTGCGAACACTAAGTATCTCAGTCCAAGGAGCCTGTCTAAAGGATTGGGAGAAAAGCTGGAGACAGTTCCAGGAACTGAGTCTCCATTCAGCACAGAGGTCAATGTCATCGCTTGACAGCACATCACATACTCCACACCTTCCTGGGAATTGTCTCAGACAGTTCCCAATCTCAGTTTTAAATCCGAGCTTTTGGATAACTTCGAACCAGGTCTCAGCATCACGTGTGTTTGTTTGTGTTTAATTACTGCATCAATCCACATGCTGTTTAAACCTTCCTATATCAGATTAAAATGGGATCTTGATCAGATGGGCCAATGGCCTGAGAAGTGGCAGATGGAGTTTAATTTACATAAATGTGAGGAGCTGCATTTTGGGAAAGCAAATCAGAGCAGGACTTATACACTTTTTTTGTAAATATATTTATTAGCAATTATTTTAACTTTACAAACATATAAAATTATTGAAAAATACAATCAATAAGAAATATCAGTATAATAAAGAGGAAAAAACACAAATTACAATACAACTACTGTCTACTAACTACTAACCTACCCTCGCATACAAAACAATCCCTAACATTGCAAAACAACACCAATATACAAGTAAATAACTAATAGATCAAAACAAAAGAAAGAAAAGCAAAATAAAACACACAAAAAAATGCAAAATACAGAACAGCTATGCTCAGCACAAAGCTCCCAAACAAAGGAACGGGAGCATTGTATATATACCCGTATGAACTCAGGAGACCCCGCTCCAGGGCCCAGGGCTTGACAAACCCACCATCCTGGTTAAACGAACGCTCTAGTTAAGATAACTGACAAAGCTATATCCATATTACTCAAGTAGGGCTGCCATGTCTTATAAAATGTCTGTTGTGTGGTGCACCATGTTTGTAAAAAAGTCCAAGGGAATGTGTTCCATAATTAATTTCTGCCATCCCAGCAATCCCAGCGGGTTTTCAGACACCCTGTTCATCAGAATATTCCTCCGTGCACAGTAAGTAAGAATATTAAATAGTTTCTTCCCCTGCCCGTCTAAAGATGGTAAATTTGGTCGACCTAAGAGGAGAGATATCGGGTCTACTTGAACTTCAGTCCTCAATACCCTCCTTATCTCTCCCGCCACGGCACTCCAATAAACACAGAGCCTGTGGCATGTCCAGAAGCAGTGGGTAAGTGTACCTACACTTATTTTACATTTGGGGCATATTGGAGATGTCCCCTTTTTTAAACTTCACCAGACAGTCTGACACCAGATGAACGCTGTGCAGAACTTTTAACTGCATCGTGCACTTCTTTTTACAGATTGAGATCTTTTGAGCATTCTCCCATATGTTCTCCGATGTTCCAGAAGGGATCGTTACTCCGAGCTCTTGCTCCTAGACCTGTAGCTTAGTCACCGCAGGCCGTGCCAAACCTGCCGCTTCAGTGGCTTTCAACTGTGTCTCAAGTAGATGCTGCTGTTCTCCCTTCTGTCATTTCCGGCGAGCTGAATAGGAAATATCTAATCCCCTCGCAAAGGCCTTAGCGCTCTCCCACAGCATAGATGGACTACTAGCCATGCCTGAGTTGATAGTCATTAATTCCTGAAACTCCGTCAAAAAGTATTCCACAAATTTGGAATCCTTAAGGAGAAAAGGTGCCAAACGCCAGTGCCGCAAACCTAGCCCTTCACTCTTGGCGTTAACCTTCAAATATATTGCTGCATGATCAGAGATGCCTATATTCGCAATTTTACAACCCATAATCGAATCCAAAAGGGCCAAGGGAGCCATGTGGGTTTGAAAAAAAATGTGAAATCCCTGCCGGTAGGGTGAAGATATCTCCAAATATCCACCAGCCCCAACTCCTCGCATAAGTCAACCACTTGCTTGGCCTGTGAAGAAATAGGTAGGGGCCAACAAGGCATCCTGTCCACTGTCAGATCCAAAAGATACTTAAAATGCCCCCATCCTAATGTGCCATGTTCCAAATGCACTCAGTTTAGAGAAAGCACGAATCAAAAATTTGAGAGGATGTGCCGGAGGACAGTAGACATTTAAAATGCCATATTCCTCCCCATGTATCAGGGCCTTAAATATCACAAACTGTCCCTGCCTATCTTTCACCTGCTCTAATGATGTGAGCAGGAGATTTATCTGGATAAGTACCGCCACTCCCCTACTTTTAGTGGTCAAGGATGTTCTTTTTAACAGGGTAATGACTTCCCTTGATATTCCAGGTACACCATTTAATAGGGCACTTCGCCATATCCCCTTTCAGAGACCCTTGAACCCCTGGGAGAGTGAACCCTGCTTACAAAGCGCTGAGCACAAGTAAATAAAGACTCAGAGTCAAAGAATTATGTATACATAAACTACTCTGTCTTGACTACAAAGAACTATTACTCCCAAAACATTAGCCAGCCCGGAGTCAGTGCTCTTACCGAAGGAGACTCTAAATTTTCTGGTTATGTATATTAAGCCAGCCAGCACAGAGTCAGTGCCCTAAACTGAGGAGACTCTAAATGTTCTGGTTTTAAATATATTTCACCAGCCAGCAAAGAGACAGTGCCCAAAACTGAGGAGACTCTAAATCTCCTGGATAACTATATTTATTTAACCAGCCAGCACAGAGTCAGTGCCCTAAACTGAGGAGACTCTAAATCACCTGGTTATATCTGTATTTATCCATCCAGAACATAGTCACATCCCTGAGCTGTGGAGATTCTAAATCTCCTAGTTATGTATATTTATTTAACCCGCCAGGCAGTGCCCTAAACTGAGAAGACTCCAAGATTCCTTTTAATATACACCTAAACAGTCAGCACAGAAT
Organism: Chiloscyllium plagiosum; assembly: GCF_037043375.1. Classification (NCBI taxonomy): domain Eukaryota; kingdom Metazoa; phylum Chordata; class Chondrichthyes; order Orectolobiformes; family Hemiscylliidae; genus Chiloscyllium; species Chiloscyllium plagiosum. Next base: position 43,237,528 of record NW_028270181.1, on the reverse strand, counting down.
CAGTGCCCTAAACTGAGGAGAGTCTCAATCTCTTGCTTGTGTATATTTATTTAACCAGTCAACCCAGAATCAGTGCCCTAAACTGTGGAGACTCTAAATCTGCTGGTTTCGGGCACTGACTGTGTGCTGGCGGGTTAAGATTTAGAGTCTCCGCAGCTGAAGAAGGGCTTATGCCCGAAACGTCGATTCTCCTGTTCCCTGGATGCTGCCTGACCCGCTGCACTTTTCCAGCAACACATTTTCAGATTAAATAAATATACATAACCAGGAGATTTAGAGCCTGCTCATTCTTGGGCTCTGACTCTCTGCTAGCTGGTTAAATAAATATATATAACCAGGAGATTTAGAGTCTCCTCTGTTTGGGGCACTGACCTTTTGCTGGCTAGTTGGATAAATGTATATAAACAGGAGATTTAGAGTCTCCTCAGGTTAGGGCATTGACATTATGCTGGCTGGTTAAATAAATATATATAACCATTAGATTCAGATTCTCCGCAGTTTAGGGCACTGACTCATTGTTGGCTGGTTAAATATATAGAACCAGGAGAATTACAGTCTCCTCAGTTTATGGCACTGACTTTCCGCGGGCTGGTTAAATAAATATCTATATCCAGAAGATTTAGGGTCTCCTCAGTTTACGGCACTGACTCTGTGCTCGCTGATTAAATAAATATATGTAACCAGCATATTTAGAGTCTGATCATTGTAGGGCATTGACCCTGTGCTGGCTGGTTAAATACAGAAATATAACCAGGAGATTTAGAGTCTCCTCAGATAAGAGGAGCTGGATAACAGGACTCTGGGCTGGCTGGTTAAATAAATAGATATAACCAGGCGATTTAGCATCTGTTCAGTTTCGGGCACTGACTCTGTGCCTTCTGTTAAAATATATATATACAGGATATTTAGGTTTTCCCCAGTTTTGGGCACTGACTCTGAACTCTACGATTAAATAAATATATTTAACGAGGAGTATCAGAATCTCCTCAGTTAATGCACTGACTCTGCGCTATCTGGTTAAATATTTATAACCAGGATATTTACATTCTCCTCATTTTGGGGCAATGATTGTGGGTTGGCAGGTTAAATAAATTTATATAACTTGGAAATTTAGAATCTTCTCAGTTTAAGGCACTGACTGTGTGCTGTCTTCTTAAATATATATAACCGGTATATTTAGAGTCTCCTCAGTTTCGGGCACTGACTTTTGGCTGGCTAGTTATATAAACATATCTAACTAGGAGATTCAGAATGTTCTCAGTCTTGGGCATTGACTCTGTGCTGGATGGTTCAATAAATATCACCAAACATTTAATGTCTGCTCATTATAGAGCACTGAGACTGTGCTGGTGAGTTAAATAAATACATATAAACAGGAGATTTAGAGTCTTCTCAGGTTAGGGCATTGACATTCTGCTGGCTGGTTAAATAAATATATATAACCATTAGATTCAGATTCTCCTCAGTTTAGGGCACTGACTCGGTGTTGGCTGGTTAAATAAATATATATATAAACAGAAGATTTAGGGTCTCCTCAGTTTAGGGCATTGACTCTGTGCTTGCTGATTAAATACAGAAATATAACCAGGAGATTTAGAGTCTCCTCTTTTTAGGGCACTGACTCTATGCTGGTTGATTAAATAAATATATGTAACCAGGAGATTTAGAATCTTTTCAGTTAATGCACTGACTCTGCGCTATCTGGTTAAATATATATAACTAGGTCGATTTAGATTCTCCTCATTTTAGGGCACTGACTGTGGGCTGGCGGGTTAAATAAATAGATATAACTAGGAGATTTAGAGTCTCCTCAGTTTGGGGCACTGACTCTGTGCTGGATGGTTTAATAAATATATGTAAAACCAGGAGATTTAGAGTCTGTTCAGTTTACGGCACTGACTCTGTGCTGGATGGTTAAATATATATCACCAAAGATTTAGAGTCTGCTCATTACAGGGCACTGAGACTGTGCTGGTTAGTTAAATAAATACATATAAACAGGAGATTTAGGGTCTCCTCAGGTTAGGGCATTGACATTCTGCTGGCAGTTTAAATAAATATATATAACCATTAGATTCAGATTCTCCTCAGTTTAGGGCACTGACTCATTGTTGGCTGGTTAAATATATAGAACCAGGAGAATTACAGTCTCCTCAGTTTAGGGCACTGACTTTCTGCTGGCTGGTTAAATAAATATATATAAACAGACGATTTAAGTTCTCCTCAGTTTAGGGCATCGGCTCTGTTCTTGCTGATTAAATAAATATATGTAACCAGCGCTCTTAGAGTCTGCTTATAATAGGGCATTGACACTGTGCTGGCTAGTTAAATAAATATATATAACCAGGAGATTCAAAATCTCCACAGTCCAGGGCATTGACTTTGTGCTAGATGGTTAATTAAATATATGTAAAACCAGGAGATTTAGAGTCTGTTCAGTTTAGGGTACAGACTCTATGCTGGCTGGGTAAATATATATCACCAAAGATTTAGAGTCTGCTCATTATGGGGCACTGAGACTGTGCTGGCTAGTTAAATAAATACATATAAACAGGAGATTTAGAGTCTCCTCAGTTTAGGGCATTGACATTCTGCTGGCTGGTTAAATACAGAAATATAACTAAGAGATTTAGAGTCTCCTTAGTTAAGTGTATTAACTCTGTGCTGTCTGTTTAAATATATGTAACCAGGAGATTTAGAGTCTCCTCAGTTTAGGGCACTGAGTCTGGGCTGGTTGGTTAAATAAATAGATATATTCAGGAGATTTAGTGTCTCCACAGTTGAGAGCACTGACTCTGTGCCTGCTGTTTTAATATATATATATAACCAGAATATTTAGGGATTCCCCAGTTTTGGGCACCGACTCTCAACTCTACATTTTAATAATTATATATAACGCGGAAATTTAGAGTTTCCTCATTTTAGAGCACTGACTCTGTTGGCTGGTTAAATATATATGACCTGTAGATTCAGAGCCCCGTAAATATACATATAAAAAGCTGATTCAGATTCTCCTCTGGTTACGGCATTGACTCTGTGCTGGGTGGTTAAATGAGTATATATACCCAGAAGATTTAGGGTCTCCTCATGTTTAGGTGACTGACTCTGGGCTGGCTGATTAAATGAATATATGTAACCAGGAGATGTAGAGTCAGCTCATTATAAGAGCACTATCTCTGTGCTGGCTGGTTAAATACATGTCTACATCCAGGGGGTTTAGTGTCTCCTCAGTTTAATGCACTGACTCTATGCTGTTCAGGAGATTTAAAGTCTCCTCAGCTAAGGGCATTAACTCTGTGCTGTCTGTTTAAATATATATAACCAGGAGATTTTGAGTCTCCTCAGGTTAGTGCATTGACATTCTGCTGGCTGGTTAAATAAATATATATAACCATTAGATTCAGATTCTCCACAGTTTAGGGCACTGACTCTGGTCTGGCTGGTTAAATGAATAGATATAACTAGGAGATTTAGAACCTGTTCAGTTTAGGGCACTGACTCTGTGCCTTCTGGTTAAATATATAAAACCAGACAATTTGGGGTCTCCTCAGTTTTGGGCACTCTCTCAGGTCTGGCTGATTAAATAAATTTCTATTTCCAGGAGATTTAGAGTCTCCTCAGTTTAGGACCCAGACTCGGTGCTGGCTGTCTAAATATATATAACCAGGAGACTGAGAGTCTCCTCAGTTTATGGCACTGACTGTGGGCTGGTGGCTTAAATAAATATATATAACTAGGAGATTTACAGTCTCCTCAGTTTAGGGTTCAGACGATGTGCTGGATGGATTAATACATATATATAGCCAGGATATTTCAAGTCTCCTCAGTTTTGGGCACTGCCTCTTTGCTGTCTGTTTAAATATATATATCCAGGATATTTAGAGTCTCCTCAGCTAAGGGCATTAACTCTGTGCTGTCTGTTTAAATACATATAACCAGGAGATTTAGAGTCTCCTCAGTTTAGGGCACTGACTCTGTTGGCTGGTTAAATATATATGACCTGGAGATTTAGAGCCTCGTCATTGAAGGGGACTGAGTTTCTGCTGGCTGTTGGAATAAATATATATAATCAGCTGATTCAGATTCTCCTCAGTTTAGGGCATTGACTCTGTGCTGGCTGGTTAAATAAATATAGAAACCCAGAAGATTTAGGGTCTCCTCATGTTTAGGTGACTGACTCTGTGCTGGCTGATTAAATGAATATATGTAACCAGGAGATGTAGAGTTAGCTCATTATAGGGCACTATCTCTGTGCTGGCTGGTTAAATACATGTTTACAACAAGGGGATTTAGTGTCTCCTCAGTTTAATGCACTGACTCTATGCTGTTCAGGAGATTTTGAGTCTCTTCAGCTAAGGGCATTAACTCTGTGCTGTCTGTTCAAATTTATATAACCAGGAGATTTAAAGTCTCCTCAGGTTAGGGCATTGACATTCTGCTGGCTGGTTAAATATATATATATATATAACCATTACATTCAGATTCTCCTCAGTTTCGGCACTGACTCGGTGTTGGCTGGTTAAATATATAGAACCAGGAGAATTACAGTCTCCTCAGTTTAGGGCACTGACTCGCTGCTGGCTGGTTAAATAAATATATATAACCAGACGATTTAGGGTCTCCTCAGTTTAGGGCACTGACTCTGTGCTGGATGGTTAAATAAATAAATATAAGCAGCACATTTAGAGTCAGCTCATTATAGGGCATTGACCCTGTGCTGGCTGGTTAAATACAGAAATATAACCAGGAGATTTAGAGTCTTCTCAGTTTAGGGAACTAGCTCAATGCGTTCCATTACAAAATATATATCCAGGAGATTTAGAGTCTCCTCATTTAGGGCACTGACTTTTGGCTGGCTAGTTAAATAAGCATATCTAACTAGGAGATTGAGAATGTTCTCAGTCCAGGGCACTGACTCTGTGCTGGATGGTTCAATAAATATCACCAAAAATTTAGAGTCTGCTCATTATAAGGCACTGAGACTGTGCTGGCTAGTTAAATAAATACATATAAACAGGAGATTTAGAGCATGTTTAGGGCATTGACACTGTGCTGGCTGGTGAAATACAAAAACATAACGAGTAGATTTAGAGTCTCCTCAGTTAAGGGCATTAACTCTGTGCTGTCTGTTTAAATATATATAACCAGGAAATTTAGAGTCTCCTCAGTTAAGGGCATTAACTCTGTGCTGTCTGTTTAAATATATATAACCAGGAGATTTAGAGTCTCCTCAGTTAAGGGCACTGACAATTGGCTAGCTGGTTAAATAAATAGATATATCCAGGAGATTTAGTGTCTCCTCAGTTAAGGGCATTGACTCTGTGTCTGCTGTTTTAATATATATATAACCAGGATATTTAGAGTCTCCTCAGACTAGGGACTGACTCTGTGCTGGATGGTTTAATAAATATATGTAAAACCAGGAGATTTAGAGTCTGTCCAGTTTAGGGCACTGACTCTGTGCTGGATGGTTAAATATATATCACCAAAGATTTGGAGTCTGCACATTATAGGGCACTGAGACTGTGCTGGCTAGTTAAATAAATACATATAAACAGGAGATTTAGAGGCTCGTCAGGCTAGGGCATTGACATTCTGCTGGCTGATTAAATAAATATATATAACCATTAGATTCAGATTCTCCTCAGTTCAGGGCACTGATTCGGTGTTGGCTGGTTAAATATATAGAAGCAGGAGAATTACGGTCTCCTCAGTTTAGGGCACTAACGTTCTGCTGGCTGGTTAAATAAATATATATAACCAGACGATATAGGGTCTCCTCAGTTTAGGGCACTGACTCTGTGCTTGCTGGTTAAATAAATAAATATAAGCAGCACATTTAGACTCTGCTCATTATACGGCATTGACCCTGTGCTGGCTGCTTAAATATAACCAGGATATTTAGAGTCTCCTCAGTTTAGGGCACTGACTCTGTGCTGACTGAATAAATAGATAAATATAAGCAGCACATTTAAACTCTGCTCATTATAGGGCATTGACCCTGTACTGGCTTGTTAAATACTGTATTATAACCAAGATATTTAAAGTCTCCTTAGTTTGGGGCACTGACTCTGTGCTTGCAGGTTAATTATATATAACCAGGAGATTTAGAGTCTCCTCATTTTAAGGCCCTGACTCTGTGCGAGATGGTTAATTAAATATAACCTGGAGATTTAGAGACTCCTCATTTTAAGGCACTGACTGTGTGGTGGCTGGTTAAAACATTTATAGCCAGGATATTTAGAGTCTCCACAGTTTGGGCACCGACTCTGGGCTGGCTGGTTAAATGAATAGATATAACCAGGAGATTTAGAATCTGTTCAGTAAAGGGCACTGACTCTGTGCCTGCTGGTTAAATATATAAAACCAGTATATTTAGCATCTCCTCAGTTTTGGGCACTCTCTCAGGTCTGGCTGATTAAATAAATATATGTATCCAGGAGATTTAGAGTCTCCTCAGTTTAGGGCCCAGACTCGGTGCTGTCTGGTTAAATATATATAACCAGGAGACTGAGAGTCTCCTCAGTTTATGGCACTGACTGTGGGCTGGCGGCTTAAATAAACATATATAACTAGGAGATTTACAGTCTCCCCAGTTTAGGGTTCAGACTATGTGCTGGATGGATTAATACATAGCTATAGCCAGGAGATTTTCAGTCTCCTCAGTTTAGGGCACTGCCTCTTTGCTGTCTGTTCAAATACATATATCCAGGATATTTAGAGTCTCCTCAGTTTGGAGCACTGACTCTGGGCTGGCTGGGTCAATATACATAACCAGGAGATGTAGCGAAACCTCACTTTGGGTCACTGACTCTGTGCTGGCTGGTTAAATATATGCATGTAACCAGGAGATTTAAATTCTGTTCAATTTAGTGCATTGACTCTGTGCTGGCTGGTTAAATGTATATAGCCAGGAGGATTAGAGTCTCCTCAGCTTGGGATACTGACTCTGGGCTGGCTGGTTAAATAAATATATATAACCTCGAGATTTAGAGTCTCCTCTGGTGAGGGCACTGACTCTGTGCTGTCTGTTTAAATATACATAACCACGAGATTCAGATTCTCCTCAGTCAAGGCAGAGACTCTGTGTAGGATGGTTAAATAAACATGCATATCCAGGAGATTTAAATTCTCCACACGTTAGGGCACTGACATTGTGCTGCCTGGTTACATAAATATATATATTCAGGAGATTTAGAATCTCTTCAGTTTAGAGCACTGACTCTGTGTTAGCTGGTTTAACAAGTATATATAACCTGGAGATTTAGAGTCTCCTCTGGTGAGAGCACTGACTCTGTGCGGTCTGTTTAATTATAGTTAAAAATCACACAACACCAGGTTATAGTCCAACAGGTTTAATTGGAAGCACACTAGCTTTCGGAGCGACGCTCCTTCATCAGGTGATTCGCTCCGAAAGCTAGTGTGCTTCCAATTAAACCTGTTGGACTATAACCTGGTGTTGTGTGATTTTTAACTTTGTACACCCCAGTCCAACACCGGCACCTCCGAATCATGTTTAAATATACATAACCACGAGATTCAGATTCTCCTCAGTCGGGGCAGAGACTCTGTGCAGGATGGTTAAATAAACATGCATATCCAGGAGATTTAAATTCTCCACACGTTAGGGCACTGACATTGTGCTGCCTGGTTACATAAATATATATAATCAGGAGATTTAGAATGTCCTCAGTTTAGAACACTGACTCTGTGTTAGCTGGTTGACTATATATAAGCAAGGGATTTAGTGTCTGCTCATTTTCAGGCACTGACTGTGCTGGCTTGTTTAATACATATAACCAGGGGATTTAGAGTCTGCTCATTCTGGGGCACTGACTCTGTGCTGTCTGTTTAAATATACATCACCACGAGATTCAGATTCTCCTCAGTTGGGGCAGAGACTCTGTGCAGGATGGTTAAATAAACATGCATATCCAGGAGATTTAAATTCTCCACAATTTAGGGCACTGACTCTGTGCTGGCTGGTTAAATAAATATATATAACCAGGAGATTTAGATTCTCCTCAGTTTAGGGCTCAGACTACGTGCAAGATGGATAAATAGATTAATAACCAGGAGATTTAGAGTCTCCTCAGTTTAGGGCACTGATTGTATGGTGGCTGGTTAAAATATTTATAACGAGAATATTTAGAGTCTCCTCTGTTTAGGGCACAGATTCTGTGCTAGCTGATTAAATAAATAGATACAACCTGGTGATTTAGAGTCTCTAGTTTAGGGCACTGACTGTGTGTTGGCTGGTTTAATATATATAACCAGGAGATTTAGAGTCTTCTCAGTTTTGGGCACTGACTTTCTGCTGGTGAGTTAAATAAATATATGTAACCAGGAGATTTAGAGTCTCCTCAGTTAAGGGCACTAATTCTGTGATGTCTGCTTAAATATGTATAACCAGAATATTTATAGACTCTTCAGATTAGGGCACTGACATTGTGCTGGCTGGTTAAATAAATACATATAATCAGGAGGTTTAGTGTCTTCTCAGTTTAGAGCACTGACTCTGTGCTGGCTGGTTAAATAAATATATATAACCAGGAGATTTAGAGTCTCCTCATTTTAAGGCACTGATTCTATGCTAGTTGATTAAATAAATAAACACAACCACGAGATTTAGATTCTGTGCTTTATAGGGCACTGACTCTGTGCTGGTTGGTTAAATAAATATATAAAACCAAGACATTTAGATTCTCCTGATTTAAGAACACTGACTCTGCGCTGTCCATTTAAATATATATAACCAGGAGATTTAGAGTCTCCTCAGCTTAGGCCACTGACTGTGGGCTGGCGGGTTAAATACATTTATATAACTAGGTGATTTACAGTTTCCTCTTTTTAGGGCTCAGACTATGTGCTGGATGGATAAATACATAAATATATAAAACCAGGAAATTTAGAGTCACCTCCGTTTAGGACACTGACTCTATGCTGCCTGGTTAAATAAATATATAATCAGGAGATTTAGTGTCTCCTCAGGTTAGGGCACTGACTCTGTGCTGTCTGGTCTAATATATATAACCAGGAGATTTAGAGTCTGCTCATTCTAGGGCACTGACTCTGTGCTGTGTATTTAAATATACATAACCAGGGGATTTAGAGTCTACTCAGTTATGGGCACTGACTCTGTTCTGTCTGTTTAATATATATAACGAGCTGGTTAATTAAATATAATCAGGAGATTTAGAGTCTCCTCATTTTGTGGCACTGATTCTGTGCTGACTGACTAAATAAATAAATGTAACCAGGAGATTTAGAGTCTGCTCATTGTCGGGCACTGACTCTGGGCTGGCTGGTTAAATAAAAACATATAACCAAGATATTTAGAGTCTCCTTCGTTTCGGGCAATGACTGAGGCTGGCGGGTTAAATAAATATATATAACAAGGAGATTTACTGTCACCTCGGTTTAGGGCTCATACTATGTGCTGAATTTATAAATACATATAAACTACCAGGAGATTTTAAAGTCTCCTCAGTTAAGGGCACTGACCCTGTGCTGTCGGTTAAATATATATAACCAGGAAATTTAGAGTCTACGCAGGTTAGTGCACTGACTGTGTTGGCTGGATAAATATATATAACCAGGCGATTTAGAGTCTCCTCAGGTGAGGGCAGTGACTGTGGGCTGGCGGGTTTAGTAAATTATATAACCAGGATATTTAGAGTCTTCTCAGTTTTGGGCACTGACTTTTTGCTGGCTAGTTAAATAAATATATACACAACCAGGACAATTAGAGTCTCCTCAGTCAAGGGCACTGACTCTGCTGTTTGTTTAAATATATATAACCACGAGATTCAGATTCTCCTCAGTCTATGGCACAGACTCTGTGCTGGATGGTTAAATAAACATGCATATCCAGGAGATTTAAATTCTCCACAGTTTAGGGCACTGACTCTGTGCTGGCTGTCTTATATATAAAAAACCAAGAGATTTAGAGTCTGCTCATTCTAGGGCACTGACTCTGTGCTGTGTATTTAAATATACATAACCAGGAGATTTAGACTCTACTCTGTTATGGGCACTGACTCTGTTCTGTCTGTTTAATATATATAACCAGCTGGTTAATTAAATATAACCAGGAGATTTACTGTCTCCTCATTTTCAGGACCTGACTGTGGTGGCGGCTGTTTAAAACTATTATAACCAGAGTATTTAGAGTCTCTTCAGTTTGGGACACTGACTCTGGGCTGGCTGGTTAAAAAAACAGATATAACTAGGAGATTTAGAGTCTCCTCAGTTTAGGGCACTGACTCTCTACTGGCGAGTTAAATAAATATGTCAAACCACGAGATTCAGATTCTCCTCAGTCTGGAGCACTGACTCTGTGCTGGATGGTTAAATAAACATGTACATCCAGGAGATTTAAATTCTCCACAATTTACGGCACTGACACTGTGCTGGCTGGTTAAATAAATATACATAACTAGGAGATTTAGAATATTCTCAGTATAGGGCACTGATTGTATGGGGGCTGTTCAAATTTTATTTATAACGAGAATATTTAGAGTCTTCTCAGTTTGCTGGCTAGTTAAATAAATAGATACAACCAGGAAATTTCGAGTCTCTAGTTTAGGGCACTGATTTTCTGCTGGTGAGTTAAATAAATATATGTAGTCACGGCATTTAGAGTCTGCTCATTTCAGGGCACTAACTCTGTGCAGGCAGGTTATATGTAACCAGGAGATTTAGAGACTCCTCAGTTAAGGGCACTGATTCGGTGATGTCTGGTTAACTATATATAACCCGAATATTTATAGACTACGCAGATTAGGCCACTGATTGTGGGCTGGCCGGTTAAATAAATTTATATAACTAGGAGATTTACAGTTTCCTCAGTTTAGGGCTCAGACTATGTGCTGTTGTTTAAATATATACAACCAGGAGATTTAGTGTCTCCTCAGGTTAGGGCACTGACGGTGTTGGCTGGTTAAATATATACAATCAGGAGATTGGCTCTCCTCATTTTGGGGCACTGACTCTGTGCTGGCTGACTAAATAAATATACATAACCAGGAGATTTAGAGGCTGCTTTTGTAGGGCACTGACTCTGGGCTGGCTGGTTCAGTAAAAATATATAACCAGGATATTTAGAGTCTCCTTAGTTTCGGGCACTGACTGAGGCTGGCGGGTTAAATAAATATATAACCAGGAGATTTAGAGTCACCTCAGTTTAGGTCTCAGACTATGTGATGGATGAATAAATATATATATATATATAACAAGGAGAAAGTCAGTGCCCGAAACTGAGGAGACTGTAAATCTCCTGTTTATATATAATTAACCAGACAGCACAGAGTCAGTGCCTTAACTGAGGAGACTCTAAATCGCCTGGTTATATATATTTAAACAGACAGCACTCAGTCAGTTCCTTGAAATGAGGAGACTCTAAATCTCCTGTTAATCAACTAGCCAGCACAGAGTCAGTGCCTTAAAATGAGAAGACTCTAAAACTCCAGGTAATTTATGTGTATTTATCCATCCAGCACATAGTCTGAGCTCTAAACTGAGGAGATTCTAAATCTCTTAGTAATATATATATTTAATTAACCCACCAGCACAAAGACAGTACCCTAAACTGAGGAGACTCTAAATTTCTGGTCTTATATATATTTATTTAAACAGACAGCACAGAGACAGTGCCCTTTACTGAGGAGAATCTAAATCTCCTGTTGTTTTGAAATTAGTCAGCCAACATAAAGTCAGTGCTGACTCTGTATTGGCTGGTTAAATAAATATATGTAACCAGGACATTTAGAGTCTCCTCAGTTTGGGGCACTGACTCTGGACTGGCTGGGTAAATCGATATATAACCAGGAGATATAGAGTCTGCTCATTTTAGGGTTCAGACAATGTGCTGGCTGTGCCCATAACTGACATAAGTAGACTCTAAATCTCCTGGTTATGTATATTTAAATACACAGCACAGAGTCAGTGTCCCAGAATGAGCAGACTCTAAATCCCCTGGTTATATGTATTAAACAAGCCAGCACAGAGTCAGTGCCCGAAAATGAGCAGACACTAAATCCCCTGCTTATATATATTAAACCAGCTAACACAGAGTCAGTGCCCTAAACTGAGGACATTCTAAATCTCCTGATTATATACATTTATGTAACCAGGCAGCACAATGTCAGTGCCCTAACGCATGGAGAATTTAAATCTCCTGGATATGCATGTTTATTTAACCATCCTGCACAGAGTCTCTGCCTTGACTGAGGAAAATCTGAATCTCGTGGTTATGTGTATTTAAACAGACAGCACAGAGTCAGTGCCCTCACCAGAGGAGACTCTAAATCTCCAGGTTATATATATTTGTTTAACCAGCTAACACAGAGTCAGTGCTCTAAACTGAGGAGACACTAAATCCCATGGTTATATATATTTATATAACCAGCCAGCCCAGAGTCAGTGTCCCAAACTGAGGAGACTCTAACCCTCCTGGCTATATACATTTAACCAGCCAGCACAGAAGAGACGCTAAATATCCTGGTTATATATATTTATTTAACCAGCCAGCAGCAAGTCAGTGACCTAAACTGAGGAGACTGTAATTATCCTGGTTATATATATTTAACCAGCCAACACCGAGTCAGGCCCCCAAAGTGAGAAGATTCGATATCTTCTGGTTATATCTATTTATTTAACCAGCCAACCCAGAGTCAGTGCCCCAAACTGTGGAGACTCTAAATATGCTATTTATAAAAAATTTAACCAGCCACCACACAGTCAGTGCCCTAAAAATGAGGAGACTGTAATTATCCTGGTTATATATATTTAACCAGCCAACACCGAGTCAGGCCCCCAAAGTGAGAAGATTCGATATCTTCTGGTTATATCTATTTATTTAACCAGCCAACCCAGAGTCAGTGCCCCAAACTGTGGAGACTCTAAATATGCTATTTATAAAAAATTTAACCAGCCACCACACAGTCAGTGCCCTAAAAATGAGGAGACTGTAATTATCCTGGTTATATATATTTAACCAGCCAACACCGAGTCAGGCCCCCAAAGTGAGAAGATTCAATATCTTCTGGTTATATCTATTTATTTAACCAGCCAACCCAGAGTCAGTGCCCCAAACTGTGGAGACTCTAAATATGCTATTTATAAAACATTTAACCAGCCACCACATAGTCAGTGCCCTAAAAATGAGGAGACTGTAAATCTCCTGGTTATATATTTATTTAATCAGCTAGCATAGAAACAGTGCCCCAAAATGAGCAGACTCGAAATGTCCTGGTTACATCTGTTAACTTAAACAGCCAGCCCACAAGCAGTGCCCTAAACTGTGGAGATTTTAAATTTCCTGGTTATATATATTTAAACAGACAGCACAGACTCAGTGCGTTTAACTGGGTAGACTCGAAATCTCCTGGTAGTATATATTTGTTTAATCAGCCAGCCCAGAGTCAGTATCCCAAACTGAGGAGACTCTAACACTCCTGGCTATATACATTTAACCAGCCAGCACAGAGTCAGTGCCCTTATCTGAGGAGACGCTAAATCTCCTGGTTATATATATTTATTTAACCAGCCAGCACAGAGTCAGTGCTCCAAACTGAGGAGACTCGAAATCACCTGGATATATATATTTAAACAGACAGCAAGAGGCAGTGCCCTAAACTGAGGAGACTTGAAATCTCCCGGCTATATATATGTATTAAACCATCCAGCACATAGTCTGAATCCTAAACTGGGGAGACTGTAAATCTCCTAGTTATATATATTTATTTAAGCCGCCAGCCCACAGTCAGTGCCATAAACTGAGGAGACTCACAGTCTCCTGGTTATATATATTTAAACAGCCAGCACTGAGTCTGTGCCCTAAACTGAGGAGACTCTAAATCTCCTGGATATATATATTTATTTAATCAGCCAGACCTGAGAGAGTGCCCAAAACTGAGGAGATGCTAAATATACTGGTTTTATATATTTACCAAGCAGGCACAGAGTCAGTGCCCTTTCCTGAACAGGTTCTAAAACTCCTGGTTATATCTATTCATTTAACCAGCTAGCCCAGAGTCAGTCCCCAAACTGTGGAGACTCTAAATATCCTGGCTATAAAAGTTTTAACCAGCCACCACACAGTCAGTGCCTTAAAATGAGGAGTCTCTACATCTCCAGGTTATATTTAATTAACCATCTGGCACAGAGTCAGGGCCTTAAAATAAGGAGACTCTAAATCTCCTGGTTATATATAATTAACCTGCAAGCACAGAATCAGTGCCCCAAACTGAGTAGACTCTAAATATCTTGGTTATAATACAGTATTTAACAAGCCAGTACAGGGTCAAAGCCCTATAATGAGCAGAGTTTAAATGTGCTGCTTATATTTATGTATTTATTCAGTCAGCACAGAGTCAGTGCCCGAAACTGAGGAGACTCTAAATATCCTGGTTATATATATTTAAATGGACAGCATTGAGCCAGTGCCTTAAACTGAGGAGACACTAAATTTCTGGGTTATATATATTTATTTACCCAGCCAGCCCAGACTCAGTGCCCTAAACTGAGGAGACTCTAAATCTCCTCCTTATATATATTTAAACAAACAGCACAGAGTTAATGCCCTTAACAGAGGAGATACTAAATCTCCCAGTTACATTTCTGTATTTAACCAGCCAGCAGAAAGTCAGTGCCCTAAACTGAGGAGACTGTAATTCTCCTGCTTCTATCTATTTAACCAGCCAACAACGAGTCAGTGCCCTAAATCGAGGAGAATCTTAATCTAATGGTTATATATATTTATTTAACAAGCCAGCAGAATGTCAATGCCCTAACCTGAGGAGATGCTAAATCTCCTGTTTTTGAGTATTTATTTAACCAGCCAGCACAGTCTCAGTGTCCCATAATGAGCAGACCCTAAATCTTTGGTGATATATATATATATATATAAAACCAGCCAGCACAGAGTCAGTGCTCGAAACAGAACAGATTCTAAATCCCCTGGTTTTACATATATTTATTAAACTGGCCAACACAGAGTCAGTGTCCTACACTGAGGAGATTCTGAATCTCCTGGTTATATATATTTTTTAGATTAGATTACTTACAGTGTGGAAACAGGCCCTTCGGCCCAACAAGTCCACACCCACCCGCCGAAGCGCAACCCACCCATACCCCTACATTTACCCCTTACCTAACACTACGGGCAATTGAGCATGGCCAATTCACCTAACCTGCACATCTTTGGACTGTGGGAGGAAACCGGAGCACCCGGAGGAAACCCACGCAGACACGGGGAGAACGTGCAAACCCACACAGTCAGTCGCCTGAGTTGGGAATTGAACCCGGGTCTCTGGCGCTGTGAGGCAGCAGTGCTAACCACTGTGCCACCGTGCCGCCCACTAATTTATTTAACTAGCTAGCAAAAAGTCAGTGCCCCAAACAGAGGAGACTCTCAAACTCCTGGATATATATATTTATTTTACCAGCCAGCAGAGAGTCAGTGCCCAAGAATGAGCCGGCTTTAAATCTCCTGGTTATGTATATTTATTTAATCAGCCAGCATAGAATCAGTGCCCTAAAATGGGCAGACTCCAAATCCCCTGGTTATGTATCTTTAACCAGCCAGCACAGAGTCA
Organism: Chiloscyllium plagiosum; assembly: GCF_037043375.1. Taxonomy (NCBI): domain Eukaryota; kingdom Metazoa; phylum Chordata; class Chondrichthyes; order Orectolobiformes; family Hemiscylliidae; genus Chiloscyllium; species Chiloscyllium plagiosum. Next base: position 43,221,929 of record NW_028270181.1, on the reverse strand, counting down.
ATGCCCTAAGCTGAAGAGACCCTAAATCTCCTGGATGTATCCATTTATTTAACCAGCCACCACACAGTCAGTGCCCTAAACTGAGGAGACTTTTCTTTAGACTGTGACGTCCAGGAATGGACAACGGAGAACTACAAACCTGTGTATACAGAAAACCGACAACCACTGACCAAATACTTAACTACACCAGCAACCATCCCAACACACACAAACAGAGCTGTATCAGAGCACTATTCCAATGAGCCACCACACACTGCAGCACAGACGGACTTCGGAAAACAGAGGAGAGCCACCTATATAACGTATTCAAGAAGCACGGATACTCAAAAAATACAGTGCGCAGATTCCTCAAGAACAAACCACGACAAGCAGACCAAACACAGCCAGAAACCCTAACCACCTTACCATACATCAAAGAAGTTTCAGAAATGAGAGCCAGACTACTAAGACCCCTCAGAACCCTAGGAGCACACAAACCCACCAACACTCTCAAACAAAAACTAACAAACTTAAAAGTACAACCCATTACAAAACCAACGTCACCTACAAAATTCCATACAAGGACTGCCACAAACACTATGTAGGACAAACAGGAAGAAAGTTAGCCACCAGGATACACGAACACCAGCTATCCACAAAAAGACATGACCATCTCTCGCTAGTAACCCTACACACGGATGAAAAAAAACACCATTTCGACTGGGACAACCCATCTATCCTGGGACAGGCGAAGCAAAGACCATGCCAGAGAATTCCTAGAGGCCTGGCACTCCAACCACAACGCCATAAACAAACAAATAGATCCAGATACCATCCAACAACCCGTCTGAAAACAAACAGGAAGTGACATCACCACAAACCCCAGGAACCCCATCCAGAAGAAAGATACAAATAGAAAGCAGGAGACAACAGCTTCGCTTCACTTGGAGGTCGCCACTGATGATGTTACCTAGCCAGGTAATGAAACGTCTGGATATCAAACCTACAGCTCAGTGAGCAAACCTACACCCTAAATCTGCCAGATGTTGCAGCGACAAGCAGGGGTGACATATGGAAGAGTTAATAGTTGTTTATGATCTGCAGGATGGCACAGAGACAAGCAGGAGTGAAATCTGGAAGAGATAATAATTGTTTATAATCAGAACGATGTTGCAGAGTCAAACAGGAGTGAAATAAGGAAGCGGTAATAGTTGTTTCTGGTCTGCAGATTTTTACAGGGACAAGCAGGAATGGAATCTGGATGAGGTAATAGCTGTTTATAATCTGCCAGAAGTTACAGAAACAATTTGGAGTGAAATCTGTTCGAGATAATTGTTGTTTATGACCAGCGTGATGTTACAGAACAAGCAGGAGTGAAATCTGGTAGAGGTAATATATTTTTATTGGCTGCAGGATTTTACTGAGACAATGAGGAGAGCGTAGATTCACGAGGTCAATTCGTGGAATGGCGGGACTATCTTATGTTGAAAGATTGGAGCGACTGGGCTTGTATACCCTTGAGTTTAGAAGACTGTGTATGTGAGAGGGGATCCGATTGAGACATATAAGATTCTTAAAGGATTGGACACTCTGGCGGCAGGAAACATATTCCCACTGATGGGTGAGTGCCGAACCAGAGGACACAGCTTAAAAATAAGGGGTCGGCCATTTAGAACAGAGTTGAGGAGAAACTTCTAGAACCAGAGAGTGTTGAGTGTGTGGAATGCTCTGCCCCAGAAGGCAGTGGAGGCCCAGTCTCTGGATTCATTTAAGAAAGAGTTGGATAGAGCTCTCAAAGATAGTGGAATCAAGGGTTATGGAGATAAGGCAGGAACAGGATATTGATTAGGAATGATCAGCCATGATCATAATGAATGGCGGTGCAGGCTCGAAGGGCAGAATGGCCTACTCCTGCACCTATTGTCTATTGTCTACATTCTCAGAGTTGGGGAAAGGAGTTTTAACGCTCTGGTGGACCATATCGATCATCATTTGAAGATGGATTGATTAACCACAGGCTAGTGAGCATGGATTTATTCAGGGAAAAACGTATATGATGATCTTGACAGATGCCCTCCAAAGGAAGGCGATGACCGATGGAAGGAGTCCTTGTGATGTAGATCAACTGGATTACAGGATTAGTGCTCATGTGCCTGACTGGGATAGTTCAGCTGAGACAAGATGCTCTGTAGAAATTCCTGAAGCTTCCTTCCAGAACAGCTTCCAGACCCACGGCACTATCATGTGGAATGCTGAGCACAGCAGATACATGGGAACACCACCAGTTGGCAATTCCACATCAAGCCACTCCCCACCCTGGCTTGGAAAAACATCTCAGTCCCACAAGTGCCATTGGTTGGAAATCCTGGAACTCCCTCCCTTACATCATTGTGGGTTTATCTGACCCAAATAAATGGCAGCAGTTCAAGGCAATAACTCACCGTCACCTTCACCAGAGCAATTATATCTGAGCAACCCGTGGTGACCCAGCGGCAATGACCCAAACACATTAATGAATCACAAAATAAAGCTCAGTATTTGGGATCCCTGTGCTCCAGGGCTGAGCTTCTGGATAAACTGGGTCTATGTTCTAGAAAATTGAAAGGCGATTTCATTGGAATGTATCTGATTCCGAAGATGCTTGAGAGATTAGATGCTGAGAAATTAATCCTGTGGGTCTTGGAATCTGAAACACAAGAATACAGTCTCTGGAGTTGCTGGAAAAGCTCAGCAGGTCAGGCAGCATCTGTGCAGAGAAATCAGCGTTAATGTTACAGCATCCGCAGTTCATTCGGGTTTGATTGGCACCCTCTCAGGGTAAGGGGCAGGTTATTTGGGACTGAGATGAGGAGACAGCGCTTCACTCTAAGGCCTCTGAGTCTTTAATATTCTCTCTCCCTGAGGATTGTGGATGCTCCCTCACTGAGTCCATTTCAGATTGGGATAGACAGATTGTCGGGGTCTCAGGGAGTCACGGGATATGGGGAGTGGGTAGGAAACCGGATTTGAAATCTCAAACCAGCTCTGATTGGATTGACTGCCAGAACAGACTGAACAGTTTAAACAGGCTGTATAGTCTCCTCCTGCTCACATTTCCTGATCTCTTAGATGTTTACTGAACCAACTCCCAATCCCTTTGGATTTGGTTCCATGAAACCGTTTATCATTCAATCTCTGCAGCCTTCACCCTATTACAAACCATCTCATTCTTTCTTCAGCGTTAACCCCATTCCAATTGCTCAGAAATCATTACTTTTCTAACTTCCTTCCGCTCTGCTGAGTCCCCTCACCCTCATAACACACGGGTTAACCTTTCCCTTCTCCCTATAGATGCTGCCTGACCTTATCGGATTTCTCAGCATGGCCTGTGTTTATTTCAGAGGGAATGACATCTCCCTGTTCCTGTTTCTGTGAGAGGATACATTCCCCAATCCGACTCCTTGATATTCTGTTTGTTCACAGAGAAAAGAGGGACACACTTTCCTCATTCCTGAAGAAGAGCTTATGCCCGAAACGTCGATTCTCCTGTTCCTTGGATGCTGCCTGACCTGCTGCGTTTTTCCAGCAACACATTTTCAGCTCTGATCTCCAGCATCTGCAGTCCTCACTTTCTCCCAGAATTGCACATTATGTACCAAAAGTGGCCGAAACATGACCTCCCAACTCCTTTACACAATTAACTGAGCAATAAAGACAAAAATGCCAAACGCCTTCTTTGCTATCCTATTGAAATGTTAGTCCACCTTCAACGATCTATGAAGCTGCACTCCAGGTCTATTTGTTTAGCTACACCCCAGTGTCTTGTGAATAAATCAGTGAATAAGTGAATAAGTCCTGCTCTCTTTTGCCTTTTCAAAGTGCAACACCTCACATTTATCCAAATTAATCTCCATCTGCCACTCCTCGGCCCATTGGCCCATCTGATCAAGATCCCGTTGTCCTCTGAGGTAACCATCTTCACTGTCCTCCACACCTCCAATTTTACTGTCATCTGCAAACTGACTAACCATTCGTCCTATGGTCACATCCAAATAATTTATATAAATGACAAAACAACAATGGACCCAGCACCGATCCTTGGGGCACACTGCTGTTCACAGGCCTCCAGTCTGAAAAGCAACCCTCCCCCACCACCCTCTGTCTTCTACCTTCGATCCAGTTCTCTACCCAAAGGGTAATTCTACTGCCACAACATACAAATTTGAAATTATGACGCCAGTTTCAAAAGTCCAACAAGAACCTATTCCTGATTGGGGAATCGGGCCAGGGAATCAATAAAAAGAAATGTGCAAAGTTCGGTAAATTAGTGATTCAGTTCAGTGCATCACTAAATGAAAACAATTCAGCAGGGCACCCGTACGTGGACGAAGTGTTTCAGGGAACAATTAAATGGAAGGAACTGATGCAGGGCAACAATAATTGGAGATTTCATGCCGGTGCCTTTAAATTGGGCAGGATATTACTCAAAGGGAGAGTTGGTGCAGTGTCAGGGTTTGTGCAGGATTGGTAAATCGGAGAAATAGTGCAGAGCAGCGGAGCCATAAACAGAGTCATACAATCATAGAGATGTACAACATGGAAACAGACCCTTCAGTCCAACTTGTCTATGGGTCAATTTTAGAATTCTGGCAGCACTCCACGAAATTGGAGTATCATTCCAAGGAACTACTAAATGGAAGGATTGGGCAAGGGCTAATAGAAATAAGAGAATTTGGAACGGGGCATCTGATATTGTCAAATTAGTGCAGTTATAACCAAATGGGAGAGTTTCAGTTTCGCAGTAAATGGGAGAATTGGGACACGACAATACTTGATGTGGGAATGAGAGTAGGGCACCCCTAACTTGGACGAGGATTGGTGTAAGGCAATACTGAATGGAGAATTTGTTCAGGATGTCAGTAATTGGGGGAAATGGTGCTAGGCAATAAAGAATTAGAGAATTGATGCGAGACATCAGTAAATGAGAGACCTGGTGCACAGTGGAGCTAAATTAGAGAATTGGTGCGGGTCATCAGTAAATGGGAGAATTAGAGTAGCGCACCCTTAAATGGTAGAATCAGGCTCGGGCATCAGCAAATGGAAGATTTAGTACAGGGATATGAGTAAATGGGAGATTTGGTGCACAGTGCCATCACATTAGAAAATTGGTGGGAGTGCCAATATATTGGAAAATTGGAGCACGTCATGTCTAAATTGGGGAATAGGGGCCAGGGAATCAATAAAAAGAAGAAATGTTGCAAGCATCGGTAAATTGGGGATTCAGTTCAGTGCATCACTAAATGAAAACAAATCAGCAGGGCACCCGTACATGGAAGATGTGTATCAGGGAACAACTAAATGGAAGGAATTGGTGCAGGACAATAATAATTAGAGAGTTCATGCAGGTGCCATTAAATTCTAAGTGGGAGGACTGGGGCAGGATAACCTCAATGGGTGAGTCGGTGAAATTCCTGAATTAGTGCAGGAATGGGAGAATTGGTGCAGGGAAGCGGGACACTAATTACAGCCTTAGAGATGTACAGCACGGAAACAGACCCTTCAGCCCAACCCGTCCACGCCTAAATTTAGAATTCTGGCAGCTCTCCACTAAATTGGAGAATCATTGCAAGAAACTACTAAATGGAAAAATTTGGAAAGAGCTTATCGAAATGTGAGAATTTGCAACAGGGCATCAGATAATGGGTGAATTAGTGCAGTTCAGGACTAACTGGATGCGTTATGCTGTGTTGCACTAAATGGGAGAATTGGGGCAGGGAGATTTAGTGTAGCGCACCCCTAAATTGGGCGAGGGCATCAGTCAGTATGAGGATTGGTGTAAGGCAACACTGAATGGAGAACTGGTTCTGGATATCAGTAATTGGGGGAAATGGTGCTAACCAACACTGAATTGGAGAATTGGTGTGGGGTATCAGTAAATGAGAGACCTGGTGCAGGGTGCTGATAACTTCGAGAATTGGAGCAAATGGGAGGACACGGGCAGTGAATCAGTAAATAGGACAAATGTTGCAAAGGATTCGTGGTCCAGATTCAAGATAGTGTACAACAAAATGGGGGAGTTGGTGCAGTTCACCACGAAAGGGGGGATATTTGCAGGTTGGGTAATTTGGAGATATGATGCAGGGATTGCCAAGATTAGAGAATTCTGGCAGCGGTCCACTAAATGGGAGAATTGTTACAGGGAAATACTGAATGGAAGACCTGGTGCAGAGTGGAGCTAAATCAGAGAATGGTTGCATGGCACCAGGAAATGGGAGAATTAGAGTACGGCACCCTTAAATGGTAGAATAGGGGTCGGGCATCAGTAAGTAGAAAAGGTCGTACAGGGGTTTGAGTCAATTCGAGATTTGGTGGGAATCAATAAATGGGAGTTTCGGTGCACAGTGCCATTACATTGGAAAATTGGTGGGAGTGCCAGCACATTTTCTATAATACAGGAGGAAGCAGTGACACTGCTCCAGCTCCTTTATTTTCTATAATACAGGAGGAAGCAGTGACACTGCTCCAGCTCCTTTATTTTCTATAATACAGGAGGAAGTAGTGACACTGCTCCAGCTCCTTTATTTTCTATAATACAGGAGGAAGCAGTGACGCTGCTCCAACTCCTTTATTTTCTATAATACAGGAGGAAGCAGTGACGCTGCTCCAGCTCCTTTATTTTCTACAATAGAGGAGGAAGCAGTGACACTGCTCCAGCTCCTTTATTTTCTAAAATACAGGAGGAAGCAGTGACGCTGCTCCAGCTCCTTTATTTTCTATAATACAGGAGGAAGCAGAGAGGCTGCTCCAGCTCCTTTATTTTCTATAATACAGGAGGAAGCAGTGACGCTGCTCCAGCTCCTTTATTTTCTATAATACAGGAGGAAGCAGAGACGCTGCTCCACATCCTTCATTTTCTATAATACAGGAGGAAGCAGTGACGCTGCTCCAGCTTCTTTATTTTCTATAATACAGGAGGAAGCAGTGACGCTGCTCCAGCTCCTTTATTTTCTATAATACAGGAGGAAGCAGAGACGCTGCTCCCGCTCCTTTATTTTCTATAATACAGGAGGAAGCAGTGACGCTGCTCCCGCTCCTTTATTTTCCATAATACAGGAGGAAGCAGTGACGCTGCTCCAGCTCCTTTATTTTCTATAATACAGGAGGAAGCAGTGACGCTGCTCCAGCTCCTTTATTTTCTATAATACAGGAGGAAGCAGTGACGCTGCTCCAGCTCCTTTATTTTCTATAATACAGGAGGAGGCAGTGACGCTGCTCCCGCTCCTTTATTTTCTATAATACAGGAGGAAGCAGTGACGCTGCTCCAGCTCCTTTATTTTCTATAATACAGGAGGAAGCAGTGACGCTGCTCCAGCTCCTTTATTTTCTATAATACAGGAGGAAGCAGAGACGCTGCTCCAGCTCCTTTATATTCGATAATACAGGGAGAAGCAGTGACGCTGCTCCAGCTCCTTTATTTTCTATAATACAGGAGGAAGCAGTGACGCTGCTCCAGCTCCTTTATTTTCTATAATACAGGAGGAAGCAGTGACGCTGCTCCAGCTCCTTTATTTTCTGTAATACAGGAGGAGGCAGTGACGCTGCTCCCGCTCCTTTATTTTCTATAATACAGGAGGAAGCAGTGACGCTGCTCCCGCTCCTTTATTTTCTATAATACAGGAGGAAGCAGTGACGCTGCTCCAGCTCCTTTATTTTCTATAATACAGGAGGAAGCAGTGACGCTGCTCCAGCTCCTTTATTTTCTATAATACAGGAGGAAGCAGAGACGCTGCTCCAGCTCCTTTATTTTCTATAATACAGGAGGAAGCAGAGACGCTGCTCCAGCTCCTTTATTTTCTGTAATACAGGAGGAAGCAGAGACGCTGCTCCAGCTCCTTTATTTTCTATAATACGGGAGGAAGCAGTGACGCTGCTGCAGCTCCTTTATTGTCTATAATACAGGAGGAAGCAGAGTCGCCGCTCCAGCTCCTTTATTTTCTATAAGACAGGAGGAAGCAGTGACGCTGCTCCAGCTCCTTTAATTTCTATAATACAGGAGGAAGCAGTGACGCTGCTCCAGCTCCTTTATTTTCTATAATACAGGAGGAAGCAGAGACGCTGCTCCAGCTCCTTTATTTTCTATAATACAGGAGGAAGCAGTGACGCTGCTCCAGCTCCTTTATTTTCTATAATACAGGAGGAAGCAGTGACGCTGCTCCAGCTCCTTTATTTTCTATAATACAGGAGGAAGCAGTGAAGCTGCCCCAGCTCCTTTATTTTCTATAATACAGGAGGAGGCAGTGACGCTGCTCCAGCTCCTTTATTTTCTATAATACAGGAGGAAGCAGAGACGCTGCTCCAGCTCCTTTATTTTCTATAATACAGGAGGAAGCAGAGACGCTGCTCCAGCTCCTTTATTTTCTATAATACAGGAGGAAGCAGAGACGCTGCTCCCGCTCCTTTATTTTCTATAATACAGGAGGAGGCAGTGACGCTGCTCCAGCTCCTTTATTTTGTATAATACAGGAGGAAGCAGTGACGCTGCTCCAGCTCCTTTATTTTCTATAATACAGGAGGAAGCAGTGACACTGCTCCAGCTCCTTTATTTTCTATAATACAGGAGGAAGCAGTGACACTGCTCCAGCTCCTTTATTTTCTATAATACAGGAGGAAGCAGTGACACTGCTCCAGCTCCTTTATTTTCTATAATACAGGAGGAAGCAGTGACACTGCTCCAGCTCCTTTATTTTCTATAATACAGGAGGAAGCAGTGACGCTGCTCCAGCTCCTTTATTTTCTATAATACAGGGAGAAGCAGTGACGCTCCTCCAGCTCCTTTATTTTCTATAATACAGGAGGAAGCAGTGACACTGCTCCAGCTCCTTTATTTTCTATAATACAGGAGGAGGCAGTGATGCTGCTCCAGCTCCTTTATTTTCTATAATGCAGGAGGAGGCAGTGACGCTGCTCCCGCTCCTTTATTTTCTATAATACAGGAGGAAGCAGTGACGCTGTTCCAGCTCCTTTATTTTCCATAATACAGGAGGAAGCAGTGACGCTGCTCCAGCTCCTTTATTTTCTATAATACAGGAGGAAGCAGTGACGCTGCTCCAGCTCCTTTATTTTCTATAATACAGGAGGAAGCAGTGACACTGCTGCAGCTCCTTTATTGTCTATAATACAGGAGGAAGCAGAGTCGCCGCTCCAGCTCCTTTATTTTCTATAATACAGGAGGAAGCAGTGACGCTGCTCCAGCTCCTTTAATTTCTATAATACAGGAGGAAGCAGTGACGCTGCTCCAGCTCCTTTATTTTCTATAATACAGGAGGAAGCAGAGACGCTGCTCCAGCTCCTTTATTTTCTATAATACAGGAGGAAGCAGTGACGCTGCTCCAGCTCCTTTATTTTCTATAATACAGGAGGAAGCAGTGACGCTGCTCCAGCTCCTTTATTTTCTATAATATAGGAGGAAGCAGTGAAGCTGCCCCAGCTCCTTTATTTTCTATAATACAGGAGGAGGCAGTGACGCTGCTCCAGCTCCTTTATTTTCTATAATACAGGAGGAAGCAGAGACGCTGCTCCAGCTCCTTTATTTTCTATAATACAGGAGGAAGCAGAGACGCTGCTCCAGCTCCTTTATTTTCTATAATACAGGAGGAAGCAGAGACGCTGCTCCCGCTCCTTTATTTTCTATAATACAGGAGGAGGCAGTGACGCTGCTCCAGCTCCTTTATTTTGTATAATACAGGAGGAAGCAGTGACGCTGCTCCAGCTCCTTTATTTTCTATAATACAGGAGGAAGCAGTGACACTGCTCCAGCTCCTTTATTTTCTATAATACAGGAGGAAGCAGTGACACTGCTCCAGCTCCTTTATTTTCTATAATACAGGAGGAAGCAGTGACACTGCTCCAGCTCCTTTATTTTCTATAATACAGGAGGAAGCAGTGACACTGCTCCAGCTCCTTTATTTTCTATAAGACAGGAGGAAGCAGTGACGCTGCTCCAGCTCCTTTATTTTCTATAATACAGGGAGAAGCAGTGACGCTCCTCCAGCTCCTTTATTTTCTATAATACAGGAGGAAGCAGTGACACTGCTCCAGCTCCTTTATTTTCTATAATACAGGAGGAGGCAGTGATGCTGCTCCAGCTCCTTTATTTTCTATAATACAGGAGGAGGCAGTGACGCTGCTCCCGCTCCTTTATTTTCTATAATACAGGAGGAAGCAGTGACGCTGTTCCAGCTCCTTTATTTTCCATAATACAGGAGGAAGCAGTGACGCTGCTCCAGCTCCTTTATTTTCTGTAATACAGGAGGAAGCAGTGACGCTGCTCCAGCTCCTTTATTTTCTATAATACAGGAGGAAGCAGTGACGTTGCTCCAGCTCCTTTATTTTCTATAACACAGGAGGAAGCAGTGACGCTGCTCCAGCTCCTTTATTTTCTACAACACAGGAGGAAGCAGAGACGCTGCTCCAGAACCTTTATTTTCTATAATACAGGAGGAAGCAGTGACCCTGCTCCAGCTCCTTTATTTTCTATAATACAGGAGGAAGCAGTGACGCTGCTCCACATCCTTTATTTTCTATAATACAGGAGGAAGCAGAGACGCTGCTCCAGCTCCTTTATTTTCTATAATACAGGAGGAAGCAGAGACGCTGCTCCAGCTCCTTTATTTTCTATAATACAGGAGGAAGCAGTGACGCTGCTCCCGCTCCTTTATTTTCTATAATACAGGAGGAAGCAGTGACGCTGCTCCAGCTCCTTTATTTTCTATAATACAGGAGGAAGCAGTGACGCTGCTCCAGCTCCTTTATTTTCTATAATACAGGAGGAAGCAGTGACGCTGCTCCAGCTCCTTTATTTTCTATAATACAGGAGGAAGCAGAGACGCTGCTCCAGCTCCTTTATTTTCTATAATACAGGAGGAAGCAGTGACGCTGCTCCAGCTCCTTTATTTTCTATAATACAGGAGGAAGCAGTGACGCTGCTCCAGCTCCTTTATTTTCTATAATACAGGAGGAAGCAGAGACGCTGCTCCAGCTCCTTTATTTTGTAAAATACAGGAGGAAGCAGTGACCCTGCTCCAGCTCCTTTATTTTCTATAATACAGGAGGAAGCAGAGACGCTGCTCAAGCTCCTTTATTTTCTATAATACCGGAGGAAGCAGTGACGCTGCTCCAGCTCCTTTATTTTCTATAATACAGGAGGAAGCAGTGACGCTGCTCCAGCTCCTTTATTTTCTATAATACAGGAGGAAGCAGTGACACTGCTCCAGCTCATTTATTTTCTATAATACAGGAGGAAGCAGTGACGCTGCTCCAGCTCCTTTATTTTCTATAATACACGAGGAAGCAGTGACGCTGCTCCAGCTCCTTTATTTTCTATAATACACGAGGAAGCAGTGACGCTGCTCCAGCTCCTTTATTTTCTATAATACAGGAGGAAGCAGTGACGCTGCTCCAGCTCCTTTATTTTCATAATACAGGAGGAAGCAGTGACGCTGCTCCAGCTCCTTTATTTTCTATAATACAGGAGAAGGCAGTGACGCTGCACCAACTCCTTTATTTTCTATAATACAGGAGGAAGCAGTGACGCTGCTCCAGCTCCTTTATTTTCTATAATACAGGAGGAAGCAGTGACGCTGCTCCAGCTCCTATATTTTCTATAATACAGGAGGAAGCAGTGACGCAGCTCCAGCTCCTTTATTTTCTATAATACAGGAGGAAGCAGTGACGCTGCTCCAGCTCCTTTATTTTCTATAATACAGGAGGAAGCAGAGACGCTGCTCCAGCTCCTTTATTTTCTATAATACAGGAGAAGGCAGTGACCCTGCTCCAGCTCCTTTATTTTCTATAATACAGGAGGAAGCAGTGACGCTGCTCCAGCTCCTTTATTTTCTATAATACAGGAGGAAGCAGTGACGCTGCACCAACTCCTTTATTTTCTATAATACAGGAGGAAGCAGTGACGCTGCTCCAGCTCCTTTATTTTCTATAATACAGGAGGAAGCAGAGACGCTGCTCAATCTCCTTTATTTTCTATAATACAGGAAGAAGCAGTGACGCTGCTCCAGCTCCTTTATTTTCTATAATACAGGAGGAAGCAGTGACGCTGCTCCAGCTCCTTTATTTTCTATAATACAGGAGGAAGCAGAGACGCTGCTCCAGCTCCTTTATTTTCTATAATACAGGAGGAAGCAGTGACGCGGCTCCAGCTCCATTATTTTCGATAATACAGGAGGAAGCAGTGACGCTGCTCCAGCTCCTTTACTTTCTATAATAGAGGAGGAAGCAGTGACGCTGCTCCATCTCCTTTATTTTCTATAATACAGGAGGAAGCAGTGACGCTGCTCCAGCTCCTTTATTTTCTATAATACAGGAGGAAGCAGTGACGCTGCTCCAGCTCCTTTATTTTCTATAATACAGGAGGAAGCAGTGACGCTGCTCCAGCTCCATTATTTTCTATAATACAGGAGGAAGCAGTGACGCTGCTCCAGCTCCTTTATTTTCTATAATACAGGAGGAGGCAGTGATGCTGCTCCAGCTCCTTTATTTTCAATATACAGGAGGAAGCAGAGACGCAGCTCCAGCTACTTTATTTTCTGTAATACAGGAGAAAGCAGAGACACTGCTCCAGCTCCTTTATTTTCTATAATACAGGAGGAAGCAGTGATGCTGCTCCAGCTCCTTTATTTTCTATAATACAGGAGGAAGCAGTGACGCTGCTCCAGCTCCTTTATTTTCTATAATACAGGAGGAAGCAGAGACGCTGCTCCAGCTCCTTTATTTTCTATAATACAGGAGGAAGTAGTGACGCTGCTCCAGCTCCTTTATTTTCTATAATACAGGAGGAAGCAGTGACGCTGCTCCAGCTCCTTTATTTTCTATAATACAGGAGGAAGCAGTGATGCTGCTCCAGCTCCTTTATTTTCTATAATACAGGAGGAAGCAGTGACGCTGCTCCAGCTCCTTTATTTTCTATAATGCAGGAGGAAGCAGAGACGCTGCTCCAGCTCCTTTATTTTCTATAATACAGGAGGAAGTAGTGACGCTGCTCCAGCTCCTTTATTTTCTATAATACAGGAGGAAGCAGTGACGCTGCTCCAGCTCCTTTATTTTCTATAATACAGGAGGAAGCGGTGACGCTGCTCCGGCTCCTTTATTTTCTATAATACAGGAGGAAGCAGTGACGCTGCTCCAGCTCCTTCATTTTCTATAATACAGGAGGAAGCAGTGACGCTGCTCCAGCTCCTTTATTTTCTATAATACAGGAGGAAGCAGTGACGCTGCTCCAGCTCCTTTATTTTCTATAATACAGAAGGAAGCGGTGACGCTGCTCCAGCTCCTTTATTTTCTATAATACAGGAGGAAGCAGAGACGCTGCTCCAGCTCCTTCATTTTCTATAATACAGGAGGAAGCAGAGACGCTACTCCAGCTCCTTCATTTTCTATAATACAGGAGGAAGCAGAGACGCTGCTCCAGCTCCTTTATTTTCTATAATACAGGAGGAAGCAGTGACACTGCTCCAGCTCCTTTATTTTCTATAATACAGGAGGAAGCGGTGACGCTGCTCCAGCTCCTTTGTTTTCGATAATACAGGAGGAAGCAGTGACACTGCTCCAGCTCCTTTATTTTCTATAATACAGGAGGAGGCAGTGACACTGCTCCAGCTCCTTTATTTTCTATAATACAGGAGGAAGCAGTGACGCTGCTCCAGCTCCTTTATTTTCTATAATACAGGAGGAAGCAGAGACGCTGCTCCCGCTCCTTTATTTTCTATAATACAGGAGGAAGCAGTGACGCTGCTCCCGCTCCTTTATTTTCCATAATACAGGAGGAAGCAGTGACACTGCTCCAGCTCCTTTATTTTCTATAATACAGGAGGAAGCAGTGACGCTGCTCCAGCTCCTTTATTTTCTATAATACAGGAGGAAGCAGTGACGCTGCTCCAGCTCCATTATTTTCTATAATACAGGAGGAAGCAGTGACGCTGCTCCAGCTCCATTATTTTCTATAATACAGGGGGAAGCAGAGACGCTGCTCCAGCTCCTTTATTTTCTATAATACAGGAGGAAGCAGTGACGCTGCTCCCGCTCCTTTATTTTCCATAATACAGGAGGAAGCAGAGACGCTGCTCCAGCTCCTTTATTTTCTATAATACCGCAGGAAGCAGTGACACTGCCCCAGCTCCTTTATTTTCTATAATACAGGAGGAGGCAGTGACGCTGCTCCAGCTCCTTTATTTTCTATAATACAGGGGGAAGCAGTGACGCTGCTCCAGCTCCTTCATTTTCTATAATACAGGAGGAAGCAGTGACGCTGCTCCAGCTCCTTTATTTTCTAGAAGACAGGAGGAAGCAGTGACGCTGCTCCAGCTCCTTTATTTTCTACAATACAGGAGGAAGCAGTGACGCTGCTCCAGCTCCTTTATTTTCTACAATACAGGAGGAAGCAGTGACGCTGCTCCAGCTCCTTTATTTTCTACAATACAGGAGGAAGCAGAGACGCTGCTCCATCTCCTTTATTTTCTATAATACAGGAGGAAGCAGTGACGCTGCTCCAGCTCCTTTATTTTCTATAATACAGGAGGAGGCAGTGACGCTGCTCCAGCTCCTTTATTTTCTATAATACAGGAGGAAGCAGTGACGCTGCTCCAGCTCCTTTATTTTCTATAATACAGGAGGAAGCAGTGACGCTGCTCCAGCTCCTTTATTTTCTATAATACAGGAGGAAGCAGAGACGCTGCTCCAGCTCCCTTATTTTCTATAATACAGGAGGAAGCAGTGACGCTGCTCCAGCTCCTTTATTTTCTATAATACAGGAGGAAGCAGTGACGCTGCTCCCGCTCCTTTATTTTCTATAATAGAGGAGGAAGCAGTGACGCTGCTCCAGCTCCTTTATTTTCTATAATACAGGAGGAAGCAGTGACGCTGCTCCAGCTCCTTTATTTTCTATAATACAGGAGGAAGCAGAGACGCTGCTCCAGCTCCTTTATTTTCTATAATACCGGAGGAAGCAGTGACGCTGCTCCAGCTCCTTTATTTTCTATAATACAGGAGGAAGCAGTGACGCTGCTCCAACTCCTTTATTTTCTATAATACAGGAGGAAGCAGAGACGCTGCTCCAGCTCCTTTATTTTCTATAATACAGGAGGAAGCAGTGACGCTGCTCAATCTCCTTTATTTTCTATAATACAGGAGGAAGCAGTGACGCTGCTCCAGCTCCTTTATTTTCTATAATACAGGAGGAAGCAGAGACGCTGCTCCAGCTCCTTTATTTTCTATAATACAGGAGGAAGCAGTGACGCTGCTCAATCTCCTTTATTTTCTATAATACAGGAGGAAGCAGTGACGCTGCTCCAGCTCCTTTATTTTCTATAATACAGGAGGAAGCAGTGACGCTGCTCCAGCTCCTTTATTTTCTATAATACAGGAGGAAGCAGTGACGTTGCTCCAGCTCCTTTATTTTCTATAATACAGGAGGAAGCAGTGACGCTGCTCCAGCTCCTTTATTTTCTATAATACAGGAGGAAGCAGTGACGCTGCTCCAGCTCCTTTATTTTCTATAATACAGGAGGAAGCAGTGACGCTGCTCCAGCTCCTTTATTTTCTATAATACAGGAGGAAGCAGAGATGCTGCTCAATCTCCTTTATTTTCTATAATACAGTAGGAAGCAGTGACGCTGCTCCAGCTCCTTTATTTTCTATAATACAGGAGGAAGCAGTGACGCTGCTCCAGCTCCTTTATTTTCTATAATACAGGAGGAAGCAGTGACGCTGCTCCAGCTCCTTTATTTTCTATAATACAGGAGGAAGCAGTGACGCTGCTCCAGCTCCTTTATTTTCTATAATACAGGAGGAAGCAGAGACGCTGCTCCAGCTCCCTTATTTTCTATAATACAGGAGGAAGCAGTGACGCTGCTCCAGCTCCTTTATTTTCTATAATACAGGAGGAAGCAGTGACGCTGCTCCCGCTCCTTTATTTTCTATAATAGAGGAGGAAGCAGTGACGCTGCTCCAGCTCCTTTATTTTCTATAATACAGGAGGAAGCAGTGACGCTGCTCCAGCTCCTTTATTTTCTATAATACAGGAGGAAGCAGAGACGCTGCTCCAGCTCCTTTATTTTCTATAATACCGGAGGAAGCAGTGACGCTGCTCCAGCTCCTTTATTTTCTATAATACAGGAGGAAGCAGTGACGCTGCTCCAACTCCTTTATTTTCTATAATACAGGAGGAAGCAGAGACGCTGCTCCAGCTCCTTTATTTTCTATAATACAGGAGGAAGCAGTGACGCTGCTCAATCTCCTTTATTTTCTATAATACAGGAGGAAGCAGTGACGCTGCTCCAGCTCCTTTATTTTCTATAATACAGGAGGAAGCAGAGACGCTGCTCCAGCTCCTTTATTTTCTATAATACAGGAGGAAGCAGTGACGCTGCTCAATCTCCTTTATTTTCTATAATACAGGAGGAAGCAGTGACGCTGCTCCAGCTCCTTTATTTTCTATAATACAGGAGGAAGCAGTGACGCTGCTCCAGCTCCTTTATTTTCTATAATACAGGAGGAAGCAGTGACGTTGCTCCAGCTCCTTTATTTTCTATAATACAGGAGGAAGCAGTGACGCTGCTCCAGCTCCTTTATTTTCTATAATACAGGAGGAAGCAGTGACGATGCTCCAGCTCCTTTATTTTCTATAATACAGGAGGAAGCAGTGACGCTGCTCCAGCTCCTTTATTTTCTATAATACAGGAGGAAGCAGTGACGCTGCTCCAGCTCCTTTATTTTCTATAATACAGGAGGAAGCAGAGATGCTGCTCAATCTCCTTTATTTTCTATAATACCGGAGGAAGCAGTGACGCTGCTCCAGCTCCTTTATTTTCTATAATACAGGAGGAAGCAGTGACGCTGCTCCAGCTCCTTTATTTTCTATAATACAGGAGGAAGCGGTGACGCTGTTCCAGCTCCTTTATTTTCTATAATACAGGAGGAAGCAGAGACGCTGCTCCAGCTCCTTCATTTTCTATAATACAGGAGGAAGCAGTGACGCTGCTCCAGCTCCTTTATTTTCTATAATACAGGAGGAAGCAGTGACGCTGCTCCAGCTCCTTTATTTTCTATAATACAGGGGGAAGCGGTGACGCTGCTCCAGCTCCTTTATTTTCTATAATACAGTAGGAAGCAGAGACGATGCTCCAGCTCCTTCATTTTCTGTAATACAGGAGGAAGCAGAGACGCTGCTCCAGCTCCTTCATTTTCTATAATACAGGAGGAAGCAGTTACGCTGACCCAGCTACTTTATTTTCTATAATACAGGAGGAAGCAGAGACGCTGCTCCAGCTCCTTTATTTTCTATAATACAGGAGGAAGCAGTGACGCTGCTCCAGCTCCTTTATTTTCTATAATACAGGAGGAAGCAGAGACGCTGCTCCAGCTCCTTTATTTTCTATAATACAGGAGGAAGCAGTGACGCTGCTCCAGCTCCTTTATTTTCTATAATACAGGAGGAAGCAGTGACGCTGCACCAGCTCCTTTATTTTCTATAATACAGGAGGAAGCAGTGACGCTGCTCCAGCTCCTTTATTTTCTATAATACAGGAGGAAGCGGTGACGCTGCTCCAGCTCCTTTATTTTCTATAATACAGGAGGAAGCAGAGACGCTGCTCCAGCTCCTTCATTTTCTATAATACAGGAGGAAGCAGAGACGCTGCTCCAGCTCCTTCATTTTCGAAAATACAGGAGGAAGCAGAGACGCTGCTCCAGCTCCTTTATTTTCTATAATACAGGAGGAAGCAGTGACACTGCTCCAGCTCCTTTATTTTCTATAATACAGGAGGAAGCAGTGACGCTGCTCCAGCTCCTTTGTTTTCGATAATACAGGAGGAAGCAGTGACACTGCTCCAGCTCCTTTATTTTCTATAATACAGGAGGAAGCAGTGACACTGCTCCAGCTCCTTTATTTTCTATAATACAGGAGGAAGCAGTGACGATGCTCCAGCTCCTTTATTTTCTATAATACATGAGGAAGCAGAGACGCTGCTCCCGCTCCTTTATTTTCTATAATACAGGAGGAAGCAGTGACGCTGCTCCCGCTCCTTTATTTTCCATAATACAGGAGGAAGCAGTGACGCTGCTCCAGCTCCTTTATTTTCTATAATACAGGAGGAAGCAGTGACGCTGCTCCCGCTCCTTTATTTTCCATAATACAGGAGGAAGCAGTGACGCTGCTCCAGCTCCTTTATTTTCTATAATACAGGAGGAAGCAGTGACGCTGCTCCCGCTCCTTTATTTTCTATAATACAGGAGGAAGCAGTGACGCTGCTCCAGCTCCTTTATTTTCTATAATACAGGAGGAAGCAGTGACACTGCTCCAGTTCCTTTATTTTCTATAATACAGGAGGAAGCAGTGACGCTGCTCCCGCTCCTTTATTTTCTATAATACAGGAGGAAGCAGTGACGCTGCTCCAGCTCCTTTATTTTCTATAATACAGGAGGAAGAAGTGACGCTGCTCCAGCTCCTTTATTTTCTACAATACAGGAGGAAGCAGAGACGCGTCTCCAGCTCCTTTATTTTCTATAATACAGGAGGA
The DNA here is from genome assembly GCF_037043375.1 of Chiloscyllium plagiosum. Taxonomy (NCBI): domain Eukaryota; kingdom Metazoa; phylum Chordata; class Chondrichthyes; order Orectolobiformes; family Hemiscylliidae; genus Chiloscyllium; species Chiloscyllium plagiosum. The sequence goes on along the minus strand of NW_028270181.1, from coordinate 43,203,387 downwards.
AGCAGTGACGCTGCTCCAGCTCCTTTATTTTCTATAATACAGGAGGAAGCAGTGACGCTGCTCCAGCTCCTTTATTTTCTATAATACAGGAGGAAGCAGAGACGCTGCTCCAGCTCCTTTATTTTCTATAATACAGGAGGAAGCAGTGACGCTGCTCCAGCTCCTTTATTTTCTATAATACAGGAGGAAGCAGTGACGCTGCTCCAGCTCCTTTATTTTCTATAATACAGGAGGAAGCAGTGACGCTGCTCCAGCTCCTTTATTTTCTATAATACAGGAGGAAGCAGTGACGCTGCTCCAGCTCCCTTATTTTCTATAATACAGGAGGAAGCAGAGACGCTGCTCCAGCTCCTTTATTTTCTATAATACAGGAGGAAGCAGTGACGCTGCTCCAGCTCCTTTATTTTCTATAATACAGGAGGAAGCAGTGACGCTGCTCCAGCTCCTTTATTTTCTATAATACAGGAGGAAGCAGTGACGCTGCTCCAGCTCCCTTATTTTCTATAATACAGGAGGAAGCAGAGACGCTGCTCCAGCTCCTTTATTTTCTATAATACAGGAGGAAGCAGTGACGCTGCTCCAGCTCCTTTATTTTCTATAATACAGGAGGAAGCAGAGACGCTGCTCCAGCTCCTTTATTTTCTATAATACAGGAGGAAGCAGTGACGCTGCTCCAGCTCCTTTATTTTCTATAATACAGGAGGAAGCAGTGACGCTGCTCCCGCTCCTTTATTTTCTATAATACAGGAGGAAGCAGTGACGCTGCTCCAGCTCCTTTATTTTCTATAATACAGGAGGAAGCAGTGACGCTGCTCCAGCTCCTTTATTTTCTATAATACAGGAGGAAGCAGTGACGCTGCTCCAGCTCCCTTATTTTCTATAATACAGGAGGAAGCAGAGACGCTGCTCCAGCTCCTTTATTTTCTATAATACAGGAGGAAGCAGTGACGCTGCTCCAGCTCCTTTATTTTCTATAATACAGGAGGAAGCAGTGACTCTGCTCCCGCTCCTTTATTTTCTATAATACAGGTGGAAGCAGTGACGCTGCTCCAGCTCCTTTATTTTCTATAATACAGGAGGAAGCAGTGACGCTGCTCCACCTCCTTTATTTTCTATAATACAGGAGGAAGCAGTGACGCTGCTCCAGCTCCTTTATTTTCAATAATACAGGAGGAAGCAGAGACGCTGCTCCAGCTCCTTTATTTTCTATAATACAGGAGGAAGCAGTGACGCTGCTCCAGCTCCTTTATTTTCTATATTACAGGAGGAAGCAGTGACGCTGCTCCAGCTCCTTTATTTTCTATAATACAGGAGAAAGCAGAGGCTGCTCCAGCTCCTTTATTTTGTATAATACAGGAGGAAGCAGAGACCCTGCTCCAGCTCCTTTATTTTCTATAATACAGGAGGAAGCAGAGACGCTGCTCCAGCTCCTTTATTTTCTATAATACCGGAGGAAGCAGTGACGCTGCTCCAGCTCCTTTATTTTCTATAATACAGGAGGAAGCAGTGACGCTGCTCCAGCTCCTTTATTTTCTATAATACAGGAGGAAGCAGTGACGCTGCTCCAGCTCCTTTATTTTCTATAATACAGGAGGAAGCAGAGACGCTGCTCCAGCTCCTTTATTTTCTATAATACAGGAGGAAGCAGTGACGCTGCTCAATCTCCTTTATTTTCTATAATACAGGAGGAAGCAGTGACGCTGCTCCAGCTCCTTTATTTTCTATAATACAGGAGGAAGCAGAGACGCTGCTCAATCTCCTTTATTTTCTATAATACAGGAAGAAGCAGTGACGCTGCTCCAGCTCCTTTATTTTCTATAATACAGGAGGAAGCAGTGACGCTGCTCCAGCTCCTTTATTTTCTATAATACAGGAGGAAGCAGTGACGCTGCTCCAGCTCCGTTATTTTCTATAATACAGGAGGAAGCAGTGACGCTGCTCCAGCTCCTTTATTTTCTATAATACAGGAGGAAGCAGTGACGCTGCTCCAGCTCCTTTATTTTCTATAATACAGGAGGAAGCAGTGACGCTGCTCCAGCTCCTTTATTTTCTATAATACAGGAGGAAGCAGTGACGCTGCTCCAGCTCCTTTATTTTCTATAATACGGGTGGAAGCAGTGACGCTGCTCCAGCTCCTTTATTTTCTATAATACAGGAGGAAGCAGAGACGCTGCTCCTTCTCCTTTATTTTCTATAATACAGGAGGAGGCAGTGACGCTGCTCCAGCTCCTTTATTTTCTATAATACAGGAGGAAGCAGAGATGCTGCTCCAGCTCCTTTATTTTCTATAATACAGGAGGAAGCAGTGACGCTGCTCCATCTCCTTTATTTTCTATAATACAGGGGGAAGCAGTGATGCTGCTCCAGCTCCTTTATTTTCTATAATACAGGAGGAAGCAGTGACGCTGCTCCAGCTCCTTTATTTTCTATAATACAGGAGGAAGCAGAGATGCTGCTCCAGCTCCTTTATTTTCTATAATACAGGAGGAAGCAGTGACGCTGCTCCATCTCCTTTATTTTCTATAATACAGGGGGAAGCAGTGATGCTGCTCCAGCTCCTTTATTTTCTATAATACAGGAGTAAGCAGAGACACTGCTCCAGCTCCTTTATTTTCTATAATACAGGAGGAAGCAGTGACGCTGACCCAGCTCCGTTATTTTCTATAATACAGGAGGAAGCAGTGACGCTGCTCATATCCTTTATTTTCTATAATACAGGAGGAAGCAGTGACGCTGCTCCAGCTCCTTTATTTTCTATAATACAGGAGGACGCAGTGACGCTGCTCATATCCTTTATTTTCTATAATACAGGAGGAAGCAGTGACGCTGCTCCAGCTCCTTTATTTTCTATAATACAGGAGGAAGCAGTGACGCTGCTCCAGCTCCTTTATTTTCTATAATACAGGAGGAAGCAGTGACGCTGCTCCAGCTCCTTTATTTTCTATAACACAGGAGGAAGCAGTGACGCTGACCCAGCTCCTTTATTTTCTATAATACAGGAGTAAGCAGTGACGCTGCTCCAGCTCCTTTATTTTCTATAATACAGGAGGAAGCAGAGACGCTGCTCCTTCTCCTTTATTTTCTATAATACAGGAGGAAGCACAGACGCTGCTCCAGCTCCTTTATTTTCTATAATACAGGAGGAAGCAGCGACGCTGCTCCAGCTCCTTTATTTTCTATAATACAGGAGGAAGCAGTGACGCTGCTCCAGCTCCTTTATTTTCTATAATACAGGAGGAAGCAGTGACGCTGCTCCAGCTCCTTTATTTTCTATAATACAGGAGGAAGCAGCGACGCTGCTCCAGCTCCTTTATTTTCTATAATTCAGGACGAAGCAGTGACGCTGCTCCAGCTCCTTTATTTTCTATAATACAGGAGGAAGCAGTGACGCTGCTCCAGCTCCTTTATTTTCTATAATACAGGAGGAAACAGAGACGCTGCTCCAGCTCCTTTATTTTCTATAATACAGGAGGAAGCAGTGACGCTGCTCCAGCTCCTTTATTTTCTATAATACAGGAGGAAGCAGCGACGCTGCTCCAGCTCCTTTATTTTCTATAATACAGGAGGAAGCAGTGACGCTGCTCCAGCTCCTTTATTTTCTATAATACAGGAGGAAGCAGTGACGCTGCTCCAGCTCCTTTATTTTCTATAATACAGGAGCAAACAGTGACGCTGCTCCAGCTCCTTTATTTTCTATAATACGGGTGGAAGCAGTGACGCTGCTCCAGCTCCTTTATTTTCTATAATACAGGAGGAAGCAGAGACGCTGCTCCTTCTCCTTTATTTTCTATAATACAGGAGGAGGCAGTGACGCTGCTCCAGCTCCTTTATTTTCTATAATACAGGAGGAAGCAGTGACGCTGCTCCAGCTCCTTTATTTTCTATAATACAGGAGGAAGCAGAGATGCTGCTCCAGCTCCTTTATTTTCTATAATACAGGAGGAAGCAGTGACGCTGCTCCATCTCCTTTATTTTCTATAATACAGGGGGAAGCAGTGATGCTGCTCCAGCTCCTTTATTTTCTATAATACCGGCGGAAGCAGTGACGCTGCTCCAGCTCCTTTATTTTCTATAATACAGGAGGAAGCAGTGACGCTGTTCCAGCTCCTTTATTTTCTATAATGCAGGTGGAAGCAGTGACGCTGCTCCAGCTCCTTTATTTTCTATAATACAGGAGGAAGCAGAGACGCTGCTCCAGCTGTTTATTTTCAAAAATACAGGTGGAAGCAGTGACGCTGCTCCAGCTCCTTTATTTTCTATAATACAGGAGGAAGCAGAGACGCTGCTCCTTCTCCTTTATTTTCTATAATACAGGAGGAAGCAGTGACGCTGCTCCAGCTCCTTTATTTTCTATAATACAGGAGGAAGCAGTGACGCTGTTCCAGCTCCTTTATTTTCTATAATACAGGAGGAAGCAGAGACGCTGCTCCTTCTCCTTTATTTTCTATAATACAGGAGGAAGCAGTGACGCTGCTCCAGCTCCTTTATTTTCTATAATACAGGAGGAAGCAGGGACGCTGTTCCAGCTCCTTTATTTTCTATAATACAGGAGGAAGCAGAGACGCTGCTCCTTCTCCTTTATTTTCTATAATACAGGAGGAAGCAGTGACGCTGCTCCAGCTCCTTTATTTTCTATAATACAGGAGGAAGCAGTGTCGCTGTTCCAGCTCCTTTATTTTCTATAATACAGGAGGAAGCAGAGACGCTGCTCCTTCTCCTTTATTTTCTATAATACAGGAGGAAGCAGTGACGCTGCTACAGCTCCTTTATTTTCTATAATACAGGAGGAAGCAGTGACACTGCTCCAGCTCCTTTATTTTCTATAATACAGGAGGAAATAGTGACGCTGCTCCAGCTCCTTTATTTTCTATAATACAGGAGGAAGCAGAGACGCTGCTCCAGATCCTTTATTTTCTTTAATACAGGAGGAAGCAGAGACGCTGCTCCAGCTCCTTTATTTTCTATAATACAGGAGGAAGCAGTGACACTGCTCCAGCTCCTTTATTTTCTATAATACTGGAGGAAGCAGAGACGCTGCTCCAGCTCCTTTATTTTCTATAATACAGGAGGAAGTAGTGACGCTGCTCCAGCTCCTTTATTTTCTATAATACAGGAGGAAGCAGTGACGCTGCTCCAGCTCCTTTATTTTCGATAATACAGGAGGAAGCAGAGACGCTGCTCCTGCTCCTTTATTTTCTATCATACAGGAGGAAGCAGTGACACTGCTCCAGCTCCTTTATTTTCTATAATACAGGAGGAAGCAGAGACGCTGCTTCAGCTCCTTTATTTTCTATAATACAGGAGGAAGCAGAGACGCTGCTCCAGCTCCTTTATTTTCGATAATACAGGAGGAAACAGAGACGCTGCTCCTGCTCCTTTATTTTCTATAATACAGGAGGAAGCAGAGACGCTGCTCCAGCTCCTTTATTTTCTATAATACAGGAGGAAGCAGTGACGCTGCTCCAGCTCCTTTATTTTCTATAATACAGGGGGAAGCAGTGACATTGCTCCAGCTCCTTTATTTTCTATAATACAGGAGGAAGCAGTGACGCTGCTCCAGCTCCTTTATTTTCTATAATACAGGAGGAAGCAGTGACGCTGCTCCAGCTCCTTTATTTTCTATAATGCAGGAGGAAGCAGTGACCCTGCTCCAGCTCCGTTATTTTCTATAATACAGGAGGAAGCAGAGACGCTGCTCCAGCTCCTTTATTTTCTATAATACAGGAGGAAGCAGAGACGCTGCTCCAGCTCCTTTGTTTTCTATAATACAGGAGGAAGCAGTGACGCTGCTCCTGCTCCTTTATTTTCGAAAATACAGGAGGAAGCAGAGACGCTGCTCCAGCTTCTTTATTTTCTATAAAACAGGAGGAAGCAGTGACGCTGCTCCAGCTCCTTTATTTTCTATAATGCAGGAGGAAGCAGAGACGCTGCTCCAGCTCCTTTATTTTCTATAATACAGGAGGAAGCAGAGACACTGCTCCAGCTCCTTTGTTTTCTATAATACAGGAGGAAGCACTGACGCTGCTCCAGCTCCTTTATTTTCTATAATACAGGAGGAAGCAGAGACACTGCTCCAGCTCCTTTATTTTCTATAATACAGGAGGAAGCAGTGACGCTGCTCCAGCTCCTTTATTTTCTATAATACAGGAGGAAGCACTGACGCTGCTCCAGCTCCTTTATTTTCTATAGTACAGGAGGAAGCAGAGACGCTGCTCCAGCTCCTTTATTTTCTATAATACAGGAGGAAGCAGTGACGCTGCTCCAGCTCCTTTATTTTCTATAATACAGGAGGAAGCACTGACGCTGCTCCAGCTCCTTTGTTTTCTATAATACAGGAGGAAGCAGTGACACTGCTCCAGCTCCTTTATTTTCTATAATACAGGAGGAAGCAGAGAAGCTGTTCCAGCTCCTTTATTTTCTATAATACAGGAGGAAACAGAGACGCTGCTCCAGCTCCTTTATTTTCTATAATACAGGAGGAAGCAGTGACACTGCTCCAGCTCCTTTATTTTCTATAATACAGGAGGAAGCAGAGACGCTGCTCCAGCTCCTTTATTTTCTATAATACAGGAGGAAGCAGAGACACTGCTCCAGCTCCTTTATTTTCTATAATACAAGAGGAAGCAGAGAAGCCGCTCCAGCTCCTTTATTTTCTATAATACAGGAGGAAGCAGTGACGGTGCTCCAGCTCCTTTATTTTCTATAATACAGGAGGAAGCAGTGACGCTGCTCCAGCTCCTTTATTTTCTATAATACAGGAGGAAGCAGAGACACTGCTCCAGCTCCTTTATTTTCTATAATACAGGAGGAAGCAGAGACACTGCTCCAGCTCCTTTATTTTCTATAATACAGGAGGAAGCAGAGACACTGCTCCAGCTCCTTTATTTTCTATAATACAGGAGGAAGCAGAGACACTGCTCCAGCTCCTTTATTTTCTATAATACAGGAGGAAGCAGTGACGCTGCTCCAGCTCCTTTATTTTCTATAATACAGGAGGAAACAGAGACACTGCTCCTGCTCCTTTATTTTCTATAATACAGGAGGAAGCAGAGACGCTGCTCCAGCTCCTTTATTTTCTATAATACAGGAGGAAGCAGAGACACTGCTCCAGCTCCTTTATTTTCTATAATACAAGAGGAAGCAGAGAAGCCGCTCCAGCTCCTTTATTTTCTATAATACAGGAGGAAGCAGAGACACTGCTCCAGCTCCTTTATTTTCTATAATACAGGAGGAAGCAGAGACACTGCTCCAGCTCCTTTATTTTCTATAAAACAAGAGGAAGCAGAGAAGCCGCTCCAGCTCCTTTATTTTCTATAATACAGGAGGAAGCAGAGACACTGCTCCAGCTCCTTTATTTTCTATAATACAGGAGGAAGCAGAGACACTGCTCCAGCTCCTTTATTTTCTATAATACAAGAGGAAGCAGTGACGCTGCTCCAGCTCCTTTATTTTCTATAACACAGGAGGAAACAGAGACACTGCTCCAGCTCCTTTATTTTCTATAATACAGGAGGAAGCAGTGACGCTGCTCCAGCTCCTTTATTTTCTATAATACAGGTGGAAGCAGTGACGCTGCTCCAGCTCCTTTATTTTCTATAATACAGGAGGAAGCAGTGACGCTGCTCCAGCTCCTTTATTTTCTATAATACAGGAGGAAGCAGTGACGCTGCTCCAGCTCCTTTATTTTCTATAATACAGGAGGAAGCAGTGACGCTGCTCCAGCTCCGTTATTTTCTATAATACAGGAGTAAGCAGAGACGCTGCTCCAGCTCCTTTATTTTCTACAATACAGGAGGAAGCAGTGACACTGCTCCAGCTCCGTTATTTTCTATAATACAGGAGGAAGCAGAGACGCTGCTCCAGCTCCTTTATTTTCTATAATACAGGAGGAAGCAGTGACGCTGCTCCAGCTCCTTTATTTTCTATAATACAGGAGGAAGCAGAGACGCTGCTCCAGCTCCTTTATTTTCTATAATACAGGAGGAAGCAGTGACGCTGCTCCAGCTCCTTTATTTTCTATAATACAGGAGGAAACAGAGACGCTGCTCCAGATCCTTTATTTTCTATAATACAGGAGGAAGCAGTGACGCTGCTCCAGCTCCTTTATTTTCTATAATACCGGAGGAAGCAGAGACGCTGCTCCAGCTCCTTTATTTTCTATAATACAGGAGGAAGCAGTGACGCTGCTCCAGCTCCTTTATTTTCTATAATACAGGAGGAAGCAGAGACGCTGCTCCAGCTCCTTTATTTTCTATAATACAGGAGGAAGCAGTGACGCTGCTCCAGCTCCTTTATTTTCTATAATACACGAGGAAGCAGTGACACTGCTCCAGCTCCTTTATTTTCTATAATACAGGAGGAAGCAGAGATACTGCTCCAGCTCCTTTATTTTCTATAATACAGGAGGAAGCAGTGACGCTGCTCCAGCTCCTTTATTTTCTATAATACAGGAGGAAGCAGTGACGCTGCTCCAGCTTGTTTATTTTCTATAATACAGGAGGAAACAGTGACGCTGCTCCAGCTCCTTTATTTTCTATAATACAGGAGGAAGCAGTGACGCTGCTCCAGCTCCTTTATTTCTATAATACAGGAGGAAGCAGTGACGCTGCTCCAGCTCCTTTATTTTCTATAATACAGGAGGAAGCAGTGACGCTGCTCCAGCTCCTTTATTTTCTATAATACAGGAGGAAGCAGTGACGCTGCTCCAGCTCCTTTATTTTCTATAATACAGGAGGAAGCAGTGACGCTGCTCCAGCTCCTTTATTTTCTATAATACAGGGGGAAGCAGTGACGCTGCTCCAGCTCCTTTATTTTCTATAATACAGGGGGAAGCAGTGACGCTGCTCCAGCTCCTTTATTTTCTATAATACAGGAGGGAGCAGTGACGCTGCTCCAGCTCCTTTATTTTCGATAATACAGGGGGAAGCAGTGACGCTGCTCCAGCTCCTTTATTTTCTATAATACAGGGGGAAGCAGTGACGCTGCTCCAGCTCCTTTATTTTCTATAATACAGGAGGGAGCAGTGACGCTGCTCCAGCTCCTTTATTTTCTATAATACAGGAGGGAGCAGTGACGCTGCTCCAGCTCCTTTATTTTCTATAATACAGGAGGAAGCAGTGACGCTGCTCCAGCTCCTTTATTTTCTATAATACAGGGGGAAGCAGTGACGCTGCTCCAGCTCCTTTATTTTCTATAATACAGGGGGAAGCAGTGACGCTGCTCCAGCTCCTTTATTTTCTATAATACAGGAGGAAGCAGTGACGCTGCTCCAGCTCCTTTATTTTCTATAATACAGGGGGAAGCAGTGACGCTGCTCCAGCTCCTTTATTTTCTATAATACAGGGGGAAGCAGTGACGCTGCCCCAGCTCCTTTATTTTCTATAATACAGGAGGGAGCAGTGACGCTGCTCCAGCTCCTTTATTTTCTATAATACAGGAGGGAGCAGTGACGCTGCTCCAGCTCCTTTATTTTCTATAATACAGGGGGAAGCAGAGACGCTGCTCCAGCTCCTTTATTTTCTATAATACAGGAGGAAGCAGTGACGCTGCTCCAGCTCCTTTATTTTCTATAATACAGGAGGAAGCAGAGATGCTGCTCAATCTCCTTTATTTTCTATAATACCGGAGGAAGCAGTGACGCTGCTCCAGCTCCTTTATTTTCTATAATACAGGAGGAAGCAGTGACGCTGCTCCAGCTCCTTTATTTTCTATAATACAGGAGGAAGCGGTGACGCTGCTCCAGCTCCTTTATTTTCTATAATACAGGAGGAAGCAGAGACGCTGCTCCAGCTCCTTCATTTTCTATAATACAGGAGGAAGCAGTGACGCTGCTCCAGCTCCTTTATTTTCTATAATACAGGAGGAAGCAGTGACGCTGCTCCAGCTCCTTTATTTTCTATAATACAGGGGGAAGCGGTGACGCTGCTCCAGCTCCTTTATTTTCTATAATACAGTAGGAAGCAGAGACGCTGCTCCAGCTCCTTCATTTTCTGTAATACAGGAGGAAGCAGAGACGCTGCTCCAGCTCCTTCATTTTCTATAATACAGGAGGAAGCAGTTACGCTGACCCAGCTACTTTATTTTCTATAATACAGGAGGAAGCAGAGACGCTGCTCCAGCTCCTTTATTTTCTATAATACAGGAGGAAGCAGTGACGCTGCTCCAGCTCCTTTATTTTCTATAATACAGGAGGAAGCAGAGACGCTGCTCCAGCTCCTTTATTTTCTATAATACAGGAGGAAGCAGTGACGCTGCTCCAGCTCCTTTATTTTCTATAATACAGGAGGAAGCAGTGACGCTGCACCAGCTCCTTTATTTTCTATAATACAGGAGGAAGCGGTGACGCTGCTCCAGCTCCTTTATTTTCTATAATACAGGAGGAAGCGGTGACGCTGCTCCAGCTCCTTTATTTTCTATAATACAGGAGGAAGCAGAGACGCTGCTCCAGCTCCTTCATTTTCTATAATACAGGAGGAAGCAGAGACGCTGCTCCAGCTCCTTCATTTTCGAAAATACAGGAGGAAGCAGAGACGCTGCTCCAGCTCCTTTATTTTCTATAATACAGGAGGAAGCAGTGACACTGCTCCAGCTCCTTTATTTTCTATAATACAGGAGGAAGCAGTGACGCTGCTCCAGCTCCTTTGTTTTCGATAATACAGGAGGAAGCAGTGACACTGCTCCAGCTCCTTTATTTTCTATAATACAGGAGGAAGCAGTGACACTGCTCCAGCTCCTTTATTTTCTATAATACAGGAGGAAGCAGTGACGATGCTCCAGCTCCTTTATTTTCTATAATACATGAGGAAGCAGAGACGCTGCTCCCGCTCCTTTATTTTCTATAATACAGGAGGAAGCAGTGACGCTGCTCCCGCTCCTTTATTTTCCATAATACAGGAGGAAGCAGTGACGCTGCTCCAGCTCCTTTATTTTCTATAATACAGGAGGAAGCAGTGACGCTGCTCCCGCTCCTTTATTTTCCATAATACAGGAGGAAGCAGTGACGCTGCTCCAGCTCCTTTATTTTCTATAATACAGGAGGAAGCAGTGACGCTGCTCCCGCTCCTTTATTTTCTATAATACAGGAGGAAGCAGTGACGCTGCTCCAGCTCCTTTATTTTCTATAATACAGGAGGAAGCAGTGACACTGCTCCAGTTCCTTTATTTTCTATAATACAGGAGGAAGCAGTGACGCTGCTCCCGCTCCTTTATTTTCTATAATACAGGAGGAAGCAGTGACGCTGCTCCAGCTCCTTTATTTTCTATAATACAGGAGGAAGAAGTGACGCTGCTCCAGCTCCTTTATTTTCTACAATACAGGAGGAAGCAGAGACGCGTCTCCAGCTCCTTTATTTTCTATAATACAGGAGGAAGCAGTGACGCTGCTCCAGCTCCTTTATTTTCTATAATACAGGAGGAAGCAGTGACGCTGCTCCAGCTCCTTTATTTTCTATAATACAGGAGGAAGCAGAGACGCTGCTCCAGCTCCTTTATTTTCTATAATACAGGAGGAAGCAGTGACGCTGCTCCAGCTCCTTTATTTTCTATAATACAGGAGGAAGCAGTGACGCTGCTCCAGCTCCTTTATTTTCTATAATACAGGAGGAAGCAGTGACGCTGCTCCAGCTCCTTTATTTTCTATAATACAGGAGGAAGCAGTGACGCTGCTTCAGCTCCCTTATTTTCTATAATACAGGAGGAAGCAGAGACGCTGCTCCAGCTCCTTTATTTTCTATAATACAGGAGGAAGCAGTGACGCTGCTCCAGCTCCTTTATTTTCTATAATACAGGAGGAAGCAGTGACGCTGCTCCAGCTCCTTTATTTTCTATAATACAGGAGGAAGCAGTGACGCTGCTCCAGCTCCCTTATTTTCTATAATACAGGAGGAAGCAGAGACGCTGCTCCAGCTCCTTTATTTTCTATAATACAGGAGGAAGCAGTGACGCTGCTCCAGCTCCTTTATTTTCTATAATACAGGAGGAAGCAGAGACGCTGCTCCAGCTCCTTTATTTTCTATAATACAGGAGGAAGCAGTGACGCTGCTCCAGCTCCTTTATTTTCTATAATACAGGAGGAAGCAGTGACGCTGCTCCCGCTCCTTTATTTTCTATAATACAGGAGGAAGCAGTGACGCTGCTCCAGCTCCTTTATTTTCTATAATACAGGAGGAAGCAGTGACGCTGCTCCAGCTCCTTTATTTTCTATAATACAGGAGGAAGCAGTGACGCTGCTCCAGCTCCCTTATTTTCTATAATACAGGAGGAAGCAGAGACGCTGCTCCAGCTCCTTTATTTTCTATAATACAGGAGGAAGCAGTGACGCTGCTCCAGCTCCTTTATTTTCTATAATACAGGAGGAAGCAGTGACTCTGCTCCCGCTCCTTTATTTTCTATAATACAGGTGGAAGCAGTGACGCTGCTCCAGCTCCTTTATTTTCTATAATACAGGAGGAAGCAGTGACGCTGCTCCACCTCCTTTATTTTCTATAATACAGGAGGAAGCAGTGACGCTGCTCCAGCTCCTTTATTTTCAATAATACAGGAGGAAGCAGAGACGCTGCTCCAGCTCCTTTATTTTCTATAATACAGGAGGAAGCAGTGACGCTGCTCCAGCTCCTTTATTTTCTATATTACAGGAGGAAGCAGTGACGCTGCTCCAGCTCCTTTATTTTCTATAATACAGGAGAAAGCAGAGGCTGCTCCAGCTCCTTTATTTTGTATAATACAGGAGGAAGCAGAGACCCTGCTCCAGCTCCTTTATTTTCTATAATACAGGAGGAAGCAGAGACGCTGCTCCAGCTCCTTTATTTTCTATAATACCGGAGGAAGCAGTGACGCTGCTCCAGCTCCTTTATTTTCTATAATACAGGAGGAAGCAGTGACGCTGCTCCAGCTCCTTTATTTTCTATAATACAGGAGGAAGCAGTGACGCTGCTCCAGCTCCTTTATTTTCTATAATACAGGAGGAAGCAGAGACGCTGCTCCAGCTCCTTTATTTTCTATAATACAGGAGGAAGCAGTGACGCTGCTCAATCTCCTTTATTTTCTATAATACAGGAGGAAGCAGTGACGCTGCTCCAGCTCCTTTATTTTCTATAATACAGGAGGAAGCAGAGACGCTGCTCAATCTCCTTTATTTTCTATAATACAGGAAGAAGCAGTGACGCTGCTCCAGCTCCTTTATTTTCTATAATACAGGAGGAAGCAGTGACGCTGCTCCAGCTCCTTTATTTTCTATAATACAGGAGGAAGCAGTGACGCTGCTCCAGCTCCGTTATTTTCTATAATACAGGAGGAAGCAGTGACGCTGCTCCAGCTCCTTTATTTTCTATAATACAGGAGGAAGCAGTGACGCTGCTCCAGCTCCTTTATTTTCTATAATACAGGAGGAAGCAGTGACGCTGCTCCAGCTCCTTTATTTTCTATAATACAGGAGGAAGCAGTGACGCTGCTCCAGCTCCTTTATTTTCTATAATACGGGTGGAAGCAGTGACGCTGCTCCAGCTCCTTTATTTTCTATAATACAGGAGGAAGCAGAGACGCTGCTCCTTCTCCTTTATTTTCTATAATACAGGAGGAGGCAGTGACGCTGCTCCAGCTCCTTTATTTTCTATAATACAGGAGGAAGCAGAGATGCTGCTCCAGCTCCTTTATTTTCTATAATACAGGAGGAAGCAGTGACGCTGCTCCATCTCCTTTATTTTCTATAATACAGGGGGAAGCAGTGATGCTGCTCCAGCTCCTTTATTTTCTATAATACAGGAGGAAGCAGTGACGCTGCTCCAGCTCCTTTATTTTCTATAATACAGGAGGAAGCAGAGATGCTTCTCCAGCTCCTTTATTTTCTATAATACAGGAGGAAGCAGTGACGCTGCTCCATCTCCTTTATTTTCTATAATACAGGGGGAAGCAGTGATGCTGCTCCAGCTCCTTTATTTTCTATAATACAGGAGGAAGCAGAGACACTGCTCCAGCTCCTTTATTTTCTATAATACAGGAGGAAGCAGTGACGCTGACCCAGCTCCGTTATTTTCTATAATACAGGAGGAAGCAGTGACGCTGCTCATATCCTTTATTTTCTATAATACAGGAGGAAGCAGTGACGCTGCTCCAGCTCCTTTATTTTCTATAATACAGGAGGAAGCAGTGACGCTGCTCATATCCTTTATTTTCTATAATACAGGAGGAAGCAGTGACGCTGCTCCAGCTCCTTTATTTTCTATAATACAGGAGGAAGCAGTGACGCTGCTCCAGCTCCTTTATTTTCTATAATACAGGAGGAAGCAGTGACGCTGCTCCAGCTCCTTTATTTTCTATAACACAGGAGGAAGCAGTGACGCTGACCCAGCTCCTTTATTTTCTATAATACAGGAGTAAGCAGTGACGCTGCTCCAGCTCCTTTATTTTCTATAATACAGGAGGAAGCAGAGACGCTGCTCCTTCTCCTTTATTTTCTATAATACAGGAGGAAGCACAGACGCTGCTCCAGCTCCTTTATTTTCTATAATACAGGAGGAAGCAGCGACGCTGCTCCAGCTCCTTTATTTTCTATAATACAGGAGGAAGCAGTGACGCTGCTCCAGCTCCTTTATTTTCTATAATACAGGAGGAAGCAGTGACGCTGCTCCAGCTCCTTTATTTTCTATAATACAGGAGGAAGCAGCGACGCTGCTCCAGCTCCTTTATTTTCTATAATTCAGGACGAAGCAGTGACGCTGCTCCAGCTCCTTTATTTTCTATAATACAGGAGGAAGCAGTGACGCTGCTCCAGCTCCTTTATTTTCTATAATACAGGAGGAAACAGAGACGCTGCTCCAGCTCCTTTATTTTCTATAATACAGGAGGAAGCAGTGACGCTGCTCCAGCTCCTTTATTTTCTATAATACAGGAGGAAGCAGCGACGCTGCTCCAGCTCCTTTATTTTCTATAATACAGGAGGAAGCAGTGACGCTGCTCCAGCTCCTTTATTTTCTATAATACAGGAGGAAGCAGAGACGCTGCTCCTTCTCCTTTATTTTCTATAATACAGGAGGAGGCAGTGACGCTGCTCCAGCTCCTTTATTTTCTATAATACAGGAGGAAGCAGTGACGCTGCTCCAGCTCCTTTATTTTCTATAATACAGGAGGAAGCAGAGATGCTGCTCCAGCTCCTTTATTTTCTATAATACAGGAGGAAGCAGTGACGCTGCTCCATCTCCTTTATTTTCTATAATACAGGGGGAAGCAGTGATGCTGCTCCAGCTCCTTTATTTTCTATAATACCGGCGGAAGCAGTGACGCTGCTCCAGCTCCTTTATTTTCTATAATACAGGAGGAAGCAGTGACGCTGTTCCAGCTCCTTTATTTTCTATAATGCAGGTGGAAGCAGTGACGCTGCTCCAGCTCCTTTATTTTCTATAATACAGGAGGAAGCAGAGACGCTGCTCCAGCTGTTTATTTTCAAAAATACAGGTGGAAGCAGTGACGCTGCTCCAGCTCCTTTATTTTCTATAATACAGGAGGAAGCAGAGACGCTGCTCCTTCTCCTTTATTTTCTATAATACAGGAGGAAGCAGTGACGCTGCTCCAGCTCCTTTATTTTCTATAATACAGGAGGAAGCAGTGACGCTGTTCCAGCTCCTTTATTTTCTATAATACAGGAGGAAGCAGAGACACTGCTCCTTCTCCTTTATTTTCTATAATACAGGAGGAAGCAGTGACGCTGCTCCAGCTCCTTTATTTTCTATAATACAGGAGGAAGCAGGGACGCTGTTCCAGCTCCTTTATTTTCTATAATACAGGAGGAAGCAGAGACGCTGCTCCTTCTCCTTTATTTTCTATAATACAGGAGGAAGCAGTGACGCTGCTCCAGCTCCTTTATTTTCTATAATACAGGAGGAAGCAGTGTCGCTGTTCCAGCTCCTTTATTTTCTATAATACAGGAGGAAGCAGAGACGCTGCTCCTTCTCCTTTATTTTCTATAATACAGGAGGAAGCAGTGACGCTGCTACAGCTCCTTTATTTTCTATAATACAGGAGGAAGCAGTGACACTGCTCCAGCTCCTTTATTTTCTATAATACAGGAGGAAATAGTGACGCTGCTCCAGCTCCTTTATTTTCTATAATACAGGAGGAAGCAGAGACGCTGCTCCAGATCCTTTATTTTCTTTAATACAGGAGGAAGCAGAGACGCTGCTCCAGCTCCTTTATTTTCTATAATACAGGAGGAAGCAGTGACACTGCTCCAGCTCCTTTATTTTCTATAATACTGGAGGAAGCAGAGACGCTGCTCCAGCTCCTTTATTTTCTATAATACAGGAGGAAGTAGTGACGCTGCTCCAGCTCCTTTATTTTCTATAATACAGGAGGAAGCAGTGACGCTGCTCCAGCTCCTTTATTTTCGATAATACAGGAGGAAGCAGAGACGCTGCTCCTGCTCCTTTATTTTCTATCATACAGGAGGAAGCAGTGACACTGCTCCAGCTCCTTTATTTTCTATAATACAGGAGGAAGCAGAGACGCTGCTTCAGCTCCTTTATTTTCTATAATACAGGAGGAAGCAGAGACGCTGCTCCAGCTCCTTTATTTTCGATAATACAGGAGGAAACAGAGACGCTGCTCCTGCTCCTTTATTTTCTATAATACAGGAGGAAGCAGAGACGCTGCTCCAGCTCCTTTATTTTCTATAATACAGGAGGAAGCAGTGACGCTGCTCCAGCTCCTTTATTTTCTATAATACAGGGGGAAGCAGTGACATTGCTCCAGCTCCTTTATTTTCTATAATACAGGAGGAAGCAGTGACGCTGCTCCAGCTCCTTTATTTTCTATAATACAGGAGGAAGCAGTGACGCTGCTCCAGCTCCTTTATTTTCTATAATGCAGGAGGAAGCAGTGACCCTGCTCCAGCTCCGTTATTTTCTATAATACAGGAGGAAGCAGAGACGCTGCTCCAGCTCCTTTATTTTCTATAATACAGGAGGAAGCAGAGACGCTGCTCCAGCTCCTTTGTTTTCTATAATACAGGAGGAAGCAGTGACGCTGCTCCTGCTCCTTTATTTTCGAAAATACAGGAGGAAGCAGAGACGCTGCTCCAGCTTCTTTATTTTCTATAATACAGGAGGAAGCAGTGACGCTGCTCCAGCTCCTTTATTTTCTATAATGCAGGAGGAAGCAGAGACGCTGCTCCAGCTCCTTTATTTTCTATAATACAGGAGGAAGCAGAGACACTGCTCCAGCTCCTTTGTTTTCTATAATACAGGAGGAAGCACTGACGCTGCTCCAGCTCCTTTATTTTCTATAATACAGGAGGAAGCAGAGACACTGCTCCAGCTCCTTTATTTTCTATAATACAGGAGGAAGCAGTGACGCTGCTCCAGCTCCTTTATTTTCTATAATACAGGAGGAAGCACTGACGCTGCTCCAGCTCCTTTATTTTCTATAGTACAGGAGGAAGCAGAGACGCTGCTCCAGCTCCTTTATTTTCTATAATACAGGAGGAAGCAGTGACGCTGCTCCAGCTCCTTTATTTTCTATAATACAGGAGGAAGCACTGACGCTGCTCCAGCTCCTTTGTTTTCTATAATACAGGAGGAAGCAGTGACACTGCTCCAGCTCCTTTATTTTCTATAATACAGGAGGAAGCAGAGAAGCTGTTCCAGCTCCTTTATTTTCTATAATACAGGAGGAAACAGAGACGCTGCTCCAGCTCCTTTATTTTCTATAATACAGGAGGAAGCAGTGACACTGCTCCAGCTCCTTTATTTTCTATAATACAGGAGGAAGCAGAGACGCTGCTCCAGCTCCTTTATTTTCTATAATACAGGAGGAAGCAGAGACACTGCTCCAGCTCCTTTATTTTCTATAATACAAGAGGAAGCAGAGAAGCCGCTCCAGCTCCTTTATTTTCTATAATACAGGAGGAAGCAGTGACGCTGCTCCAGCTCCTTTATTTTCTATAATACAGGAGGAAGCAGTGACGCTGCTCCAGCTCCTTTATTTTCTATAATACAGGAGGAAGCAGAGACACTGCTCCAGCTCCTTTATTTTCTATAATACAGGAGGAAGCAGAGACACTGCTCCAGCTCCTTTATTTTCTATAATACAGGAGGAAGCAGAGACACTGCTCCAGCTCCTTTATTTTCTATAATACAGGAGGAAGCAGAGACACTGCTCCAGCTCCTTTATTTTCTATAATACAGGAGGAAGCAGTGACGCTGCTCCAGCTCCTTTATTTTCTATAATACAGGAGGAAACAGAGACACTGCTCCTGCTCCTTTATTTTCTATAATACAGGAGGAAGCAGAGACGCTGCTCCAGCTCCTTTATTTTCTATAATACAGGAGGAAGCAGAGACACTGCTCCAGCTCCTTTATTTTCTATAATACAAGAGGAAGCAGAGAAGCCGCTCCAGCTCCTTTATTTTCTATAATACAGGAGGAAGCAGAGACACTGCTCCAGCTCCTTTATTTTCTATAATACAGGAGGAAGCAGAGACACTGCTCCAGCTCCTTTATTTTCTATAATACAAGAGGAAGCAGAGAAGCCGCTCCAGCTCCTTTATTTTCTATAATACAGGAGGAAGCAGAGACACTGCTCCAGCTCCTTTATTTTCTATAATACAGGAGGAAGCAGAGACACTGCTCCAGCTCCTTTATTTTCTATAATACAAGAGGAAGCAGTGACGCTGCTCCAGCTCCTTTATTTTCTATAACACAGGAGGAAACAGAGACACTGCTCCAGCTCCTTTATTTTCTATAATACAGGAGGAAGCAGTTACGCTGCTCCAGCTCCTTTATTTTCTATAATACAGGTGGAAGCAGTGACGCTGCTCCAGCTCCTTTATTTTCTATAATACAGGAGGAAGCAGTGACGCTGCTCCAGCTCCTTTATTTTCTATAATACAGGAGGAAGCAGTGACGCTGCTCCAGCTCCTTTATTTTCTATAATACAGGAGGAAGCAGTGACGCTGCTCCAGCTCCGTTATTTTCTATAATACAGGAGTAAGCAGAGACGCTGCTCCAGCTCCTTTATTTTCTACAATACAGGAGGAAGCAGTGACACTGCTCCAGCTCCGTTATTTTCTATAATACAGGAGGAAGCAGAGACGCTGCTCCAGCTCCTTTATTTTCTATAATACAGGAGGAAGCAGTGACGCTGCTCCAGCTCCTTTATTTTCTATAATACAGGAGGAAGCAGTGACGCTGCTCCAGCTCCTTTATTTTCTATAATACAGGAGGAAACAGAGACGCTGCTCCAGATCCTTTATTTTCTATAATACAGGAGGAAGCAGTGACGCTGCTCCAGCTCCTTTATTTTCTATAATACCGGAGGAAGCAGAAACGCTGCTCCAGCTCCTTTATTTTCTATAATACAGGAGGAAGCAGTGACGCTGCTCCAGCTCCTTTATTTTCTATAATACAGGAGGAAGCAGAGACGCTGCTCCAGCTCCTTTATTTTCTATAATACAGGAGGAAGCAGTGACGCTGCTCCAGCTCCTTTATTTTCTATAATACACGAGGAAGCAGTGACACTGCTCCAGCTCCTTTATTTTCTATAATACAGGAGGAAGCAGAGACACTGCTCCAGCTCCTTTATTTTCTATAATACAGGAGGAAGCAGTGACGCTGCTCCAGCTCCTTTATTTTCTATAATACAGGAGGAAGCAGTGACGCTGCTCCAGCTTGTTTATTTTCTATAATACAGGAGGAAACAGTGACGCTGCTCCAGCTCCTTTATTTTCTATAATACAGGAGGAAGCAGTGACGCTGCTCCAGCTCCTTTATTTCTATAATACAGGAGGAAGCAGTGACGCTGCTCCAGCTCCTTTATTTTCTATAATACAGGAGGAAGCAGTGACGCTGCTCCAGCTCCTTTATTTTCTATAATACAGGAGGAAGCAGTGACGCTGCTCCAGCTCCTTTATTTTCTATAATACAGGAGGAAGCAGTGACGCTGCTCCAGCTCCTTTATTTTCTATAATACAGGGGGAAGCAGTGACGCTGCTCCAGCTCCTTTATTTTCTATAATACAGGGGGAAGCAGTGACGCTGCTCCAGCTCCTTTATTTTCTATAATACAGGAGGGAGCAGTGACGCTGCTCCAGCTCCTTTATTTTCGATAATACAGGGGGAAGCAGTGACGCTGCTCCAGCTCCTTTATTTTCTATAATACAGGGGGAAGCAGTGACGCTGCTCCAGCTCCTTTATTTTCTATAATACAGGAGGGAGCAGTGACGCTGCTCCAGCTCCTTTATTTTCTATAATACAGGAGGGAGCAGTGACGCTGCTCCAGCTCCTTTATTTTCTATAATACAGGAGGAAGCAGTGACGCTGCTCCAGCTCCTTTATTTTCTATAATACAGGGGGAAGCAGTGACGCTGCTCCAGCTCCTTTATTTTCTATAATACAGGGGGAAGCAGTGACGCTGCTCCAGCTCCTTTATTTTCTATAATACAGGAGGAAGCAGTGACGCTGCTCCAGCTCCTTTATTTTCTATAATACAGGGGGAAGCAGTGACGCTGCTCCAGCTCCTTTATTTTCTATAATACAGGGGGAAGCAGTGACGCTGCCCCAGCTCCTTTATTTTCTATAATACAGGAGGGAGCAGTGACGCTGCTCCAGCTCCTTTATTTTCTATAATACAGGAGGGAGCAGTGACGCTGCTCCAGCTCCTTTATTTTCTATAATACAGGGGGAAGCAGAGACGCTGCTCCAGCTCCTTTATTTTCTATAATACAGGAGGAAGCAGAGACGCTGCTCCAGCTCCTTTATTTTCTTTCATCCAGGAGGAAGCAGTGACGCTGCTCCAGCTCCTTTATTTTCTATAATACAGGAGGAAGCAGAGACGCTGCTCCAGCTCCTTTATTTTCTATAATACAGGAGGAAGCAGTGACACTGCTCCAGCTCCTTTATTTTCTATAATACAGGAGGAAGCAGTGACGCTGCTCCAGCTCCTTTATTTTCTATAATACAGGGGGAAGCAGAGACGCTGCTCCAGCTCCTTTATTTTCTATAATACAGGAGGAAGCAGTGACGCTGCTCCAGCTCCTTTATTTTCTATAATACAGGAGGAAGCAGTGATGCTGCTCCAGCTCCTTTATTTTCTATAATACAGGAGGAAGCAGAGACGCTGCTCCATCTCCTTTATTTTCTATAATACAGGAGGAAGCAGTGACGCTGCTCCAGCTCCTTTATTTTCTATAATACAGGAGGAAGCAGTGACGCTGCTCCAGCTCCTTTATTTTCTATAATACAGGAGGAAGCAGTGTCGCTGCTCCAGCTCCTTTATTTACTATAATACAGGGGGAAGCAGAGACGCTGCTCCAGCTCCTTTATTTTCTATAATACAGGAGGAAGCAGTGACGCTGCTCCTGCTCCTTTATTTTCTATAATACAGGAGGAAGCAGTGACGCTGCTCCAGCTCCTTTATTTTCTATAATACAGGAGGAAGCAGAGACGCTGCTCCAGCTCCTTTATTTTCTATAATACAGGAGGAAGCAGAGACGCTGCTCCAGCTCCTTTATTTTCTATAATACAGGAGGAAGCAGTGACGCTGCTCCAGCTCCTTTATTTTCTATAATACAGGAGGAAGCAGTGACGCTGCTCCAGCTCCTTTATTTTCTATAATACAAGAGGAAGCAGTGACGCTGCTCCAGCTCCTTTATTTTCTATAATAATACGGGAGGAAGCAGTGACGCTGCTCCAGCTCCTTTATTTTCTACAATACAAGAGGAAGCAGTGACGCTGCTCCAGCTCCTTTATTTTCTATAATACAGGAGGAAGCAGAGACGGTGCTCCAGCTCCTTTATTTTCTATAATACAGGAGGAAGCAGTGACGCTGCTCCAGCTCCTTTATTTTCTATAATACAGGAGGAAGCAGCGACGCTGCTCCAGCTCCTTTATTTTCTATAATACAGGAGGAAGCAGTGACACTGCTCGAGCTCCTTTATTTTCTATAATACAGGAGGAAGCAGAGACGCTGCTCCAGCTCCTTTATTTTCTATAATACAGGAGGAAGCAGAGACGCTGCTCCAGCTCCTTTATTTTCTATAATACAGGAGGAAGCAGTGACGCTGCTCCCGCTCCTTTATTTTCTATAATACAGGACGAAGCAGTGACGCTGCTCCAGCTCCTTTATTTTCTATAATACAGGAGGAAGCAGTGACGCTGCTCCAGCTCCTTTATTTTCTATAATACAGGATGAAGCAGTGACGCTGCTCCAGCTCCTTTATTTTGTATAATACAGGAGGAAGCAGTGACGCTGCTCCTGCTCCTTTATTTTCTATAATACAGGAGGAAGCAGTGACGCTGCTCCAGCTCCTTTATTTTCTATAATACAGGAGGAAGCAGAGACGCTGCTCCAGCTCCTTTATTTTCTATAATACAGGAGGAAGCAGTGACGCTGCTCCAGCTCCTTTATTTTCTATAATACAGGAGGAAGCAGTGACGCTGATCCAGCTCCTTTATTTTCTATAATACAGGAGGAAGCAGTGTCGCTGCTCCAGCTCCTTTATTTTCTATAATAATACGGGAGGAAGCAGTGACGCTGCTCCAGCTCCTTTATTTTCTATAATAATACGGGAGGAAGCAGTGACGCTGCTCCAGCTCCTTTATTTTCTATAATAATACGGGAGGAAGCAGTGTCGCTGCTCCAGCTCCTTTATTTTCTATAATAATACGGGAGGAAGCAGTGACGCTGCTCCAGCTCCTTTATTTTCTATAATACAGGAGGAAGCAGAGACGCTGCTCCAGCTCCTTTATTTTCTATAATACAGGAGGAAGCAGTGACGCTGCTCCAGCTCCTTTATTTTCTATAATACAGGAGGAAGCAGAGACGCTGCTCCAGCTCCTTTATTTTCTATAATACAGGGGGAAGCAGAGACGCTGCTCCAGCTCCTTTATTATCTATAATACAGGAGGAAGCAGTGACGCTGCTCCAGCTCCTTTATTTTCTATAATACCGGAGGAAGCAGTGACGCTGCTCCAGCTCCTTTATTTTCTATAATACCGGAGGAAGCAGTGACGCTGCTCCAGCTCCTTTATTTTCTATAACACAGGAGGAAACACAGACGCTGCTCCACCTCCTTTATTTTCGAAAATACAGGAGGAAGCAGTGACACTGCTCGAGCTCCTTTATTTTCTATAATACAGGAGGAAGCAGAGACGCTGCTCCAGCTCCTTTATTTTCTATAATACAAGCGGAAACAGAGACGCTGCTCCAGCTCCTTTATTTTCTATAATACAAGAGGAAACAGAGACGCTGCTCCAGCTCCTTTATTTTCTATAATACAAGAAGAAGCAGAGAAGCCGCTCCAGCTCCTTTATTTTCTATAATACAGGAGGAAACAGAGACGCTGCTCCAGCTCCTTTATTTTCTATAATACAGGAGGAAGCAGAGACGCTGCTCCAGCTCCTTTATTTTCTATAATACAGGAGGAAGCAGTGACGCTGTTCCAGCTCCTTTATTTTCTATAATACAGGAGGAAGCAGTGACGCTGCTCCAGCTCCTTTATTTTCTATAACACAGGAGGAAGCAGTGACGCTGCTCCAGCTCCTTTATTTTCTATAATACAGGATGAAGCAGTGACGCTGCTCCAGCTCCTTTATTTTGTATAATACAGGAGGAAGCAGAGACGCTGCTCCAGCTCCTTTATTTTCTATAATACAGGAGGAAGCAGTGACGCTGCTCCAGCTCCTTTATTTTCTATAATACAGGAGAAAGCAGTGACGCTGCTCCAGCTCCTTTATTTTCTATAATACAGGAGGAAGCAGTGTCGCTGCTCCAGCTCCTTTATTTTCTATAATACAGGAGGAAGCAGAGACGCTGCTCCAGCTCCTTTATTTTCTATAATACAGGAGGAAGCAGTGACGCTGCTCCAGCTCCTTTATTTTCTATAATACAGGAGGAAGCAGAGACGCTGCTCCAGCTCCTTTATTTTCTATAATACAGGAGGAAGCAGTGACGCTGCTCCAGCTCCTTTATTTTCTATAATACCGGAGGAAGCCGTGACGCTGCTCCAGCTCCTTTATTTTCTAGAAAAACAGGAGGAAGCAGTGACGCTGCTCCAGCTCCTTTATTTTCTATAATACAGGAGGAAGCAGAGACGCTGCTCCAGCTCCTTTATTTTCTATAACACAGGAGGAAACAGAGACGCTGCTCCAGCTCCTTTATTTTCTATAATACAGGAGGAAGCAGTGACACTGCTCGAGCTCCTTTATTTTCTATAATACAGGAGGAAGCAGAGACGCTGCTCCAGCTCCTTTATTTTCTATAATACAAGAGGAAACAGAGACGCTGCTCCAGCTCCTTTATTTTCTATAATACAGGAGGAAGCAGTGACACTGCTCGAGCTCCTTTATTTTCTATAATACAGGAGGAAGCAGTGACGCTGCTCCAGCTCCTTTATTTTCTATAATACAGGAGGAAGCAGAGACGCTGCTCCAGCTCCTTTATTTTCTATAATACAAGAGGAAGCAGTGACGCTGCTCCAGCTCCTTTATTTTCTATAATACAAGAGGAAGCAGAGAAGCCGCTCCAGCTCCTTTATTTTCTATAATACAGGAGGAAGGAGTGACGCTGCTCCAGCTCCTTTATTTTCTATAATACAGGGGGAAGCAGAGACGCTGCTCCAGCTCCTTTATTTTCTATAATACAGGAGGAAGCAGTGACGCTGCTCCAGCTCCTTTATTTTCTATAATACAGGAGTAAGCAGTGATGCTGCTCCAGCTCCTTTATTTTCTATAATACAGGAGGAAGCAGTGTCGCTGCTCCAGCTCCTTTATTTTCTATAATAATACGGGAGGAAGCAGTGACGCTGCTCCAGCTCCTTTTTTTTCTATAATACAAGAGGAAGCAGTGACGCTGCTCCAGCTCCTTTATTTTCTATAATACAGGAGGAAGCAGAGACGCTGCTCCAGCTCCTTTATTTTCTATAATACAGGAGGAAGCAGTGACGCTGCTCCAGCTCCTTTATTTTCTATAATACAGGAGGAAGCAGCGACGCTGCTCCAGCTCCTTTATTTTCTATAATACAGGAGGAAACAGAGACGCTGCTCCAGCTCCTTTATTTTCTATAATACAGGAGGAAGCAGTGACACTGCTCGAGCTCCTTTATTTTCTATAATACAGGAGGAAGCAGAGACGCTGCTCCAGCTCCTTTATTTTCTATAATACAGGAGGAAGCAGAGACGCTGCTCCAGCTCCTTTATTTTCTATAATACAGGAGGAAGCAGTGACGCTGTTCCAGCTCCTTTATTTTCTATAATACAGGAGGAAGCAGTGACGCTGCTCCAGCTCCTTTATTTTCTATAAAACAGGAGGAAGCAGTGACGCTGCTCCAGCTCCTTTATTTTCTATAATACAGGAGGAAGCAGT
Organism: Chiloscyllium plagiosum; assembly: GCF_037043375.1. Classification (NCBI taxonomy): domain Eukaryota; kingdom Metazoa; phylum Chordata; class Chondrichthyes; order Orectolobiformes; family Hemiscylliidae; genus Chiloscyllium; species Chiloscyllium plagiosum. Next base: position 43,178,041 of record NW_028270181.1, on the reverse strand, counting down.
GACGCTGCTCCAGCTCCTTTATTTTCTATAATACAGGAGGAAGCAGTGACGCTGCTCCAGCTCCTTTATTTTCTATAATACAGGAGGAAGCAGTGACGCTGCTCCAGCTCCTTTATTTTCTATAATACAGGAGGAAGCAGTGACGCTGCTCCAGCTCCTTTATTTTCTATAATACAGGAGGAAGCAGTGACCCTGCTCCAGCTCCTTTATTTTGTATAATACAGGAGGAAGCAGTGACGCTGCGCCTGCTCCTTTATTTTCTATAATACAGGAGGAAGCAGTGACGCTGCTCCAGCTCCTTTATTTTCTATAATACAGGAGGAAGCAGAGACGCTGCTCCAGCTCCTTTATTTTCTATAATACAGGAGGAAGCAGTGACGCTGCTCCAGCTCCTTTATTTTCTATAATACAGGAGGAAGCAGAGACGCTGCTCCAGCTCCTTTATTTTCTATAATACAGGAGGAAGCAGTGACGCTGCTCCAGCTCCTTTATTTTCTATAATACAGGAGGAAGCAGAGACGCTGCTCCATCTCCTTTATTTTCTATAATACAGGAGGAAGCAGTGACGCTGCTCCAGCTCCTTTATTTTCTATAATACAGGAGGAAGCAGTGACGCTGCTCCAGCTCCTTTATTTTCTATAATACAGGAGGAAGCAGTGTCGCTGCTCCAGCTCCTTTATTTACTATAATACAGGGGGAAGCAGAGACGCTGCTCCAGCTCCTTTATTTTCTATAATACAGGAGGAAGCAGTGACGCTGCTCCTGCTCCTTTATTTTCTATAATACAGGAGGAAGCAGTGACGCTGCTCCAGCTCCTTTATTTTCTATAATACAGGAGGAAGCAGAGACGCTGCTCCAGCTCCTTTATTTTCTATAATACAGGAGGAAGCAGTGACGCTGCTCCAGCTCCTTTATTTTCTATAATACAGGAGGAAGCAGTGACGCTGCTCCAGCTCCTTTATTTTCTATAATACAAGAGGAAGCAGTGACGCTGCTCCAGCTCCTTTATTTTCTATAATAATACGGGAGGAAGCAGTGACGCTGCTCCAGCTCCTTTATTTTCTACAATACAAGAGGAAGCAGTGACGCTGCTCCAGCTCCTTTATTTTCTATAATACAGGAGGAAGCAGAGACGGTGCTCCAGCTCCTTTATTTTCTATAATACAGGAGGAAGCAGTGACGCTGCTCCAGCTCCTTTATTTTCTATAATACAGGAGGAAGCAGCGACGCTGCTCCAGCTCCTTTATTTTCTATAATACAGGAGGAAGCAGTGACACTGCTCGAGCTCCTTTATTTTCTATAATACAGGAGGAAGCAGAGACGCTGCTCCAGCTCCTTTATTTTCTATAATACAGGAGGAAGCAGAGACGCAGCTCCAGCTCCTTTATTTTCTATAATACAGGAGGAAGCAGTGACGCTGTTCCAGCTCCTTTATTTTCTATAATACAGGACGAAGCAGTGACGCTGCTCCAGCTCCTTTATTTTCTATAATACAGGAGGAAGCAGTGACGCTGCTCCAGCTCCTTTATTTTCTATAATACAGGATGAAGCAGTGACGCTGCTCCAGCTCCTTTATTTTGTATAATACAGGAGGAAGCAGTGACGCTGCTCCTGCTCCTTTATTTTCTATAATACAGGAGGAAGCAGTGACGCTGCTCCAGCTCCTTTATTTTCTATAATACAGGAGGAAGCAGAGACGCTGCTCCAGCTCCTTTATTTTCTATAATACAGGAGGAAGCAGTGACGCTGCTCCAGCTCCTTTATTTTCTATAATACAGGAGGAAGCAGTGACGCTGATCCAGCTCCTTTATTTTCTATAATACAGGAGGAAGCAGTGTCGCTGCTCCAGCTCCTTTATTTTCTATAATACAGGAGGAAGCAGAGACGCTGCTCCAGCTCCTTTATTTTCTATAATACAGGAGGAAGCAGTGACGCTGCTCCAGCTCCTTTATTTTCTATAATACAGGAGGAAGCAGAGACGCTGCTCCAGCTCCTTTATTTTCTATAATACAGGAGGAAGCAGTGACGCTGCTCCAGCTCCTTTATTTTCTATAATACAGGAGGAAGCAGAGACGCTGCTCCATCTCCTTTATTTTCTATAATACAGGAGGAAGCAGTGACGCTGCTCCAGCTCCTTTATTTTCTATAATACAGGAGGAAGCAGTGTCGCTGCTCCAGCTCCTTTATTTTCTATAATACAGGAGGAAGCAGTGTCGCTGCTCCAGCTCCTTTATTTACTATAATACAGGGGGAAGCAGAGACGCTGCTCCAGCTCCTTTATTTTCTATAATACAGGAGGAAGCAGTGACGCTGCTCCTGCTCCTTTATTTTCTATAATACAGGAGGAAGCAGTGACGCTGCTCCAGCTCCTTTATTTTCTATAATACCGGAGGAAGCAGTGACGCTGCTCCAGCTCCTTTATTTTCTATAACACAGGAGGAAGCAGTGACGCTGCTCCAGCTCCTTTATTTTCTATAATACAGGAGGAAGCAGTGACACTGCTCGAGCTCCTTTATTTTCTATAATACAGGAGGAAGCAGAGACGCTGCTCCAGCTCCTTTATTTTCTATAATAATACGGGAGGAAGCAGTGACGCTGCTCCAGCTCCTTTATTTTCTACAATACAAGAGGAAGCAGTGACGCTGCTCCAGCTCCTTTATTTTCTATAATACAGGAGGAAGCAGAGACGGTGCTCCAGCTCCTTTATTTTCTATAATACAGGAGGAAGCAGTGACGCTGCTCCAGCTCCTTTATTTTCTATAATACAGGAGGAAGCAGCGACGCTGCTCCAGCTCCTTTATTTTCTATAATACAGGAGGAAGCAGTGACACTGCTCGAGCTCCTTTATTTTCTATAATACAGGAGGAAGCAGAGCCGCTGCTCCAGCTCCTTTATTTTCTATAATACAGGAGGAAGCAGAGACGCTGCTCCAGCTCCTTTATTTTCTATAATACAGGAGGAAGCAGTGACGCTGTTCCAGCTCCTTTATTTTCTATAATACAGGACGAAGCAGTGACGCTGCTCCAGCTCCTTTATTTTCTATAATACAGGAGGAAGCAGTGACGCTGCTCCAGCTCCTTTATTTTCTATAATACAGGATGAAGCAGTGACGCTGCTCCAGCTCCTTTATTTTGTATAATACAGGAGGAAGCAGTGACGCTGCTCCTGCTCCTTTATTTTCTATAATACAGGAGGAAGCAGTGACGCTGCTCCAGCTCCTTTATTTTCTTTCATACAGGAGGAAGCAGAGACGCTGCTCCAGCTCCTTTATTTTCTATAATACAGGAGGAAGCAGTGACGCTGCTCCAGCTCCTTTATTTTCTATAATACAGGAGGAAGCAGTGACGCTGATCCAGCTCCTTTATTTTCTATAATACAGGAGGAAGCAGTGTCGCTGCTCCAGCTCCTTTATTTTCTATAATAATACGGGAGGAAGCAGTGACGCTGCTCCAGCTCCTTTATTTTCTATAATAATACGGGAGGAAGCAGTGACGCTGCTCCAGCTCCTTTATTTTCTATAATAATACGGGAGGAAGCAGTGTCGCTGCTCCAGCTCCTTTATTTTCTATAATAATACGGGAGGAAGCAGTGACGCTGCTCCAGCTCCTTTATTTTCTATAATACAGGAGGAAGCAGAGACGCTGCTCCAGCTCCTTTATTTTCTATAATACAGGAGGAAGCAGTGACGCTGCTCCAGCTCCTTTATTTTCTATAATACAGGAGGAAGCAGAGACGCTGCTCCAGCTCCTTTATTTTCTATAATACAGGGGGAAGCAGAGACGCTGCTCCAGCTCCTTTATTATCTATAATACAGGAGGAAGCAGTGACGCTGCTCCAGCTCCTTTATTTTCTATAATACCGGAGGAAGCAGTGACGCTGCTCCAGCTCCTTTATTTTCTATAATACCGGAGGAAGCAGTGACGCTGCTCCAGCTCCTTTATTTTCTATAACACAGGAGGAAACACAGACGCTGCTCCACCTCCTTTATTTTCGAAAATACAGGAGGAAGCAGTGACACTGCTCGAGCTCCTTTATTTTCTATAATACAGGAGGAAGCAGAGACGCTGCTCCAGCTCCTTTATTTTCTATAATACAAGCGGAAACAGAGACGCTGCTCCAGCTCCTTTATTTTCTATAATACAAGAGGAAACAGAGACGCTGCTCCAGCTCCTTTATTTTCTATAATACAAGAAGAAGCAGAGAAGCCGCTCCAGCTCCTTTATTTTCTATAATACAGGAGGAAACAGAGACGCTGCTCCAGCTCCTTTATTTTCTATAATACAGGAGGAAGCAGAGACGCTGCTCCAGCTCCTTTATTTTCTATAATACAGGAGGAAGCAGTGACGCTGTTCCAGCTCCTTTATTTTCTATAATACAGGAGGAAGCAGTGACGCTGCTCCAGCTCCTTTATTTTCTATAACACAGGAGGAAGCAGTGACGCTGCTCCAGCTCCTTTATTTTCTATAATACAGGATGAAGCAGTGACGCTGCTCCAGCTCCTTTATTTTGTATAATACAGGAGGAAGCAGAGACGCTGCTCCAGCTCCTTTATTTTCTATAATACAGGAGGAAGCAGTGACGCTGCTCCAGCTCCTTTATTTTCTATAATACAGGAGAAAGCAGTGACGCTGCTCCAGCTCCTTTATTTTCTATAATACAGGAGGAAGCAGTGTCGCTGCTCCAGCTCCTTTATTTTCTATAATACAGGAGGAAGCAGAGACGCTGCTCCAGCTCCTTTATTTTCTATAATACAGGAGGAAGCAGTGACGCTGCTCCAGCTCCTTTATTTTCTATAATACAGGAGGAAGCAGAGACGCTGCTCCAGCTCCTTTATTTTCTATAATACAGGAGGAAGCAGTGACGCTGCTCCAGCTCCTTTATTTTCTATAATACCGGAGGAAGCCGTGACGCTGCTCCAGCTCCTTTATTTTCTAGAAAAACAGGAGGAAGCAGAGACGCTGCTCCAGCTCCTGTATTTTCTATAATACAGGAGGAAGCAGTGACGCTGCTCCAGCTCCTTTATTTTCTATAATACAGGAGGAAGCAGTGACGCTGCTCCAGCTCCTTTATTTTCTATAATACAGGAGGAAGCAGCGACGCTGCTCCAGCTCCTTTATTTTCTATAATACAGGAGGAAACAGAGACGCTGCTCCAGCTCCTTTATTTTCTATAATACAGGAGGAAGCAGTGACACTGCTCGAGCTCCTTTATTTTCTATAATACAGGAGGAAGCAGAGACGCTGCTCCAGCTCCTTTATTTTCTATAATACAGGAGGAAGCAGAGACGCTGCTCCAGCTCCTTTATTTTCTATAATACAGGAGGAAGCAGTGACGCTGTTCCAGCTCCTTTATTTTCTATAATACAAGAGGAAGCAGTGACGCTGCTCCAGCTCCTTTATTTTCTATAATACAAGAGGAAGCAGAGAAGCCGCTCCAGCTCCTTTATTTTCTATAATACAGGAGGAAGGAGTGACGCTGCTCCAGCTCCTTTATTTTCTATAATACAGGGGGAAGCAGAGACGCTGCTCCAGCTCCTTTATTTTCTATAATACAGGAGGAAGCAGTGACGCTGCTCCAGCTCCTTTATTTTCTATAATACAGGAGTAAGCAGTGATGCTGCTCCAGCTCCTTTATTTTCTATAATACAGGAGGAAGCAGTGTCGCTGCTCCAGCTCCTTTATTTTCTATAATAATACGGGAGGAAGCAGTGACGCTGCTCCAGCTCCTTTTTTTTCTATAATACAAGAGGAAGCAGTGACGCTGCTCCAGCTCCTTTATTTTCTATAATACAGGAGGAAGCAGAGACGCTGCTCCAGCTCCTTTATTTTCTATAATACAGGAGGAAGCAGTGACGCTGCTCCAGCTCCTTTATTTTCTATAATACAGGAGGAAGCAGCGACGCTGCTCCAGCTCCTTTATTTTCTATAATACAGGAGGAAACAGAGACGCTGCTCCAGCTCCTTTATTTTCTATAATACAGGAGGAAGCAGTGACACTGCTCGAGCTCCTTTATTTTCTATAATACAGGAGGAAGCAGAGACGCTGCTCCAGCTCCTTTATTTTCTATAATACAGGAGGAAGCAGAGACGCTGCTCCAGCTCCTTTATTTTCTATAATACAGGAGGAAGCAGTGACGCTGTTCCAGCTCCTTTATTTTCTATAATACAGGAGGAAGCAGTGACGCTGCTCCAGCTCCTTTATTTTCTATAAAACAGGAGGAAGCAGTGACGCTGCTCCAGCTCCTTTATTTTCTATAATACAGGAGGAAGCAGTGACGCTGCTCCAGCTCCTTTATTTTCTATAATACAGGAGGAAGCAGTGACGCTGCTCCAGCTCCTTTATTTTCTATAATACAGGAGGAAGCAGTGACGCTGCTCCAGCTCCTTTATTTTCTATAATACAGGAGGAAGCAGTGACGCTGCTCCAGCTCCTTTATTTTCTATAATACAGGAGGAAGCAGTGACCCTGCTCCAGCTCCTTTATTTTGTATAATACAGGAGGAAGCAGTGACGCTGCGCCTGCTCCTTTATTTTCTATAATACAGGAGGAAGCAGTGACGCTGCTCCAGCTCCTTTATTTTCTATAATACAGGAGGAAGCAGAGACGCTGCTCCAGCTCCTTTATTTTCTATAATACAGGAGGAAGCAGTGACGCTGCTCCAGCTCCTTTATTTTCTATAATACAGGAGGAAGCAGAGACGCTGCTCCAGCTCCTTTATTTTCTATAATACAGGAGGAAGCAGTGACGCTGCTCCAGCTCCTTTATTTTCTATAATACAGGAGGAAGCAGTGACGCTGCTCCAGCTCCTTTATTTTCTATAATACAGGAGGAAGCAGTGTCGCTGCTCCAGCTCCTTTATTTTCTATAATAATACGGGAGGAAGCAGTGACGCTGCTCCTGCTCCTTTATTTTCTATAATACAAGAGGAAGCAGTGACGCTGCTCCAGCTCCTTTATTTTCTATAATACAGGAGGAAGCAGAGACGCTGCTCCAGCTCCTTTATTTTCTATAATACAGGAGGAAGCAGTGACCCTGCTCCAGCTCCTTTATTTTCTATAATACCGGAGGAAGCAGTGACGCTGCTCCAGCTCCTTTATTTTCTATAACACAGGAGGAAACAGAGACGCTGCTCCAGCTCCTTTATTTTCTATAATACAGGAGGAAGCAGTGACACTGCTCGAGCTCCTTTATTTTCTATAATACAGGAGGAAGCAGAGACGCTGCTCCAGCTCCTTTATTTTCTATAATACAAGAGGAAACAGAGACGCTGCTCCAGCTCCTTTATTTTCTATAATACAGGAGGAAGCAGTGACGCTGCTCCAGCTCCTTTATTTTCTATAATACAAGAGGAAGCAGAGAAGCCGATCCAGCTCCTTTATTTTCTATAATACAGGAGGAAACAGAGACGCTGCTCGAGCTCCTTTATTTTCTATAATACAAGAGGAAACAGAGACGCTGCTCCAGCTCCTTTGTTTTCTATAATACAGGAGGAAGCAGTGACGCTGTTCCAGCTCCTTTATTTTCTATAATACAAGAGGAAGCAGAGAAGCCGCTCCAGCTCCTTTATTTTCTATAATACAGGAGGAAACAGAGACGCTGCTCCAGCTCCTTTATTTTCTATAATACAAGAGGAAACAGAGACGCTGCTCCAGCTCCTTTATTTTCTATAATACAGGAGGAAGCAGTGACGCTGCTCGAGCTCCTTTATTTTCTATAATACAGGAGGAAGCAGAGACGCTGCTCCAGCTCCTTTATTTTCTATAATACAGGAGGAAACAGTGACGCTGCTCCAGCTCCTTTATTTTCTATAACACAGGAGGAAACAGAGACGCTGCTCCAGCTCCTTTATTTTCTATAATACAGGAGGAAGCAGTGACGCTGCTCGAGCTCCTTTATTTTCTATAATACAGGAGGAAGCAGAGACGCTGCTCCAGCTCCTTTATTTTCTATAATACAAGAGGAAACAGAGACGCTGCTCCAGCTCCTTTATTTTCTATAATACAGGAGGAAGCAGTAACGCTGTTCCAGCTCCTTTATTTTCTATAATACAAGAGGAAGCAGAGAAGCCGCTCCAGCTCCTTTATTTTCTATAATACAGGAGGAAACAGAGACGCTGCTCCAGCTCCTTTATTTTCTGTAATACAAGAGGAAACAGAGACGCTGCTCCAGCTCCTTTATTTTCTATAATACAGGAGGAAGCAGTGACGCTGCTCGAGCTCCTTTATTTTCTATAATACAGGAGGAAGCAGAGACGCTGCTCCAGCTCCTTTATTTTCTATAATACAGGAGGAAACAGTGACGCTGCTCCAGCTCCTTTTTTTTCTATAATACAGGAGGAAGCAGAGACGCTGCTCCAGCTCCTTTATTTTCTATAATACAGGAGGAAGCAGTGACGCTGCTCCAGCTCCTTTATTTTCTATAATACAGGAGGAAGCAGTGACGCTGCTCCAGCTCCTTTATTTTCTATAATACAGGAGGAAGCAGTGACGCTGCTCCAGCTCCTTTATTTTCTATAATACAGGGGGAAGCAGAGACGCTGCTCCAGCTCCTTTATTTTCTATAATACAGGAGGAAGCAGTGACGCTGCTCCAGCTCCTTTATTTTCTATAATACAGGAGTAAGCAGTGATGCTGCTCCAGCTCCTTTATTTTCTATAATACAGGAGGAAGCAGAGACGCTGCTCCAGCTCCTTTATTTTCTATAATACAGGAGGAAGCAGTGACGCTGCTCCAGCTCCTTTATTTTCTATAATACAGGAGGAAGCAGTGACGCTGCTCCAGCTCCTTTATTTTCTATAATACAGGAGGAAGCAGTGTCGCTGCTCCAGCTCCTTTATTTTCTATAATAATACGGGAGGAAGCAGTGACGCTGCTCCAGCTCCTTTTTTTTCTATAATACAAGAGGAAGCAGTGACGCTGCTCCAGCTCCTTTATTTTCTATAATACAGGAGGAAGCAGAGACGCTGCTCCAGCTCCTTTATTTTCTATAATACAGGAGGAAGCAGTGACGCTGCTCCAGCTCCTTTATTTTCTATAATACAGGAGGAAGCAGCGACGCTGCTCCAGCTCCTTTATTTTCTATAATACAGGAGGAAACAGAGACGCTGCTCCAGCTCCTTTATTTTCTATAATACAGGAGGAAGCAGTGACACTGCTCGAGCTCCTTTATTTTCTATAATACAGGAGGAAGCAGAGACGCTGCTCCAGCTCCTTTATTTTCTATAATACAGGAGGAAGCAGAGACGCTGCTCCAGCTCCTTTATTTTCTATAATACAGGAGGAAGCAGTGACGCTGTTCCAGCTCCTTTATTTTCTATAATACAGGAGGAAGCAGTGACGCTGCTCCAGCTCCTTTATTTTCTATAAAACAGGAGGAAGCAGTGACGCTGCTCCAGCTCCTTTATTTTCTATAATACAGGAGGAAGCAGTGACGCTGCTCCAGCTCCTTTATTTTCTATAATACAGGAGGAAGCAGTGACGCTGCTCCAGCTCCTTTATTTTCTATAATACAGGAGGAAGCAGTGACGCTGCTCCAGCTCCTTTATTTTCTATAATACAGGAGGAAGCAGTGACGCTGCTCCAGCTCCTTTATTTTCTATAATACAGGAGGAAGCAGTGACCCTGCTCCAGCTCCTTTATTTTGTATAATACAGGAGGAAGCAGTGACGCTGCTCCTGCTCCTTTATTTTCTATAATACAGGAGGAAGCAGTGACGCTGCTCCAGCTCCTTTATTTTCTACAATACAGGAGGAAGCAGAGACGCTGCTCCAGCTCCTTTATTTTCTATAATACAGGAGGAAGCAGTGACGCTGCTCCAGCTCCTTTATTTTCTATAATACAGGAGGAAGCAGAGACGCTGCTCCAATTCCTTTATTTTCTATAATACAGGAGGAAGCAGTGACGCTGCTCCAGCTCCTTTATTTTCTATAATACAGGAGGAAGCAGTGACGCTGCTCCAGCTCCTTTATTTTCTATAATACAGGAGGAAGCAGTGTCGCTGCTCCAGCTCCTTTATTTTCTATAATAATACGGGAGGAAGCAGTGACGCTGCTCCAGCTCCTTTATTTTCTATAATACAAGAGGAAGCAGTGACGCTGCTCCAGCTCCTTTATTTTCTATAATACAGGAGGAAGCAGAGACGCTGCTCCAGCTCCTTTATTTTCTATAATACAGGAGGAAGCAGTGACCCTGCTCCAGCTCCTTTATTTTCTATAATACCGGAGGAAGCAGTGACGCTGCTCCAGCTCCTTTATTTTCTATAACACAGGAGGAAACAGAGACGCTGCTCCAGCTCCTTTATTTTCTATAATACAGGAGGAAGCAGTGACACTGCTCGAGCTCCTTTATTTTCTATAATACAGGAGGAAGCAGAGACGCTGCTCCAGCTCCTTTATTTTCTATAAAACAAGAGGAAACAGAGACGCTGCTCCTGCTCCTTTATTTTCTATAATACAGGAGGAAGCAGTGACGCTGCTCCAGCTCCTTTATTTTCTATAATACAAGAGGAAGCAGAGAAGCCGATCCAGCTCCTTTATTTTCTATAATACAGGAGGAAACAGAGACGCTGCTCGAGCTCCTTTATTTTCTATAATACAAGAGGAAACAGAGATGCTGCTCCAGCTCCTTTGTTTTCTATAATACAGGAGGAAGCAGTGACGCTGTTCCAGCTCCTTTATTTTCTATAATACAAGAGGAAGCAGAGAAGCCGCTCCAGCTCCTTTATTTTCTATAATACAGGAGGAAACAGAGACGCTGCTCCAGCTCCTTTATTTTCTATAATACAAGAGGAAACAGAGACGCTGCTCCAGCTCCTTTATTTTCTATAATACAGGAGGAAGCAGTGACGCTGCTCGAGCTCCTTTATTTTCTATAATACAGGAGGAAGCAGAGACGCTGCTCCAGCTCCTTTATTTTCTATAATACAGGAGGAAACAGTGACGCTGCTCCAGCTCCTTTATTTTCTATAACACAGGAGGAAACAGAGACGCTGCTCCAGCTCCTTTATTTTCTATAATACAGGAGGAAGCAGTGACACTGCTCGAGCTCCTTTATTTTCTATAATACAGGAGGAAGCAGAGACGCTGCTCCAGCTCCTTTATTTTCTATAATACAAGAGGAAACAGAGACGCTGCTCCAGCTCCTTTATTTTCTATAATACAGGAGGAAGCAGTAACGCTGTTCCAGCTCCTTTATTTTCTATAATACAAGAGGAAGCAGAGAAGCCGCTCCAGCTCCTTTATTTTCTATAATACAGGAGGAAACAGAGACGCTGCTCCAGCTCCTTTATTTTCTGTAATACAAGAGGAAACAGAGACGCTGCTCCAGCTCCTTTATTTTCTATAATACAGGAGGAAGCAGTGACGCTGCTCGAGCTCCTTTATTTTCTATAATACAGGAGGAAGCAGTGACGCTGCTCCAGCTCCTTTATTTTCTATAATACAGGAGGAAACAGTGACGCTGCTCCAGCTCCTTTTTTTACTATAATACAGGAGGAAGCAGAGACGCTGCTCCAGCTCCTTTATTTTCTATAATACAGGAGGAAGCAGTGACGCTGCTCCAGCTCCTTTATTTTCTATAATACAGGAGGAAGCAGTGACGCTGCTCCAGCTCCTTTATTTTCTATAATACAGGAGGAAGCAGTGACGCTGCTCCAGCTCCTTTATTTTCTATAATACAGGAGGAAGCAGTGACGCTGCTCCAGCTCCTTTATTTTCTATAATACAGGAGGAAGCAGTGACCCTGCTCCAGCTCCTTTATTTTGTATAATACAGGAGGAAGCAGTGACGCTGCTCCTGCTCCTTTATTTTCTATAATACAGGAGGAAGCAGTGACGCTGCTCCAGCTCCTTTATTTTCTATAATACAGGAGGAAGCAGAGACGCTGCTCCAGCTCCTTTATTTTCTATAATACAGGAGGAAGCAGTGACGCTGCTCCAGCTCCTTTATTTTCTACAATACAGGAGGAAGCAGAGACGCTGCTCCAGCTCCTTTATTTTCTATAATACAGGAGGAAGCAGTGACGCTGCTCCAGCTCCTTTATTTTCTATAATACAGGAGGAAGCAGTGACGCTGCTCCAGCTCCTTTATTTTCTATAATACAGGAGGAAGCAGTGTCGCTGCTCCAGCTCCTTTATTTTCTATAATAATACGGGAGGAAGCAGTGACGCTGCTCCAGCTCCTTTATTTTCTATAATACAAGAGGAAGCAGTGACGCTGCTCCAGCTCCTTTATTTTCTATAATACAGGAGGAAGCAGAGACGCTGCTCCAGCTCCTTTATTTTCTATAATACAGGAGGAAGCAGTGACCCTGCTCCAGCTCCTTTATTTTCTATAATACCGGAGGAAGCAGAGACGCTGCTCCAGCTCCTTTATTTTCTATAACACAGGAGGAAACAGAGACGCTGCTCCAGCTCCTTTATTTTCTATAATACAGGAGGAAGCAGTGACACTGCTCGAGCTCCTTTATTTTCTATAATACAGGAGGAAGCAGAGACGCTGCTCCAGCTCCTTTATTTTCTATAATACAAGAGGAAACAGAGACGCTGCTCCAGCTCCTTTATTTTCTATAATACAGGAGGAAGCAGAGACGCTGCTCCAGCTCCTTTATTTTCTATAATACAAGAGGAAGCAGAGAAGCCGATCCAGCTCCTTTATTTTCTATAATACAGGAGGAAACAGAGACACTGCACGAGCTCCTTTATTTTCTATAATACAAGAGGAAACAGAGACGCTGCTCCAGCTCCTTTGTTTTCTATAATACAGGAGGAAGCAGTGACACTGCTCCAGCTCCTTTATTTTCTATAATACAGGAGGAAACAGAGACGCTGCTCCAGCTCCTTTATTTTCTATAATACAAGAGGAAACAGAGACGCTGCTCCAGCTCCTTTATTTTCTATAATACAGGAGGAAGCAGTGACGCTGCTCGAGCTCCTTTATTTTCTATAATACAGGAGGAAGCAGAGACGCTGCTCCAGCTCCTTTATTTTCTATAATACAGGAGGAAACAGTGACGCTGCTCCAGCTCCTTTATTTTCTATAACACAGGAGGAAACAGAGACGCTGCTCCAGCTCCTTTATTTTCTATAATACAGGAGGAAGCAGTGACACTGCTCGAGCTCCTTTATTTTCTATAATACAGGAGGAAGCAGAGACGCTGCTCCAGCTCCTTTATTTTCTATAATACAAGAGGAAACAGAGACGCTGCTCCAGCTCCTTTATTTTCTATAATACAGGAGGAAGCAGTAACGCTGTTCCAGCTCCTTTATTTTCTATAATACAAGAGGAAGCAGAGAAGCCGCTCCAGCTCCTTTATTTTCTATAATACAGGAGGAAACAGAGACGCTGCTCCAGCTCCTTTATTTTCTGTAATACAAGAGGAAACAGAGACGCTGCTCCAGCTCCTTTATTTTCTATAATACAGGAGGAAGCAGTGACGCTGCTCGAGCTCCTTTATTTTCTATAATACAGGAGGAAGCAGAGACGCTGCTCCAGCTCCTTTATTTTCTATAATACAGGAGGAAACAGTGACGCTGCTCCAGCTCCTTTTTTTTCTATAGTACAGGAGGAAGCAGAGACGCTGCTCCAGCTCCTTTATTTTCTATAATACAGGAGGAAGCAGAGACGCTGCTCCAGCTCCTTTATTTTCTATAATACAGGAGGAAGCAGTGACGCTGTTCCAGCTCCTTTATTTTCTATAATACAGGAGGAAGCAGTGACGCTGCTCCAGCTCCTTTATTTTCTATAATACAGGAGGAAGCAGTGACGCTGCTCCAGCTCCTTTATTTTCTATAATACAGGATGAAGCAGTGACGCTGCTCCAGCTCCTTTATTTTCTACAATACAGGAGGAAGCAGAGACGCTGCTCCAGCTCCTTTATTTTCTATAATACAGGAGGAAGCAGTGACGCTGCTCCAGCTCCTTTATTTTCTATAATACAGGAGGAAGCAGAGACGCTGCTCCAATTCCTTTATTTTCTATAATACAGGAGGAAGCAGTGACGCTGCTCCAGCTCCTTTATTTTCTATAATACAGGAGGAAGCAGTGACGCTGCTCCAGCTCCTTTATTTTCTATAATACAGGAGGAAGCAGTGTCGCTGCTCCAGCTCCTTTATTTTCTATAATAATACGGGAGGAAGCAGTGACGCTGCTCCAGCTCCTTTATTTTCTATAATACAAGAGGAAGCAGTGACGCTGCTCCAGCTCCTTTATTTTCTATAATACAGGAGGAAGCAGAGACGCTGCTCCAGCTCCTTTATTTTCTATAATACAGGAGGAAGCAGTGACCCTGCTCCAGCTCCTTTATTTTCTATAATACCGGAGGAAGCAGTGACGCTGCTCCAGCTCCTTTATTTTCTATAACACAGGAGGAAACAGAGACGCTGCTCCAGCTCCTTTATTTTCTATAATACAGGAGGAAGCAGTGACACTGCTCGAGCTCCTTTATTTTCTATAATACAGGAGGAAGCAGAGACGCTGCTCCAGCTCCTTTATTTTCTATAAAACAAGAGGAAACAGAGACGCTGCTCCTGCTCCTTTATTTTCTATAATACAGGAGGAAGCAGTGACGCTGCTCCAGCTCCTTTATTTTCTATAATACAAGAGGAAGCAGAGAAGCCGATCCAGCTCCTTTATTTTCTATAATACAGGAGGAAACAGAGACGCTGCTCGAGCTCCTTTATTTTCTATAATACAAGAGGAAACAGAGATGCTGCTCCAGCTCCTTTGTTTTCTATAATACAGGAGGAAGCAGTGACGCTGTTCCAGCTCCTTTATTTTCTATAATACAAGAGGAAGCAGAGAAGCCGCTCCAGCTCCTTTATTTTCTATAATACAGGAGGAAACAGAGACGCTGCTCCAGCTCCTTTATTTTCTATAATACAGGAGGAAACAGAGACGCTGCTCCAGCTCCTTTATTTTCTATAATACAGGAGGAAGCAGTGACGCTGCTCGAGCTCCTTTATTTTCTATAATACAGGAGGAAGCAGAGACGCTGCTCCAGCTCCTTTATTTTCTATAATACAGGAGGAAACAGTGACGCTGCTCCAGCTCCTTTATTTTCTATAACACAGGAGGAAACAGAGACGCTGCTCCAGCTCCTTTATTTTCTATAATACAGGAGGAAGCAGTGACACTGCTCGAGCTCCTTTATTTTCTATAATACAGGAGGAAGCAGAGACGCTGCTCCAGCTCCTTTATTTTCTATAATACAAGAGGAAACAGAGACGCTGCTCCAGCTCCTTTATTTTCTATAATACAGGAGGAAGCAGTAACGCTGTTCCAGCTCCTTTATTTTCTATAATACAAGAGGAAGCAGAGAAGCCGCTCCAGCTCCTTTATTTTCTATAATACAGGAGGAAACAGAGACGCTGCTCCAGCTCCTTTATTTTCTGTAATACAAGAGGAAACAGAGACGCTGCTCCAGCTCCTTTATTTTCTATAATACAGGAGGAAGCAGTGACGCTGCTCGAGCTCCTTTATTTTCTATAATACAGGAGGAAGCAGTGACGCTGCTCCAGCTCCTTTATTTTCTATAATACAGGAGGAAACAGTGACGCTGCTCCAGCTCCTTTTTTTACTATAATACAGGAGGAAGCAGAGACGCTGCTCCAGCTCCTTTATTTTCTATAATACAGGAGGAAGCAGTGACGCTGCTCCAGCTCCTTTATTTTCTATAATACAGGATGAAGCAGTGACGCTGCTCCAGCTCCTTTATTTTGTATAATACAGGAGGAAGCAGTGACGCTGCTCCTGCTCCTTTATTTTCTATAATACAGGAGGAAGCAGTGACGCTGCTCCAGCTCCTTTATTTTCTATAATACAGGAGGAAGCAGTGACGCTGCTCCAGCTCCTTTATTTTCTATAATACAGGAGGAAGCAGTGACGCTGCTCCAGCTCCTTTATTTTCTATAATACAGGAGGAAGCAGTGTCGCTGCTCCAGCTCCTTTATTTTCTATAATACAGGAGGAAGCAGAGACGCTGCTCCAGCTCCTTTATTTTCTATAATACAGGAGGAAGCAGTGACGCTGCTCCAGCTCCTTTATTTTCTATAATACAGGAGGAAGCAGTGACGCTGCTCCAGCTCCTTTATTTTCTATAATACAGGAGGAAGCAGTGTCGCTGCTCCAGCTCCTTTATTTTCTATAATACAGGAGGAAGCAGAGACGCTGCTCCAGCTCCTTTATTTTCTATAATACAGGAGGAAGCAGAGACGCTGCACCAGCTCCTTTATTTTCTATAATACAAGAGGAAGCAGTGACGCTGCTTCAGCTCCTTTATTTTCTATAATACAGGAGGAAGCAGAGACGCTGCTCCAGCTCCTTTATTTTCTATAATACAAGAGGAAGCAGTGACGCTGCTTCAGCTCCTTTATTTTCTATAATACAGGAGGAAACAGAGACGCTGCTCCAGCTCCTTTATTTTCTATAATACAAGAGGAAACAGAGACGCTGCTCCAGCTCCTTTATTTTCTATAATACAGGAGGAAGCAGTGACGCTGTTCCAGCTCCTTTATTTTCTATAATACAGGAGGAAACAGAGACGCTGCTCCAGCTCCTTTATTTTCTATAATACAAGAGGAAACAGTGACGCTGCTTCAGCTCCTTTATTTTCTATAATACAGGAGGAAACAGAGACGCTGCTCCAGCTCCTTTATTTTCTATAATACAGGAGGAAGCAGTGACACTGCTCGAGCTCCTTTATTTTCTATAATACAGGAGGAAGCAGAGACGCTGCTCCAGCTCCTTTATTTTCTATAAAACAAGAGGAAACAGAGACGCTGCTCCTGCTCCTTTATTTTCTATAATACAGGAGGAAGCAGTGACGCTGCTCCAGCTCCTTTATTTTCTATAATACAAGAGGAAGCAGAGAAGCCGATCCAGCTCCTTTATTTTCTATAATACAGGAGGAAACAGAGACGCTGCTCGAGCTCCTTTATTTTCTATAATACAAGAGGAAACAGAGATGCTGCTCCAGCTCCTTTGTTTTCTATAATACAGGAGGAAGCAGTGACGCTGTTCCAGCTCCTTTATTTTCTATAATACAAGAGGAAGCAGAGAAGCCGCTCCAGCTCCTTTATTTTCTATAATACAGGAGGAAACAGAGACGCTGCTCCAGCTCCTTTATTTTCTATAATACAGGAGGAAACAGAGACGCTGCTCCAGCTCCTTTATTTTCTATAATACAGGAGGAAGCAGTGACGCTGCTCGAGCTCCTTTATTTTCTATAATACAGGAGGAAGCAGAGACGCTGCTCCAGCTCCTTTATTTTCTATAATACAGGAGGAAACAGTGACGCTGCTCCAGCTCCTTTATTTTCTATAACACAGGAGGAAACAGAGACGCTGCTCCAGCTCCTTTATTTTCTATAATACAGGAGGAAGCAGTGACACTGCTCGAGCTCCTTTATTTTCTATAATACAGGAGGAAGCAGAGACGCTGCTCCAGCTCCTTTATTTTCTATAATACAAGAGGAAACAGAGACGCTGCTCCAGCTCCTTTATTTTCTATAATACAGGAGGAAGCAGTAACGCTGTTCCAGCTCCTTTATTTTCTATAATACAAGAGGAAGCAGAGAAGCCGCTCCAGCTCCTTTATTTTCTATAATACAGGAGGAAACAGAGACGCTGCTCCAGCTCCTTTATTTTCTGTAATACAAGAGGAAACAGAGACGCTGCTCCAGCTCCTTTATTTTCTATAATACAGGAGGAAGCAGTGACGCTGCTCGAGCTCCTTTATTTTCTATAATACAGGAGGAAGCAGTGACGCTGCTCCAGCTCCTTTATTTTCTATAATACAGGAGGAAACAGTGACGCTGCTCCAGCTCCTTTTTTTACTATAATACAGGAGGAAGCAGAGACGCTGCTCCAGCTCCTTTATTTTCTATAATACAGGAGGAAGCAGTGACGCTGCTCCAGCTCCTTTATTTTCTATAATACAGGATGAAGCAGTGACGCTGCTCCAGCTCCTTTATTTTGTATAATACAGGAGGAAGCAGTGACGCTGCTCCTGCTCCTTTATTTTCTATAATACAGGAGGAAGCAGTGACGCTGCTCCAGCTCCTTTATTTTCTATAATACAGGAGGAAGCAGTGACGCTGCTCCAGCTCCTTTATTTTCTATAATACAGGAGGAAGCAGTGACGCTGCTCCAGCTCCTTTATTTTCTATAATACAGGAGGAAGCAGTGTCGCTGCTCCAGCTCCTTTATTTTCTATAATACAGGAGGAAGCAGAGACGCTGCTCCAGCTCCTTTATTTTCTATAATACAGGAGGAAGCAGTGACGCTGCTCCAGCTCCTTTATTTTCTATAATACAGGAGGAAGCAGTGACGCTGCTCCAGCTCCTTTATTTTCTATAATACAGGAGGAAGCAGTGTCGCTGCTCCAGCTCCTTTATTTTCTATAATACAGGAGGAAGCAGAGACGCTGCTCCAGCTCCTTTATTTTCTATAATACAGGAGGAAGCAGAGACGCTGCACCAGCTCCTTTATTTTCTATAATACAAGAGGAAGCAGTGACGCTGCTTCAGCTCCTTTATTTTCTATAATACAGGAGGAAGCAGAGACGCTGCTCCAGCTCCTTTATTTTCTATAATACAAGAGGAAGCAGTGACGCTGCTTCAGCTCCTTTATTTTCTATAATACAGGAGGAAACAGAGACGCTGCTCCAGCTCCTTTATTTTCTATAATACAAGAGGAAACAGAGACGCTGCTCCAGCTCCTTTATTTTCTATAATACAGGAGGAAGCAGTGACGCTGTTCCAGCTCCTTTATTTTCTATAATACAAGAGGAAACAGAGACGCTGCTCCAGCTCCTTTATTTTCTATAATACAAGAGGAAACAGTGACGCTGCTTCAGCTCCTTTATTTTCTATAATACAGGAGGAAACAGAGACGCTGCTCCAGCTCCTTTATTTTCTATAATACAAGAGGAAACAGAGACGCTGCTCCAGCTCCTTTATTTTCTATAATACAGGAGGAAGCAGTGACGCTGTTCCAGCTCCTTTATTTTCTATAATACAGGAGGAAACAGAGACGCTGCTCCAGCTCCTTTATTTTCTATAATACAAGAGGAAACAGAGACGCTGCTCCAGCTCCTTTATTTTCTATAATACAGGAGGAAGCAGTGACGCTGCTCGAGCTCCTTTATTTTCTATAATACAGGAGGAAGCAGAGACGCTGCTCCAGCTCCTTTATTTTCTATAATACAGGAGGAAACAGTGACGCTGCTCCAGCTCCTTTTTTTTCTATAATACAGGAGGAAGCAGAGACACTGCTCCAGCTCCTTTATTTTCTATAATACAGGAGGAAGCAGAGACGCTGCTCCAGCTCCTTTATTTTCTATAATACAGGAGGAAGCAGTGACGCTGTTCCAGCTCCTTTATTTTCTATAATACAGGAGGAAGCAGTGACGCTGCTCCAGCTCCTTTATTTTCTATAATACAGGAGGAAGCAGTGACACTGCTCCAGCTCCTTTATTTTCTATAATACAGGATGAAGCAGTGACGCTGCTCCAGCTCCTTTATTTTGTATAATACAGGAGGAAGCAGTGACGCTGCTCCTGCTCCTTTATTTTCTATAATACAGGAGGAAGCAGTGACGCTGCTCCAGCTCCTTTATTTTCTATATTACAGGAGGAAGCAGAGACGCTGCTCCAGCTCCTTTATTTTCTATAATACAGGAGGAAGCAGTGACGCTGCTCCAGCTCCTTTATTTTCTATAATACAGGAGGAAGCAGTGTCGCTGCTCCAGCTCCTTTATTTTCTATAATACAGGAGGAAGCAGAGACGCTGCTCCAGCTCCTTTATTTTCTATAATACAGGAGGAAGCAGTGACGCTGCTCCAGCTCCTTTATTTTCTATAATACAGGAGGAAGCAGAGACGCTGCTCCAGCTCCTTTATTTTCTATAATACAAGAGGAAGCAGTGACGCTGCTTCAGCTCCTTTATTTTCTATAATACAGGAGGAAGCAGAGACGCTGCTCCAGCTCCTTTATTTTCTATAATACAGGAGGAAGCAGAGACGCTGCTCCAGCTCCTTTATTTTCTATAATACAAGAGGAAACAGAGACGCTGCTCCAGCTCCTTTATTTTCTATAATACAGGAGGAAGCAGTGACACTGCTCGAGCTCCTTTATTTTCTATCATCCAGGAGGAAGCAGTGACGCTGCTCCAGCTCCTTTATTTTCTATAATACAGGAGGAAGCAGAGACGCTGCTCCAGCTCCTTTATTTTCTATAATACAAGAGGAAGCAGAGAAGCCGCTCCAGCTCCTTTATTTTCTATAATACAGGAGGAAACAGAGACGCTGCTCCAGCTCCTTTATTTTCTATAATACAAGAGGAAACAGAGACGCTGCTCCAGCTCCTTTATTTTCTATAATACAGGAGGAAGCAGTGACGCTGCTACAGCTCCTTTATTTTCTATAATACAGGAGGAAGCAGAGACGCTGCTCCAGCTCCTTTATTTTCTATAATACAGGAGGAAACAGTGACGCTGCTCCAGCTCCTTTTTTTTCTATAATACAGGAGGAAGCAGAGACGCTGCTCCAGCTCCTTTTTTTTCTATAATACAGGAGGAAGCAGTGACGCTGCTCCAGCTCCTTTATTTTCTATAATACAGGAGGAAGCAGTGACGCTGCCCCAGCTCCTTTATTTTCTATAATACAGGAGGAAGCAGTGACGCTGCTCCAGCTCCTTTATTTTCTATAATACAGGAGGAAGCAGAGACGCTGCTCCAGCTCCTTTATTTTCTATAATACAGGAGGAAGCAGTGACGCTGCTCCAGCTCCTTTATTTTCTATAATACAGGAGGAAGCAGTGACGCTGCTCCAGCTCCTTTATTTTCTATAATACAGGAGGACGCAGTGTCGCTGCTCCAGCTCCTTTATTTTCTATAATACAGGAGGAAGCAGAGACGCTGCTCCAGCTCCTTTATTTTCTATAATACAGGAGGAAGCAGTGACGCTGCTCCAGCTCCTTTATTTTCTATAATACAGGAGGAAGCAGAGACGCTGCTCCAGCTCCTTTATTTTCTATAATACAAGAGGAAGCAGTGACGCTGCTTCAGCTCCTTTATTTTCTATAATACAGGAGGAAGCAGAGACGCTGCTCCAGCTCCTTTATTTTCTATAATACAAGAGGAAGCAGTGACGCTGCTTCAGCTCCTTTATTTTCTATAATACAGGAGGAAGCAGAGACGCTGCTCCAGCTCCTTTATTTTCTATAATACAAGAGGAAACAGAGACGCTGCTCCAGCTCCTTTATTTTCTATAATACAAGAGGAAACAGAGACGCTGCTCCAGCTCCTTTATTTTCTATAATACAGGAGGAAGCAGTGACGCTGCACCACCTCCTTTATTTTCTATAATACAGGAGGAAGCAGTGACGCTGCTCCAGCTCCTTTATTTTCTATAATACAGGAGGAAGCAGTGACGCTGCTCGAGCTCCTTTATTTTCTATAATACAAGAGGAAACAGAGACGCTGCTCGAGCTCCTTTATTTTCTATAATACAAGAGGAAACAGAGACGCTGCTCCAGCTCCTTTATTTTCTATAATACAGGAGGAAGCAGTGACGCTGCTCGAGCTCCTTTATTTTCTATAATACAGGAGGAAGCAGAGACGCTGCTCCAGCTCCTTTATTTTCTATAATACAGGAGGAAACAGTGACGCTGCTCCAGCTCCTTTTTTTTCTATAATACAGGAGGAAGCAGAGACACTGCTCCAGCTCCTTTATTTTCTATAATACAGGAGGAAGCAGAGACGCTGCTCCAGCTCCTTTATTTTCTATAATACAGGAGGAAGCAGTGACGCTGTTCCAGCTCCTTTATTTTCTATAATACAGGAGGAAGCAGTGACGCTGCTCCAGCTCCTTTATTTTCTATAATACAGGAGGAAGCAGTGACGCTGCTCCTGCTCCTTTATTTTCTATAATACAGGATGAAGCAGTGACGCTGCTCCAGCTCCTTTATTTTCTATAATACAGGAGGAAGCAGTGACGCTGCTCCAGCTCCTTTATTTTCTATAATACAGGAGGAAGCAGTGATGGTGCTCGAGCTCCTTTATTTTCTATAATACAGGAGGAAGCAGAGACGCTGCTCCAGCTCCTTTATTTTCTATAATACAGGAGGAAGTAGTGACGCTGCTCCAGCTCCTTTATTTTCTATAATACAGGAGGAAGCAGTGACGCTGCTCCAGCTCCTTTATTTTCGATAATACAGGAGGAAGCAGAGACGCTGCTCCTGCTCCTTTATTTTCTATAATACAGGAGGAAGCAGTGACGCTGCTCCAGCTCCTTTATTTTCTATAATACAGGAGGAAGCAGTGACGCTGCTCCAGCTCCTATATTTTCTATAATACAGGAGGAAGCAGTGACGCTGCTCCAGCTCCTTTATTTTCTATAATACAGGAGGAAGCAGTGACGCTGCTCCAGCTCCTTTATTTTCTATAATACAGGGGGAAGCAGTGACATTGCTCCAGCTCCTTTATTTTCTATATTACAGGAGGAAGCAGTGACGCTGCTCCAGCTCCTTTATTTTCTATAATACAGGGGGAAGCAGTGACGCTGCTCCAGCTCCTTTATTTTCTATAATACAGGAGGAAGCAGTGACGCTGCTCCAGCTCCTTTATTTTCTATAATGCAGGAGGAAGCAGTGACGCTGCACCAGCTCCTTTATTTTCTATAATACAGGAGGAAGCAGTGACGCAGCTCCAGCTCCTTTATTTTCTATAATACAGGAGGAAGCAGAGACGCTGCTCCAGCTCCTTTATTTTGTATAATACAGGGGGAAGCAGTGACGCTGCTCCAGCTCCTTTATTTTCTATAATACAGGAGGAAGCAGTGACGCTGCTCCAGCTCCTTTATTTTCTATAATGCAGGAGGAAGCAGTGACGCTGCTCCAGCTCCTTTATTTTCTATAATACAGGAGGAAGCAGTGACGCAGCTCCAGCTCCTTTATTTTCTATAATACAGGAGGAAGCAGAGACGCTGCTCCAGCTCCTTTATTTTCTATAATACAGGAGGAAGCAGTGACGCTGCTCCAGCTCCTTTATTTTCTATAATACAGGAGGAAGCAGAGACGCTGCTCCAGCTCCTTTATTTTCTATAATACAGGAGGAAGCAATGACGCTGCTCCAGCTCCTTTATTTTCTATAATTCAGGATGAAGCAGAGACGCTGCTCCAGCTCCTTTATTTTCTATAATACAGGAGGAAGCAGAGACGCTGCTCCAGCTCCTTTATTTTCTATAATACAGGGGGGAGCAGTGACGCTGCTCCAGCTCCTTTATTTTCTATAATACCGGGGGAAGCAGAGACGCTGCTCCAGCTCCTTTGTTTTCTATAATACAGGAGGAAGCAGTGACACTGCTCCAGCTCCTTTATTTTCTATAATACAGGAGGAAGCAGAGACGCTGCTCCAGCTCCTTTATTTTCTATAATACAGGAGGAAGCAGAGACACTGCTCCAGCTCCTTTATTTTCTATAATACAGGGGGGAGCAGTGACGCTGCTCCAGCTCCTTTATTTTCTATAATACAGGGGGAAGCAGAGACGCTGCTCCAGCTCCTTTGTTTTCTATAATACAGGAGGAAGCAGTGACACTGCTCCAGCTCCTTTATTTTCTATAATACAGGAGGAAGCAGAGACGCTGCTCCAGCTCCTTTATTTTCTATAATACAGGAGGAAGCAGTGACGATTCTCCAGCTCCTTTATTTTCTATAATACAGGAGGAAGCAGTGGCGCTGCTCCAGCTCCTTTATTTTCTATAATACAGGAGGAAGCAGAGACGCTGCTCCGGCTCCTTTTTTTTCTATAATACAGGATGAAGCAGAGACGCTGCTCCGGCTCCTTTATTTTCTATAATACAGGAGGAAGCAGTGACGCTGTTCCAGCTCCTTTATTTTCTATAATACAAGAGGAAGCAGAGAAGCCGCTCCAGCTCCTTTATTTTCTATAATACAGGAGGAAACAGAGACACTGCTCCAGCTCCTTTATTTTCTATAATACAGGAGGAAGCAGAGCCGCTGCTCCAGCTCCTTTATTTTCTATAATACAGGAGGAAGCAGTGATGCTGCTCCAGATCCTTTATTTTCTATAATACAGGAGGAAACAGAGACGCTGCTCCAGCTCCTTTATTTTCTATAATACAGGAGGAAGCAGTGACGCTGCTCCAGCTCCTTTATTTTCTATAATACAGGAGGAAGCAGTGACGCTGCTCCAGCTCCTTTATTTTCTATAATACAGGAGGAAGCAGTGACGCTGCTCCAGCTCCTTTATTTTCTATAATACAGGAGTAAGCAGAGACGCTGCTCCAGCTCCTTTATTTTCTACAATACAGGAGGAAGCAGTGACACTGCTCCAGCTCCGTTATTTTCTATAATACAGGAGGAAGCAGAGACGCTGCTCCAGCTCCTTTATTTTCTATAATACAGGAGGAAGCAGTGACGCTGCGCCAGCTCCTTTATTTTCTATAATACAGGAGGAAACAGAGACGCTGCTCCAGCTCCTTTATTTTCTATAATACAGGAGGAAGCAGAGACGCTGCTCCAGCTCCTTTATTTTCTATAATACAGGAGGAAGCAGAGACACTGCTCCAGCTCCTTTATTTTCTATAATACGGGAGGAAGCAGTGACGCTGCTCCAGCTCCTTTATTTTCTATAATACAAGAGGAAGCAGTGACGCTGCTCCAGCTCCTTTATTTTCTATAATACAGGAGTAAGCAGTGACGCTGCTCCAGCTCCTTTATTTTCTCTCGTACAGGAGGAAACAGAGACGCTGCTCCAGCTCCTTTATTTTCTATAATACAGGAGGAAGCAGAGACGCTGCTCCAGCTCCTTTATTTTCTATAATACAGGAGGAAGCAGAGACGCTGCTCCAGCTCCTTTATTTTCTCTCATACAGGAGGAAACAGAGACGCTGCTCCAGCTCCTTTATTTTCTATAATACAGGAGGAAGCAGAGACGCCGCTCCAGCTCCTTTATTTTCTATAATACAGGGGGAAGCAGTGACACTGCTCCAGCCCCTTTATTTTCTATAATTCAGGTGGAAGCAGTGACGCTGCTCCAGCTCCTTTATTTTCTATAATACAGGAGGAAGCAGTGACGCTGCTCCAGCTCCTTTATTTTCTATAATACAGGGGGAAGCAGTGACACTGCTCCAGCCCCTTTATTTTCTATAATTCAGGTGGAAACAGTGACGCTGCTCCAGCTCCTTTATTTTCTATAATACAGGAGGAAGCAGTGACGCTGCTCCAGCTCCTTTATTTTCTATAATACAGGGGGAAGCAGTGACACTGCTCCAGCTCCTTTATTTTCTATAATACAGGAGGAAGCAGAGACGCTGCTCCAGCTCCTTTATTTTCTATAATACAGGGGGAAGCAGTGACACTGCTCCAGCCCCTTTATTTTCTATAATTCAGGTGGAAGCAGTGACGCTGCTCCAGCTCCTTTATTTTCTATAATACAGGAGGAAGCAGTGACGCTGCTCCAGCTCCTTTATTTTCTATAATACAGGAGGAAGCAGTGACGCTGCTCCAGCTCCTTTATTTTCTATAATACAGGAGGAAGCAGTGACGCTGCTCCAGCTCCTTTATTTTCTTTAATACAGGAGGAAGCAATGACACTGCTCCAGCTCCTTTATTTTCTATAATACAGGAGGAAACAGAGACGCTGCTCCAGCTCCTTTATTTTCTATAATACAGGAGGAAGCAGTGACGCTGCTCCAGCTCCTTTTTTTTCTATAATACAGGAGGAAGCAGTGACGCTGCTCCAGCTCCTTTATTTTCTATAAGACAGGAGGAAACAGAGACGCTGCTCCAGCTCCTTTATTTTCTATAATACAGGAGGAAGCAGAGACGCTGCTCCAGCTCCTTTATTTTCTATAATACAGGAGGAAACAGTGATGCTGCTCCAGCTCCTTTTTTTTCTATAATACAGGAGGAAGCAGAGACGCTGCTCCAGCTCCTTTATTTTCTATAATACAGGAGGAAGCAGTGACGCTGCCCCGGCTCCTTTATTTTCTATAATACAGGAGGAAGCAGTGACGCTGCTCCAGCTCCTTTATTTTCTATAATACAGGAGGAAGCAGAGACGCTGCTCCAGCTCCTTTATTTTCTATAATACAGGAGGAAGCAGAGACGCTGCTCCAGCTCCTTTATTTTCTATAATACAGGAGGAAGCAGTGACGCTGCTCCAGCTCCTTTATTTTCTATAATACAGGAGGAAGCGGTGACGCTGCTCCAGCTCCTTTATTTTCTATAATACAGGAGGAAGCAGAGACACTGCTCCAGCTCCTTTATTTTCTATAATACAGGAGGAAGCAGTGACGCTGCTCCAGCTCCTTTATTTTCTATAATACAGGAGGAAGCAGAGACACTGCTCTAGCTCCTGATGTCCTGAACAAGGTTTCCACTCAGTGCTGCCTTACACCAATCCGCAAACTGACTGATGCTCTTGCCCAATTTAGGTGTGCCCTACTCTAAATCTCTGAAAAGGTAATGCCCTGCCCCAATTCTCCCATTTCGTGCAATACAGCGTAATTCACCCATTTAGCGCTTAACTACACTAATTCACACATTATCTGTTGCAATGACTCACATTTCGAGAAGCCCTTTCCCAATTTTTCCATTTAGTAGTTCCTTGCAATAATTCTCCAATTTAGCGGAGAGCTAAATTCAGATTTCTTAAATTTAGGTGTGGACAAGTTGGACTGAAGGGTCTGTTTCCGTGCTGTACATCTCTAAGGCTGTAATTAGTGCTCCGCTTCCCTGCACCAATTCTCCCATTTACCAATCCCGCATAAATCCGGGAATTGCACCAACTCTCCCATTGAGTGTTATCCTGCCCCAGTCCTCCCACTTAGAATTTAATGGCACCTGCATAAATTCTCCAGTTATTGTTGCCCTGCATCAATTCCTTCCATTTAGTTGTTCCCTGACAAACATCTTCAACGTACCGATGCCCTGCTGATTTGTTTTTCATTCAGTGATGCAGTGACCTGAATCTCCAATTTACCAATACTTGCGACATTTCTTCTTTTTATTGAATCCCTGGCCCCTATTCCCCAAATTAGACATGCTCTGCTCCAATTTTCCAATATATTAGCACTCCCACCAATTTTCTAATGGAATGGCACTGTGCAACAGATCTCCCAAATGTTGTTTCCACCAAATCTCCCAGTTACTCATATCCCTGTACTAATTCTTCCATTTACTGATACCTTAGCCCGATTCTACCATTTAAGGGTGCGCTACTCTAATTCTCCCATTTCCTGTTGCCATGCACCAATTCTCTAATTTAGCTCCACTGTGCACCAGGTCTCTCATTTACTGATGGCCCGCACCAATTCTCCAATTCAGCGTTACTTAGCACCATTTCCCCCAATTACTGACGTCCTGAACAAGTTCTCCATTTTGTGTTGCCTTACTCCAATTCTCATACTGACTGATGCCCTCGCCCAATTTAGGGGTGCCCTAATCTAAATTTCCACATGGTAATGTCCTGCCCCAATTCTCCCATTTAGTGCAACACAGCATAACCCACCCATTTAGAGCTGAACTGCACTAATTCACTCATTATCTGATGGCCTGCTGCCCTAAAATTCTCACATTTCGGTATGCCCTTTCCCAATTTTTCCATTTCGTAGTTTTTTGCAATGATTCACCAATTTAGTGGAGAGCTGCCAGAATTCTTAAATTTAGGTGTGGACAAGTTGGAGTGAAGGGTCTGTGTCCGTGCTATACATCTCTAAGGCTGTAATTAGTGCTCCGCTTCCCTGCACCAATTCTCCCATTTACCAATCCTACACTAATTCGGGAATTTCACCAACTCACCCATTGAAGTTTCCTGCCCCAGTCCTCCCACTTAGAATTTAAGTTGGACTGAAGTGTCTGTTTCCATATTGTACATCTCTATGACTGTATGACTCTACTTATGGCTCCACTGTTCCCAAACATTTCTCCCATTTACCAATCCTGCACAAATTCTGAAACTGCACCAGCTCTCCCATTGTTATTATTGTTGTTGTTCTGCTCAATTAAAAGGCCCCTGCATGAACTCTCCAATTATTGTTGCTCTGCATCAATTCCTTCCATTTAGTTGTTCCCTGAAACACATCTTCCACGTACGGGTGCCCTGCTAATTATATTTGTTCATTTAGTGATGCACTGAACTGAATCTCCAATTTACCAATGCTTGTAACATTTCTTCTTTTTATTGATTCCCTGGCCCCTATTCCCCAATTTAGACATGCCCTGCTCCAATTTTCTAATATATTGACACTCACACCAGTTTTCAAATGTAACGGCACTGTGCACCGAATCTCCCATTTATTGATTCCCACCAAATCTCCCGTTTACTCTTGTCCCTGTACTAATTCTTCCATTTACTGATGCCCGAGCCCGATTCTACCATTTAAGGGTGCGCTACTCTAATTCTCCCATTTCCTGGTGCCATGCACCCATTCTCTAATTTAGCTCCACTGTGCACCAGGTCTTCCATTCAGTATTTCCCTGCAACAATTCTCCCATTTGTAGTCCGCTGACAGAATTCTCTAATCTTGCTCTGCTCCAGGTATAT
This sequence comes from Chiloscyllium plagiosum, assembly GCF_037043375.1. NCBI lineage: Eukaryota > Metazoa > Chordata > Chondrichthyes > Orectolobiformes > Hemiscylliidae > Chiloscyllium > Chiloscyllium plagiosum. The sequence continues at coordinate 43,149,478 of NW_028270181.1, read as the reverse complement.
TCCAAGTATAAACAGCACCGGTGGCAAACTGACCCGCCTGTTGTCATCAGGAATAGATTCTTGTTGTACGTTTGAGACTGGTGTCATATTGTCAAACTTGTGTGTTGGGCAGTAGGATTACCCTTTGGGTAGAGAACTGGCTCGAAGGTAGAAGACAGAGGGTGGTGGGGTAGGGTGCCTTTTCAGACTGGAGGCCTGTGACCAGCGGTGTGCCACAAGGATCGGTGCTGGGTCCACTGTTGTTTTGGCATTTATATAAATGATTTGGATGTGACCATAGGATGAATGGTTAGTAAGTTTGCAGATGACAGTAAAATTGGAGGTGTGAAGGACAGTGAAGATGGTTACCTCAGAGATCAACGGGATCTTGATCAGATGGGCCAATGGGCTGAGGAGTGGCAGATGGAGATTAATTTAGATAAATGTGAGGTGCTGCATTTTGGAAAGGCAAAAGAGAGCAGGACTTATACACTGAATGGTAAGGTACTAGGGATGTTGCTGAACAAATAGACCTGGAGTGCAGCTTCATAGATCGTTGAAGATGGACTGACATTTCGATAGGATAGTGAAGAAGGCGTTTGGCATTTTTGTCTTTATTGCTCAGTTAATTGTGTAAAGGAGTTGGGAGGTCTTGTTGTGGTATTGGTTCGGCCACTTTTGGTACGTAATGTGCAATTCTGGACTCCCTCCTATAAGAAGGGTGTTGTGAAACTTTAAGGGGTTCAGAAAAGATTTACAAGGATGTTGCCAAGGTTGGAGGGTTTGTGCTGAAGGGTAAGACTGTATAGGTTGAGGCTGTTATCACTGGAGCGTCAGTGGCTGAGGGGTAACCTTATAGAGGTTCACAAAACCATGAAGAGCCTCAATAGGGGAAAAAGGCAAGGTGATTTCCCTGTGGTGGGGGAGTCCAGAAGCAGATGGCATCTGTTAAAGTTGAGTGGGGAAACATATAAGGGACCTAAGGGGAACATTTTTCACGCAGAGGGCACTGTGTTCATGAGCTGCCAGAGGAAGTAGTGGAGGCTGGTACATTTACAACATTTATAAGGTATCTGGGTGGGTGTAGGAATTAAAAAGAGTTCAGAGGAACATGGGCCAAATTCTGACAAATAGGATGAGAATTACATCGGATATCAGTTCAGCATGGATGTGTTGGACTGAATGATTTGTTTCTGAGCTTATATTGCTCTGAGTGGGTTGAGCTCCGGATTGTAGATTTATGAAGCAGAAAATGGTACAGCGTTAGACTGAGAAATCCTGCTGATCTCATTCGCTTTATCCTGCTTTCCTGATCCTCCTCCTTCAATCAATGCATTTTTCAGATCCTCATTCAGAATCCCTGGAGCTCTGTGACTGCCCTGGAACAATGTGTGGAAATTCCTATTGCAGTCCACACGAGGTACCTTTCCCATTGCCCTGCTCCCACGGCCTGCAATGCTGCAGACTGAGCAGACAACCCGAAGCACAATGATGAGCTCCTTCCGGCCCACGGCCCTCCTTCTCACTGAATGAAGACAATCACCAGAAGCAGAATCCAGCTCTTGTTGGAGCCTTGAATACCTGACTCTGTCTCACTGAGTGAAGGTTGGACTCAGAAACAGAAATGAAATCAACTTCCTATCTGCATTGTGTCACTCTTTAAGATCTCTGTGTGTCTGAGTTCAGGTCATTTGATTGGAGACTGCGGATAGTGGGTCCCCAGTGAAATGGAAAGAATGGTGGAGGAGCTCACTGAGGGACATCTCTCAAAGTGACAATCAGAAAGATGCTATTCCACATTGAAAGGGTTTAAGGTGAATTGATGGCTCAGAAAAATGTTATACGCATGTTTGTAAAACCTAGGAACTCTGACTGTTTTGTGGCTGGAGTTTATTTTATCCTTGTATAGATTTGACACATTAACCCTCCCTCCCCACCACTACAGAAGCTGTTGGAACTGTTCAGTGTTTCCAGCGGCTTCTGTAATTATTTCAGTTTTCTGACGGGAGCAGTCTCTCACTTTTCGAACAAAACAAACCCATCCTTGTGCAGCAACCAATATTTCAATAAGAAATGGGAAGCAGCAGAGGGGAAAGCTTCCGAGATGCCGAGCAATGCTGCCCGGTTCCACACTGCAATTCACAGGAACCATCGCCAGGAAAAGCAAGGAGCAATCCGACAGATCCGTTTTACCGCAGAATGAAAGATTTATTTCCTTAATTTATCCCAGTGCTTTTCCTTTAGAAGGGAATTTGCAAACCACAATACTGCGATGGCCGTGCATCGAACCCGGGTCAACTGCTTGGAAGGCAGCTATGCTCCCCACTATCCCACCATCACCCTGCTAACAGCCCCCTCCCCATTCCCAAACACACTTAACAAGGCCGTGATCATCACCAACTGGATTGGGGCTGAAATCCAAACAAGAAATTGCTGAGGAAGCTCAGCAGGTCTGACAGCACCAGAATCAGAAGCCTTCAGTTCTGAAGAACAATCCCTGGATCTGAAAGGTTCCCTCCCCACAGATGCTGCCAGACCTGCTGCGTTTCCCCAGCAATTTCTGTGCTGTCTCTCAGATCTGCAGCATCTGCAGCTCTTTGTTGGAAACAAAGCAAACGTTGAGCCACCGAAGGGGATATTGGGTCAGGTGATAGTCTCCCTCATCCATAGAGGCAGGTGGGAAGGAGCATGGAATCATAGAATCCCTACAGTGTGGAAACCGGCCATTCGGCCCATCATGCAGCCCACCAAGACTCAGCCCCGCCCCCACCGCTCACTGTAACCCTGCATTTCCTATGGCTAATCCACCGAACCTACACATCTCTCGACACTATGGACAATTTCCCATGGCCAACCCACCCTAACCTGCACATCTCAGGACTGTGGGAGGGAACCCGCGCACCCAGAGGGAACTAACACAGACCCGGGGGAGAATGTGCACACTCCACACAGACAGTCTTCACTCAGACAGGGATCTGGGGAATTGGAGAGGTTTAGAGAGGGAGTCCAGGCCGTTAGACTGGTATGTTAATGATGGGCCGAACAGCCTGACCTCAGTGCTGTAAAACCTCTACAGTAACATGCCTCCCCACATGCAACATTCACCACAGTTTGTATTTTGTTTAAATCCGTCCTGTTATGGACCTTATTCTGAATGAAATGGATGGAGAGGGATTGTTTGTGCATTCAGTCAGATCTGTGTATTGGTGAGTCAGGAGCATCATACCCAATAACAACAGGGGGAGGGCAGATTGTATTCCTGCCCCTTACAGATCCCATTGCAACATGCCATTTCCTCATGGATTTCATTTGGTTTAAAGATGTTCCATTTTTAATATCATCACAATATATTGATGCTCTTCTGTGCGTGTTATGAATTTGGACAGAGCGATCCCTCTTTTCTCTGTGAACAAACGGAATATCAAGGAGTCGGATTGGGGAATGTATCCTCTCACAGAAACAGGAACAGGGAGATGTCATTCCCTCTGAAATAAACACAGGCCATGCTGAGAAATCTGATAAGGTCAGGCAGCATCTACAGGGAGAAGGGAAAGGTTAACCCGTGTGTTATGAGGGTGAGGGGATTCAGCAGAGCGGAAGGAAGTTAGAAACGTAATGATTTCTAAGCAATTGGAATGGGGGTAACGCTGAAGAAAGAATGAGATGGTTTGTTAGAGGGTGGAGGCTCCGGAGATTAAATGATAAACGGTTTCATGGAACCAAATCCAAAGGGATTGGGAATTGGTTCAGTAAACATCTAAGAGCTCAGGAAATGTGAGCAGGAGTAGACGAAACGGCCTGTTTAAACTGTGCAGACTGTTCTGGCAGTCAATCCAATCAGAGCTGGTTTGAGATTTCAAATCCGGTTTCCTACCCACTCTCCATATCCCGTGACTCCCTGAGACCCCGGCAATCTGTCTATTCCAATCTGAAATGTACTCAGTGAGGGAGCATCCACAATCCTCAGGGAGAGAGAATATTAAAGACTCAGAGGCCTTAGAGTGAAGCGCTGTCTCCTCATCTCAGTCCCAAATACCCTGCCCCTTACCCTGAGAGGGTGGCAATCAAACCCGAATGAACTGCGGATGCTGTAACATTAACGCTGATTTCTCTGCACAGATGCTGCCTGACCTGCTGAGCTTTTCCAGCAACTCCTGAGACTGTGTTATTGTGTTTCAGTTTCCTAGACCCATGGGATTAATTTCTCAGCATCCCCCCTCTCAAGCCTCTTCACAATCTGAGACACTGAAATGAAAATTCAAATTAAATCGCCTTTCAATTTACTAGAAGATAGACCCAATTTATTCAGAAGCTCAGCACTGGAGCACAGGGGTCCAAAATACTGAGCTTTATTTTGTGATTCATTAATGTGTTTGGGTCATTGCCGCTGGGTCACCACGGGTTGCTCAGACATAATTGCTCTGGTGAAGGTGACGGTGAGTTATTGCCTTGAACTGCTGCCATTTATTTGCTGCAGATAAACCCACAATGATGTAAGGGAGGGAGTTCCAGGATTTCCAACTAATGGCACTTGTGGGACTGAGATGTTTTGCCAAGCCAGGGTGGGGAGTGGCTTGATGTGGAATTGCCAACTGGTGGTGTTCCCGTGTATCTGCTGTGCTCAGCATTCCACATGATAGTGCCGTGGGTCTGGAAGCTGCTCTGGAAGGAACCTTGGGGAATTTCTACAGAGCATCTTGTCTATGGTACACACTGCTGCTACTGAGTGTCGGTGGTGGAGACAGGGGATGTTTGTGGCTGTGGTGCTGAGCAAGCTGCACTGCAAGTTTATTTCACCTAATTATGGAGAACGCAACTACTCTCCATCATCATCAATCCATTTCCCAGACGGACACCCAGTGAGTACACGGATCTGTTGTACCAGGCTGTTAATTGTACAAATGACCATGAGATTTTAAACAGATTCCCCTCTTCCCTGACAATGGGCTGAGGGCCATCCCGCGACTGTTGCACTGTCTCCTGGCCATTCCATCTGTAAAAGCTGGGAATGAGCTAATGGGGCACAGATTGTGTTACAGATGGTTACACTCAGGGCACTGTCACTCACTGCACACCGATTCTGTGTGTCTTTTTGCACGTGTCTCTCTGTTTGTGTGTGTGCATTATCGTGTGTGTTTCTGTCTCTGTGTTTCCGTCTGTGTCTACCCATCTATCTCTAATTATCAGTGTCTGTGTGAGTATGTCTGTGTCTCATTGTGTGCATTAGTGAGCGTCTCCATTTTTATGTATCTCTGTGTCTGTATCTCTGTGCAGCGGGCTCCCTGTTGTTTTGGGAACTGTATGTATTGAACCGGGGCTTAAACTCACCTCTATCCGTATCTCTGTCTATTTCTCTTATGTTTAAATTGACACAATGCTTCTGGTCATGTTGATGCGTGTGTGACAGATGTCAATACATTACAGATACTCAGAGACACATACACAGAGATGTGCAGAGAAACATACAGCAGCACATAGAGAGACAAATACAATCACACAGGCACACACACACAAACACACAGACAGATATTGATGGATACAGCAAAAGTGAAGACACTAACAGGATTCCTTGTTCCTAAAACTAAATGAGAAATTAATAGATTTTTAAGGAATACTTTTAAGGAATCGATGAACCACTTTTGGCCATCCCTGAGGTTTCCAGTCTTATCACAATGGCCGCTGATGCTGGTGAATTGGGGCGAAGTGCTGTCTTGTTCCAGGATGATGAGTTAGGAATTGTGAAACCTGGAGGATGCTGCTATTAGAAACAATACCAGTCATTGGGAAAAATACTCTCCCATAGGAAAGGGGGCTTTGGGATTACTGTTGGCTCTCCAGCACTTTGAAGTCTATCCAACAAAGAACAATGAAATACTAAATGACACAGATTGTAATCCACTGGCCTTCTTTACAAAGGTTCAAATAAACAATGCAAGACCGTTCCGATCGAATCTTTTGTTGTCACCATTTTATGTAAACGTCATACACATTACTGGATAACTCAATGTGAATTCAGATGGATTGTCCCAAGAGTCAGATACTGGAATATGTAAAAGATTTAAGGAATGCTTTGATTGCATAACATTGTAAGAAGGGAGAAATAATAAATAGATTGCAGTTTTTTGTAAATTTTGTGCATCATGTATTTTGCAAGGAAACGCGTTTTTGAAATGGCATTTTTGTTTTCTCAGGGCGACTGCAAATCAAAGAATTTTTGTTTAAATCTTCAGTTCAATTTGGACTAAAATGTGAAAAGAGCGACCTTACAAACAGCCGATTAGTGAAAGATTGCTGCACGGTTTGACAGCAATTCACCTGAGAGTGACCCAATGATTGAAGTCTGGTTGGAGATGAACGGAGTTATTCACAGATGGAACTTTGGTTTGAAACAAGGAGCTGACTGATAATTGGCCACTAATTCACCAATGACAAAGACTGTCTGCCTGCCAACAGTGATGTGATTGGTTCTCAGGCAGCTAAACAGCTCGGGACCCTGAACAAGATACAGAGAAGTCTTTAGCTGCTCAGGAGCTCTCTCTGTTCTCTGCAGTAAAAGGCAGTTTAATCCTGAAGAAACCTGGTTAATTTTTGTTTCAACTGTTCCGATGAGGTCTGCCTTTTTAATGAGTGTGTTAGGGACTGTCTATAAGTATTAACCAGTCCTTCTACCTCTTGTATATCAATGACAGCCTGCAAGATGCAATGCACAAATTTACCAAGGCTCTAAAGAAAGTACATTCCATACACGTGGCAACTAAGAAATGGAGGGGCTGGGGAAACAGATGAATGGGAAGGTTATGACATGGAGCCAGTTATCAAACCTGGTTAAATGAAGAGTGCAGGATTGGGTATATCTAAAAGTAAGGTGTCAACCTGGTAAAGGGACAACACAGAAATACTTGCATGTCAGAAACCATGAGCAGCAACAGATAGACAAGGCTAAGTGACTCCTGCCCCCATGGATCAGACATAAGCTCTGCAGTCCTGCCACCTCCCATCGTGAATGATGGAGGACAATTTAATAAATCATTGCTTTCACTTGAATGTCGAGACTGAGGGTGATCTAATAGATCCTGACCAAATTACGACAGGCATGGATGTAATGGATAGTCAAAGTCATTTACACAGGCTACAGGAGACATAGGTTTAAGATGTTATCGACAAGACCAGACGCAAAGGTATGGTGAGGAGCTTTGATTATATGATTTATGATTGTCACATCTACCGAGACACAGTGAAAAATATTGTTTTGTGTGATATCCAGTACAAATCATGCCTTATATAAAGAGAACGCGTTAATATAGTGTTGTGGCCATAGAACAGGTGCAGAGAAGGATGAACACTAATATATGACAGGCCCAGTCATAAGTCTGATATCAGCAGGGAAGAAACTGCTCCTGAACCTATTGGTACATGTTTACAAGCTTATGTATCTTCTGTCCAATGGTAGAGGGTAGAAGAGAGTATTGCAGGGGTGGGAGGAGCCTTTGATTATGATGGCTGCTTTCCTGTAGCAGTGGGAAGTCAAGACCGAGTCAGATGGAAGGAAATGTGATTTGGGTGATGGACTGGGTTGGGTTCATGCCTCTCTGTAATTTCTTGCAGTACGGGCAGAGCAGGTACCATACCAAGGTGTGATGCACCTGGATAGGATGCTTTCTACAGTGCAATATAAAAATTGGTCAGAGTCATTGCCGAAATGCTAAATTTCCTTCACCTTCTGAGGGAGTAGAGGCATTGATGAGCTTTCTTGGCTGCAGAGTTGACATGGATGGACTGATTGCTGGTAATATTAATTCCTCAGAACTTGAAGCTGTCAATCACCTCCACCTCAGCACCAATGGCAGAGACCAGGGTCTGTCCTTCAGTCCACTTCCTGAAGTCAATGACCAGTTCCTTTGTCTTGCTGACATTGAGGGAGAGATTGTTGTCTTTACACCATGCCACTAAGCTCTCTTTCCTCTACTCTGTCTCACTGTTGTTTGAGATCCTACCCACTATGGTGGTGTCATTAGCTAATCTGTAAATGGAGTTGGAGCTGAATTTGGCCATACAGTCATGAGAGGGTAAGAAATATAGAAGGGGGCTGAGTACACAGCCTTGCAGGGCACCAGTATAGCGGATTATCATAGAGGAGGCGTTCTCAACCATCCTTATTGATTCTGATCTGCAGGTCAGAAAGGTGAGGATCCAGTTGCAGAGGTGAGGAAAGAGTCCCAGGGCTCAGCGTGAAGTTGGGTGGTTTAAACCACCCGATACTGTCCCCATTAAACTCTCGCAGAAAAAGGGTCCGCATGGGGTTAGGTACAGAGTAAAGCTTCCTCTACACTGTCCCCATCAACCAATCCCAGGACAGGTACAGTATGGAGTTAGATGAGGAGCAAAACTCCCTTCCCATTGCCCCCATGAAACCCTCCCAGGATAGGGACCATAGGACCATAAGATAATAAGACGTTGGAGTGGAAGCAAGGCCATTCAGCCCATTGAGTCCATTCCACCATTTAATCATGGCTGATGGGCGTTTCAATTCCACTTACCCACACTCTCCCAGTAGCCCTTAATTCCCTGCGAGATCATTTCCATGTCTTCTCATTTCCATTCCAAATTGACTCCCTCTAATTTTAAAACCATGCCCACGGGTCCTAATCTCCCCGCCTAACAGAAACAACTTCCCAGCATCCACCTTTTCTAAGCCATGCATTCTCTTGTAAGTTTCTATTCGCTTTCCCCTCAACCTTCTAAATTCTAATGAATACAATCCCAGGATCCTCAGCCATTCGTATGTTAGGCCTACCATTCCAGGGATCATCCGTGTGAATCTCTGCTGGACATGCTCCAGTGCCAGTATGTCCTTCCTGAGGTGTGGGGCCCAAAAACTGGACACAGTATTCTAAATTGGGCCTAGTCAGAGCTTCATAAAGTCTCAGAAGCACATTGCTGATTTTACATTCCATCCCTCTTGAGATAAATGACAACATTACATTTGCTTTCTTAACCACAGATTCAACCTACAAGTCAACCTTTAGAGAATCCTGGACTAGCACTCCCAGATCCCTTTGTACTTTGGCTTAGGACTTTTCTCACCGTTTAAAAAATAGCCCATGCTTGTATTCTGTTTTCCAAAGTGCAAGACCTGGCATTTTTAACATTGACTTTCATTAGCCATTTCCTGGACTACTTTGCTAAACTGTCTTAATCTTTCTGCAGCCTCCCCACCTCCTCAGTGCTACCTGTCTGTCCACCTAACTGCGTCTTATCGGCGAATTTTACCAGAATGCCCCCAGTCCCTTCATCGAGATCATTAATATATAAAGTGAACAGCTGCAGTCCCAACACTGAACCCTGTGGGACACCACTTGTCACGAACTGCCATTCTGAAGCAGAACCTTTTATCCCACCTCTCTGCCTTCAGTCAGACAGCCAAACCTGAATCCATGCTCGTAGCTCACCTCGAACAGTATGGCCCTTCCCCTTACTCAGCAGCCTCCCATGAGGCACCTTATCAAAGGCCTTTTGGAAGTCTAGATCGATAACAATCACAGAGACAATAAAACACTTTCTCCATATGACCAAAAACTGATTGCCTTCCATCCAATGGTGTCCCGGTCTAGTGTGGGTCACAGATTGAGCTCTGAAACATCTCCAGGACAATCTCATCCTGTACCTGTGGCTCTGGCTCTGTATCAGTGTCTGTAAGTCACCCTGTTTCTAACATTACCTCCATTCCCTACAATGGAATAAATTCCAAAACAGTTCGATTATCTGTAAAACATTTTGGGATACCCTTCAGATATAGAACAGAAAGTGCTTTATAACTGCCCACTCCCTCCGTTTAAATGAGGATATTCAGTGTATTTATGCTACATTTATAAATCACACAGAACATTAACACCCAGGGACCGTGAACAATCCGGAAGGTCCATGAAGTGTCGGTCTTTATTGCAGGCGATTGGCCATCGACAGTAAGGAAGCCTTCCTGTGACTGTTTCACTGATACAGCATCAGGAATCCTGTGGCCCACTTTGATCATCACACTGACTGTTCATCGTCTCTGCAAATAAAACCACATTTTCAAGATGTAGGAATTTGAACGAAAACAGCTCCTGATGTGCATCCCCAATGTAATCACTGATACTTTTCTGGGGGAAATTTTCAGGAGGACACTAAACTGACAGAAGCACAGAAACCAGGAGCAGGAAGAGGCCATTCAGCCCTTCTAGCCTGCTCTCCCATTTAGTGTGGTCATGTCTGACTCTCCATCTCACCGCTATATTCCCAATTTCGCTCCAAACCCCGTGATGTCATTAACCAGTAAAAAACATTATCAATGTCTTTCCTGAATATACTCAGTAACCTGTGCTCCACAGCCTTCTATGGGAGAGAATTCCTCAGGCTGATCACTCTGTGTGAAGATAATTCTCTTCCTCTCTACTAGAAATGTGTGAGCCCATGTCCTGAGACTGTGATGCTTCCTCTGAGAATACCTGCCCAGGGGATACAGCCCACCCCCTCTATCGAGTCTGTCCAACCATTAGAATTGGAGTCATATCCATCATATCCCCCTCTCATTGTCCTGAATACATGCCCAGATAAACCAACCTCTCATGGGACAGTCCTGTCATCCCCGGGACCTGCTGAGTGAAGCTAATGAGCTGTCAGAGGAAGTGGTGGAGGATGGTACAATGGCATGTGGTTCACGTTTGTCGGAGGAACAGAAATAAAAAAAACAGAATGACTCGGTTGAAAATAGTGAGAAGTTATTTAATATCATTATCCAGAGGGATTTATGGGATCAGAAATGTAACTGATAGTGGAGTCAATGAGGAGGAGGATAAATGTTACATTGTCAGTTATTTCCAGCAGACCGGATAAGGACAGGGAGGTAGTCTGCTGTGAAACTTTCTCAGCCAGGTTTTCCCTTTCATTGAAGATATTAATATCCCTTTGGATCCTCTGTCACACAATCGCTCTGTAACACATTCTGCACACAGCATCACTGGGCTCTCTCACATTGAGGATGACTCTCTTCCACTCTGAGTGAGTCACTCGGTGGCTGTACAGACCAATGCTGCTTATTGGGATGGATTCCTGAAACAGGGAACGTTTCTGGGTTGGAGGTAGTTACAGAGATAGAGGCCGTGCACACTCATGGATACTTCAAGCTGGGTGAAATCTGATAGCAAGATAACATTAAAATACAGATTTGAAGGCAAGACCAATTTGAAACGCAATGTTGCTGGAGATAGCGCAGTTCAGATGGAAACCACATGGAGTTACCTAATGGATGCCAGACACTTCAGCGACATGAAGCCGACTGACAATAAAATCATGGTTAACATGTCAAGTCTGAGTCTGAAATTTCCAGTAATGGTGCAAGAACAGGGTATAGGAAGGTTTAAACAGCATGTGGATTGATGCAGGAATTAAACACAAACAAACACACTTGATGCTGAGACCTGGTTCGAAGTTATCCAAAAGCTCGGATTTAAAACTGAGATTGGGAACTGTGTGAGACAATTCCCGGGAAGGTGTGGAGTATGTGATCTGCTGTCAAGCGATGACATTGACCCCTGTGCTGAATATAGACTCAGTTCCTGGAACTGTCTCCAGCTTTTCTCCCAATCCTTTTGACAGACACCTTGGGCTGAGATACTTAGTGTTAACAATCATCATGTTTATAGATATAATCTGTCTAGATTACCCCACTCCACCCCCACCACCCCCACCTCCCAATCACCCGAGCACTCTCACTAGGCAGCTGGAGAACAGAATACCCCCAGGACCAGCTATAGGTGGGAGACCAGAATGACAAGAATAATTGGGATGGTTTATTGAAGCATAAGAAACAGTCCAGCATCTACATGGATTTTCATTTTGAAAACAGAAACGTTGTTTGTTTTCTCGGATGGAAAGAGCTGAAAACCGAAGCATCAGAGCTGGAGTCAACACCCTGGATCACTTCCTCTGATACAGGAGGAAGCAGAGACCCAGCTCCTGCTACTTCCCACCTGGTTATCTTGGACAAATCATGGCTCTTTCCCATGCTCCACTGACCTTTGGCCTGTGCAGTGTCTCCAGCTCATTCACACTGGTCCCCAAAATGTTAAATAAAACAAAACAGGAATTGTTGCAAAGACTCTGCAGGTTTGGCAGCATCTGTGGGAGAGAAATCAGAGTTCATGTTTCAGGTCCAGTGACCTTCTTTCAGGACTGAAATATTACCTCTGCTCTCTGAATGGGAAAACTGTGTCCTTACCTTCATCTTCTTTCGATTCTCTTGACGTCTGCTAAATATTCTATCTTCTCTGATCTCTCTGACGGATTTGCATCTCTAGAAGGATTCCCTCTAGTCCTCCATGGTCATTTCTTGCCCATCACCCACGGGACTTTGAGCTTTTGTCAGATTTATGCAGTGATTAGTTCAATAACTCTAGAAACTGGATATTTCACCGCTCTATTGAACTGAGCTCTGAACTTAGACAGAGTTGCCATATAAATAAGGGTGTTGTGCAGCATGTTACATTGCGCAGCATGTACCCAACTTGTTCAAAGATTTCATAGTCATAATCATTTAAATGATCTGGGACATCGAGAATATATAAAGCATATAGCATGCAGAGAAGGATGAAGTTTCCAGATATGGTGAAGAGTAAAATAACTGCCTTAATTCTACTCTTCATCTTGGGGTCAACCTGCTTCCCTTCCTTACTCTGACCCCTCAGTCCCTTACGGACTTGACTTGATTTAAATAAAATGTGTGCGATTGTCAGAACATTGAGGAGCACAATGAAAAAGAATGGTCCCAATGGGGTTAGAGCCACAGCAAATGAGCGGAATCCAATCCAGCGAGAGTCAGTGAAGTAGCTTCCCTTATTCCTGCAGTAAAATGGTATGTTCCCGATTATCTTTCTGGGCTCAAATCTAAAATACCGAGGGACATTTTTTAAACAAAGCAGAATCCCGGTTATTGAGAGAATGACAGATGCGTTTTTCCCAGTGCAATATTTAGTTTTCAGTTTGTGGCAACAAAAGCTGACGAACCGATCAAAGGTAAATGCAATGGTGAACCAGACAGAACAGTCTATGGATGCACGGATCAGGACATGGATAACACTGCACACAGGAGTGATGTCCAGGAAACATACTGGGTAATAATAAAAATTTATTTGCCTCAGTATGACCTCACTGATAAGGACCAGTAGATCTGCTGCTGCCATGGCCACGAGATAGCGTGTTGTACAGATAGTGAGGCCGCACTTTCCCTGGGAGAGAATCGTAATAGCCACGAAATTCACTGTCAGAAGAATAATGGAAAAATGACTTCATGTTAATGAACACTCTTTTCTGCATAAATTTAAAGTCAATCTGTGTACTTGCTATAACAGGGATATGCGATCACCCAGTGTTAAAAGAATTGTGATGTAAACAGTAAATGTGTAACTTGCCAATTTCTAGCTTGAATAGAAACAGGCAGCCGGTGAACAGCATTTGGAATCTAGGATACCGGTCATAAAGGTACTCCCAAAACATGTAACATTTAGCAGGATGAATTTACACCACATGTAGCCATGATTCCCCCAAAACGTATCAATACAGCTGGATAATATGGTGAGAGAATTGGATGACTCCACACGATAGGGAAGTACTAAAAGTTTAACCACTCTACTTTTAATTTCGTATTCCCTATATGTGTGTGTGTGCGCCCCTCCCTCCGAGACTCTGTGTGTGTGTGTGTGTGTGTCTGTGTGCATGTGTGTGTGTATGTGTGCCCCTCTCTCTGAGACTCTGTGTGTGTGTGTGCCCCTCTCTCTGAGGCTGTGTGTGTGTGTGTCTGTGTGTGTCTGTGTGCATGTGTGTGTGCCCCTCTCTCTGAGACTCTGTGTCTGTGCATGTCTGTGTGCATGTGTGTGTGTGTGTGCGTGTGCCTGAGGCCATTCCGAGCTTCTGAAAAGTGAAGTAAATCTCTACAGTGAATCCTAGCATTAACTTATGAGGAGGAAAAAAATCATCACAGCTGTTAAATATCAAAAAAGGACATATATAAATCGATTGTTATGAAAGAGAAAAGGGGTATGCGGACAGGTAGAGAAAGTTTTTTTTTAATTATCAGTTTGAGGGCAGATGCAGTTCAACTACAAAGGGATAATGAGGTAGTGATAATCCATGGTGTTGAAATGTGATTTCCAGGCAGAGGCAAATGCTGACTCTCGAAGCACAATGAAAGATGAGGGAAGTGGGGTCGTTGTAAATCTGGTCAAGTGCGAACCCCAACCATCTGCAAATATGATGGAGAATGAGGGGCAGGTCCTGTTGGTTGAAGCAACATTGTGGATGTCCGGACGTAGGGGTGACAGTAAAAGAAAATTGCCACCCCCGGCAAAGCTGCATTAATGTTCCTCAATTATCAACACATAACATCTGACAAGATATTTGCAGTGAATTGACACTGGATTCTTTACTTTCTATTGGATTCCTGCAAGATTTTGAAAATTAATAATATGCTGTTCATAATTCAGTTTAAAATGTAAAGATGTTGGAGCCGTATACAAAGGCAGAAAGTCGAGGTAAACTGGGTGTTGTGGAGATGCTCGGGCGGATCCCCAGGGCACCTTCAGCAAAATAAATTGTCCAGGCATTCACTGTAACTTCAGTGTTACAGAAGGTTTCGTGTGGACAGGTACCTACATTGAAAGAAGTGAACATTAGTTTCAGTCCCACCTACATACACTTGTATGCTCCTATAAGAGTAGATGAAAGGAAATAAGAGGGAATGAAACTCGTGATCAAACAGAACCGTACCAAGTGCTCTGCTACTGCTGTGCCCAGGAATGCAAGAAACGACAGAGAGTTGTGAACACAGGCCAGATCATACACAAGCCAACTTTCGATCCAGTGACAGAATGTGCATTTCTTGTTGCCACAGAAAGCCAGCCAACACCATTAAAGACCCTCCCGCCCCGGTTAAACTCTCCTCCAACCTCTTCCGTCAGTCAGGAGATACAAAACCATAAACACACAGAACAAGATGTTCAAGATTAGCGTCTTCCCCACTGTTATTTGAATTCTGAATGGACCTCAAATGTTAAACCTCATGTTGATCTTGCTTCTTGTGCACCTTCCTTGTATTTGTACCTCTGTATCCCTCACTCTGTTCAATCACCCTGTGGCCTTTGTGTCTTTGCACTGAAGATTCGCTGCACGGCAAACAGAACAAGTTTCTTTCCCACAGTACAGAGGTAAACGTGACAATATAATAATAACTTAAATCAATTCAGGGTTTATTTAAAAATGGTAAGTGACAGAGATGTTGGAAGAGGAACCCTGCCTATCAGCAGAGCCAGTGGAATACCTTGTGAGGCAAGACACATGACATGGTGTCTATAGCTGAACAGTGTGAAATGCCTGAGGATGGCTTACTCAATGTTGGAGGGGTTGCTGCTATTTCAAAGGAACGAGCATGGAATGCTGCATCACTGGGAAAGTTGCTGAAATGGCAGAGATGCTGCAACAATGAAAGATACCCCGAACAGTAACAGAATTTGGGACAATGGCAGTCGGGGTCATTGTTGGAGTCAATGGCTCTGGGGGAAGTATTGGTTGAAAAGACAATGGTCCAGCTGGGAGTTGGAGAAGGTTTGGAGACACAGAGACTTAATGCACAGAAAATAAAAAATGCACTTTGCCCAATAGAATCCATGAAACAATTGCCTCAGAATTCTCATCCAGTTTGCCAGCATTAAGTCCATAACCCAGGCATTCCAAGTGCACATTTAAAGTTCAATGCCATCGAGGATCTGCTTCTACTATCCTTACAGGAAGCAAGTGCCACATTGTCACAATACATCCGGTGGAAAACTCAAACCTCTGCCTCCCTACACCGAGAAAACTCAAACCTCTGCCTCGCTTGACCAGACCACAAAGTGGAAAACATAGTTCCTTTTGTGCTGTCAATGCTCCTTATAACAATATACTTTTAAATGATGCCCCTTATCAATCTCCCCTGCTCCAAGGAAAACAATCCCAGTCCATCCAATCTCCCTTCATGCCCAAAACATTACTACCTTGGAGTCTTCCAGGAAAGTCTCCACCTTCTTTCAGACAATCAAAGTACTCCAACATTCTAGCTGTAGCCTGGCCAATATTTTATACAGTGCCAACATATTGTCCCTGCTCCTAAACTCTATGTCTTGCATTTAAAAAGCCAAAAAATCCCAATACCTTCTCAACTATTTCATCGACCTGTCCTACTACTTTAAGATCTTCATGTGCACCAATATCCCCCTGATTCAGTATTTCCCAGGTTTCTATATTCATAATGTATCCCTTGTGTTTTGTGTCCCGCCAAGTGTATCAGCTCACATTCATGGATTGAATTCCAATTTCCAACAATTTTTGCATTACCGGTGAAGTTATCCTGGAAATCCCCTGATATGCAGAGTTCACACCATTTCCGAGAATCACCTTTTATCTTTCATTGAATATTGTGACCCTGTAATTTTCCTTGTTTTCGCCTTCAATACATCCCACTGCTCTGACATGGATTTACTTAAACGTTTCTGCTCTCGGTCTAATCACACCCGATCTTATTCCCACAGTTTAGAACTTTCATTTCCCCCTCATCCTTGTCTTTTTCCATGTTAATCTTGAGTTATGATTACTGCCTACAAAATGCTTCCTCACTGAGATGTCAGCCCAGCTTCATTGCCGAAAAATAAATCCAGGATCACTGTCAAAGTGGGGGAAGGTAAAGGAACAGTCTGGGATTAGCCAGGTGAAGCTATGAACTGTGTTGTAGGAAAGAGAGATTTAAAAACCCTCCAGTTTATCCAGCAGACAGCAACAGAAGGATAAGCGGTTCCAACAGCTGTCAATTGTTCCAGACTCAGAGGTAAAGCAGGAACACCCAGGATTAGTGACGGATTATGGGGTGGGGGAGCTATACCATTCAGAATGGCGGAGAACTGGAATCTAATAAATATTATCCAACCTGAACATTCGGGGGAAGCCATGGGAAATCGTCGAGGGTCATTTGACAAAAAATGATTTGCTCTCTCAGTGAGAGTGGGTCATGCCCACTGTGGGTTTAAGGAATGCTCGGGTTTATTGGTTATTTTACAGTCGAGTGGATAGCCACTGTCAGAAAGGAAAGTCATCCTCAGTGTGTAACACTGTACTCATTCAGAAAATAAAACTACTTGCAGGTGGGATACGGGAAGTGGAATGAAGAATGTAATGAAAAATCCAATGTTTAACAAGTCCGAGGGAACTGGTATTTATTTTTAATTCTATTTCGATCCTATATTTTGGAACCCGAGAATGTACACCTGACCGTTACACTTGTCTGTCCCCATAGGGACACCCTCCATCCACAAACAGCAGGCCCCACTGCAGGTTACAGCTTTGAACCGAGACATGGATGGAACGAGCTGCGAGAGGCAGTGGTGATGGTGGGTAAAATTAAAACATTTAAAAGGCATGGGTATATGAACAGGAAGGATTTAGAAGGATATGGGCCAAATGCTGGTAAATGGGACGAGGTTAATTTGCGATATCTGGTCAGGATGGAGGAGTTGACAAAGGGGCCGTTTCTGTGCTGCATGATTCTATAAGAAGAAAATCATTCCTCAAATCTTCATCACTCCCATAATTGGAAAGGTCAATCCGTGCTTCTCAACAGTTACCCAAGCCGACAGCGGATTCTGAACATCCAACATTCAGAGCTAACAGAATCTGAAACCCACACGGTGTAAAGGAGATTAACCAGCTCAAACCCCTTTTACTGTAGTGCTCCCTAAAGTAGGAAGGAGGAAATGTGCTGCTATCAATACAACTGCACAAACACAGATACACACAGGAATGTGGGAACACTGGGTTTATGAGATCCACTGCACTGACTGACCAAGATCCATTGCAGTTGCTGACATTTCCAATAACTCCTTCCCTGAAGGTAGCCTCCAGTCTAAGGTGCGACTCAGGAGTTCATAACATTTGACGAAGGGTGATCATGTAGTAAAGCAATGAAACAACAGAATTTTTTAATATCTAATTTAACTGTATGACATATCATCTAGGAAGTGGGTATAACATTGAATATCACATCAGAATGCAAATTTCTTAATTAACAAGGAAAACCAGGAGAGATGAAAATGTGTTGCAGGAAATAAGCAGCAGGTCAGGCAGCATCCAAGGAGCAGGGGAATCGAACATGAGCCCTTCTTCAGGAAAACCAGGAGAGATGTCATCCACAAATTGTAAATAATTATAAACACTTACCAGGAACACCAATGATGGCAGGAACCATGTAGAAAACTTTCTGGGCTAATTGAATTGGCAGATGCATTTTCAGTCAGAGTGGCAATCCTTTATTCTTGCACATAAAAATGCAAGCATTAAACTCTGCGGTGTTACATTCTCTGCGTGATTCCATTATATTCTGTGTGATCTCCACTGGGAGATTGGTGTTGCAGCTCTGATGATGACAACTTTATCATTCCCAGTTGGTAGAAGATGTTTCTCACTGAAATTGGATTGTGACAGGGAAGGGATGGCCTCATCGAGGGAAGAATCATCATTGGAAACTGTGTTAATTGTTGTTGGATGCATTCCTCCAATTTGTCAACTCTCTGGAGACAGTTTTTAATCAATCTGCTCAGAGATGTAACACTGCACCGATGGAAAAGACAGAACTTGAAGCCAGGTCCAGCGGCCCACAGCTGGGGACACTGCCCCTTTACTAGTCCATTCACTGTACATCATGGAGCTCTGTACCAATGCAAATAGGAACTTCAAGGCCGGATCATATCACGTTAAGGATGTGTAGCTGCTGTCTCATTAGAAAACCCAGTAATTGTCACCACTTTATGAACAGAGAGGCAGCCTGCTGTTGTAATAATGCTGCCTTCACATAAAGAGATTACATTGCTTTCTAGTGGATGGATGTGATTTTGTTTGCTGCATCAACCCTGTTTTCCTCTTCCTTAATGCCCCGCTAACATCAAAATTTGCTTTCTAATTTGTGTTGGATTTTTGTCCAGCAACTTGGTGTTGAGGGAATGTACCTCACATTGTCTCAGTGATGTCAGTCATGACCATTTATTGTATGAATCCCTGACATGAGCGAGCCCTCTACTGTAGCTCTACCATGGGCTGTCATTACCCATGTCTCAGATAATTCCCATATCCTAGATTACTTGTAGGAATGTAGTTGACCTGTCATTGTACCATGTCCGTCCCATCTCTGTGTTGGAGAAATTCAGGTCCCCTCATTGTCACCCTCCTGCCGTGGCATGGATTTGCTTTTCCCAGTTGCTGATCCAATACCGTTCTGGTATAATCTAGTTCCAAACCAGGCTCAGACGGATCATTTTAGCTCCTCACAGAGTGTTCTATGCTTTTATTTTGAAATTATCTCATTCTGCCATTTGCTGTTTTGACAATAACCTGAGTGTCCGTTTGCCTTCCTCCTCTCTGGGAGGGGGTTAGCTTAACTCCATTTTATTGGGCCAGATGACCCACAATTTTGAGGACATCTATTAAATAAAATCACTTCCAATTGAAACAGAAGTGCCCAGCTTCTCCAAGCTATCAACATCGCTGATATCCACATTCCTGGGACAATTCTTTTAAAGATGTGCAGCGTTCACACATCCCTTGGAAAGTTCGGTGCTCAGGTCGATATGCGACACAATAAGTGCAGCATATCCCCAAGTACTTCAGGGCCCCAATTCATAAGCAGTTGCTGACATCAGTATTGGCTCAGAAATGTTTGGCAGGTCAGGTCATATTGGGACCACAGATGGAACCTCCATGTCCCAAACCAGAAGCCGAGAAACCAAAGAGAATCTGCCCCCGCCCAGGGAGAAGCGGATAGCATTGAATCACATTGGGAATGGGACAGTATGGAGACGCACTTGGTGCCCTGTACAACAGTGACGGAAATTAACTTGTTTCAGACTGGCAGATCAATTGGAATGTAAGGGACAGCCTTTGCACTGGCTCGGGTTCACACATAACTGTGGGCTTTCAAGATCGAGACACTGTCACCGGGGAATGTGTCATTCTGCTGGAGTGGTCCCTCTCAAACTGCCACACACAGTGCACCACAATGTGCTATTTGATCTGTTCACATCAGCGAGACACTGGGAACACCATTACCTCACTCTGACTTTGTGCCAAATCTGCTCAATAGGACCCTACCTCTGTGTAATTGGCAGCTAACATTGTTATCAATCTGGCCAGAAACACCTCACCCTGGTGGAGACATTGTCATGATGTGGCCTTTTGAAATTGCCCAGGTTCCTTCAGTTCCAACTGTGTCTGCAGGAACAGAGAAATTACAGCCCGTTACAGCAGTTGAAGGGGAAGTGGAGATTTGGAACAATCCATCATAATTCAGAATCAGAGAATGCTACAGCTGTTATAGTACTGAACACACTAATACACACATTGTATTTGTGAGGGCTGACTGCAATGATAACCTGGCTTTCATTAAATTCACTCTAATTCCCGGTAATTCCCCATTTTATTTCCCTGAGTTAACCAGATGCTAAAAAAGGAGACTGCAAATGTCAGTGTTGGACAGATTGTGGCACAAATCCTATTTCCTCATTGACAATTGGTTCCTTTGCCAGGCATCACCAGTCCGTCCTTACCTTTCACCATGACCAATGTAACCTGTCAGTTTCCCTTGTTGAACACACTGTCAGATAGAGCCAGGGACTCGGAGACAGATGACAGCACGGAAAGCAGCCACACGGTGTTTCGGGTTTGTCTCAGTGAAGCCCAATCAACGCTGTACCTGAAGGATCTTGAACCAGCTTAGATCGGAGGGTCTAACACTCCCCTCACTGAGTTTATCCAGACACACAAATGCAGCACGATTCCTATCATCCATTTTATCCCCATCACAAACACTCTCTCCATCGATCAAACTTCTTTCCTTCAAAGAAATTGAGCAAGGTACAACCTTCCCTGAGAAACCCATGCTGACTCTCCTGGATTAATCACTCCCTGTTGAAATAACCATTTAGAGAATCTCTCAGAGTTTTGCCAGCTCTGGAAGTGTAACAGCAGCTGGTATCCCATCCTAAAACGTTTGGAAAACTTCTGACAGATGGATCTCATTGACTTCATCTCGGGGTTGTCCATTGGACATCGCTTCAAAGGTGCCACCATGCGATGGCTGAGAACTGAACCCATACCAACTGCTTGGAAGGCAGTCATGCTGCCCACTATACCCCCATCCCCCTGCCAGCTGGGTGCTCGCTATTCTCCAACACACTTAACAACACCGTCATCATCACCAATTGAATTGGGGCTGAAATAAAAACAGAAATAACTGGCAAAGCTCAGCAAGTCTGGCAGCATCAGCATCAGAATCCCTCAGTTCTGAAGGAGAATCACAGGATTTGAAAAGTTCCCTCTGCTTTCTCCCCACAGATCCTGTCGGGCCTGCTGAGTTTCTCCAACAATCTCCATGTTGGGGTTCAGCTCTCCAGGATCTGCAGGACTGTATTTGTAATCCCAGAGACGTTGACCCACGGAAGGGGATATTGGGTCAGGTGACGGTCTACCTCATTCATTGGGGCCGATGTCAAGGAGCATCTTAAACCGGAGAGGGATCGGGGGGATTGGAGCCGTTTAGAGAGAGAGTACAGAAGGTAAGACAGCTCAGCTCAAAGCACGGCACTTAATGCTGCCCCGATTAAAATATTGAAGATGGCAGAGGGGCAGATGAGCTGAGACAGGGTGGGAGCTGGGCGATATTGATGATGTGGAAGGACAGTGTGTGCATCTGATCACATTCTGTCAGTCTGACTAATAGCAGTCATTCCTGGCACTGGATTCACTGAGGGGTGAAGGGTCAGTGAACAGAGCGGACTGTCCCTGTTATTCTGTTCCTGACTCTCCAACTCCCGCTCTGTTAGTGACCTCTGTTAGTCTCCTGGGAAATGTGTATTCTCCAATAGTGTCCGGTCTAAGGAATATCATTCCTAAATAACTCCTGTCCGAGGTAATAATGATCAATGTGTCTGTGTCTCCTCCTTTGTTCTGTACATGTCATTGTTCAGGATTGTGGGCACATTTATGGACAGACATTGAGGATGTTATGAAACAAACCAACCCTCCCGAACATATAAAAGAAAATGGCCCAGGCCTTTTAAAAAAAAAATTCTCAAGGTAAGTGTAAGGCATTGTAATTCAATTGTTCAAACTGCCAGGCTTGAAGCAAAACACACTTTACTCCACACTATCGATAAAATACAAACAAAAGAAAGAAATATTGGTTTAACCTAACTCTACTGGAAACCTAACTGGCTGACAGATTATTTAATTACTGACCAGCAACTTTTCCAATTTAATAACACTCCATAAAACACACGCTTGGCAAAGGTGAATCCAGTAAAATAGATTGTCTCACATGGAATTCTGGACAAGGAGTGTAACCGATTTGCTCAAAATTACATCTTCTTTCACTGTTCATGGAACAGGACAATATGTTGCTTGAGGGGACAGCTCAGATCTCTCTGTAGTTTCATGTTGATCCTTCTATAGAAAGGATGACAGATCCATAACAAGTGACCTCTTCCTGAATCTCCCCAATCTCCAGATGGAATTCCATATCACAGGTTTTTTGGCCAACTGACCAGATGATGAACATTTCCCCACAGTATACAGATAACTCTCCCAAAAGCAGTGATTAATGTTTTAACGTCTGCAGTTGAATATAGTCCAACTAATTCTAGATCAGTGAGATATACCAGGAAATCAGGTGACCAATACTGAAGCCTGAGGATAAATCAATAAACTACAGAGTTCTACCATGGGACTCGAAACACTATGCCTTCTTCCCACAAGTGGGTCAGACTGCTATTACCTCTTCCAGATTTCACTCATGATAGTCTCTGTAACAGCCTGCAGACCTTAAACAACTACTACCTCATAGAGTCATAGAGTCATAGAGATGTACAGCATGGAAACAGACCCTTCGGTCCAACCCATCCATGCCAATCAGATATCCCAACCCAATCTCGTCCCACCTGCCAGTACCCAGCCCATATCCATCCAAACCCTTCCTATTCATATATCCATCCAAATGCCTCTTAAATGTTGCAATTGTACCAGCCTCCACCACTTCCTCTGGCAGCTCATTACATACACGTACCAACCTCTGTGTGAAAAAGTTGCCCCTTAGGTCTCTTTTATCTCTTGCCCCTCTCACCCTAAATCTATGCCCTCTAGTTCTGGACTCCATGACCCCAGGGAAAAGACTTTGTCTATTTACCCGATCCATGCCCCCCATATTTTTATAAACCTCTATAAGGTCACCCCTCAGCCTCCGACATTCCAGGGAAAACAGACCCAGCCTGTTCAGCCTCTCCCTACAGCTCAAATCCTCCAGCCCTGACTCTGTAACACCCTGTAGATTATAAACAACTATTACCTCTTCCAGACTTCATTCCTGCTTGTCCCTGTACCATTATTACCTCTTTCAGATTTCACTCCTGATTGTCTGTAAAATCCTGCAGTCCATAAACAAATTATTACGTCTTCCAGATTTCATTCCTGCATGTCCCTGGAACATCATGCTGATCATAAACAACTATTACCACTTGCAGATTTCATTCCAGCTTGTTTCTGTAAATTACCGCAGATTATAAACAACTATTATTACCTCTTCCAGATTTCACTCCTGCTTGTCTCTGTGACATCCTGCAGACCATAAACAAGTATGAGCTCTTCTAGATTTCATTCCTGCTTGTCCCTGTGAAATTCTGCAGACTAGAAACAACCATTACCTCTGCCATATTTCACTCCTGTTTGACCCTGTATCAGTCTGCAGACCATAAATAGCTATTACCTCTTCCCGATTTCACTCCTGCTTACCTCTGTACCATCCGGTAGTTTATAAACAACTATTACCTCTTCCAGATTTCACTCCTGCTTGTCTCTGTATCATCCTGCAGTAAACAACTATTACCTCTTCCAGGTTTCACTCCTCCTTGACTGTGTAACACCCTGCAGATAATAAACAACTATTACCTCTTCCAGATTTCACTCCTACTTGTCACTGTATCATCCTGCAGACTCTAAAAAAAACTCTTCTCGATTTCACTCCTGTCTGACCCTGTAACATCCTGCAGACCATAAACCACTATTACCTCTTCCAGATTTCACTCCCGCTTTTCTATGTAACATCTTCCAGATAATAAACACCTATTCCATATTTCACTCCTGTTTGACCTTGCAACATCCTGCAGATCATAAACAACTATTACCTATTCCAGATTCCACTCCTGACTGCCTCTGTAAAATCTGGTAGGCGATAAACAAACTAGCACCTCTTCCAGATTTCACTCCGGATTGTCTCTGTTAAATCCTGCAGATCATAAACAGCTATTACCTCTTCCAGATTTCATTCCTGCTTACCTCTGTACCATCTGGCAGTTTATAAACAACTATTACCTCTTCTAGATTTCACTCCTCCTTGACTCTGTAACACCCTGCAGATAATAAACAGCTATTACCTCTTCCAGATTTCATTCTGGCTTGTCTATGTCACTTCCTGCAGATTATAAACAGCTATTACCTCATCCAGATTTCATTCTGGCTTGTCTATGTCACTTCCTGCAGATTATAAACAACTATTATCTCATCCAGATTTCATTCCAGCTTGTCCCTGTAAAAGTCTTCAGACTAGAAACAACTAATACCTCTTCCATATTACACTCCTGTTTGGCTCTGTAACGTCCTGCAGATTATGAAAAACGATTACCTCTTCCATATTACACTCCTGCTTGTCTTTGTAACATCCTGCAGACCACAAACAACTATTGCCTCTTCCAGATTTCATTCCTGTTTGACCCTCTAATATCCTACAGTCCATGAACAACTATCATCTCGAACAGATTTCATTCTGGCTTGTCTCTCAAGGTCACCCAGATTTCACTCCTGCTTGTCTCTGTAACATTCTGCAGAACTATTACCTCTTCCAGATTTCATTCCTGTTTTTCACTGTAACATTCTCCAGACCATAAACGATTATTACATCTTCCAGATTCCATTCCTGCTTGTCTCTGTAACATCCTGCAGACTACAAACAACTATTACCCCTTCGGGATTTCACTCCTGCTTGTGTCTATAACGTTCTGCAGATGATAAACAAATGGAACCTCTTCCAGATTTCACTCCTGCTTGTCTGCGTAACAGCCTGCAGACCATACACATCTATGACCTCCTCCAAATTTCACAACCTACAGACCATAAACAACTCTTACCTCTACCAGATTTCATTCCTGCTTACCTCTCCAACGTCCTGCAGATTATAAACAACCATTACCTCTTCCAGATCTCACTCCTGCTTGTCTGCGTAACAGCCTGCAGACCATACACATCTATGACCTCCTCCAGATTTCACTCCTGCTTGTCTCTGCAACAACCTGCAGACCATAAACAACTCTTACCTCTCCCAGATTTCACTCCTGCTTACCTCTCCAACGTCCTGCAGATTATAAACAACTATTACCTCTTCCAGATTTCACTCCTGTTTGTCTCTGCAAAATACTTCAGACCATAAACAACTATTACCTCTACCAGATTTCATTCCTGCTTAGCTCTCCAACGTCCTGCAGATTATAAACAACTATTACCTCTTCCAGATTTCACTCCTGTTTGTCTCTGCACCATCCGGCAGATTGTAAACAAGTATTTTCTCTTCAAGATTTCACTCCTGCTTGACTGAGTAACATCCCACAGACTATAAACAAATATTCCCTCTTCCAGATTTCATTCCTGCTTGACTGAGTAACATCCTACAGACTATAAACAAATATTCCCTCTTCCAGCTTTCACTCCTAATTGTCTGTGTAATGTCTTTCAGACTATACACATCTATTATCTCTTCCAGATTTCACTCCTGCATGTCTCAGTAACATTCTGCAGGACATAAACAACAATTTCCTCTTCAATAATTCATTCCGGCCTGTCTCAGTAGCATCCTGCAGACCATAAACAAGTATTAGCTCTTCAAGATTTCACTCCTGCTTGTCGCTGTGACATCCTGCAGACCATGAACAACTATGAGCTCTTCAGATTTCATTCCTGCTTGTCCCTGTAACTTCTTGCAAACCATAAACAACTATTACCGCTTCCAGATTTCACTCCTGCTTGTCTCTAATTTCCTGCAAATTATAAATACCTATTACCTCTTCCAGATTTCACCCTGCTTGTCTTTGTAACATCCTGCAGACCATAAACAACTATGAGCTCTTCAGATTTCATTCCTGTACGTCCCTGTAACTTCCTACAGACCATATTACCTATTACCACTTCCAGATTTTATTCCAGCTTGTTTCTGTAAATACCTGCAGATTATAAACAACTATTACCTCTTCCAGATTTCACTCCTGCTTGTCTCTGTAACATCTGGCAGAATATAAACAAATATTACCTCTTCACCATTTCACTCCTGCTTGTCTGTCTAACATCCTGAAGACCATACACATGTATGACCTCCTCTAGATTTCATTCCTGCTTGTCTCTGTAACATACAGCAGACTATAAACAATTATTACCTATTCCAGATTTCACTCCTGCTCTCCCTGAAATATCCGGCAGACTCAGACAAGTATTACCTTTTCTAGATATCGTTCCTGCTTGTCTCTGTAACATTCTCCAGACCATAAAAAAGTATTACCTCTTCTATTTTTCACTCCTGCTTGATTCTGCAACATCCTGTAGACCATAAAAAACTATTATCTCTACCAGATTACATTCCTGCTTGTCTCTGTAACATCCTGCAGACCACAAAACAACTATTACCTTTTCCAGATTTCATTCCTGCTTGACCCTGTAACATCCTGCAGACAATAAACAACTATTACCTCTCCCAGATTTACTCCTGCTTGTGTCTATAACATTCGGCAGACTAAAACAAATGCAACCTCTTCCAGATTCCACTCCTGCTTGTCTGTGTAACATTCTACAGACTATACACATTGACGACACCGCTAGATTTCATTCCTGCTTGTATCTGTAACATTCTGCAGACCTTAACAATTATTAACTTTTCCAGATTTCACTCTTGATTGTTGCTATGACATCCTGCAGACCATAAACAACTATTACCTCTTCCAGATTTCAATCCTGCTTGTCCCTGTAAAATCTTTGAAACCCTAACCAACTATATCGTCACCCAGATTTCACTCCTGCTTGTCTCTGTAACATTCTGCAGACCATAAAAAAAATTACCTCTTCCAGATTTCACTCCTGCTTGACTGTGTAACATCCTGCAGACCATACACATCTATGACCGCTCCTAGATTAAATTCAGTTTGCCTCTGTAACATTCTGCAGACCAAAAACAATTATTACCTCTTCCAGATTTCACTCCTGCTTGTCTCTCTGCCAAGCTGGAGATCATAAACCACTAGTACCTCTTCCAGTTTTCAATCCTGTTTGACCCTGTCACATCCTGCAGACGATAAACAACTACTGCCACTTCCAGATTTCACACCTGCGTGTGTCTCTCACATTCTGCAGACTATAAACAAGTGCAACCTCTTATTACCACTTCCACTTTTCACTCCTGCTTGACTCTGTAACATCCTGCAGACCATAAACAACTATTACCTCTCCCAGATTTCATTCCGGCTTGACTCTGTAATGTGCTGCAGATTATAAGCAATTATTACCTCTTCCAGATTCCATTCCTGCTTGATTCTGTAACATTCTCCAGGCCATAGAAAAGTATTACCACTTCCATTTTGCACTTCTGCTTGTCTCTGTAAAATCCTGCCGACCATAAACAACTATTACCTCTACCAGATTACATTCCCCCTTACCTCCGCAACATCCTGCAGATTATAAATAACTATTACCTCTTCCAGATTTCACTCCTCCTTGTCTGTGTACCACCCTGAAGACCATACACATCTATGACCTTCTCTAGATTTCATTCCTGCCTGTCTCCGTAACATACTGGAGACCATAATCTTCCAGATTTCATTCTTGCTTGCCTCTGTAACATTCTCCAGAGCATAAAAAAGTATTACCACTTCCGTTTTTCACTCTTGCCTAAATCTGCAACATGCTGCAGACCATAAACAACTATTACCTCTTCCAGATTTTACACCTGCTTGTCTATAAATTGGCAGTTTATAAACAAATATTACCCCTTCCAGATTTCCCTCCTGGTTGTCTGTGTACCATCCTGAAGACCATACACATCTATGACCTCCTCCAGATTTCATTCCTGCTTGTCCCTGTAACATTCTTCAAACCATAAAAAAGTATTACCTCTTTTATTTTTCACTCCTTCTTGTCTCTGTAACATCCGGCAGATTATAAACAACTATTACCTCTTCCAGATTTCACTCCTGCGTGTCTCTGTACAATCCGGCAGCTTATAAACAAATATTAGCTCTTCCATGTTTTATTCCTGCTTCTCTCTGCAACATTCTGCAGACTGTAAACAAATATTACCTCTTCCAGATTTCATTCCTTCTTCTCTCTGCAACGTTCTGCAGACCACAAACAAACAAAGCTGTATCAGAACACTATTCCAACAAGCCACCACACACTGCAGCACAGACGAACTTCGGAAAACAGAGGAGAACCACCTATACAACGTATTCAAGAAGAACGGATACTCAAATAATACAGTGCGCAGATTCCTCAAGAACAAGCCACGACAACCAGACCAAACACAGCCAGAAACCCTAACCAACTTACCATACATCAAAGAAGTTCCAGAAATGACAGCCAGACTACTAAGACCCCTTGGAATCCTAGTGGCACACAAACCCACCAATACTCTCAAAAAAAAACTAACAAACTTAAAAGACCTAGTACATCCCATGGACAAAACCAACATCATCTACAAAATTCCATGCAAGGACTGCCATAGACACTACGTAGGACAAACAGGAAGAAAGTTAGCCACCAGGATACACGAACACCAGCTAGCCACAAAAAGACACGACCCTCTCTGCCTCGTAGCCTTACACACGGATGAAAAAAGCCACCATTTCAAATGGGATAACACATCTATCCTGGGACAGGCGAAGCAAAGGCAAGGCAGACAATTCCTACAGGCATGGCACTCCAACCACAATGCCATAAACAAACACATAGATCTAGATACCATCTATCAACCCCTCCAAAATGAACAGGAAATGACATCACCACAAACCCCAGGAACCCCATCCAGGAGAAAGATACAAATAGAAAGCAGGCGACAACAGCCTCGCTTCACTTGGAGGTCGCCACTGATGACGTTGCTGAGCCAGGGAATGAAACGTCTGGATATCAAACCTACAGCTCAGCGAATAAACCTTAATCCTAAACCTCAACCTGAGCTACAAACCTCGCATATAAAAAGCTGATTAATGAAATATAACCAGGAGATTGAGAAATTTCTCATTTTCAGGAACTGACTGTGCGGTGGCTGGTTAAAAATTTTATAACCAGAGTATTTAGAGTCCCCTCAGTTTAGGGCACTGACTTTCTACTCTGTTCCAGCTCCTTTATTTTCTATAATACAGGAGGAAGCAGAGACGCTGCTACAGTTCCTTTATTTTTTATAATACAGGAGGAAGCAGAGACGCTGCTCCAGCTCCTTTATTTTCTCTAATACAGTAGGAAGTAGTGACGAAGCTCCAGCTGCTTTATTTTCTATAAGACAGGAGGAAACAGAGACGCTGCTCCAGCTCCTTTATTTTCTATTATACAGGAGGAAGCAGAGACACTGCTCCAGCTCCTTTATTTTCTATAATACAGGAGGAAGAAGGGACGCTGCTCCAGCTCCTTTATTTTCAATAATACAGGGGGAAGCAGAGACGCTGCTCCAACTCCTTTATTTTCTATAATACACGAGGAGGAAGTGACGCTGCTCCAGCTCCTTTATTTTCTATAATACAGGAGGAAGCAGTGACGCTGCTCCAGCTCCTTTATTTTCTATAATACAGGAGGAAGCAGTGGCGCTGCTCCAGCTCCTTTATTTTCTATTATACAGGCGGAAGCAGTGACGCTGCTCCAGCTCCTTTATTTTGTATAATACAGGAGGAAGCAGTGACGCCGCTCCAGCTCCTTTATTTTCTATAATACAGGAGGAAGCAGTGACGCTGTTCCAGCTCCTTTATTTTCTATAATACAGGTGGAAGCAGTGACGCTGCTCCAGCTCCTTTATTTTCTATAATACAGGAGGAAGCAGTGACGCTGCTCCAGCTCCTTTATTTTCTATAATACAGGTGGAAGCAGTGACGCTGCTCCTGCTCCTTTATTTTCTATAATACAGGAGGAAGCAGTGACGCTGCTCCTGCTCCTTTATTTTCTATAATACAGGAGGAAGCAGTGACGCTGCTCCAGCTCCTTTATTTTCTATAATACAGCAGGAAACAGTGACGCTGCTTCAGCTCATTTATTTTCTATAATACACGAGGAAGCAGTGACGCTGCTCCATCTCTTTTATTTTCTATAATACAGCAGGAAGCAGTGACGCTGCTCCAGCTCCTTTATTTTCTATAATACAGGAGGAAGCAGTGACGCTGCTCCACCTCCTTTATTTTCTATAATACAGGAGGAAGCAGAGACGCTGCTCCAACTCCTATATTTTCTATAATACAGGAGGAAGCAGTGACCCTGCTCCAGCTCCTTTATTTTCTATTATATAACAGGAAGCAGAGACGCTGCTGCAGCTCCTTTATTTTCTATAATACAGGAGGAAGCAGTGACGCTGCACCAGCTCCTTTATTTTCCATTACACAGGTGGAAGCAGTGACGCTGCTCCTGCTCCTTTATTTTCTATAATACAGGAGGAAGCAGTGATGCTGCTCCAGCTCCTTTATTTTCTATAATACAGCAGGAAGCAGTGACGCTGCTCCAGCTCCTTTATTTTCTATAATACAGGAGGAAGCAGTGACGCTGCTCCAGCTCCTTTATTTTCTATAATACAGCAGGAAGCAGTGACGCTGCTCCAGCTCCTTTATTTTCTATAATACAGGAGGAAGCAGTGACGCTGCTCCAGCTCCTTTATTTTCTATAATACAGCAGGAAGCAGTGACGCTGCTCCAGCTCCTTTATTTTCTATAATACAGGAGGAAGCAGTGACGCTGCTCCAGCTCCTTTATTTTCTATAATACAGGAGGAAGCAGTGACGCTGCTCCAGCTCCTTTATTTTCTATAATACAGGAGGAAGCAGTGACGCTGCTCCAGCTCCTTTATTTTCTATAATACAGCAGGAAGCAGTGACGCTGCTCCAGCTCCTTTATTTTCTATAATACAGGAGGAAGCAGTGACGCTGCTCCAGCTCCTTTATTTTCTATAATACAGGAGGAAGCAGTGACGCTGCTCCAGCTCCTTTATTTTCCATTATACAGGTGGAAGCAGTGACGCTGCTCCAGCTCCTTTATTTTCTATAATACAGGAGGAAGCAGTGACGCTGCTCCAGTTCCTTTATTTTCTATAATACAGGAGGAAGCAGTGACGCTGCTCCAGCTCCTTTATTTTCTATTATGCAGGTGGAAGCAGTGACGCTGCTCCAGCTCCTTTATTTTCTATAATACAGGAGGAAGCAGTGACGCTGCTCGAGCTCCTTGATTTTCTATAATACAGGAGGAAGCAGTGACGCTGCTCTAGCTCCTTTATTTTCTATTATGCAGGTGGAAGCAGTGACGCTGCTCCAGCTCCTTTATTTTCTATAATACAGGAAGAAGCAGAGATGCTGCTCCAGCTCCTTTATTTTCTATAATACAGGAGGAAGCAGAGACGCTGCTCCTGCAACTTTATTTTCTATAATACAGGAGGAAGCAGTGACGCTGCTCCAGCTCCTTTATTTTCCATTATACAGGTGGAAGCAGTGACGATGCTCCTGCTCCTTTATTTTCTATAATACAGGAGGAAGCAGTGACGCTGCTCCAGCTCCTTTATTTTCTATAATACAGCAGGAAGCAGAGACGCTGCTGCAGCTCCTTTATTTTCTATAATACAGGAGGAAGCATAGACGCTGCTCCAGCTCCTTTATTTTCTATTATGCAGGTGGAAGCAGTGACGCTGCTCCAGCTCCTTTATTTTCTATAATACAGGAGGAAGCAGTGACGCTGCTCCAGCTCCTTTATTTTCTATAATACAGGAGGAAGCAGTGACGCTGCTCTAGCTCCTTTATTTTCTATTATGCAGGTGGAAGCAGTGACGCTGCTCCAGCTCCTTTATTTTCTATAATACAGGAAGAAGCAGAGACGCTGCTCCAGCTCCTTTATTTTCTATAATACAGGAGGAAGCAGAGACGCTGCTCCTGCAACTTTATTTTCTATAATACAGGAGGAAGCAGTGACGCTGCTCCAGCTCCTTTATTTTCCATTATACAGGTGGAAGCAGTGACGATGCTCCTGCTCCTTTATTTTCTATAATACAGGAGGAAGCAGTGACGCTGCTCCAGCTCCTTTATTTTCTATAATACAGGAGGAAGCAGTGACGCTGCTCCAGCTCCTTTATTTTCTATAATACAGGAGGAAGCAGTGACGCTGCTCTAGCTCCTTTATTTTCTATAATTCAGGAGGAAGCAGTGACGCTGCTCTAGCTCCTTTATTTTCTATAATACAGGAGGAAGCAGTGACGCTGCTCCAGCTCCTTTATTTTCTATAATACAGGAGGAAGCATAGACGCTGCTCCAGCTCCTTTATTTTCTATTATGCAGGTGGAAGCAGTGACGCTGCTCCTGCAACTTTATTTTCTATAATACAGGAGGAAGCAGTGACGCTGCTCCAGCTCCTTTATTTTCTATAATACAGGAGGAAGCAGTGACGCTGCTCTAGCTCCTTTATTTTCTATAATTCAGGAGGAAGCAGTGACGCTGCTCTAGCTCCTTTATTTTCTATAATACAGGAGGAAGCAGTGACCCTGCTCCAGCTCCTTTATTTTCTATTATACAGCAGGAAGCAGAGACGCTGCTGCAGCTCCTTTATTTTCTATAATACAGGAGGAAGCAGTGACGCTGCACGAGCTCCTTTCTTTTCAATGATACGGGAGGAAGCAGAGACGCTGCTCCAGCTCCTTAATTTTATATAATACAGCAGGAAGCAATGACGCTGCTCCAGCTCCTTTATTTTCTATAATACAGGAGGAAGCAGAGACGCTGCTCCAACTCCTATATTTTCTATAATACAGCAGGAAGCAGTGACGCTGCTCCAGCTCCTTTATTTTCTATAATATAGGAGGAAGCAGTGACGCTGCTCCACCTCCTTTATTTTCTATAATACAGGAGGAAGCAGTGACGCTGCTCCAGCTCCTTTATTTGCTATAATACAGTAGGAAGCAGTGACGCTGCTCCAGCTCCTTTATTTTCTATAATACAGGAGGAAACAGTGACGCTGCTCCAGCTCCTTCATATTCTATAATACAGGAGGAAGCAGTGACACTGTTCCAGCTCCTTTATTTTCTATAATACAGGAGGAAGCAGTGACGCTGCTCCTGCTCCTTTATTTTCTATAATACAGGAGGAAGCAGTGATGCTGCGCCAGCTCCTTTATTTTCTATAATACAGGCGGAAGCAGAGACGCTGCTCCAGCTCCTTTATTTTCTATAATACAGTAGGAAGCAGTGACGCTGCTCCAGCTCCTTTATTTTCTATAATACAGGCGGAAGCAGAGACGCTGCTCCAGCTCCTTTATTTTCTATAATACCGGATTGAGCAGAGACGCTGCTCCAGCTCCATTATTTTCTATAATACAGGAGGAAGCAGTGACGCTGCTCCAGCTCCTTTATATTCTATAATACAGGAGGAAGCAATGACACTGCTCCAGCTCCGTTATTTTCTATAATACAGGAGGAAGCAGTGACGCTGCTCCAGTTCGTTTATTTACTATCATACCGGAGGAAGCAGCGACGCTGCTCCAGCTCCTTTATTTTCTATAATACAGGACGAAGCAGAGACGCTGCTCCAGCTCCTTTATTTTCTATAATACAGGAGGAAGCAGTGACGCTGCTCCTGCTCCTTTATTTTCTGTAGTACAGGAGGAAGCCGTGACGCTGCTCCATCTCCTTTATTTTCTATAATACAGCAGGAAGCAGAGACGCTGCTTCAGCTCTTTTATTTTCTATAAAACAGGAGGAAGCAGTTACGCTGTTCCAGCTCCTTTATTTTCTATAATACAGGAGGAAGCAGAGACGCTGCTCCAGCTCCTTTATTTTCTATAATACAGGAGGAAGCAGAGACGCTGCTCCAGCTCCTTTATTTTCTATAATACAGGAGGAAGCAGTGACCCTGCTCCAGCTCCTTTTTTTTCTATAGTACAGGAGGAAGCAGTGACGCTACTCCAGCTCCTTTATTTTCTATAATACAGCAGGAAGCAGTGACGCTGCTACAGCTCCTTTATTTTCTATAATGCAGGAGGAAGCAGTGACACTGCTCCTGCTCCTTTAATTTCTATAATACAGGAGGAAGCAGTGATGCTGCTCCAGCTCCTTTATTTTCTATAATACAGGAGGAAGCTGAGACGCTGCTACAGCTCCTTTATTTTCTATAATACAGGTGGAAGCAGTGACGCTGCTCCGGCTCCTTAATTTGTATAATACAGGAGGAAGCAGTGATGCTGCGCCAGCTCCTTTATTTTCTATAAGTCAGGAGGAAGCAGTGACGCTGCACCAGCTCCTTAATTTCTATAATACAGGAGGAAGCAGTGATGCTGCTCCAGCTCCTTTATTTTCTATAATTCAGGAGGAAGCAGTGACGCTGCTCCAGCTCCTTTATTTTCTATAATACAGGAGGAAGCAGAGACGCTGCTCCATCTCCTTTATTTTCCATAATACAGGAGGAAGCAGTGACGCTGCTACAGCTCCTTTGTTTTCTATAATACAGGCGGAAGCAGTGACGCTGCTCCAGCTCCTTTATTTTGTATAATACAGGAGGAAGCAGTGATGCTGCTCCAGCTCCTTTATTTTCTATAATACAGGAGGAAGCAGTGACGCTGCTCCAGCTCCTTTATTTTCTATAATACAGGAGGAAGCAGTGACGTTGCTCCTGCTCCTTTATTTTCTATAATACAGGAGGAAGCAGTGACACTGCTCCAGCTCCTTTATTTTCTATAATACAGGAGGAAGCAGAGACGCTGCTCCAGCTCCTTTATTTTCTATAAAACAGGAGGAAGCAGTGACGCTACTCCTGCTCCTTTATTTTCTATAATACAGGAGGAAGCAGAGACGCTGCTCCAGCTCCTTTATTTTCTATAATACAGAAGGAAGCAGTGACGCTGCTCCAGCTCCTTTATTTTCTATAATACAGGAGGAAGCAGTGACGTTGCTCCTGCTCCTTTATTTTCTATAATACAGGAGGAAGCAGTGACACTGCTCCAGCTCCTTTATTTTCTATAATACAGGAGGAAGCAGAGACACCGCTACAGCTCCTTTATTTTCTATCATCCAGAAGGGAGCAGAGATGCTGCTCCTGCTCCTTTATTTTCTACAATACAGAAGGGAGCAAAGATGCTGCTCCAGCTCCATTATTTTCTATGACACAGGAGGAAGCAGTGACGCTGCTCCAGCTCCTTTATTTTCTATAATACAGGAGGAAGCAGTGACGCTGCTCCAGCTCCATTATGTTCTATGACACAGGAGGAAGCAGAGACGCTGCTCCAGTTCCTTTATTTACTAAAATACCGGAGGAAGCAGCGACGCTGCTCCAGCTCCTTTATTTTCTATAATACAGGACGAAGCAGAGACGCTGCTCCTGCTCCTTTATTTTCTATAATACAGGAGGAAGCAGTGACGCTGCTCCTGCTCCTTTATTTTCTATAGTACAGGAGGAAGCAGTGACGCTGCTCCAGCTCCTTTATTTTCTATAATACAGCAGGAAGCAGTGACGCTGCTTCAGCTCTTTTATTTTCTATAATACAGGAGGAAGCAGTGACGCTGTTCCAGCTCCTTTATTATCTATAATACAGGAGGAAGCAGAGACGCTGCTCCAGCTCCTTTATTTTCGATAACACAGGAGGAAGCAGAGACGCTGCTCCAGCTCCTTTATTTTCTAAAATACAGGAGGAAGCAGAGATGCTGCTCCAGCTCCTTTATTTTCTATAATACAGGAGGAAGCAGTGACGCTGCTCCTCGTACTTTATTTTCTATAGTACAGGAGCAAGCCGTGACGCTGCTCCATCTCCTTTATTTTCTATAATACAGCAGGAAGCAGTGACGCTGCTTCAGCTCTTTTATTTTCTATAATACAGGAGGAAGCAGTGACGCTGTTCCAGCTCCTTTATTTTCTATAATACAGTAGGAAACAGAGACGCTGCTCCAGCTCCTTTATTTTCTATAATACAGGAGGAAGCATAGACGCTGCTCCAGCTCCTTTATTTTCTATAATACAGCAGGAAGCAGTGACGCTGCTACAGCTCCTTTTTTTGCTAGAGTACAGGAGGAAGCAGTGACGCTGCTCCAGCTCCTTTATTTTCTATAATGCAGCAGGAAGCAGTGACGCTGCTACAGCTCCTTTATTTTCTATAATACAGGAGGAAGCAGCGACGCTGCACCAGCTCCTTTATTTTCTATAATACAGGTGGAAGCAGTGACGCTGCTTCAGCTCCTTTATTTTCTATAATACAGGAGGAAGCAGTGACGCTGCTCCTGCTCCTTTATTTTCTATAATACAGGAGGAAGCAGTGATGCTGCTCCAGCTCCTTTATATTCTATAATACAGGAGGAAGCAGTGACGCTGCTCCAGCTCCTTTATTTTCTATTATATAACAGGAAGCAGAGACGCTGCTGCAGCTCCTTTATTTTCTATAATACAGGAGGAAGCAGTGACGCTGCTCCAGCTCCTTTATATTCTATAATACAGGAGGAAGCAATGACACTGCTCCAGCTCCGTTATTTTCTATAATACAGGAGGAAGCAGTGACGCTGCTCCAGTTCGTTTATTTACTATCATACCGGAGGAAGCAGCGACGCTGCTCCAGCTCCTTTATTTTCTATAATACAGGACGAAGCAGAGACGCTGCTCCAGCTCCTTTATTTTCTATAATACAGGAGGAAGCAGTGACGCTGCTCCTGCTCCTTTATTTTCTGTAGTACAGGAGGAAGCCGTGACGCTGCTCCATCTCCTTTATTTTCTATAATACAGCAGGAAGCAGAGACGCTGCTTCAGCTCTTTTATTTTCTATAAAACAGGAGGAAGCAGTTACGCTGTTCCAGCTCCTTTATTTTCTATAATACAGGAGGAAGCAGAGACGCTGCTCCAGCTCCTTTATTTTCTATAATACAGGAGGAAGCAGAGACGCTGCTCCAGCTCCTTTATTTTCTATAATACAGGAGGAAGCAGTGACCCTGCTCCAGCTCCTTTTTTTTCTATAGTACAGGAGGAAGCAGTGACGCTACTCCAGCTCCTTTATTTTCTATAATACAGCAGGAAGCAGTGACGCTGCTACAGCTCCTTTATTTTCTATAATACAGGAGGAAGCAGTGACACTGCTCCTGCTCCTTTAATTTCTATAATACAGGAGGAAGCAGTGATGCTGCTCCAGCTCCTTTATTTTCTATAATACAGGAGGAAGCTGAGACGCTGCTACAGCTCCTTTATTTTCTATAATACAGGTGGAAGCAGTGACGCTGCTCCGGCTCCTTAATTTGTATAATACAGGAGGAAGCAGTGATGCTGCGCCAGCTCCTTTATTTTCTATAAGTCAGGAGGAAGCAGTGACGCTGCACCAGCTCCTTAATTTCTATAATACAGGAGGAAGCAGTGATGCTGCTCCAGCTCCTTTATTTTCTATAATTCAGGAGGAAGCAGTGACGCTGCTCCAGCTCCTTTATTTTCTATAATACAGGAGGAAGCAGAGACGCTGCTCCATCTCCTTTAGTTTCCATAATACAGGAGGAAGCAGTGACGCTGCTACAGCTCCTTTGTTTTCTATAATACAGGCGGAAGCAGTGACGCTGCTCCAGCTCCTTTATTTTGTATAATACAGGAGGAAGCAGTGATGCTGCTCCAGCTCCTTTATTTTCTATAATACAGGAGGAAGCAGTGACGCTGCTCCAGCTCCTTTATTTTCTATAATACAGGAGGAAGCAGTGACGTTGCTCCTGCTCCTTTATTTTCTATAATACAGGAGGAAGCAGTGACACTGCTCCAGCTCCTTTATTTTCTATAATACAGGAGGAAGCAGAGACGCTGCTCCAGCTCCTTTATTTTCTATAAAACAGGAGGAAGCAGTGACGCTACTCCTGCTCCTTTATTTTCTATAATACAGGAGGAAGCAGAGACGCTGCTCCAGCTCCTTTATTTTCTATAATACAGAAGGAAGCAGTGACGCTGCTCCAGCTCCTTTATTTTCTATAATACAGGAGGAAGCAGTGACGTTGCTCCTGCTCCTTTATTTTCTATAATACAGGAGGAAGCAGTGACACTGCTCCAGCTCCTTTATTTTCTATAATACAGGAGGAAGCAGAGACACCGCTACAGCTCCTTTATTTTCTATCATCCAGAAGGGAGCAGAGATGCTGCTCCTGCTCCTTTATTTTCTACAATACAGAAGGGAGCAAAGATGCTGCTCCAGCTCCATTATTTTCTATGACACAGGAGGAAGCAGTGACGCTGCTCCAGCTCCTTTATTTTCTATAATACAGGAGGAAGCAGTGACGCTGCTCCAGCTCCATTATGTTCTATGACACAGGAGGAAGCAGAGACGCTGCTCCAGTTCCTTTATTTACTAAAATACCGGAGGAAGCAGCGACGCTGCTCCAGCTCCTTTATTTTCTATAATACAGGACGAAGCAGAGACGCTGCTCCTGCTCCTTTATTTTCTATAATACAGGAGGAAGCAGTGACGCTGCTCCTGCTCCTTTATTTTCTATAGTACAGGAGGAAGCAGTGACGCTGCTCCAGCTCCTTTATTTTCTATAATACAGCAGGAAGCAGTGACGCTGCTTCAGCTCTTTTATTTTCTATAATACAGGAGGAAGCAGTGACGCTGTTCCAGCTCCTTTATTATCTATAATACAGGAGGAAGCAGAGACGCTGCTCCAGCTCCTTTATTTTCGATAACACAGGAGGAAGCAGAGACGCTGCTCCAGCTCCTTTATTTTCTAAAATACAGGAGGAAGCAGAGATGCTGCTCCAGCTCCTTTATTTTCTATAATACAGGAGGAAGCAGTGACGCTGCTCCTCGTACTTTATTTTCTATAGTACAGGAGCAAGCCGTGACGCTGCTCCATCTCCTTTATTTTCTATAATACAGCAGGAAGCAGTGACGCTGCTTCAGCTCTTTTATTTTCTATAATACAGGAGGAAGCAGTGACGCTGTTCCAGCTCCTTTATTTTCTATAATACAGTAGGAAACAGAGACGCTGCTCCAGCTCCTTTATTTTCTATAATACAGGAGGAAGCATAGACGCTGCTCCAGCTCCTTTATTTTCTATAATACAGCAGGAAGCAGTGACGCTGCTACAGCTCCTTTTTTTGCTAGAGTACAGGAGGAAGCAGTGACGCTGCTCCAGCTCCTTTATTTTCTATAATGCAGCAGGAAGCAGTGACGCTGCTACAGCTCCTTTATTTTCTATAATACAGGAGGAAGCAGCGACGCTGCACCAGCTCCTTTATTTTCTATAATACAGGTGGAAGCAGTGACGCTGCTTCAGCTCCTTTATTTTCTATAATACAGGAGGAAGCAGTGACGCTGCTCCTGCTCCTTTATTTTCTATAATACAGGAGGAAGCAGTGATGCTGCTCCAGCTCCTTTATATTCTATAATACAGGAGGAAGCAGTGACGCTGCTCCAGCTCCTTTATTTTCTATTATATAACAGGAAGCAGAGACGCTGCTGCAGCTCCTTTATTTTCTATAATACAGGAGGAAGCAGTGACGCTGCACCAGCTCCTTTATTTTCCATTACACAGGTGGAAGCAGTGACGCTGCTCCTGCTCCTTTATTTTCTATAATACAGGAGGAAGCAGTGATGCTGCTCCAGCTCCTTTATTTTCTATAATACAGCAGGAAGCAGTGACGCTGCTCCAGCTCCTTTATTTTCTATAATACAGGAGGAAGCAGTGACGCTGCTCCAGCTCCTTTATTTTCTATAATACAGGAGGAAGCAGTGACGCTGCTCCAGCTCCTTTATTTTCTATAATACAGCAGGAAGCAGTGACGCTGCTCCAGCTCCTTTATTTTCTATAATACAGGAGGAAGCAGTGACGCTGCTCCAGCTCCTTTATTTTCTATAATACAGCAGGAAGCAGTGACGCTGCTCCAGCTCCTTTATTTTCTATAATACAGGAGGAAGCAGTGACGCTGCTCCAGCTCCTTTATTTTCTATAATACAGGAGGAAGCAGTGACGCTGCTCCAGCTCCTTTATTTTCTATAATACAGGAGGAAGCAGTGACGCTGCTCCAGCTCCTTTATTTTCTATAATACAGCAGGAAGCAGTGACGCTGCTCCAGCTCCTTTATTTTCTATAATACAGGAGGAAGCAGTGACGCTGCTCCAGCTCCTTTATTTTCTATAATACAGGAGGAAGCAGTGACGCTGCTCCAGCTCCTTTATTTTCCATTATACAGGTGGAAGCAGTGACGCTGCTCCAGCTCCTTTATTTTCTATAATACAGGAGGAAGCAGTGACGCTGCTCCAGTTCCTTTATTTTCTATAATACAGGAGGAAGCAGTGACGCTTCTCCAGCTCCTTTATTTTCTATTATGCAGGTGGAAGCAGTGACGCTGCTCCAGCTCCTTTATTTTCTATAATACAGGAGGAAGCAGTGACGCTGCTCGAGCTCCTTGATTTTCTATAATACAGGAGGAAGCAGTGACGCTGCTCTAGCTCCTTTATTTTCTATTATGCAGGTGGAAGCAGTGACGCTGCTCCAGCTCCTTTATTTTCTATAATACAGGAAGAAGCAGAGATGCTGCTCCAGCTCCTTTATTTTCTATAATACAGGAGGAAGCAGAGACGCTGCTCCTGCAACTTTATTTTCTATAATACAGGAGGAAGCAGTGACGCTGCTCCAGCTCCTTTATTTTCCATTATACAGGTGGAAGCAGTGACGATGCTCCTGCTCC
The DNA here is from genome assembly GCF_037043375.1 of Chiloscyllium plagiosum. Lineage (NCBI taxonomy): Eukaryota > Metazoa > Chordata > Chondrichthyes > Orectolobiformes > Hemiscylliidae > Chiloscyllium > Chiloscyllium plagiosum. The sequence goes on along the minus strand of NW_028270181.1, from coordinate 43,108,464 downwards.
TTTATTTTCTATAATACAGGAGGAAGCAGTGACGCTGCTCCAGCTCCTTTATTTTCTATAATACAGCAGGAAGCAGAGACGCTGCTGCAGCTCCTTTATTTTCTATAATACAGGAGGAAGCATAGACGCTGCTCCAGTTCCTTTATTTTCTATTATGCAGGTGGAAGCAGTGACGCTGCTCCAGCTCCTTTATTTTCTATAATACAGGAGGAAGCAGTGACGCTGCTCCAGCTCCTTTATTTTCTATAATACAGGAGGAAGCAGTGACGCTGCTCTAGCTCCTTTATTTTCTATAATACAGGACGAAGCAGTGACGCTGCTCCAGCTCCTTTATTTTCCATTATACAGGTGGAAGCAGTGACGATGCTCCTGCTCCTTTATTTTCTATAATACAGGAGGAAGCAGTGACGCTGCTCCAGCTCCTTTATTTTCTATAATACAGCAGGAAGCAGAGACGCTGCTGCAGCTCCTTTATTTTCTATAATACAGGAGGAAGCATAGACGCTGCTCCAGCTCCTTTATTTTCTATTATGCAGGTGGAAGCAGTGACGCTGCTCCTGCAACTTTATTTTCTATAATACAGGAGGAAGCAGTGACGCTGCTCCAGCTCCTTTATTTTCTATAATACAGGAGGAAGCAGTGACGCTGCTCTAGCTCCTTTATTTTCTATAATTCAGGAGGAAGCAGTGACGCTGCTCTAGCTCCTTTATTTTCTATAATACAGGAGGAAGCAGTGACCCTGCTCCAGCTCCTTTATTTTCTATTATACAGCAGGAAGCAGAGACGCTGCTGCAGCTCCTTTATTTTCTATAATACAGGAGGAAGCAGTGACGCTGCACCAGCTCCTTTCTTTTCAATGATACGGGAGGAAGCAGAGACGCTGCTCCAGCACCTTAATTTTATATAATACAGCAGGAAGCAATGACGCTGCTCCAGCTCCTTTATTTTCTATAATACAGGAGGAAGCAGAGACGCTGCTCCAACTCCTATATTTTCTATAATACAGCAGGAAGCAGTGACGCTGCTCCAGCTCCTTTATTTTCTATAATATAGGAGGAAGCAGTGACGCTGCTCCACCTCCTTTATTTTCTATAATACAGGAGGAAGCAGTGACGCTGCTCCAGCTCCTTTATTTGCTATAATACAGTAGGAAGCAGTGACGCTGCTCCAGCTCCTTTATTTTCTATAATACAGGAGGAAACAGTGACGCTGCTCCAGCTCCTTCATATTCTATGATACAGGAGGAAGCAGTGACACTGTTCCAGCTCCTTTATTTTCTATAATACAGGAGGAAGCAGTGACGCTGCTCCTGCTCCTTTATTTTCTATAGTACAGGAGGAAGCCGTGACGCTGCTCCAGCTCCTTTATTTTCTATAATACAGGAGGAAGCAGTGATGCTGCGCCAGCTCCTTTATTTTCTATAATACAGGCGGAAGCAGAGACGCTGCTCCAGCTCCTTTATTTTCTATAATACAGTAGGAAGCAGTGACGCTGCTCCAGCTCCTTTATTTTCTATAATACAGGCGGAAGCAGAGACGCTGCTCCAGCTCCTTTATTTTCTATAATACCGGATTGAGCAGAGACGCTGCTCCAGCTCCATTATTTTCTATAATACAGGAGGAAGCAGTGACGCTGCTCCAGCTCCTTTATATTCTATAATACAGGAGGAAGCAATGACACTGCTCCAGCTCCGTTATTTTCTATAATACAGGAGGAAGCAGTGACGCTGCTCCAGTTCGTTTATTTACTATCATACCGGAGGAAGCAGCGACGCTGCTCCAGCTCCTTTATTTTCTATAATACAGGACGAAGCAGAGACGCTGCTCCAGCTCCTTTGTTTTCTATAATACAGGAGGAAGCAGTGACGCTGCTCCTGCTCCTTTATTTTCTGTAGTACAGGAGGAAGCCGTGACGCTGCTCCATCTCCTTTATTTTCTATAATACAGCAGGAAGCAGAGACGCTGCTTCAGCTCTTTTATTTTCTATAAAACAGGAGGAAGCAGTTACGCTGTTCCAGCTCCTTTATTTTCTATAATACAGGAGGAAGCAGAGACGCTGCTCCAGCTCCTTTATTTTCTATAATACAGGAGGAAGCAGAGACGCTGCTCCAGCTCCTTTATTTTCTATAATACAGGAGGAAGCAGTGACCCTGCTCCAGCTCCTTTTTTTTCTATAGTACAGGAGGAAGCAGTGACGCTACTCCAGCTCCTTTATTTTCTATAATACAGCAGGAAGCAGTGACGCTGCTACAGCTCCTTTATTTTCTATAATACAGGAGGAAGCAGTGACACTGCTCCTGCTCCTTTAATTTCTATAATACAGGAGGAAGCAGTGATGCTGCTCCAGCTCCTTTATTTTCTATAATACAGGAGGAAGCAGAGACGCTGCTACAGCTCCTTTATTTTCTATAATACAGGTGGAAGCAGTGACGCTGCTCCGGCTCCTTAATTTGTATAATACAGGAGGAAGCAGTGATGCTGCGCCAGCTCCTTTATTTTCTATAAGTCAGGAGGAAGCAGTGACGCTGCACCAGCTCCTTAATTTCTATAATACAGGAGGAAGCAGTGATGCTGCTCCAGCTCCTTTATTTTCTATAATTCAGGAGGAAGCAGTGACGCTGCTCCAGCTCCTTTATTTTCTATAATACAGGAGGAAGCAGAGACGCTGCTCCATCTCCTTTATTTTCCATAATACAGGAGGAAGCAGTGACGCTGCTACAGCTCCTTTGTTTTCTATAATACAGGCGGAAGCAGTGACGCTGCTCCAGCTCCTTTATTTTGTATAATACAGGAGGAAGCAGTGATGCTGCTCCAGCTCCTTTATTTTCTATAATACAGGAGGAAGCAGTGACGCTGCTCCAGCTCCTTTATTTTCTATAATACAGGAGGAAGCAGTGACGTTGCTCCTGCTCCTTTATTTTCTATAATACAGGAGGAAGCAGTGACACTGCTGCAGCTCCTTTATTTTCTATAATACAGGAGGAAGCAGAGACGCTGCTCCAGCTCCTTTATTTTCTATAAAACAGGAGGAAGCAGTGACGCTACTCCTGCTCCTTTATTTTCTATAATACAGGAGGAAGCAGAGACGCTGCTCCAGCTCCTTTATTTTCTATAATACAGAAGGAAGCAGTGACGCTGCTCCAGCTCCTTTATTTTCTATAATACAGGAGGAAGCAGTGACGTTGCTCCTGCTCCTTTATTTTCTATAATACAGGAGGAAGCAGTGACACTGCTCCAGCTCCTTTATTTTCTATAATACAGGAGGAAGCAGAGACACCGCTACAGCTCCTTTATTTTCTATCATCCAGAAGGGAGCAGAGATGCTGCTCCTGCTCCTTTATTTTCTACAATACAGAAGGGAGCAAAGATGCTGCTCCAGCTCCATTATTTTCTATGACACAGGAGGAAGCAGTGACGCTGCTCCAGCTCCTTTATTTTCTATAATACAGGAGGAAGCAGTGACGCTGCTCCAGCTCCATTATGTTCTATGACACAGGAGGAAGCAGAGACGCTGCTCCAGTTCCTTTATTTACTAAAATACCGGAGGAAGCAGCGACGCTGCTCCAGCTCCTTTATTTTCTATAATACAGGACGAAGCAGAGACGCTGCTCCTGCTCCTTTATTTTCTATAATACAGGAGGAAGCAGTGACGCTGCTCCTGCTCCTTTATTTTCTATAGTACAGGAGGAAGCAGTGACGCTGCTCCAGCTCCTTTATTTTCTATAATACAGCAGGAAGCAGTGACGCTGCTTCAGCTCTTTTATTTTCTATAATACAGGAGGAAGCAGTGACGCTGTTCCAGCTCCTTTATTATCTATAATACAGGAGGAAGCAGAGACGCTGCTCCAGCTCCTTTATTTTCGATAACACAGGAGGAAGCAGAGACGCTGCTCCAGCTCCTTTATTTTCTAAAATACAGGAGGAAGCAGAGATGCTGCTCCAGCTCCTTTATTTTCTATAATACAGGAGGAAGCAGTGACGCTGCTCCTCGTACTTTATTTTCTATAGTACAGGAGCAAGCCGTGACGCTGCTCCATCTCCTTTATTTTCTATAATACAGCAGGAAGCAGTGACGCTGCTTCAGCTCTTTTATTTTCTATAATACAGGAGGAAGCAGTGACGCTGTTCCAGCTCCTTTATTTTCTATAATACAGTAGGAAACAGAGACGCTGCTCCAGCTCCTTTATTTTCTATAATACAGGAGGAAGCAGAGACGCTGCTCCAGCTCCTTTATTTTCTATAATACAGCAGGAAGCAGTGACGCTGCTACAGCTCCTTTTTTTGCTAGAGTACAGGAGGAAGCAGTGACGCTGCTCCAGCTCCTTTATTTTCTATAATGCAGCAGGAAGCAGTGACGCTGCTACAGCTCCTTTATTTTCTATAATACAGGAGGAAGCAGCGACGCTGCACCAGCTCCTTTATTTTCTATAATACAGGTGGAAGCAGTGACGCTGCTTCAGCTCCTTTATTTTCTATAATACAGGAGGAAGCAGTGACGCTGCTCCTGCTCCTTTATTTTCTATAATACAGGAGGAAGCAGTGATGCTGCTCCAGCTCCTTTATTTTCTATAATACAGGAGGAAGCAGTGACGCTGCTCCAGCTCCTTTATTTTCTATAATACAGGAGGAAGCAGTGACGCTGCTCCAGCTCCTTTATTTTCTATAATACAGGTGGAAGCAGTGACGATGCTCCTGCTCCTTTATTTTCTATAATACAGGAGGAAGCAGTGACGCTGCTCCAGTTCCTTTATTTTCTATAATACAGGTGGAAGCAGTGACGATGCTCCTGCTCCTTTATTTTCTATAATACAGGAGGAAGCAGTGACGCTGCTCCAGTTCCTTTATTTTCTATAACACAGGAGGAAGCAGTGACGCTGCTCCAGCTCCTTTATTTTCCATTATACAGGTGGAAGCAGTGACGCTGTTCCTGCTCCTTTATTTTCTATAATACAGGAGGAAGCAGTGACGCTGCTCCAGCTCCTTTATTTTCTATTATACAGCAGGAAGCAGAGACGCTGCTCCAGCTCCTTTATTTTCTATAATACAGGAGGAAGCAGTGACCCTGCTCCAGCTCCTTTATTTTCTATTATATAACAGGAAGCAGAGACGCTGCTGCAGCTCCTTTATTTTCTATAATACAGGAGGAAGCAGCGACGCTGCACCAGCTCCTTTATTTTCTATAATACAGGAGGAAACAGTGACGCTGCTCCAGCTCCTTTATTTTCTATAATACAGGAGGAAGCATTGACGCTGCTCCAGCTCCTTCATATTCTATAATACAGGAGGAAGCAGTGACACTGTTCCAGTTCCTTTATTTTCTATAATACAGGAGGAAGCAGAGACGCTGCTCCAGTTCCTTTATTTACTATAATACCAGAGGAAGCAGCGACGCTGCTCCAGCTCCTTTATTTTCTATAATACAGGAGGAAGCAGTGACGCTGCTCCAGCTCCTTTATTTTCTATAATACAGGAGGAAGCAGTGACGCTGCTCCAGCTCCTTCATATTCTATAATACAGGAGGAAGCAGTGACGCTGCTCCAGCTCCTTCATATTCTATAATACAGGAGGAAGCAGTGACACTGTTCAAGCTCCTTTATTTTCTATAATACCGGAGGAAGCAGCGACGCTGCTCCAGCTCCTTTATTTTCTATAATACAGGAGGAAGCAGTGATGCTGCTCCAGCTCCTTTATTTTCTATAATACAGGAGGAAGCAGAGACGCTGCTACAGCTCCTTTATTTTCTATAATACAGGTGGAAGCAGTGACGCTGCTCCGGCTCCTTAATTTGTATAATACAGGAGGAAGCAGTGATGCTGCGCCAGCTCCTTTATTTTCTATAAGTCAGGAGGAAGCAGTGACGCTGCACCAGCTCCTTAATTTCTATAATACAGGAGGAAGCAGTGATGCTGCTCCAGCTCCTTTATTTTCTATAATTCAGGAGGAAGCAGTGACGCTGCTCCAGCTCCTTTATTTTCTATAATACAGGAGGAAGAAGAGACGCTGCTCCATCTCCTTTATTTTCCATAATACAGGAGGAAGCAGTGACGCTGCTACAGCTCCTTTGTTTTCTATAATACAGGCGGAAGCAGTGACGCTGCTCCAGCTCCTTTATTTTGTATAATACAGGAGGAAGCAGTGATGCTGCTCCAGCTCCTTTATTTTCTATAATACAGGAGGAAGCAGTGACGCTGCTCCAGCTCCTTTATTTTCTATAATACAGGAGGAAGCAGTGACGTTGCTCCTGCTCCTTTATTTTCTATAATACAGGAGGAAGCAGTGACACTGCTCCAGCTCCTTTATTTTCTATAATACAGGAGGAAGCAGAGACGCTGCTCCAGCTCCTTTATTTTCTATAAAACAGGAGGAAGCAGTGACGCTACTCCTGCTCCTTTATTTTCTATAATACAGGAGGAAGCAGAGACGCTGCTCCAGCTCCTTTATTTTCTATAATACAGAAGGAAGCAGTGACGCTGCTCCAGCTCCTTTATTTTCTATAATACAGGAGGAAGCAGTGACGTTGCTCCTGCTCCTTTATTTTCTATAATACAGGAGGAAGCAGTGACACTGCTCCAGCTCCTTTATTTTCTATAATACAGGAGGAAGCAGAGACACCGCTACAGCTCCTTTATTTTCTATCATCCAGAAGGGAGCAGAGATGCTGCTCCTGCTCCTTTATTTTCTACAATACAGAAGGGAGCAAAGATGCTGCTCCAGCTCCATTATTTTCTATGACACAGGAGGAAGCAGTGACGCTGCTCCAGCTCCTTTATTTTCTATAATACAGGAGGAAGCAGTGACGCTGCTCCAGCTCCATTATGTTCTATGACACAGGAGGAAGCAGAGACGCTGCTCCAGTTCCTTTATTTACTAAAATACCGGAGGAAGCAGCGACGCTGCTCCAGCTCCTTTATTTTCTATAATACAGGACGAAGCAGAGACGCTGCTCCTGCTCCTTTATTTTCTATAATACAGGAGGAAGCAGTGACGCTGCTCCTGCTCCTTTATTTTCTATAGTACAGGAGGAAGCAGTGACGCTGCTCCAGCTCCTTTATTTTCTATAATACAGCAGGAAGCAGTGACGCTGCTTCAGCTCTTTTATTTTCTATAATACAGGAGGAAGCAGTGACGCTGTTCCAGCTCCTTTATTATCTATAATACAGGAGGAAGCAGAGACGCTGCTCCAGCTCCTTTATTTTCGATAACACAGGAGGAAGCAGAGACGCTGCTCCAGCTCCTTTATTTTCTAAAATACAGGAGGAAGCAGAGATGCTGCTCCAGCTCCTTTATTTTCTATAATACAGGAGGAAGCAGTGACGCTGCTCCTCGTACTTTATTTTCTATAGTACAGGAGCAAGCCGTGACGCTGCTCCATCTCCTTTATTTTCTATAATACAGCAGGAAGCAGTGACGCTGCTTCAGCTCTTTTATTTTCTATAATACAGGAGGAAGCAGTGACGCTGTTCCAGCTACTTTATTTTCTATAATACAGTAGGAAACAGAGACGCTGCTCCAGCTCCTTTATTTTCTATAATACAGGAGGAAGCAGAGACGCTGCTCCAGCTCCTTTATTTTCTATAATACAGCAGGAAGCAGTGACGCTGCTACAGCTCCTTTTTTTGCTAGAGTACAGGAGGAAGCAGTGACGCTGCTCCAGCTCCTTTATTTTCTATAATGCAGCAGGAAGCAGTGACGCTGCTACAGCTCCTTTATTTTCTATAATACAGGAGGAAGCAGCGACGCTGCACCAGCTCCTTTATTTTCTATAATACAGGTGGAAGCAGTGACGCTGCTTCAGCTCCTTTATTTTCTATAATACAGGAGGAAGCAGTGACGCTGCTCCTGCTCCTTTATTTTCTATAATACAGGAGGAAGCAGTGATGCTGCTCCAGCTCCTTTATTTTCTATAATACAGGAGGAAGCAGTGACGCTGCTCCAGCTCCTTTATTTTCTATAATACAGGAGGAAGCAGTGACGCTGCTCCAGCTCCTTTATTTTCTATAATACAGGTGGAAGCAGTGACGATGCTCCTGCTCCTTTATTTTCTATAATACAGGAGGAAGCAGTGACGCTGCTCCAGTTCCTTTATTTTCTATAATACAGGTGGAAGCAGTGACGATGCTCCTGCTCCTTTATTTTCTATAATACAGGAGGAAGCAGTGACGCTGCTCCAGTTCCTTTATTTTCTATAACACAGGAGGAAGCAGTGACGCTGCTCCAGCTCCTTTATTTTCCATTATACAGGTGGAAGCAGTGACGCTGTTCCTGCTCCTTTATTTTCTATAATACAGGAGGAAGCAGTGACGCTGCTCCAGCTCCTTTATTTTCTATTATACAGCAGGAAGCAGAGACGCTGCTCCAGCTCCTTTATTTTCTATAATACAGGAGGAAGCAGTGACCCTGCTCCAGCTCCTTTATTTTCTATTATATAACAGGAAGCAGAGACGCTGCTGCAGCTCCTTTATTTTCTATAATACAGGAGGAAGCAGCGACGCTGCACCAGCTCCTTTATTTTCTATAATACAGGAGGAAACAGTGACGCTGCTCCAGCTCCTTTATTTTCTATAATACAGGAGGAAGCATTGACGCTGCTCCAGCTCCTTCATATTCTATAATACAGGAGGAAGCAGTGACACTGTTCCAGTTCCTTTATTTTCTATAATACAGGAGGAAGCAGAGACGCTGCTCCAGTTCCTTTATTTACTATAATACCAGAGGAAGCAGCGACGCTGCTCCAGCTCCTTTATTTTCTATAATACAGGAGGAAGCAGTGACGCTGCTCCAGCTCCTTTATTTTCTATAATACAGGAGGAAGCAGTGACGCTGCTCCAGCTCCTTCATATTCTATAATACAGGAGGAAGCAGTGACGCTGCTCCAGCTCCTTCATATTCTATAATACAGGAGGAAGCAGTGACACTGTTCAAGCTCCTTTATTTTCTATAATACCGGAGGAAGCAGCGACGCTGCTCCAGCTCCTTTATTTTCTATAATACAGGAGGAAGCAGTGACGCTGCTCCAGCTCCTTTATTTTCTATAATACAGGAGGAAGCAGTGACGCTGCTCCAGCTCCTTCATATTCTATAATACCGGAGGAAGCAGCGACGCTGCTCCAGCTCCTTTATTTTCTATAATACAGGCGGAAGCAGAGACGCTGCTCCAGCTCTTTTATTTTCTATTATACAGGAGGAAGCAGTGACGCTGCTCCAGCTCCTTTATTTTCTATAATACAGGAGGAAGCAGTGACGCTGCTCCAGCTCCATTATGTTCTATGACACAGGAGGAAGCAGAGACGCTGCTCCAGTTCCTTTATTTACTAAAATACCGGAGGAAGCAGCGACGCTGCTCCAGCTCCTTTATTTTCTATAATACAGGACGAAGCAGAGACGCTGCTCCTGCTCCTTTATTTTGTATAATACAGGAGGAAGCAGTGACGCTGCTCCTGCTCCTTTATTTTCTATAGTACAGGAGGAAGCAGTGACGCTGCTCCAGCTCCTTTATTTTCTATAATACAGCAGGAAGCAGTGACGCTGCTTCAGCTCTTTTATTTTCTATAATACAGGAGGAAGCAGTGACGCTGTTCCAGCTCCTTTATTATCTATAATACAGGAGGAAGCAGAGACGCTGCTCCAGCTCCTTTATTTTCGATAACACAGGAGGAAGCAGAGACGCTGCTCCAGCTCCTTTATTTTCTAAAATACAGGAGGAAGCAGAGATGCTGCTCCAGCTCCTTTATTTTCTATAATACAGGAGGAAGCAGTGACGCTGCTCCTGGTACTTTATTTTCTATAGTACAGGAGCAAGCCGTGACGCTGCTCCATCTCCTTTATTTTCTATAATACAGCAGGAAGCAGTGACGCTGCTTCAGCTCTTTTATTTTCTATAATACAGGAGGAAGCAGTGACGCTGTTCCAGCTCCTTTATTTTCTATAATACAGTAGGAAACAGAGACGCTGCTCCAGCTCCTTTATTTTCTATAATACAGGAGGAAGCAGAGACCCTGCTCCAGCTCCTTTATTTTCTATAATACAGCAGGAAGCAGTGACGCTGCTACAGCTCCTTTTTTTGCTAGAGTACAGGAGGAAGCAGTGACGCTGCTCCAGCTCCTTTATTTTCTATAATACAGCAGGAAGCAGTGACGCTGCTACAGCTCCTTTATTTTCTATAATACAGGAGGAAGCAGCGACGCTGCTCCAGCTCCTTTATTTTCCATTACACAGGTGGAAGCAGTGACGCTGCTCCTGCTCCTTTATTTTCTATAATACAGGAGGAAGCAGTGATGCTGCTCCAGCTCCTTTATTTTCTATAATACAGCAGGAAGCAGTGACGCTGCTCCGGCTCCTTTATTTTCTATAATACAGGAGGAAGCAGTGACGCTGCTCCAGCTCCTTTATTTTCTATAATACAGGTGGAAGCAGTGACGATGCTCCTGCTCCTTTATTTTCTATAATACAGGAGGAAGCAGTGACGCTGCTCCAGTTCCTTTATTTTCTATAATACAGGAGGAAGCAGTGACGCTGCTCCAGCTCCTTTATTTTCCATTATACAGGTGGAAGCAGTGACGCTGTTCCTGCTCCTTTATTTTCTATAATACAGGAGGAAGCAGTGACGCTGCTCCAGCTCCTTTATTTTCTATTATACAGCAGGAAGCAGAGACGCTGCTCCAGCTCCTTTATTTTCTATAATACAGGAGGAAGCAGTGACCCTGCTCCAGCTCCTTTATTTTCTATTATATAACAGGAAGCGGAGACGCTGCTGCAGCTCCTTTATTTTCTATAATACAGGAGGAAGCAGCGACGCTGCACCAGCTCCTTTATTTTCTATAATACAGGAGGAAACAGTGACGCTGCTCCAGCTCCTTTATTTTCTATAATACAGGAGGAAGCATTGACGCTGCTCCAGCTCCTTCATATTCTATTATACAGGAGGAAGCAGTGACACTGTTCCAGCTCCTTTATTTTCTATAATACAGGAGGAAGCAGAGACGCTGCTCCAGTTCCTTTATTTACTATAATACCAGAGGAAGCAGCGACGCTGCTCCAGCTCCTTTATTTTCTATAATACAGGAGGAAGCAGTGACACTGTTCCAGCTCCTTTATTTTCTATAATACCGGAGGAAGCAGCGACGCTGCTCCAGCTCCTTTATTTTCTATAATACAGGCGGAAGCAGAGACGCTGCTCCAGCTCTTTTATTTTCTATTATACAGGAGGTAGCAGAGACACTGCTCCAGCTCCTTTATTTCGATAATACAGAAGGGAGCAGAGATGCTGCTCCAGCTCCTTTATTTTCTATAATACCGAATTGAGCAGAGACGCTGCTCCAGTTCCTTTATTTACTATAATACCAGAGGAAGCAGCGACGCTGCTCCAGCTCCTTTATTTTCTATAATACTGGAGGAAGCAGTGACGCTGCTCCAGCTCCTTTATTTTCTATAATACAGGAGGAAGCAGTGACGCTGCTCCAGCTCCTTCATATTCTATAATACAGGAGGAAGCAGTGACGCTGCTCCAGCTCCATTATTTTCTATAATACAGGAGGAAGCAATGACACTGCTCCAGCTCCTTTATTTTCTATAATACAGGAGGAAGCAGAGACGCTGCTCCAGTTCCTTTATTTACTATAATACCGGAGGAAGCAGAGACGCTGCTCCAGCTCCTTTATTTTCTATAATACAGGAGGAAGCAGTGACGCTGCTCCTGCTCCTTTATTTTCTATAGTACAGGAGGAAGCCGTGACGCTGCTCCATCTCCTTTTTTTTCTATAATACAGGAGGAAGCAGTGACGCTGCTTCAGCTCTTTTATTTTCTATAATACAGGAGGAAGCAGTGACGCTGTTCCAGCTCCTTTATTTTCTAAACTACAGGAGGAAGCAGAGACGCTGCTCCAGCTCCTTTATTTTCTATAATACAGGAGGAAGCAGAGACGCTGCTCCAGCTCCTTTATTTTCTATAATACAGGAGGAAGCAGTGACCCTGCTCCAGCTCCTTTTTTTTCTATAGTACAGGAGGAAGCAGTGACGCTACTCCAGCTCCTTTATTTTCTATAATACAGCAGGAAGCAGTGACGCTGCTCCAGCTCCTTTATTTTCTATAATACAGGAGGAAGCAGTGACACTGCTCCTGCTCCTTTAATTTCTATAATACAGGAGGAAGCAGTGATGCTGCTACAGCTCCTTTATTATCCATTACACAGGTGGAAGCAGTGACGCTGCTCCTGCTCCTTTAATTTCTATAATACAGGAGGAAGCAGTGATGCTGCTCCAGCTATCTTATTTTCTATAATTCAGGAGGAAGCAGTGACGCTGCTCCAGCTCCTTTATTTTCTATAATACAGGAGGAAGCAGAGACGCTGCTACATCTCCTTTATTTTCCATAATACAGGAGGAAGCAGTGACGCTGCTACAGCTCCTTTGTTTTCTATAATACAGGAGGAAATAGTGACGCTGCTCCAGCTCCTTTATTTTCTATAATACAGGCGGAAGCAGTGACGCTGCTCCAGCTCCTTTATTTTGTATAATACAGGAGGAAGCAGTGACGCTGCTCCAGCTCCTTTATTTTCTATAATACAGGAGGAAGCAGTGACGCTGCTCCAGCTCCTTTATTTTCTATAATACAGGAGGAAGCAGTGACGTTGCTCCTGCTCCTTTATTTTCTATAATACAGGAGGAAGCAGTGACACTGCTCCAGCTCCTTTATTTTCTATAATACAGGAGGAAGCAGAGACTCTGCTCCAGTTCCTTTATTTTCTATAATACAGGAGGAAGCAGTGACGTTGCTCCTGCTCCTTTATTTTCTATAATACAGGAGGAAGCAGTGACACTGCTCCTGCTCCTTTATTTTCTATAATACAGGAGGAAGCAGTGACGCTGCTCCTGCTCCTTTATTTTCCATAATACAGGAGGAAGCAGTGACGTTGCTCCTGCTCCTTTATTTTCTATAATACAGGAGGAAGCAGTGACACTGCTCCAGCTCCTTTATTTTCTATAATACAGGAGGAAGCAGAGACGCTGCTCCAGTTCCTTTATTTACTATAATACAGGAGGAAGCAGTGACGTTGCTCCTGCTCCTTTATTTTCTATAATACAGGAGGAAGCAGTGACACTGCTCCAGCTCCTTTATTTTCTATAATACAGGAGGAAGCAGTGACGCTGCTCCAGCTCCTTTATTTTCTATAATACAGGAGGAAGCAGAGACTCTGCTCCAGTTCCTTTATTTTCTATAATACAGGAGGAAGCAGTGACGTTGCTCCTGCTCCTTTATTTTCTATAATACAGGAGGAAGCAGAGACTCTGCTACAGCTCCTTTATTTTCTATAATACAGGAGGAAGCAGAGACACTGCTACAGCTCCTTTATTTTCTATAATACAGAAGGGAGCAGAGATGCTGCTCCTGCTCCTTTATTTTCTACAATACAGAAGGGAGCAAAGATGCTGCTCCAACTCCATTATGTTCTATGATACAGGAGGAAGCAGTGACGCTGCTCCAGCTCCTTTATTTTCTATAATACAGGAGGAAGCAGAGACGCTGCTCCAGTTCCTTTATTTACTATAATACCGGAGGAAGCAGCGACGCTGCTCCAGCTCCTTTATTTTCTATAATACAGGAGGAAGCAGAGACGCTGCTCCTGCTCCTTTATTTTCTATAATTCAGGAGGAAGCAGTGACGCTGCTCCTGGTCCTTTATTTTCTATAGTACAGGAGGAAGCAGTGACGCTGCTCCAGCTCCTTTATTTTCTATAATACAGGAGGAAGCAGTGACGCTGCTCCATCTCCTTTATTTTCTATAATACAGCAGGAAGCAGTGACGCTGCTACAGTTCTTTTATTTTCTATAATACAGGAGGAAGCAGTGACGCTGTTCCAGCTCCTTTATTATCTATAATACAGGAGGAAGCAGAGACGCTGCTCCAGCTCCTTTATTTTCGATAACACAGGAGGAAGCAGAGACGCTGCTCCAGCTCCTTTATTTTCTAAAATACAGGAGGAAGCAGAGATGCTGCTCCAGCTCCTTTATTTTCTATAATACAGGAGGAAGCAGTGACGCTGCTCCTGGTCCTTTATTTTCTATAGTACAGGAGGAAGCAGTGACGCTGCTCTAGCTCCTTTATTTTCTATAGTACAGGAGGAAGCAGTGACGCTGCTCCAGCTCCTTTATTTTCTATAATACAGGAGGAAGCAGTGACGCTGCTCCTGGTCCTTTATTTTCTATAATACAGGAGGAAGCAGAGATGCTGCTCCAGCTCCTTTATTTTCTATAATACAGGAGGAAGCAGTGACGCTGCTCCAGCTCCTTTATTTTCTATAATACAGGAGGAAGCAGTGACGCTGCTCCATCTCCTTTATTTTCTATAATACAGCAGGAAGCAGTGACGCTGCTACAGTTCTTTTATTTTCTATAATACAGGAGGAAGCAGTGACGCTGTTCCAGCTCCTTTATTATCTATAATACAGGAGGAAGCAGAGACGATGCTCCAGCTCCTTTATTTTCGATAACACAGGAGGAAGCAGAGACGCTGCTCCAGCTCCTTTATTTTCTAAAATACAGGAGGAAGCAGAGATGCTGCTCCAGCTCCTTTATTTTCTATAATACAGGAGGAAGCCGTGACGCTGCTCCATCTCCTTTATTTTCTGTAATACAGCAGGAAGCAGTGACGCTGCTTCAGCACTTTTATTTTCTATAATACAGGAGGAAGCAGTGACGCTGTTCCAGCTCCTTTATTTTCTATAATACAGTAGGAAGCAGAGACGCTGCTCCAGCTCCTTTATTTTCTATAATACAGGAGGAAGCAGTGACGCTGCTCCTGCTCCTTTATTTTCTATAATACAGGAGGAAGCAGTGACACTGCTCCAGCTCCTTTATTTTATATAATACAGCAGGAAGCAGTGACGCTGCTACAGCTCCTTTATTTTCTATAATACAGGAGGAAGCAGTGACGCTGCACCAGCTCCTTTATTTTCCATTACACAGGTGGAAGCAGTGACGCTGCTCCTGCTCCTTTATTTTATATAATACAGGAGGAAACAGAGACGCTGCTCCATCTCCTTTATTTTCTATAATACAGGAGGAAGCAGTGATGCTGCTCCAGCTCCTTTATTTTCTATAATACAGCAGGAAGCAGTGACGCTGCTCCAGTTCCTTTATTTTCTATAATACAGGAGGAAGCAGTGACGCTGCTCCAGCTCCTTTATTTTCTATAATACAGGGGGAAGCAGTGACGCTGCTCTAGCTCCTTTATTTTCTATTATACAGGTGGAAGCAGTGACACTGCTCCAGCTCCTTTATTTTCCATTATACAGGTGGAAGCAGTGACGCTGCTCCAGCTCCTTTATTTTCTATAATACAGGAGGAAGCAGTGACGCTGCTCCAGCTCCTTTATTTTCTATTATACAGCAGGAAGCAGAGACGCTGCTCCAGCTCCTTTATTTTCTATAATACAGGAGGAAGCAGTGACCCTGCTCCAGCTCCTTTATTTTCCATTATACAGGTGGAAGCAGTGACGCTGCTCCAGCTCCTTTATTTTCCATTATGCAGGTGGAAGCAGTGACGCTGCTCCAGCTCCTTTATTTTCTATAATACAGGAGGAAGCAGTGACGCTGCTCCAGCTCCTTTATTTTCTATTATACAGCAGGAAGCAGAGACGCTGCTCCAGCTCCTTTATTTTCTATAATACAGGAGGAAGCAGTGACCCTGCTCCAGCTCCTTTATTTTCTATAATACAGGAGGAAGCAGAGACGCTGCTCCAGCTCCTTTATTTTCTATAATACAGGAGGAAGCAGTGACGCTGCACCAGCTCCTTTATTTTCTATAATACAGGAGGAAACAGTGACGCTGCTCCAGCTCCTTTATTTTCTATAATACAGGAGGAAGCAGTGACGCTGCTCCAGTTCCTTTATTTACTATAATACCGGAGGAAGCAGAGACGCTGCTCCAGTTCCTTTATTTTCTATAATACAGGAGGAAGCAGTGACGCTGCTCCAGCTCCTTTATTTTCTATAATACAGCAGGAAGCAGAGACGCTGCTCCAGCTCCTTTATTTTCTATAATACAGGAGGAAGCAGTGACGCTGCTCCAGCTCCTTTATTTTCTATAATACAGGAGGAAGCAGTGACGCTGCTCCAGCTCCTTTATTTTCTATAATACAGGAGGAAGCAGAGACGCTGCTCCAGTTCCTTTATTTACTATAATACCGGAGGAAGCAGCGACGCTGCTCCAGCTCCTTTATTTTCTATAATACAGGAGGAAGCAGAGACGCTGCTCCAGTTCCTTTATTTACTATAATACCGGAGGAAGCAGCGACGCTGCTCCAGCTCCTTTATTTTCTATAATACAGGAGGAAGCAGTGAAGCTGCTCCAGCTCCTTTATTTTCTATAATACAGGCGGAAGCAGAGACGCTGCTCCAGTTCCTTTATTTCGATAATACAGAAGGGAGCAGAGATGCTGCTCCAGCTCCTTTATTTTCTATAATACCGAATTGAGCAGAGACGCTGCTCCAGCTCCATTATTTTCTATAATACAGGAGGAAGCAGAGATGCGGCTCCAGCTCCTTTATTTTCTATAATACAGGAGGAAGCAGTGACGCTGCTCCAGCTCCTTTATTTTCTATAATACAGGAGGAAGCAGTGACGCTGCTCCATCTCCTTTATTTTCTATAATACAGCAGGAAGCAGTGACGCTGCTACAGTTCTTTTATTTTCTATAATACAGGAGGAAGCAGTGACGCTGTTCCAGCTCCTTTATTATCTATAATACAGGAGGAAGCAGAGACGATGCTCCAGCTCCTTTATTTTCGATAACACAGGAGGAAGCAGAGACGCTGCTCCAGCTCCTTTATTTTCTAAAATACAGGAGGAAGCAGAGATGCTGCTCCAGCTCCTTTATTTTCTATAATACAGGAGGAAGCCGTGACGCTGCTCCATCTCCTTTATTTTCTATAATACAGCAGGAAGCAGTGACGCTGCTTCAGCACTTTTATTTTCTATAATACAGGAGGAAGCAGTGACGCTGTTCCAGCTCCTTTATTTTCTATAATACAGTAGGAAGCAGAGACGCTGCTCCAGCTCCTTTATTTTCTATAATACAGGAGGAAGCAGTGACGCTGCTCCTGCTCCTTTATTTTCTATAATACAGGAGGAAGCAGTGACACTGCTCCAGCTCCTTTATTTTATATAATACAGCAGGAAGCAGTGACGCTGCTACAGCTCCTTTATTTTCTATAATACAGGAGGAAGCAGTGACACTGCTCCAGCTCCTTTATTTTATATAATACAGCAGGAAGCAGTGACGCTGCTCCTGCTCCTTTATTTTCTATAATACAGGAGGAAACAGAGACGCTGCTCCATCTCCTTTATTTTCTATAATACAGGAGGAAGCAGTGATGCTGCTCCAGCTCCTTTATTTTCTATAATACAGCAGGAAGCAGTGACGCTGCTCCAGTTCCCTTATTTTCTATAATACAGGAGGAAGCAGTGACGCTGCTCCAGCTCCTTTATTTTCTATAATACAGGGGGAAGCAGTGACGCTGCTCTAGCTCCTTTATTTTCTATTATACAGGTGGAAGCAGTGACACTGCTCCAGCTCCTTTATATTCCATTATACAGGTGGAAGCAGTGACGCTGCTCCAGCTCCTTTATTTTCTATAATACAGGAGGAAGCAGTGACGCTGCTCCAGCTCCTTTATTTTCTATTTTCAGCAGGAAGCAGAGACGCTGCTCCAGCTCCTTTATTTTCTATAATACAGGAGGAAGCAGTGACCCTGCTCCAGCTCCTTTATTTTCCATTATACAGGTGGAAGCAGTGACGCTGCTCCAGCTCCTTTATTTTCCATTATACAGGTGGAAGCAGTGACGCTGCTCCAGCTCCTTTATTTTCTATAATACAGGAGGAAGCAGTGACGCTGCTCCAGCTCCTTTATTTTCTATTATACAGCAGGAAGCAGAGACGCTGCTCCAGCTCCTTTATTTTCTATAATACAGGAGGAAGCAGTGACCCTGCTCCAGCTCCTTTATTTTCTATAATACAGGAGGAAGCAGAGACGCTGCTCCAGCTCCTTTATTTTCTATAATACAGGAGGAAGCAGTGACGCTGCACCAGCTCCTTTATTTTCTATAATACAGGAGGAAACAGTGACGCTGCTCCAGCTCCTTTATTTTCTATTATACAGCAGGAAGCAGTGACGCTGCTCCAGCTCCTTCATATTCTATAATACAGGAGGAAGCAGTGACGCTGCTCCAGTTCCTTTATTTACTATAATACCGGAGGAAGCAGAGACGCTGCTCCAGTTCCTTTATTTTCTATAATACAGGAGGAAGCAGTGACGTTGCTCCAGCTCCTTTATTTTCTATAATACAGGAGGAAGCAGAGACGCTGCTCCAGCTCCTTTATTTTCTATAATACAGGAGGAAGCAGTGACGCTGCTCCAGCTCCTTTATTTTCGATAATACAGGAGGAAGCAGTGACGCTGCTCCAGCTCCTTTATTTTCTATAATACAGGAGGAAGCAGAGACGCTGCTCCAGTTCCTTTATTTACGAAAAAAACCGGAGGAAGCAGCGACGCTGCTCCAGCTCCTTTATTTTCTATAATACAGGAGGAAGCAGAGACGCTGCTCCAGTTCCTTTATTTACTATAATACCGGAGGAAGCAGCGACGCTGCTCCAGCTCCTTTATTTTCTATAATACAGGAGGAAGCAGTGACGCTGCTCCAGCTCCTTTATTTTCTATAATACAGGAGGAAGCAGAGACGCTGCTCCAGTTCCTTTATTTCGATAATACAGAAGGGAGCAGAGATGCTGCTCCAGCTCCTTTATTTTCTATAATACCGAATTGAGCAGAGACGCTGCTCCAGCTCCATTATTTTCTATAATACAGGAGGAAGCAGTGACGCTGCTCCAGCTCCTTTATATTCTATAATACAGGAGGAAGCAGTGACCCTGCTCCAGCTCCTTTATTTTCCATTATACAGGTGGAAGCAGTGACGCTGCTCCAGCTCCTTTATTTTCTATAATACAGGAGGAAGCAGTGACGCTGCTCCAGCTCCTTTATTTTCTGTTATACAGCAGGAAGCAGAGACGCTGCTCCAGCTCCTTTATTTTCTATAATACAGGAGGAAGCAGTGACCCTGCTCCAGCTCCTTTATTTTCTATTATATAGCAGGAAGCAGAGACGCTGCTGCAGCTCCTTTATTTTCTATAATACAGGAGGAAGCAGTGACGCTGCTCCAGCTCCTTTATTTTCTATAATACAGGCGGAAGCAGAGACGCTGCTCCAGTTCCTTTATTTCGAGAAGACAGAAGGGAGCAGAGATGCTGCTCCAGCTCCTTTATTTTCTATAGTACCGAATTGAGCAGAGACGCTGCTCCAGCTCCATTATTTTCTATAATACAGGAGGAAGCAGTGACGCTGCTCCAGCTCCTTTATATTCTATAATACAGGAGGAAGCAGTGACCCTGCTCCAGCTCCTTTATTTTCCATTATACAGGTGGAAGAAGTGACGCTGCTCCAGCTCCTTTATTTTCTATAATACAGGAGGAAGCAGTGACGCTGCTCCAGCTCCTTTATTTTCTGTTATACAGCAGGAAGCAGAGACGCTGCTCCAGCTCCTTTATTTTCTATAATACAGGAGGAAGCAGTGACCCTGCTCCAGCTCCTTTATTTTCTATTATATAGCAGGAAGCAGAGATGCTGCTGCAGCTCCTTTATTTTCTATAATACAGGAGGAAGCAGAGACGCTGCTCCAGTTCCTTTATTTACTATAATACCGGAGGAAGCAGCGACGCTGCTCCAGCTCCTTTATTTTCTATAATACAGGATGAAGCAGTGACGCTGCTCCAGCTCCTTTATTTTCTATAATACAGGAGGAAGCAGTGACGCTGGTCCAGCTCCTTTATTTTCTATAATACAGGAGGAAGCAGAGACGCTGCTCCAGCTCCTTTATTTTCTATTATACAGCAGGAAGCAGAGACGCTGCTCCAGCTCCTTTATTTTCTATAAGACAGGAGGAAGCAGTGACGCTGCTCCAGCTCCTTTATTTTCTATTATACAGCAGGAAGCAGAGACGCTGCTCCATCTCCTTTATTTTCTATAATACAGGAGGAAGCAGTGACCCTGCTCCAGCTCCTTTATTTTCCATTATACAGGTGGAAGCAGTGACGCTGCTCCAGCTCCTTTATTTTCCATTATACAGGTGGAAGCAGTGACGCTGCTCCAGCTCCTTTATTTTCTATAATACAGGAGGAAGCAGTGACGCTGCTCCAGCTCCTTTATTTTCTATTATACAGCAGGAAGCAGAGACGCTGCTCCAGCTCCTTTATTTTCTATAATACAGGAGGAAACAGTGACCCTGCTCCAGCTCCTTTATTTTCTATAATACAGGAGGAAGCAGAGACGCTGCTCCAGCTCCTTTATTTTCTATAATACAGGAGGAAGCAGTGACGCTGCACCAGCTCCTTTATTTTCTATAATACAGGAGGAAACAGTGACGCTGCTCCAGCTCCTTTATTTTCTATTATACAGCAGGAAGCAGTGACGCTGCTCCAGCTCCTTCATATTCTATAATACAGGAGGAAGCAGTGACGCTGCTCCAGTTCCTTTATTTACTATAATACCGGAGGAAGCAGAGACGCTGCTCCAGTTCCTTTATTTTCTATAATACAGGAGGAAGCAGTGACGTTGCTCCAGCTCCTTTATTTTCTATAATACAGGAGGAAGCAGAGACGCTGCTCCAGCTCCTTTATTTTCTATAATACAGGAGGAAGCAGTGACGCTGCTCCAGCTCCTTTATTTTCTATAATACAGGAGGAAGCAGTGACGCTGCTCCAGCTCCTTTATTTTCTATAATACAGGAGGAAGCAGAGACGCTGCTCCAGTTCCTTTATTTACGAAAAAAACCGGAGGAAGCAGCGACGCTGCTCCAGCTCCTTTATTTTCTATAATACAGGAGGAAGCAGAGACGCTGCTCCAGTTCCTTTATTTACTATAATACCGGAGGAAGCAGCGACGCTGCTCCAGCTCCTTTATTTTCTATAATACAGGAGGAAGCAGTGACGCTGCTCCAGCTCCTTTATTTTCTATAATACAGGAGGAAGCAGAGACGCTGCTCCAGTTCCTTTATTTCGATAATACAGAAGGGAGCAGAGATGCTGCTCCAGCTCCTTTATTTTCTATAATACCGAATTGAGCAGAGACGCTGCTCCAGCTCCATTATTTTCTATAATACAGGAGTTAGCAGTGACGCTGCTCCAGCTCCTTTATATTCTATAATACAGGAGGAAGCAGTGACCCTGCTCCAGCTCCTTTATTTTCCATTATACAGGTGGAAGCAGTGACGCTGCTCCAGCTCCTTTATTTTCTATAATACAGGAGGAAGCAGTGACGCTGCTCCAGCTCCTTTATTTTCTGTTATACAGCAGGAAGCAGAGACGCTGCTCCAGCTCCTTTATTTTCTATAATACAGGAGGAAG
This sequence comes from Chiloscyllium plagiosum, assembly GCF_037043375.1. Classification (NCBI taxonomy): domain Eukaryota; kingdom Metazoa; phylum Chordata; class Chondrichthyes; order Orectolobiformes; family Hemiscylliidae; genus Chiloscyllium; species Chiloscyllium plagiosum. The sequence continues at coordinate 43,087,014 of NW_028270181.1, read as the reverse complement.
CAGTGACCCTGCTCCAGCTCCTTTATTTTCTATTATATAGCAGGAAGCAGAGACGCTGCTGCAGCTCCTTTATTTTCTATAATACAGGAGGAAGCAGTGACGCTGCTCCAGCTCCTTTATTTTCTATAATACAGGCGGAAGCAGAGACGCTGCTCCAGTTCCTTTATTTCGAGAAGACAGAAGGGAGCAGAGATGCTGCTCCAGCTCCTTTATTTTCTATAGTACCGAATTGAGCAGAGACGCTGCTCCAGCTCCATTATTTTCTATAATACAGGAGGAAGCAGTGACGCTGCTCCAGCTCCTTTATATTCTATAATACAGGAGGAAGCAGTGACCCTGCTCCAGCTCCTTTATTTTCCATTATACAGGTGGAAGAAGTGACGCTGCTCCAGCTCCTTTATTTTCTATAATACAGGAGGAAGCAGTGACGCTGCTCCAGCTCCTTTATTTTCTGTTATACAGCAGGAAGCAGAGACGCTGCTCCAGCTCCTTTATTTTCTATAATACAGGAGGAAGCAGTGACCCTGCTCCAGCTCCTTTATTTTCTATTATATAGCAGGAAGCAGAGATGCTGCTGCAGCTCCTTTATTTTCTATAATACAGGAGGAAGCAGAGACGCTGCTCCAGTTCCTTTATTTACTATAATACCGGAGGAAGCAGCGACGCTGCTCCAGCTCCTTTATTTTCTATAATACAGGACGAAGCAGTGACGCTGCTCCAGCTCCTTTATTTTCTATAATACAGGAGGAAGCAGTGACGCTGCTCCTGCTCCTTTATTTTCTATAATACAGGAGGAAGCAGTGACGCAGCTCCATCTCCTTTATTTTCTATAATACAGGAGGAAGCCGTGACGCTGCTCCATCTCCTTTATTTTCTATAATACAGCAGGAAGCAGTGACGCTGCTTCAGCTCTTTTATTTTCTATAATACAGGAGGAAGCAGTGACGCTGTTCCAGCTCCTTTATTTACTATAATACAGGAGGAAGCAGAGACGCTGCTCCAGCTCCTTTATTTTCTATAATACAGGAGGAAGCAGAGACGCTGCTCCAGCTCCTTTATTTTCTATAATACAGGAGGAAGCAGTGACCCTGCTCCAGCTCCTTTTTTTTCTATAGTACAGGAGGAAGCAGTGACGCTACTCCAGCTCCTTTATTTTCTATAATACAGCAGGAAGCAGTGACGCTGCTACAGCTCCTTTATTTTCTATAATACAGGAGGAAGCAGTGACACTGCTCCTCCTCCTTTAATTTCTATAATGCAGGAGGAAGCAGTGATGCTGCTACAGCTCCTTTATTTTCCATTACACAGGTGGAAGCAGTGACGCTGCTCCTGCTCCTTTAATTTCTATAATACAGGAGGAAGCAGTGATGCTGCTCCAGCTCCTTTATTTTCGATAATTCAGGAGGAAGCAGTGACGCTGCTCCAGCTCCTTTATTTTCTATAAAACAGGAGGAAGCAGAGACGCTGCTCCATCTCCTTTATTTTCCATAATACAGGAGGAAGCAGTGACGCTGCTACAGCTCCTTTGTTTTCTATAATACAGGCGGAAGCAGTGACGCTGCTCCAGCTCCTTTATTTTGTATAATACAGGAGGAAGCAGTGACGCTGCTCCAGCTCCTTTATTTTCTATAATACAGGAGGAAGCAGTGACGCTGCTCCAGCTCCTTTATTTTCTATAATACAGGAGGAAGCAGTGACGTTGCTCCTGCTCCTTTATTTTCTATAATACAGGAGGAAGCAGTGACACTGCTCCAGCTCCTTTATTTTCTATAATACAGGAGGAAGCAGAGACGCTGCTCCAGTTCCTTTATTTTCTATAATACAGGAGGAAGCAGTGACGTTGCTCCTGCTCCTTTATTTTCTATAATACAGGAGGAAGCAGTGACACTGCTCCAGCTCCTTTATTTTCTATAATACAGGAGGAAGCAGTGACGCTGCTCCTGCTGCTTTATTTTCTATAATACAGGAGGAAGCAGTGACGTTGCTCCTGCTCCTTTATTTTCTATAATACAGGAGGAAGCAGTGACACTGCTCCAGCTCCTTTTTTTTCTATAATACAGGAGGAAGCAGAGACGCTGCTCCAGTTCCTTTATTTACTATAATACCGGAGCAAGCAGAGACGCTGCTCCAGCTCCCATATTTTCTATAATTAAGGAGGAAGCAGAGACACTGCTACAGCTCCTTTATTTTCTATAATACAGGAGGAAGCAGAGACACTGCTACAGCTCCTTTATTTTCTATAATACAGAAGGGAGCAGAGATGCTGCTCCTGCTCCTTTATTTTCTACAATACAGAAGGGAGCAAAGATGCTGCTCCAGCTCCATTATGTTCTATAATACAGGAGGAAGCAATGACACTGCTCCAGCTCCGTTATTTTCTGTAATACAGGAGGAAGCAGAGACGCTGCTCCAGTTCCTTTATTTACTATAATACAGGAGGAAGCAGTGACGCTGCTCCAGCTCCTTTATTTTCTATAATACAGGAGGAAGCAGCGACGCTGCTCCAGCTCCTTTATTTTCTATAATACAGGAGGAAGCAGAGACGCTGCTCCAGCTCCTTTATTTTCTATAATACAGGAGAAAGCAGAGACGCTGCTCCAGCTCCATTATGTTCTATAATACAGGAGGAAGCAATGACACTGCTCCAGCTCCGTTATTTTCTATAATACAGGAGGAAGCAGTGACGCTGCTCCAGCTCCTTTATTTTCTATAATACAGGAGGAAGCAGTGACCCTGCTCCAGCTCCTTTATTTTCTATAATACAGGAGGAAGCAGAGACGCTGCTCCAGTTCCTTTATTTACTATAATACCGGAGGAAGCAGCGACGCTGCTCCAGCTCCTTTATTTTCTATAATACAGAAGGAAGCAGAGACGCTGCTCCTGCTCCTTTATATCGATAATACAGAAGGGAGCAGAGATGCTGCTCCTGCTCCTTTGTTTTCTACAATACAGAAGGGAGCAGAGATGCTGCTCCAGCTCCTTTATTTTCTATAATACAGCAGGAAGCAGTGACGCTGCTTCAGCTCTTTTATTTTCTATAATACAGGAGGAAGCAGTGACGCTGTTCCAGCTCCTTTATTATCCATAATACAGGAGAAAGCAGAGACGCTGCTCCAGCTCCTTTATTTTCGATAACACAGGAGGAAGCAGAGACGCTGCTCCAGCTCCTTTATTTTCTAAAATACAGGAGGAAGCAGAGATGCTGCTCCAGCTCCTTTATTTTCTATAATACAGGAGGAAGCAGTGACGCTGCTCCTGGTCCTTTATTTTCTATAGTACAGGAGGAAGCCGTGACGCTGCTCCATCTCCTTTATTTTCTATAATACAGCAGGAAGCAGTGACGCTGCTTCAGCTCTTTTATTTTCTATAATACAGGAGGAAGCAGTGACGCTGTTCCAGCTCCTTTATTTTCTATAATACAGTAGGAAGCAGAGACGCTGCTCCAGCTCCTTTATTTTCTATAATACAGGAGGAAGCAGAGACGCTGCTCCAGCTCCTTTATTTTCTGTAATACAGCAGGAAGCAGTGACGCTGCTACAGCTCCTTTTTTTTCTATTGTACAGGAGGAAGCAGAGACGCTGCTCCAGCTCCTTTATTTTCTATAATACAGCAGGAAGCAGTGACGCTGCTACAGCTCCTTTATTTTCTATAATACAGGAGGAAGCAGTGACGCTGCTCCAGCTCCTTTATTTTCTATAATACAGCAGGAAGCAGTGACGCTGCTCCATCTCCTTTATTTTCCATTACACAGGTGGAAGCAGTGACGCTGCTCCTGCTCCTTTATTTTCTATAATACAGGAGGAAGCAGTGACGTTGCTCCTGCTCCTTTATTTTCTATAATACAGGAGGAAGCAGTGACACTGCTCCAGCTCCTTTATTTTCTATAATACAGGAGGAAGCAGTGACGCTGCTCCTGCTCCATTATTTTCTATAATACAGGAGGAAGCAGTGACGTTGCTCCTGCTCCTTTATTTTCTATAATACAGGAGGAAGCAGCGACGCTGCACCAGCTCCTTTATTTTCTATAATACAGGTGGAAGCAGTGACGCTGCTTCAGCTCCTTTATTTTCTATAATACAGGAGGAAGCAGTGACGCTGCTCCTGCTCCTTTATTTTCTATAATACAGGAGGAAGCAGTGATGCTGCTCCAGCTCCTTTATATTCTATAATACAGGAGGAAGCAGTGACGCTGCTCCAGCTCCTTTATTTTCTATTATATAACAGGAAGCAGAGACGCTGCTGCAGCTCCTTTATTTTCTATAATACAGGAGGAAGCAGTGACGCTGCTCCAGCTCCTTTATATTCTATAATACAGGAGGAAGCAATGACACTGCTCCAGCTCCGTTATTTTCTATAATACAGGAGGAAGCAGTGACGCTGCTCCAGTTCGTTTATTTACTATCATACCGGAGGAAGCAGCGACGCTGCTCCAGCTCCTTTATTTTCTATAATACAGGACGAAGCAGAGACGCTGCTCCAGCTCCTTTATTTTCTATAATACAGGAGGAAGCAGTGACGCTGCTCCTGCTCCTTTATTTTCTGTAGTACAGGAGGAAGCCGTGACGCTGCTCCATCTCCTTTATTTTCTATAATACAGCAGGAAGCAGAGACGCTGCTTCAGCTCTTTTATTTTCTATAAAACAGGAGGAAGCAGTTACGCTGTTCCAGCTCCTTTATTTTCTATAATACAGGAGGAAGCAGAGACGCTGCTCCAGCTCCTTTATTTTCTATAATACAGGAGGAAGCAGAGACGCTGCTCCAGCTCCTTTATTTTCTATAATACAGGAGGAAGCAGTGACCCTGCTCCAGCTCCTTTTTTTTCTATAGTACAGGAGGAAGCAGTGACGCTACTCCAGCTCCTTTATTTTCTATAATACAGCAGGAAGCAGTGACGCTGCTACAGCTCCTTTATTTTCTATAATACAGGAGGAAGCAGTGACACTGCTCCTGCTCCTTTAATTTCTATAATACAGGAGGAAGCAGTGATGCTGCTCCAGCTCCTTTATTTTCTATAATACAGGAGGAAGCTGAGACGCTGCTACAGCTCCTTTATTTTCTATAATACAGGTGGAAGCAGTGACGCTGCTCCGGCTCCTTAATTTGTATAATACAGGAGGAAGCAGTGATGCTGCGCCAGCTCCTTTATTTTCTATAAGTCAGGAGGAAGCAGTGACGCTGCACCAGCTCCTTAATTTCTATAATACAGGAGGAAGCAGTGATGCTGCTCCAGCTCCTTTATTTTCTATAATTCAGGAGGAAGCAGTGACGCTGCTCCAGCTCCTTTATTTTCTATAATACAGGAGGAAGCAGAGACGCTGCTCCATCTCCTTTAGTTTCCATAATACAGGAGGAAGCAGTGACGCTGCTACAGCTCCTTTGTTTTCTATAATACAGGCGGAAGCAGTGACGCTGCTCCAGCTCCTTTATTTTGTATAATACAGGAGGAAGCAGTGATGCTGCTCCAGCTCCTTTATTTTCTATAATACAGGAGGAAGCAGTGACGCTGCTCCAGCTCCTTTATTTTCTATAATACAGGAGGAAGCAGTGACGTTGCTCCTGCTCCTTTATTTTCTATAATACAGGAGGAAGCAGTGACACTGCTCCAGCTCCTTTATTTTCTATAATACAGGAGGAAGCAGAGACGCTGCTCCAGCTCCTTTATTTTCTATAAAACAGGAGGAAGCAGTGACGCTACTCCTGCTCCTTTATTTTCTATAATACAGGAGGAAGCAGAGACGCTGCTCCAGCTCCTTTATTTTCTATAATACAGAAGGAAGCAGTGACGCTGCTCCAGCTCCTTTATTTTCTATAATACAGGAGGAAGCAGTGACGTTGCTCCTGCTCCTTTATTTTCTATAATACAGGAGGAAGCAGTGACACTGCTCCAGCTCCTTTATTTTCTATAATACAGGAGGAAGCAGAGACACCGCTACAGCTCCTTTATTTTCTATCTTCCAGAAGGGAGCAGAGATGCTGCTCCTGCTCCTTTATTTTCTACAATACAGAAGGGAGCAAAGATGCTGCTCCAGCTCCATTATTTTCTATGACACAGGAGGAAGCAGTGACGCTGCTCCAGCTCCTTTATTTTCTATAATACAGGAGGAAGCAGTGACGCTGCTCCAGCTCCATTATGTTCTATGACACAGGAGGAAGCAGAGACGCTGCTCCAGTTCCTTTATTTACTAAAATACCGGAGGAAGCAGCGACGCTGCTCCAGCTCCTTTATTTTCTATAATACAGGACGAAGCAGAGACGCTGCTCCTGCTCCTTTATTTTCTATAATACAGGAGGAAGCAGTGACGCTGCTCCTGCTCCTTTATTTTCTATAGTACAGGAGGAAGCAGTGACGCTGCTCCAGCTCCTTTATTTTCTATAATACAGCAGGAAGCAGTGACGCTGCTTCAGCTCTTTTATTTTCTATAATACAGGAGGAAGCAGTGACGCTGTTCCAGCTCCTTTATTATCTATAATACAGGAGGAAGCAGAGACGCTGCTCCAGCTCCTTTATTTTCGATAACACAGGAGGAAGCAGAGACGCTGCTCCAGCTCCTTTATTTTCTAAAATACAGGAGGAAGCAGAGATGCTGCTCCAGCTCCTTTATTTTCTATAATACAGGAGGAAGCAGTGACGCTGCTCCTCGTACTTTATTTTCTATAGTACAGGAGCAAGCCGTGACGCTGCTCCATCTCCTTTATTTTCTATAATACAGCAGGAAGCAGTGACGCTGCTTCAGCTCTTTTATTTTCTATAATACAGGAGGAAGCAGTGACGCTGTTCCAGCTCCTTTATTTTCTATAATACAGTAGGAAACAGAGACGCTGCTCCAGCTCCTTTATTTTCTATAATACAGGAGGAAGCATAGACGCTGCTCCAGCTCCTTTATTTTCTATAATACAGCAGGAAGCAGTGACGCTGCTACAGCTCCTTTTTTTGCTAGAGTACAGGAGGAAGCAGTGACGCTGCTCCAGCTCCTTTATTTTCTATAATGCAGCAGGAAGCAGTGACGCTGCTACAGCTCCTTTATTTTCTATAATACAGGAGGAAGCAGCGACGCTGCACCAGCTCCTTTATTTTCTATAATACAGGTGGAAGCAGTGACGCTGCTTCAGCTCCTTTATTTTCTATAATACAGGAGGAAGCAGTGACGCTGCTCCTGCTCCTTTATTTTCTATAATACAGGAGGAAGCAGTGATGCTGCTCCAGCTCCTTTATATTCTATAATACAGGAAGAAGCAGTGACGCTGCTCCAGCTCCTTTATTTTCTATTATATAACAAGAAGCAGAGACGCTGCTGCAGCTCCTTTATTTTCTATAATACAGGAGGAAGCAGTGACGCTGCACCAGCTCCTTTATTTTCCATTACACAGGTGGAAGCAGTGACGCTGCTCCTGCTCCTTTATTTTCTATAATACAGGAGGAAGCAGTGATGCTGCTCCAGCTCCTTTATTTTCTATAATACAGCAGGAAGCAGTGACGCTGCTCCAGCTCCTTTATTTTCTATAATACAGGAGGAAGCAGTGACGCTGCTCCAGCTCCTTTATTTTCTATAATACAGGAGGAAGCAGTGACGCTGCTCCAGCTCCTTTATTTTCTATAATACAGCAGGAAGCAGTGACGCTGCTCCAGCTCCTTTATTTTCTATAATACAGGAGGAAGCAGTGACGCTGCTCCAGCTCCTTTATTTTCTATAATACAGCAGGAAGCAGTGACGCTGCTCCAGCTCCTTTATTTTCTATAATACAGGAGGAAGCAGTGACGCTGCTCCAGCTCCTTTATTTTCTATAATACAGGAGGAAGCAGTGACGCTGCTCCAGCTCCTTTATTTTCTATAATACAGGAGGAAGCAGTGACGCTGCTCCAGCTCCTTTATTTTCTATAATACAGCAGGAAGCAGTGACGCTGCTCCAGCTCCTTTATTTTCTATAATACAGGAGGAAGCAGTGACGCTGCTCCAGCTCCTTTATTTTCTATAATACAGGAGGAAGCAGTGACGCTGCTCCAGCTCCTTTATTTTCCATTATACAGGTGGAAGCAGTGACGCTGCTCCAGCTCCTTTATTTTCTATAATACAGGAGGAAGCAGTGACGCTGCTCCAGTTCCTTTATTTTCTATAATACAGGAGGAAGCAGTGACGCTTCTCCAGCTCCTTTATTTTCTATTATGCAGGTGGAAGCAGTGACGCTGCTCCAGCTCCTTTATTTTCTATAATACAGGAGGAAGCAGTGACGCTGCTCGAGCTCCTTGATTTTCTATAATACAGGAGGAAGCAGTGACGCTGCTCTAGCTCCTTTATTTTCTATTATGCAGGTGGAAGCAGTGACGCTGCTCCAGCTCCTTTATTTTCTATAATACAGGAAGAAGCAGAGATGCTGCTCCAGCTCCTTTATTTTCTATAATACAGGAGGAAGCAGAGACGCTGCTCCTGCAACTTTATTTTCTATAATACAGGAGGAAGCAGTGACGCTGCTCCAGCTCCTTTATTTTCCATTATACAGGTGGAAGCAGTGACGATGCTCCTGCTCCTTTATTTTCTATAATACAGGAGGAAGCAGTGACGCTGCTCCAGCTCCTTTATTTTCTATAATACAGCAGGAAGCAGAGACGCTGCTGCAGCTCCTTTATTTTCTATAATACAGGAGGAAGCATAGACGCTGCTCCAGCTCCTTTATTTTCTATTATGCAGGTGGAAGCAGTGACGCTGCTCCAGCTCCTTTATTTTCTATAATACAGGAGGAAGCAGTGACGCTGCTCCAGCTCCTTTATTTTCTATAATACAGGAGGAAGCAGTGACGCTGCTCTAGCTCCTTTATTTTCTATTATGCAGGTGGAAGCAGTGACGCTGCTCCAGCTCCTTTATTTTCTATAATACAGGAAGAAGCAGAGACGCTGCTCCAGCTCCTTTATTTTCTATAATACAGGAGGAAGCAGAGACGCTGCTCCTGCAACTTTATTTTCTATAATACAGGACGAAGCAGTGACGCTGCTCCAGCTCCTTTATTTTCCATTATACAGGTGGAAGCAGTGACGATGCTCCTGCTCCTTTATTTTCTATAATACAGGAGGAAGCAGTGACGCTGCTCCAGCTCCTTTATTTTCTATAATACAGCAGGAAGCAGAGACGCTGCTGCAGCTCCTTTATTTTCTATAATACAGGAGGAAGCATAGACGCTGCTCCAGCTCCTTTATTTTCTATTATGCAGGTGGAAGCAGTGACGCTGCTCCTGCAACTTTATTTTCTATAATACAGGAGGAAGCAGTGACGCTGCTCCAGCTCCTTTATTTTCTATAATACAGGAGGAAGCAGTGACGCTGCTCTAGCTCCTTTATTTTCTATAATTCAGGAGGAAGCAGTGACGCTGCTCTAGCTCCTTTATTTTCTATAATACAGGAGGAAGCAGTGACCCTGCTCCAGCTCCTTTATTTTCTATTATACAGCAGGAAGCAGAGACGCTGCTGCAGCTCCTTTATTTTCTATAATACAGGAGGAAGCAGTGACGCTGCACCAGCTCCTTTCTTTTCAATGATACGGGAGGAAGCAGAGACGCTGCTCCAGCACCTTAATTTTATATAATACAGCAGGAAGCAATGACGCTGCTCCAGCTCCTTTATTTTCTATAATACAGGAGGAAGCAGAGACGCTGCTCCAACTCCTATATTTTCTATAATACAGCAGGAAGCAGTGACGCTGCTCCAGCTCCTTTATTTTCTATAATATAGGAGGAAGCAGTGACGCTGCTCCACCTCCTTTATTTTCTATAATACAGGAGGAAGCAGTGACGCTGCTCCAGCTCCTTTATTTGCTATAATACAGTAGGAAGCAGTGACGCTGCTCCAGCTCCTTTATTTTCTATAATACAGGAGGAAACAGTGACGCTGCTCCAGCTCCTTCATATTCTATGATACAGGAGGAAGCAGTGACACTGTTCCAGCTCCTTTATTTTCTATAATACAGGAGGAAGCAGTGACGCTGCTCCTGCTCCTTTATTTTCTATAGTACAGGAGGAAGCCGTGTCGCTGCTCCAGCTCCTTTATTTTCTATAATACAGGAGGAAGCAGTGATGCTGCGCCAGCTCCTTTATTTTCTATAATACAGGCGGAAGCAGAGACGCTGCTCCAGCTCCTTTATTTTCTATAATACAGTAGGAAGCAGTGACGCTGCTCCAGCTCCTTTATTTTCTATAATACAGGCGGAAGCAGAGACGCTGCTCCAGCTCCTTTATTTTCTATAATACCGGATTGAGCAGAGACGCTGCTCCAGCTCCATTATTTTCTATAATACAGGAGGAAGCAGTGACGCTGCTCCAGCTCCTTTATATTCTATAATACAGGAGGAAGCAATGACACTGCTCCAGCTCCGTTATTTTCTATAATACAGGAGGAAGCAGTGACGCTGCTCCAGTTCGTTTATTTACTATCATACCGGAGGAAGCAGCGACGCTGCTCCAGCTCCTTTATTTTCTATAATACAGGACGAAGCAGAGACGCTGCTCCAGCTCCTTTGTTTTCTATAATACAGGAGGAAGCAGTGACGCTGCTCCTGCTCCTTTATTTTCTGTAGTACAGGAGGAAGCCGTGACGCTGCTCCATCTCCTTTATTTTCTATAATACAGCAGGAAGCAGAGACGCTGCTTCAGCTCTTTTATTTTCTATAAAACAGGAGGAAGCAGTTACGCTGTTCCAGCTCCTTTATTTTCTATAATACAGGAGGAAGCAGAGACGCTGCTCCAGCTCCTTTATTTTCTATAATACAGGAGGAAGCAGAGACGCTGCTCCAGCTCCTTTATTTTCTATAATACAGGAGGAAGCAGTGACCCTGCTCCAGCTCCTTTTTTTTCTATAGTACAGGAGGAAGCAGTGACGCTACTCCAGCTCCTTTATTTTCTATAATACAGCAGGAAGCAGTGACGCTGCTACAGCTCCTTTATTTTCTATAATACAGGAGGAAGCAGTGACACTGCTCCTGCTCCTTTAATTTCTATAATACAGGAGGAAGCAGTGATGCTGCTCCAGCTCCTTTATTTTCTATAATACAGGAGGAAGCTGAGACGCTGCTACAGCTCCTTTATTTTCTATAATACAGGTGGAAGCAGTGACGCTGCTCCGGCTCCTTAATTTGTATAATACAGGAGGAAGCAGTGATGCTGCGCCAGCTCCTTTATTTTCTATAAGTCAGGAGGAAGCAGTGACGCTGCACCAGCTCCTTAATTTCTATAATACAGGAGGAAGCAGTGATGCTGCTCCAGCTCCTTTATTTTCTATAATTCAGGAGGAAGCAGTGACGCTGCTCCAGCTCCTTTATTTTCTATAATACAGGAGGAAGCAGAGACGCTGCTCCATCTCCTTTATTTTCCATAATACAGGAGGAAGCAGTGACGCTGCTACAGCTCCTTTGTTTTCTATAATACAGGCGGAAGCAGTGACGCTGCTCCAGCTCCTTATTTTGTATAATACAGGAGGAAGCAGTGACGCTGCTCCAGCTCCTTTATTTTCTATAATACAGGAGGAAGCAGTGACGCTGCTCCAGCTCCTTTATTTTCTATAATACAGGAGGAAGCAGTGACGTTGCTCCTGCTCCTTTATTTTCTATAATACAGGAGGAAGCAGTGACACTGCTGCAGCTCCTTTATTTTCTATAATACAGGAGGAAGCAGAGACGCTGCTCCAGCTCCTTTATTTTCTATAAAACAGGAGGAAGCAGTGACGCTACTCCTGCTCCTTTATTTTCTATAATACAGGAGGAAGCAGAGACGCTGCTCCAGCTCCTTTATTTTCTATAATACAGAAGGAAGCAGTGACGCTGCTCCAGCTCCTTTATTTTCTATAATACAGGAGGAAGCAGTGACGTTGCTCCTGCTCCTTTATTTTCTATAATACAGGAGGAAGCAGTGACACTGCTCCAGCTCCTTTATTTTCTATAATACAGGAGGAAGCAGAGACACCGCTACAGCTCCTTTATTTTCTATCATCCAGAAGGGAGCAGAGATGCTGCTCCTGCTCCTTTATTTTCTACAATACAGAAGGGAGCAAAGATGCTGCTCCAGCTCCATTATTTTCTATGACACAGGAGGAAGCAGTGACGCTGCTCCAGCTCCTTTATTTTCTATAATACAGGAGGAAGCAGTGACGCTGCTCCAGCTCCATTATGTTCTATGACACAGGAGGAAGCAGAGACGCTGCTCCAGTTCCTTTATTTACTAAAATACCGGAGGAAGCAGCGACGCTGCTCCAGCTCCTTTATTTTCTATAATACAGGACGAAGCAGAGACGCTGCTCCTGCTCCTTTATTTTCTATAATACAGGAGGAAGCAGTGACGCTGCTCCTGCTCCTTTATTTTCTATAGTACAGGAGGAAGCAGTGACGCTGCTCCAGCTCCTTTATTTTCTATAATACAGCAGGAAGCAGTGACGCTGCTTCAGCTCTTTTATTTTCTATAATACAGGAGGAAGCAGTGACGCTGTTCCAGCTCCTTTATTATCTATAATACAGGAGGAAGCAGAGACGCTGCTCCAGCTCCTTTATTTTCGATAACACAGGAGGAAGCAGAGACGCTGCTCCAGCTCCTTTATTTTCTAAAATACAGGAGGAAGCAGAGATGCTGCTCCAGCTCCTTTATTTTCTATAATACAGGAGGAAGCAGTGACGCTGCTCCTCGTACTTTATTTTCTATAGTACAGGAGCAAGCCGTGACGCTGCTCCATCTCCTTTATTTTCTATAATACAGCAGGAAGCAGTGACGCTGCTTCAGCTCTTTTATTTTCTATAATACAGGAGGAAGCAGTGACGCTGTTCCAGCTCCTTTATTTTCTATAATACAGTAGGAAACAGAGACGCTGCTCCAGCTCCTTTATTTTCTATAATACAGGAGGAAGCAGAGACGCTGCTCCAGCTCCTTTATTTTCTATAATACAGCAGGAAGCAGTGACGCTGCTACAGCTCCTTTTTTTGCTAGAGTACAGGAGGAAGCAGTGACGCTGCTCCAGCTCCTTTATTTTCTATAATGCAGCAGGAAGCAGTGACGCTGCTACAGCTCCTTTATTTTCTATAATACACGAGGAAGCAGCGACGCTGCACCAGCTCCTTTATTTTCTATAATACAGGTGGAAGCAGTGACGCTGCTTCAGCTCCTTTATTTTCTATAATACAGGAGGAAGCAGTGACGCTGCTCCTGCTCCTTTATTTTCTATAATACAGGAGGAAGCAGTGATGCTGCTCCAGCTCCTTTATTTTCTATAATACAGGAGGAAGCAGTGACGCTGCTCCAGCTCCTTTATTTTCTATAATACAGGAGGAAGCAGTGACGCTGCTCCAGCTCCTTTATTTTCTATAATACAGGTGGAAGCAGTGACGATGCTCCTGCTCCTTTATTTTCTATAATACAGGAGGAAGCAGTGACGCTGCTCCAGTTCCTTTATTTTCTATAATACAGGTGGAAGCAGTGACGATGCTCCTGCTCCTTTATTTTCTATAATACAGGAGGAAGCAGTGACGCTGCTCCAGTTCCTTTATTTTCTATAACACAGGAGGAAGCAGTGACGCTGCTCCAGCTCCTTTATTTTCCATTATACAGGTGGAAGCAGTGACGCTGTTCCTGCTCCTTTATTTTCTATAATACAGGAGGAAGCAGTGACGCTGCTCCAGCTCCTTTATTTTCTATTATACAGCAGGAAGCAGAGACGCTGCTCCAGCTCCTTTATTTTCTATAATACAGGAGGAAGCAGTGACCCTGCTCCAGCTCCTTTATTTTCTATTATATAACAGGAAGCAGAGACGCTGCTGCAGCTCCTTTATTTTCTATAATACAGGAGGAAGCAGCGACGCTGCACCAGCTCCTTTATTTTCTATAATACAGGAGGAAACAGTGACGCTGCTCCAGCTCCTTTATTTTCTATAATACAGGAGGAAGCATTGACGCTGCTCCAGCTCCTTCATATTCTATAATACAGGAGGAAGCAGTGACACTGTTCCAGTTCCTTTATTTTCTATAATACAGGAGGAAGCAGAGACGCTGCTCCAGTTCCTTTATTTACTATAATACCAGAGGAAGCAGCGACGCTGCTCCAGCTCCTTTATTTTCTATAATACAGGAGGAAGCAGTGACGCTGCTCCAGCTCCTTTATTTTCTATAATACAGGAGGAAGCAGTGACGCTGCTCCAGCTCCTTCATATTCTATAATACAGGAGGAAGCAGTGACGCTGCTCCAGCTCCTTCATATTCTATAATACAGGAGGAAGCAGTGACACTGTTCAAGCTCCTTTATTTTCTATTATACCGGAGGAAGCAGCGACGCTGCTCCAGCTCCTTTATTTTCTATAATACAGGAGGAAGCAGTGATGCTGCTCCAGCTCCTTTATTTTCTATAATACAGGAGGAAGCAGAGACGCTGCTACAGCTCCTTTATTTTCTATAATACAGGTGGAAGCAGTGACGCTGCTCCGGCTCCTTAATTTGTATAATACAGGAGGAAGCAGTGATGCTGCGCCAGCTCCTTTATTTTCTATAAGTCAGGAGGAAGCAGTGACGCTGCACCAGCTCCTTAATTTCTATAATACAGGAGGAAGCAGTGATGCTGCTCCAGCTCCTTTATTTTCTATAATTCAGGAGGAAGCAGTGACGCTGCTCCAGCTCCTTTATTTTCTATAATACAGGAGGAAGAAGAGACGCTGCTCCATCTCCTTTATTTTCCATAATACAGGAGGAAGCAGTGACGCTGCTACAGCTCCTTTGTTTTCTATAATACAGGCGGAAGCAGTGACGCTGCTCCAGCTCCTTTATTTTGTATAATACAGGAGGAAGCAGTGATGCTGCTCCAGCTCCTTTATTTTCTATAATACAGGAGGAAGCAGTGACGCTGCTCCAGCTCCTTTATTTTCTATAATACAGGAGGAAGCAGTGACGTTGCTCCTGCTCCTTTATTTTCTATAATACAGGAGGAAGCAGTGACACTGCTCCAGCTCCTTTATTTTCTATAATACAGGAGGAAGCAGAGACGCTGCTCCAGCTCCTTTATTTTCTATAAAACAGGAGGAAGCAGTGACGCTACTCCTGCTCCTTTATTTTCTATAATACAGGAGGAAGCAGAGACGCTGCTCCAGCTCCTTTATTTTCTATAATACAGAAGGAAGCAGTGACGCTGCTCCAGCTCCTTTATTTTCTATAATACAGGAGGAAGCAGTGACGTTGCTCCTGCTCCTTTATTTTCTATAATACAGGAGGAAGCAGTGACACTGCTCCAGCTCCTTTATTTTCTATAATACAGGAGGAAGCAGAGACACCGCTACAGCTCCTTTATTTTCTATCATCCAGAAGGGAGCAGAGATGCTGCTCCTGCTCCTTTATTTTCTACAATACAGAAGGGAGCAAAGATGCTGCTCCAGCTCCATTATTTTCTATGACACAGGAGGAAGCAGTGACGCTGCTCCAGCTCCTTTATTTTCTATAATACAGGAGGAAGCAGTGACGCTGCTCCAGCTCCATTATGTTCTATGACACAGGAGGAAGCAGAGACGCTGCTCCAGTTCCTTTATTTACTAAAATACCGGAGGAAGCAGCGACGCTGCTCCAGCTCCTTTATTTTCTATAATACAGGACGAAGCAGAGACGCTGCTCCTGCTCCTTTATTTTCTATAATACAGGAGGAAGCAGTGACGCTGCTCCTGCTCCTTTATTTTCTATAGTACAGGAGGAAGCAGTGACGCTGCTCCAGCTCCTTTATTTTCTATAATACAGCAGGAAGCAGTGACGCTGCTTCAGCTCTTTTATTTTCTATAATACAGGAGGAAGCAGTGACGCTGTTCCAGCTCCTTTATTATCTATAATACAGGAGGAAGCAGAGACGCTGCTCCAGCTCCTTTATTTTCGATAACACAGGAGGAAGCAGAGACGCTGCTCCAGCTCCTTTATTTTCTAAAATACAGGAGGAAGCAGAGATGCTGCTCCAGCTCCTTTATTTTCTATAATACAGGAGGAAGCAGTGACGCTGCTCCTCGTACTTTATTTTCTATAGTACAGGAGCAAGCCGTGACGCTGCTCCATCTCCTTTATTTTCTATAATACAGCAGGAAGCAGTGACGCTGCTTCAGCTCTTTTATTTTCTATAATACAGGAGGAAGCAGTGACGCTGTTCCAGCTACTTTATTTTCTATAATACAGTAGGAAACAGAGACGCTGCTCCAGCTCCTTTATTTTCTATAATACAGGAGGAAGCAGAGACGCTGCTCCAGCTCCTTTATTTTCTATAATACAGCAGGAAGCAGTGACGCTGCTACAGCTCCTTTTTTTGCTAGAGTACAGGAGGAAGCAGTGACGCTGCTCCAGCTCCTTTATTTTCTATAATGCAGCAGGAAGCAGTGACGCTGCTACAGCTCCTTTATTTTCTATAATACAGGAGGAAGCAGCGACGCTGCACCAGCTCCTTTATTTTCTATAATACAGGTGGAAGCAGTGACGCTGCTTCAGCTCCTTTATTTTCTATAATACAGGAGGAAGCAGTGACGCTGCTCCTGCTCCTTTATTTTCTATAATACAGGAGGAAGCAGTGATGCTGCTCCAGCTCCTTTATTTTCTATAATACAGGAGGAAGCAGTGACGCTGCTCCAGCTCCTTTATTTTCTATAATACAGGAGGAAGCAGTGACGCTGCTCCAGCTCCTTTATTTTCTATAATACAGGTGGAAGCAGTGACGATGCTCCTGCTCCTTTATTTTCTATAATACAGGAGGAAGCAGTGACGCTGCTCCAGTTCCTTTATTTTCTATAATACAGGTGGAAGCAGTGACGATGCTCCTGCTCCTTTATTTTCTATAATACAGGAGGAAGCAGTGACGCTGCTCCAGTTCCTTTATTTTCTATAACACAGGAGGAAGCAGTGACGCTGCTCCAGCTCCTTTATTTTCCATTATACAGGTGGAAGCAGTGACGCTGTTCCTGCTCCTTTATTTTCTATAATACAGGAGGAAGCAGTGACGCTGCTCCAGCTCCTTTATTTTCTATTATACAGCAGGAAGCAGAGACGCTGCTCCAGCTCCTTTATTTTCTATAATACAGGAGGAAGCAGTGACCCTGCTCCAGCTCCTTTATTTTCTATTATATAACAGGAAGCAGAGACGCTGCTGCAGCTCCTTTATTTTCTATAATACAGGAGGAAGCAGCGACGCTGCACCAGCTCCTTTATTTTCTATAATACAGGAGGAAACAGTGACGCTGCTCCAGCTCCTTTATTTTCTATAATACAGGAGGAAGCATTGACGCTGCTCCAGCTCCTTCATATTCTATAATACAGGAGGAAGCAGTGACACTGTTCCAGTTCCTTTATTTTCTATAATACAGGAGGAAGCAGAGACGCTGCTCCAGTTCCTTTATTTACTATAATACCAGAGGAAGCAGCGACGCTGCTCCAGCTCCTTTATTTTCTATAATACAGGAGGAAGCAGTGACGCTGCTCCAGCTCCTTTATTTTCTATAATACAGGAGGAAGCAGTGACGCTGCTCCAGCTCCTTCATATTCTATAATACAGGAGGAAGCAGTGACGCTGCTCCAGCTCCTTCATATTCTATAATACAGGAGGAAGCAGTGACACTGTTCAAGCTCCTTTATTTTCTATAATACCGGAGGAAGCAGCGACGCTGCTCCAGCTCCTTTATTTTCTATAATACAGGAGGAAGCAGTGACGCTGCTCCAGCTCCTTTATTTTCTATAATACAGGAGGAAGCAGTGACGCTGCTCCAGCTCCTTCATATTCTATAATACCGGAGGAAGCAGCGACGCTGCTCCAGCTCCTTTATTTTCTATAATACAGGCGGAAGCAGAGACGCTGCTCCAGCTCTTTTATTTTCTATTATACAGGAGGAAGCAGTGACGCTGCTCCAGCTCCTTTATTTTCTATAATACAGGAGGAAGCAGTGACGCTGCTCCAGCTCCATTATGTTCTATGACACAGGAGGAAGCAGAGACGCTGCTCCAGTTCCTTTATTTACTAAAATACCGGAGGAAGCAGCGACGCTGCTCCAGCTCCTTTATTTTCTATAATACAGGACGAAGCAGAGACGCTGCTCCTGCTCCTTTATTTTGTATAATACAGGAGGAAGCAGTGACGCTGCTCCTGCTCCTTTATTTTCTATAGTACAGGAGGAAGCAGTGACGCTGCTCCAGCTCCTTTATTTTCTATAATACAGCAGGAAGCAGTGACGCTGCTTCAGCTCTTTTATTTTCTATAATACAGGAGGAAGCAGTGACGCTGTTCCAGCTCCTTTATTATCTATAATACAGGAGGAAGCAGAGACGCTGCTCCAGCTCCTTTATTTTCGATAACACAGGAGGAAGCAGAGACGCTGCTCCAGCTCCTTTATTTTCTAAAATACAGGAGGAAGCAGAGATGCTGCTCCAGCTCCTTTATTTTCTATAATACAGGAGGAAGCAGTGACGCTGCTCCTGGTACTTTATTTTCTATAGTACAGGAGCAAGCCGTGACGCTGCTCCATCTCCTTTATTTTCTATAATACAGCAGGAAGCAGTGACGCTGCTTCAGCTCTTTTATTTTCTATAATACAGGAGGAAGCAGTGACGCTGTTCCAGCTCCTTTATTTTCTATAATACAGTAGGAAACAGAGACGCTGCTCCAGCTCCTTTATTTTCTATAATACAGGAGGAAGCAGAGACCCTGCTCCAGCTCCTTTATTTTCTATAATACAGCAGGAAGCAGTGACGCTGCTACAGCTCCTTTTTTTGCTAGAGTACAGGAGGAAGCAGTGACGCTGCTCCAGCTCCTTTATTTTCTATAATACAGCAGGAAGCAGTGACGCTGCTACAGCTCCTTTATTTTCTATAATACAGGAGGAAGCAGCGACGCTGCTCCAGCTCCTTTATTTTCCATTACACAGGTGGAAGCAGTGACGCTGCTCCTGCTCCTTTATTTTCTATAATACAGGAGGAAGCAGTGATGCTGCTCCAGCTCCTTTATTTTCTATAATACAGCAGGAAGCAGTGACGCTGCTCCGGCTCCTTTATTTTCTATAATACAGGAGGAAGCAGTGACGCTGCTCCAGCTCCTTTATTTTCTATAATACAGGTGGAAGCAGTGACGATGCTCCTGCTCCTTTATTTTCTATAATACAGGAGGAAGCAGTGACGCTGCTCCAGTTCCTTTATTTTCTATAATACAGGAGGAAGCAGTGACGCTGCTCCAGCTCCTTTATTTTCCATTATACAGGTGGAAGCAGTGACGCTGTTCCTGCTCCTTTATTTTCTATAATACAGGAGGAAGCAGTGACGCTGCTCCAGCTCCTTTATTTTCTATTATACAGCAGGAAGCAGAGACGCTGCTCCAGCTCCTTTATTTTCTATAATACAGGAGGAAGCAGTGACCCTGCTCCAGCTCCTTTATTTTCTATTATATAACAGGAAGCGGAGACGCTGCTGCAGCTCCTTTATTTTCTATAATACAGGAGGAAGCAGCGACGCTGCACCAGCTCCTTTATTTTCTATAATACAGGAGGAAACAGTGACGCTGCTCCAGCTCCTTTATTTTCTATAATACAGGAGGAAGCATTGACGCTGCTCCAGCTCCTTCATATTCTATTATACAGGAGGAAGCAGTGACACTGTTCCAGCTCCTTTATTTTCTATAATACAGGAGGAAGCAGAGACGCTGCTCCAGTTCCTTTATTTACTATAATACCAGAGGAAGCAGCGACGCTGCTCCAGCTCCTTTATTTTCTATAATACAGGAGGAAGCAGTGACACTGTTCCAGCTCCTTTATTTTCTATAATACCGGAGGAAGCAGCGACGCTGCTCCAGCTCCTTTATTTTCTATAATACAGGCGGAAGCAGAGACGCTGCTCCAGCTCTTTTATTTTCTATTATACAGGAGGTAGCAGAGACACTGCTCCAGCTCCTTTATTTCGATAATACAGAAGGGAGCAGAGATGCTGCTCCAGCTCCTTTATTTTCTATAATACCGAATTGAGCAGAGACGCTGCTCCAGTTCCTTTATTTACTATAATACCAGAGGAAGCAGCGACGCTGCTCCAGCTCCTTTATTTTCTATAATACTGGAGGAAGCAGTGACGCTGCTCCAGCTCCTTTATTTTCTATAATACAGGAGGAAGCAGTGACGCTGCTCCAGCTCCTTCATATTCTATAATACAGGAGGAAGCAGTGACGCTGCTCCAGCTCCATTATTTTCTATAATACAGGAGGAAGCAATGACACTGCTCCAGCTCCTTTATTTTCTATAATACAGGAGGAAGCAGAGACGCTGCTCCAGTTCCTTTATTTACTATAATACCGGAGGAAGCAGAGACGCTGCTCCAGCTCCTTTATTTTCTATAATACAGGAGGAAGCAGTGACGCTGCTCCTGCTCCTTTATTTTCTATAGTACAGGAGGAAGCCGTGACGCTGCTCCATCTCCTTTTTTTTCTATAATACAGGAGGAAGCAGTGACGCTGCTTCAGCTCTTTTATTTTCTATAATACAGGAGGAAGCAGTGACGCTGTTCCAGCTCCTTTATTTTCTAAACTACAGGAGGAAGCAGAGACGCTGCTCCAGCTCCTTTATTTTCTATAATACAGGAGGAAGCAGAGACGCTGCTCCAGCTCCTTTATTTTCTATAATACAGGAGGAAGCAGTGACCCTGCTCCAGCTCCTTTTTTTTCTATAGTACAGGAGGAAGCAGTGACGCTACTCCAGCTCCTTTATTTTCTATAATACAGCAGGAAGCAGTGACGCTGCTCCAGCTCCTTTATTTTCTATAATACAGGAGGAAGCAGTGACACTGCTCCTGCTCCTTTAATTTCTATAATACAGGAGGAAGCAGTGATGCTGCTACAGCTCCTTTATTATCCATTACACAGGTGGAAGCAGTGACGCTGCTCCTGCTCCTTTAATTTCTATAATACAGGAGGAAGCAGTGATGCTGCTCCAGCTATCTTATTTTCTATAATTCAGGAGGAAGCAGTGACGCTGCTCCAGCTCCTTTATTTTCTATAATACAGGAGGAAGCAGAGACGCTGCTACATCTCCTTTATTTTCCATAATACAGGAGGAAGCAGTGACGCTGCTACAGCTCCTTTGTTTTCTATAATACAGGAGGAAATAGTGACGCTGCTCCAGCTCCTTTATTTTCTATAATACAGGCGGAAGCAGTGACGCTGCTCCAGCTCCTTTATTTTGTATAATACAGGAGGAAGCAGTGACGCTGCTCCAGCTCCTTTATTTTCTATAATACAGGAGGAAGCAGTGACGCTGCTCCAGCTCCTTTATTTTCTATAATACAGGAGGAAGCAGTGACGTTGCTCCTGCTCCTTTATTTTCTATAATACAGGAGGAAGCAGTGACACTGCTCCAGCTCCTTTATTTTCTATAATACAGGAGGAAGCAGAGACTCTGCTCCAGTTCCTTTATTTTCTATAATACAGGAGGAAGCAGTGACGTTGCTCCTGCTCCTTTATTTTCTATAATACAGGAGGAAGCAGTGACACTGCTCCTGCTCCTTTATTTTCTATAATACAGGAGGAAGCAGTGACGCTGCTCCTGCTCCTTTATTTTCCATAATACAGGAGGAAGCAGTGACGTTGCTCCTGCTCCTTTATTTTCTATAATACAGGAGGAAGCAGTGACACTGCTCCAGCTCCTTTATTTTCTATAATACAGGAGGAAGCAGAGACGCTGCTCCAGTTCCTTTATTTACTATAATACAGGAGGAAGCAGTGACGTTGCTCCTGCTCCTTTATTTTCTATAATACAGGAGGAAGCAGTGACACTGCTCCAGCTCCTTTATTTTCTATAATACAGGAGGAAGCAGTGACGCTGCTCCAGCTCCTTTATTTTCTATAATACAGGAGGAAGCAGAGACTCTGCTCCAGTTCCTTTATTTTCTATAATACAGGAGGAAGCAGTGACGTTGCTCCTGCTCCTTTATTTTCTATAATACAGGAGGAAGCAGAGACTCTGCTACAGCTCCTTTATTTTCTATAATACAGGAGGAAGCAGAGACACTGCTACAGCTCTTTTATTTTCTATAATACAGAAGGGAGCAGAGATGCTGCTCCTGCTCCTTTATTTTCTACAATACAGAAGGGAGCAAAGATGCTGCTCCAACTCCATTATGTTCTATGATACAGGAGGAAGCAGTGACGCTGCTCCAGCTCCTTTATTTTCTATAATACAGGAGGAAGCAGAGACGCTGCTCCAGTTCCTTTATTTACTATAATACCGGAGGAAGCAGCGACGCTGCTCCAGCTCCTTTATTTTCTATAATACAGGAGGAAGCAGAGACGCTGCTCCTGCTCCTTTATTTTCTATAATTCAGGAGGAAGCAGTGACGCTGCTCCTGGTCCTTTATTTTCTATAGTACAGGAGGAAGCAGTGACGCTGCTCCAGCTCCTTTATTTTCTATAATACAGGAGGAAGCAGTGACGCTGCTCCATCTCCTTTATTTTCTATAATACAGCAGGAAGCAGTGACGCTGCTACAGTTCTTTTATTTTCTATAATACAGGAGGAAGCAGTGACGCTGTTCCAGCTCCTTTATTATCTATAATACAGGAGGAAGCAGAGACGCTGCTCCAGCTCCTTTATTTTCGATAACACAGGAGGAAGCAGAGACGCTGCTCCAGCTCCTTTATTTTCTAAAATACAGGAGGAAGCAGAGATGCTGCTCCAGCTCCTTTATTTTCTATAATACAGGAGGAAGCAGTGACGCTGCTCCTGGTCCTTTATTTTCTATAGTACAGGAGGAAGCAGTGACGCTGCTCTAGCTCCTTTATTTTCTATAGTACAGGAGGAAGCAGTGACGCTGCTCCAGCTCCTTTATTTTCTATAATACAGGAGGAAGCAGTGACGCTGCTCCTGGTCCTTTATTTTCTATAATACAGGAGGAAGCAGAGATGCTGCTCCAGCTCCTTTATTTTCTATAATACAGGAGGAAGCAGTGACGCTGCTCCAGCTCCTTTATTTTCTATAATACAGGAGGAAGCAGTGACGCTGCTCCATCTCCTTTATTTTCTATAATACAGCAGGAAGCAGTGACGCTGCTACAGTTCTTTTATTTTCTATAATACAGGAGGAAGCAGTGACGCTGTTCCAGCTCCTTTATTATCTATAATACAGGAGGAAGCAGAGACGATGCTCCAGCTCCTTTATTTTCGATAACACAGGAGGAAGCAGAGACGCTGCTCCAGCTCCTTTATTTTCTAAAATACAGGAGGAAGCAGAGATGCTGCTCCAGCTCCTTTATTTTCTATAATACAGGAGGAAGCCGTGACGCTGCTCCATCTCCTTTATTTTCTGTAATACAGCAGGAAGCAGTGACGCTGCTTCAGCACTTTTATTTTCTATAATACAGGAGGAAGCAGTGACGCTGTTCCAGCTCCTTTATTTTCTATAATACAGTAGGAAGCAGAGACGCTGCTCCAGCTCCTTTATTTTCTATAATACAGGAGGAAGCAGTGACGCTGCTCCTGCTCCTTTATTTTCTATAATACAGGAGGAAGCAGTGACACTGCTCCAGCTCCTTTATTTTATATAATACAGCAGGAAGCAGTGACGCTGCTACAGCTCCTTTATTTTCTATAATACAGGAGGAAGCAGTGACGCTGCACCAGCTCCTTTATTTTCCATTACACAGGTGGAAGCAGTGACGCTGCTCCTGCTCCTTTATTTTATATAATACAGGAGGAAACAGAGACGCTGCTCCATCTCCTTTATTTTCTATAATACAGGAGGAAGCAGTGATGCTGCTCCAGCTCCTTTATTTTCTATAATACAGCAGGAAGCAGTGACGCTGCTCCAGTTCCTTTATTTTCTATAATACAGGAGGAAGCAGTGACGCTGCTCCAGCTCCTTTATTTTCTATAATACAGGGGGAAGCAGTGACGCTGCTCTAGCTCCTTTATTTTCTATTATACAGGTGGAAGCAGTGACACTGCTCCAGCTCCTTTATTTTCCATTATACAGGTGGAAGCAGTGACGCTGCTCCAGCTCCTTTATTTTCTATAATACAGGAGGAAGCAGTGACGCTGCTCCAGCTCCTTTATTTTCTATTATACAGCAGGAAGCAGAGACGCTGCTCCAGCTCCTTTATTTTCTATAATACAGGAGGAAGCAGTGACCCTGCTCCAGCTCCTTTATTTTCCATTATACAGGTGGAAGCAGTGACGCTGCTCCAGCTCCTTTATTTTCCATTATGCAGGTGGAAGCAGTGACGCTGCTCCAGCTCCTTTATTTTCTATAATACAGGAGGAAGCAGTGACGCTGCTCCAGCTCCTTTATTTTCTATTATACAGCAGGAAGCAGAGACGCTGCTCCAGCTCCTTTATTTTCTATAATACAGGAGGAAGCAGTGACCCTGCTCCAGCTCCTTTATTTTCTATAATACAGGAGGAAGCAGAGACGCTGCTCCAGCTCCTTTATTTTCTATAATACAGGAGGAAGCAGTGACGCTGCACCAGCTCCTTTATTTTCTATAATACAGGAGGAAACAGTGACGCTGCTCCAGCTCCTTTATTTTCTATAATACAGGAGGAAGCAGTGACGCTGCTCCAGTTCCTTTATTTACTATAATACCGGAGGAAGCAGAGACGCTGCTCCAGTTCCTTTATTTTCTATAATACAGGAGGAAGCAGTGACGCTGCTCCAGCTCCTTTATTTTCTATAATACAGGAGGAAGCAGAGACGCTGCTCCAGCTCCTTTATTTTCTATAATACAGGAGGAAGCAGTGACGCTGCTCCAGCTCCTTTATTTTCTATAATACAGGAGGAAGCAGTGACGCTGCTCCAGCTCCTTTATTTTCTATAATACAGGAGGAAGCAGAGACGCTGCTCCAGTTCCTTTATTTACTATAATACCGGAGGAAGCAGCGACGCTGCTCCAGCTCCTTTATTTTCTATAATACAGGAGGAAGCAGAGACGCTGCTCCAGTTCCTTTATTTACTATAATACCGGAGGAAGCAGCGACGCTGCTCCAGCTCCTTTATTTTCTATAATACAGGAGGAAGCAGTGAAGCTGCTCCAGCTCCTTTATTTTCTATAATACAGGCGGAAGCAGAGACGCTGCTCCAGTTCCTTTATTTCGATAATACAGAAGGGAGCAGAGATGCTGCTCCAGCTCCTTTATTTTCTATAATACCGAATTGAGCAGAGACGCTGCTCCAGCTCCATTATTTTCTATAATACAGGAGGAAGCAGAGATGCGGCTCCAGCTCCTTTATTTTCTATAATACAGGAGGAAGCAGTGACGCTGCTCCAGCTCCTTTATTTTCTATAATACAGGAGGAAGCAGTGACGCTGCTCCATCTCCTTTATTTTCTATAATACAGCAGGAAGCAGTGACGCTGCTACAGTTCTTTTATTTTCTATAATACAGGAGGAAGCAGTGACGCTGTTCCAGCTCCTTTATTATCTATAATACAGGAGGAAGCAGAGACGATGCTCCAGCTCCTTTATTTTCGATAACACAGGAGGAAGCAGAGACGCTGCTCCAGCTCCTTTATTTTCTAAAATACAGGAGGAAGCAGAGATGCTGCTCCAGCTCCTTTATTTTCTATAATACAGGAGGAAGCCGTGACGCTGCTCCATCTCCTTTATTTTCTATAATACAGCAGGAAGCAGTGACGCTGCTTCAGCACTTTTATTTTCTATAATACAGGAGGAAGCAGTGACGCTGTTCCAGCTCCTTTATTTTCTATAATACAGTAGGAAGCAGAGACGCTGCTCCAGCTCCTTTATTTTCTATAATACAGGAGGAAGCAGTGACGCTGCTCCTGCTCCTTTATTTTCTATAATACAGGAGGAAGCAGTGACACTGCTCCAGCTCCTTTATTTTATATAATACAGCAGGAAGCAGTGACGCTGCTACAGCTCCTTTATTTTCTATAATACAGGAGGAAGCAGTGACACTGCTCCAGCTCCTTTATTTTATATAATACAGCAGGAAGCAGTGACGCTGCTCCTGCTCCTTTATTTTCTATAATACAGGAGGAAACAGAGACGCTGCTCCATCTCCTTTATTTTCTATAATACAGGAGGAAGCAGTGATGCTGCTCCAGCTCCTTTATTTTCTATAATACAGCAGGAAGCAGTGACGCTGCTCCAGTTCCCTTATTTTCTATAATACAGGAGGAAGCAGTGACGCTGCTCCAGCTCCTTTATTTTCTATAATACAGGGGGAAGCAGTGACGCTGCTCTAGCTCCTTTATTTTCTATTATACAGGTGGAAGCAGTGACACTGCTCCAGCTCCTTTATATTCCATTATACAGGTGGAAGCAGTGACGCTGCTCCAGCTCCTTTATTTTCTATAATACAGGAGGAAGCAGTGACGCTGCTCCAGCTCCTTTATTTTCTATTTTCAGCAGGAAGCAGAGACGCTGCTCCAGCTCCTTTATTTTCTATAATACAGGAGGAAGCAGTGACCCTGCTCCAGCTCCTTTATTTTCCATTATACAGGTGGAAGCAGTGACGCTGCTCCAGCTCCTTTATTTTCCATTATACAGGTGGAAGCAGTGACGCTGCTCCAGCTCCTTTATTTTCTATAATACAGGAGGAAGCAGTGACGCTGCTCCAGCTCCTTTATTTTCTATTATACAGCAGGAAGCAGAGACGCTGCTCCAGCTCCTTTATTTTCTATAATACAGGAGGAAGCAGTGACCCTGCTCCAGCTCCTTTATTTTCTATAATACAGGAGGAAGCAGAGACGCTGCTCCAGCTCCTTTATTTTCTATAATACAGGAGGAAGCAGTGACGCTGCACCAGCTCCTTTATTTTCTATAATACAGGAGGAAACAGTGACGCTGCTCCAGCTCCTTTATTTTCTATTATACAGCAGGAAGCAGTGACGCTGCTCCAGCTCCTTCATATTCTATAATACAGGAGGAAGCAGTGACGCTGCTCCAGTTCCTTTATTTACTATAATACCGGAGGAAGCAGAGACGCTGCTCCAGTTCCTTTATTTTCTATAATACAGGAGGAAGCAGTGACGTTGCTCCAGCTCCTTTATTTTCTATAATACAGGAGGAAGCAGAGACGCTGCTCCAGCTCCTTTATTTTCTATAATACAGGAGGAAGCAGTGACGCTGCTCCAGCTCCTTTATTTTCTATAATACAGGAGGAAGCAGTGACGCTGCTCCAGCTCCTTTATTTTCTATAATACAGGAGGAAGCAGAGACGCTGCTCCAGTTCCTTTATTTACGAAAAAAACCGGAGGAAGCAGCGACGCTGCTCCAGCTCCTTTATTTTCTATAATACAGGAGGAAGCAGAGACGCTGCTCCAGTTCCTTTATTTACTATAATACCGGAGGAAGCAGCGACGCTGCTCCAGCTCCTTTATTTTCTATAATACAGGAGGAAGCAGTGACGCTGCTCCAGCTCCTTTATTTTCTATAATACAGGAGGAAGCAGAGACGCTGCTCCAGTTCCTTTATTTCGATAATACAGAAGGGAGCAGAGATGCTGCTCCAGCTCCTTTATTTTCTATAATACCGAATTGAGCAGAGACGCTGCTCCAGCTCCATTATTTTCTATAATACAGGAGGAAGCAGTGACGCTGCTCCAGCTCCTTTATATTCTATAATACAGGAGGAAGCAGTGACCCTGCTCCAGCTCCTTTATTTTCCATTATACAGGTGGAAGCAGTGACGCTGCTCCAGCTCCTTTATTTTCTATAATACAGGAGGAAGCAGTGACGCTGCTCCAGCTCCTTTATTTTCTGTTATACAGCAGGAAGCAGAGACGCTGCTCCAGCTCCTTTATTTTCTATAATACAGGAGGAAGCAGTGACCCTGCTCCAGCTCCTTTATTTTCTATTATATAGCAGGAAGCAGAGACGCTGCTGCAGCTCCTTTATTTTCTATAATACAGGAGGAAGCAGTGACGCTGCTCCAGCTCCTTTATTTTCTATAATACAGGCGGAAGCAGAGACGCTGCTCCAGTTCCTTTATTTCGAGATGACAGAAGGGAGCAGAGATGCTGCTCCAGCTCCTTTATTTTCTATAGTACCGAATTGAGCAGAGACGCTGCTCCAGCTCCATTATTTTCTATAATACAGGAGGAAGCAGTGACGCTGCTCCAGCTCCTTTATATTCTATAATACAGGAGGAAGCAGTGACCCTGCTCCAGCTCCTTTATTTTCCATTATACAGGTGGAAGAAGTGACGCTGCTCCAGCTCCTTTATTTTCTATAATACAGGAGGAAGCAGTGACGCTGCTCCAGCTCCTTTATTTTCTGTTATACAGCAGGAAGCAGAGACGCTGCTCCAGCTCCTTTATTTTCTATAATACAGGAGGAAGCAGTGACCCTGCTCCAGCTCATTTATTTTCTATTATATAGCAGGAAGCAGAGATGCTGCTGCAGC
Organism: Chiloscyllium plagiosum; assembly: GCF_037043375.1. Lineage (NCBI taxonomy): Eukaryota > Metazoa > Chordata > Chondrichthyes > Orectolobiformes > Hemiscylliidae > Chiloscyllium > Chiloscyllium plagiosum. The sequence continues at coordinate 43,058,668 of NW_028270181.1, read as the reverse complement.
TCCTTTATTTTCTATAATACAGGAGGAAGCAGAGACGCTGCTCCAGTTCCTTTATTTACTATAATACCGGAGGAAGCAGCGACGCTGCTCCAGCTCCTTTATTTTCTATAATACAGGATGAAGCAGTGACGCTGCTCCAGCTCCTTTATTTTCTATAATACAGGAGGAAGCAGTGACGCTGGTCCAGCTCCTTTATTTTCTATAATACAGGAGGAAGCAGAGACGCTGCTCCAGCTCCTTTATTTTCTATTATACAGCAGGAAGCAGAGACGCTGCTCCAGCTCCTTTATTTTCTATAAGACAGGAGGAAGCAGTGACGCTGCTCCAGCTCCTTTATTTTCTATTATACAGCAGGAAGCAGAGACGCTGCTCCAGCTCCTTTATTTTCTATAATACAGGAGGAAGCAGTGACCCTGCTCCAGCTCCTTTATTTTCCATTATACAGGTGGAAGCAGTGACGCTGCTCCAGCTCCTTTATTTTCCATTATACAGGTGGAAGCAGTGACGCTGCTCCAGCTCCTTTATTTTCTATAATACAGGAGGAAGCAGTGACGCTGCTCCAGCTCCTTTATTTTCTATTATACAGCAGGAAGCAGAGACGCTGCTCCAGCTCCTTTATTTTCTATAATACAGGAGGAAGCAGTGACCCTGCTCCAGCTCCTTTATTTTCTATAATACAGGAGGAAGCAGAGACGCTGCTCCAGCTCCTTTATTTTCTATAATACAGGAGGAAGCAGTGACGCTGCACCAGCTCCTTTATTTTCTATAATACAGGAGGAAACAGTGACGCTGCTCCAGCTCCTTTATTTTCTATTATACAGCAGGAAGCAGTGACGCTGCTCCAGCTCCTTCATATTCTATAATACAGGAGGAAGCAGTGACGCTGCTCCAGTTCCTTTATTTACTATAATACCGGAGGAAGCAGAGACGCTGCTCCAGTTCCTTTATTTTCTATAATACAGGAGGAAGCAGTGACGTTGCTCCAGCTCCTTTATTTTCTATAATACAGGAGGAAGCAGAGACGCTGCTCCAGCTCCTTTATTTTCTATAATACAGGAGGAAGCAGTGACGCTGCTCCAGCTCCTTTATTTTCTATAATACAGGAGGAAGCAGTGACGCTGCTCCAGCTCCTTTATTTTCTATAATACAGGAGGAAGCAGAGACGCTGCTCCAGTTCCTTTATTTACGAAAAAAACCGGAGGAAGCAGCGACGCTGCTCCAGCTCCTTTATTTTCTATAATACAGGAGGAAGCAGAGACGCTGCTCCAGTTCCTTTATTTACTATAATACCGGAGGAAGCAGCGACGCTGCTCCAGCTCCTTTATTTTCTATAATACAGGAGGAAGCAGTGACGCTGCTCCAGCTCCTTTATTTTCTATAATACAGGAGGAAGCAGAGACGCTGCTCCAGTTCCTTTATTTCGATAATACAGAAGGGAGCAGAGATGCTGCTCCAGCTCCTTTATTTTCTATAATACCGAATTGAGCAGAGACGCTGCTCCAGCTCCATTATTTTCTATAATACAGGAGTTAGCAGTGACGCTGCTCCAGCTCCTTTATATTCTATAATACAGGAGGAAGCAGTGACCCTGCTCCAGCTCCTTTATTTTCCATTATACAGGTGGAAGCAGTGACGCTGCTCCAGCTCCTTTATTTTCTATAATACAGGAGGAAGCAGTGACGCTGCTCCAGCTCCTTTATTTTCTGTTATACAGCAGGAAGCAGAGACGCTGCTCCAGCTCCTTTATTTTCTATAATACAGGAGGAAGCAGTGACCCTGCTCCAGCTCCTTTATTTTCTATTATATAGCAGGAAGCAGAGACGCTGCTGCAGCTCCTTTATTTTCTATAATACAGGAGGAAGCAGTGACGCTGCTCCAGCTCCTTTATTTTCTATAATACAGGCGGAAGCAGAGACGCTGCTCCAGTTCCTTTATTTCGAGAAGACAGAAGGGAGCAGAGATGCTGCTCCAGCTCCTTTATTTTCTATAGTACCGAATTGAGCAGAGACGCTGCTCCAGCTCCATTATTTTCTATAATACAGGAGGAAGCAGTGACGCTGCTCCAGCTCCTTTATATTCTATAATACAGGAGGAAGCAGTGACCCTGCTCCAGCTCCTTTATTTTCCATTATACAGGTGGAAGAAGTGACGCTGCTCCAGCTCCTTTATTTTCTATAATACAGGAGGAAGCAGTGACGCTGCTCCAGCTCCTTTATTTTCTGTTATACAGCAGGAAGCAGAGACGCTGCTCCAGCTCCTTTATTTTCTATAATACAGGAGGAAGCAGTGACCCTGCTCCAGCTCCTTTATTTTCTATTATATAGCAGGAAGCAGAGATGCTGCTGCAGCTCCTTTATTTTCTATAATACAGGAGGAAGCAGAGACGCTGCTCCAGTTCCTTTATTTACTATAATACCGGAGGAAGCAGCGACGCTGCTCCAGCTCCTTTATTTTCTATAATACAGGACGAAGCAGTGACGCTGCTCCAGCTCCTTTATTTTCTATAATACAGGAGGAAGCAGTGACGCTGCTCCTGCTCCTTTATTTTCTATAATACAGGAGGAAGCAGTGACGCAGCTCCATCTCCTTTATTTTCTATAATACAGGAGGAAGCCGTGACGCTGCTCCATCTCCTTTATTTTCTATAATACAGCAGGAAGCAGTGACGCTGCTTCAGCTCTTTTATTTTCTATAATACAGGAGGAAGCAGTGACGCTGTTCCAGCTCCTTTATTTACTATAATACAGGAGGAAGCAGAGACGCTGCTCCAGCTCCTTTATTTTCTATAATACAGGAGGAAGCAGAGACGCTGCTCCAGCTCCTTTATTTTCTATAATACAGGAGGAAGCAGTGACCCTGCTCCAGCTCCTTTTTTTTCTATAGTACAGGAGGAAGCAGTGACGCTACTCCAGCTCCTTTATTTTCTATAATACAGCAGGAAGCAGTGACGCTGCTACAGCTCCTTTATTTTCTATAATACAGGAGGAAGCAGTGACACTGCTCCTCCTCCTTTAATTTCTATAATGCAGGAGGAAGCAGTGATGCTGCTACAGCTCCTTTATTTTCCATTACACAGGTGGAAGCAGTGACGCTGCTCCTGCTCCTTTAATTTCTATAATACAGGAGGAAGCAGTGATGCTGCTCCAGCTCCTTTATTTTCGATAATTCAGGAGGAAGCAGTGACGCTGCTCCAGCTCCTTTATTTTCTATAAAACAGGAGGAAGCAGAGACGCTGCTCCATCTCCTTTATTTTCCATAATACAGGAGGAAGCAGTGACGCTGCTACAGCTCCTTTGTTTTCTATAATACAGGCGGAAGCAGTGACGCTGCTCCAGCTCCTTTATTTTGTATAATACAGGAGGAAGCAGTGACGCTGCTCCAGCTCCTTTATTTTCTATAATACAGGAGGAAGCAGTGACGCTGCTCCAGCTCCTTTATTTTCTATAATACAGGAGGAAGCAGTGACGTTGCTCCTGCTCCTTTATTTTCTATAATACAGGAGGAAGCAGTGACACTGCTCCAGCTCCTTTATTTTCTATAATACAGGAGGAAGCAGAGACGCTGCTCCAGTTCCTTTATTTTCTATAATACAGGAGGAAGCAGTGACGTTGCTCCTGCTCCTTTATTTTCTATAATACAGGAGGAAGCAGTGACACTGCTCCAGCTCCTTTATTTTCTATAATACAGGAGGAAGCAGTGACGCTGCTCCTGCTGCTTTATTTTCTATAATACAGGAGGAAGCAGTGACGTTGCTCCTGCTCCTTTATTTTCTATAATACAGGAGGAAGCAGTGACACTGCTCCAGCTCCTTTATTTTCTATAATACAGGAGGAAGCAGAGACGCTGCTCCAGTTCCTTTATTTACTATAATACCGGAGCAAGCAGAGACGCTGCTCCAGCTCCCATATTTTCTATAATTAAGGAGGAAGCAGAGACACTGCTACAGCTCCTTTATTTTCTATAATACAGGAGGAAGCAGAGACACTGCTACAGCTCCTTTATTTTCTATAATACAGAAGGGAGCAGAGATGCTGCTCCTGCTCCTTTATTTTCTACAATACAGAAGGGAGCAAAGATGCTGCTCCAGCTCCATTATGTTCTATAATACAGGAGGAAGCAATGACACTGCTCCAGCTCCGTTATTTTCTGTAATACAGGAGGAAGCAGAGACGCTGCTCCAGTTCCTTTATTTACTATAATACAGGAGGAAGCAGTGACGCTGCTCCAGCTCCTTTATTTTCTATAATACAGGAGGAAGCAGCGACGCTGCTCCAGCTCCTTTATTTTCTATAATACAGGAGGAAGCAGAGACGCTGCTCCAGCTCCTTTATTTTCTATAATACAGGAGAAAGCAGAGACGCTGCTCCAGCTCCATTATGTTCTATAATACAGGAGGAAGCAATGACACTGCTCCAGCTCCGTTATTTTCTATAATACAGGAGGAAGCAGTGACGCTGCTCCAGCTCCTTTATTTTCTATAATACAGGAGGAAGCAGTGACCCTGCTCCAGCTCCTTTATTTTCTATAATACAGGAGGAAGCAGAGACGCTGCTCCAGTTCCTTTATTTACTATAATACCGGAGGAAGCAGCGACGCTGCTCCAGCTCCTTTATTTTCTATAATACAGAAGGAAGCAGAGACGCTGCTCCTGCTCCTTTATATCGATAATACAGAAGGGAGCAGAGATGCTGCTCCTGCTCCTTTGTTTTCTACAATACAGAAGGGAGCAGAGATGCTGCTCCAGCTCCTTTATTTTCTATAATACAGCAGGAAGCAGTGACGCTGCTTCAGCTCTTTTATTTTCTATAATACAGGAGGAAGCAGTGACGCTGTTCCAGCTCCTTTATTATCCATAATACAGGAGAAAGCAGAGACGCTGCTCCAGCTCCTTTATTTTCGATAACACAGGAGGAAGCAGAGACGCTGCTCCAGCTCCTTTATTTTCTAAAATACAGGAGGAAGCAGAGATGCTGCTCCAGCTCCTTTATTTTCTATAATACAGGAGGAAGCAGTGACGCTGCTCCTGGTCCTTTATTTTCTATAGTACAGGAGGAAGCCGTGACGCTGCTCCATCTCCTTTATTTTCTATAATACAGCAGGAAGCAGTGACGCTGCTTCAGCTCTTTTATTTTCTATAATACAGGAGGAAGCAGTGACGCTGTTCCAGCTCCTTTATTTTCTATAATACAGTAGGAAGCAGAGACGCTGCTCCAGCTCCTTTATTTTCTATAATACAGGAGGAAGCAGAGACGCTGCTCCAGCTCCTTTATTTTCTGTAATACAGCAGGAAGCAGTGACGCTGCTACAGCTCCTTTTTTTTCTATTGTACAGGAGGAAGCAGAGACGCTGCTCCAGCTCCTTTATTTTCTATAATACAGCAGGAAGCAGTGACGCTGCTACAGCTCCTTTATTTTCTATAATACAGGAGGAAGCAGTGACGCTGCTCCAGCTCCTTTATTTTCTATAATACAGCAGGAAGCAGTGACGCTGCTCCATCTCCTTTATTTTCCATTACACAGGTGGAAGCAGTGACGCTGCTCCTGCTCCTTTATTTTCTATAATACAGGAGGAAGCAGTGACGTTGCTCCTGCTCCTTTATTTTCTATAATACAGGAGGAAGCAGTGACACTGCTCCAGCTCCTTTATTTTCTATAATACAGGAGGAAGCAGTGACGCTGCTCCTGCTCCTTTATTTTCTATAATACAGGAGGAAGCAGTGACGTTGCTCCTGCTCCTTTATTTTCTATAATACAGGAGGAAGCAGTGACACTGCTCCAGCTCCTTTATTTTCTATAATACAGGAGGAAGCAGAGACGCTGCTCCAGTTCCTTTATTTACTATAATACCGGAGCAAGCAGAGACGCTGCTCCAGCTCCTATATTTTCTATAATACAGGAGGAAGCAGAGACACTGCTACAGCTCCTTTATTTTCTATAATACAGGAGGAAGCAGAGACACTGCTACAGCTCCTTTATTTTCTATAATACAGAAGGGAGCAGAGATGCTGCTCCTGCTCCTTTAATTTCTACAATACAGAAGGGAGCAAAGATGCTGCTCCAGCTCCATTATGTTCTATAATACAGGAGGAAGCAATGACACTGCTCCAGCTCCGTTATTTTCTATAATACAGGAGGAAGCAGAGACGCTGCTCCAGTTCCTTTATTTACTATAATACAGGAGGAAGCAGTGACGCTGCTCCAGCTCCTTTATTTTCTATAATACAGGAGGAAGCAGCGACGCTGCTCCAGCTCCTTTATTTTCTATAATACAGGAGGAAGCAGAGACGCTGCTCCAGCTCCTTTATTTTCTATAATACAGGAGGAAGCAGAGACGCTGCTCCAGCTCCTTTATTTTCTATAATACAGGAGAAAGCAGAGACGCTGCTCCAGCTCCATTATGTTCTATAATACAGGAGGAAGCAATGACACTGCTCCAGCTCCGTTATTTTCTATAATACAGGAGGAAGCAGAGACGCTGCTCCAGCTCCTTTATTTTCTATAATACAGGAGGAAGCAGAGACGCTGCTCCAGTTCCTTTATTTACTATAATACCGGAGGAAGCAGCGACGCTGCTCCAGCTCCTTTATTTTCTATAATACAGGAGGAAGCAGAGACGCTGCTCCAGCTCCTTTAGATCGATAATACAGAAGGGAGCAGAGATGCTGCTCCTGCTCCTTTGTTTTCTACAATACAGAAGGGAGCAGAGATGCTGCTCCAGCTCCTTTATTTTCTATAATACAGCAGGAAGCAGTGACGCTGCTTCAACTCTTTTATTTTCTATAATACAGGAGGAAGCAGTGACGCTGTTCCAGCTCCTTTATTATCCATAATACAGGAGAAAGCAGAGACGCTGCTCCACCTCCTTTAGTTTCTATAATACAGGAGGAAGCAGTGACACTGCTCCAGCTCCTTTATTTTCTATTATACAGCAGGAAGCAGAGACGCTGCTCCAGCTCCTTTATTTTCTATAATACAGGAGGAAGCAGTGACCCTGCTCCAGCTCCTTTATTTTCTATTATATAGCAGGAAGCAGAGACGCTGCTGCAGCTCCTTAATTTTATATAATACAGCAGGAAGCAATGACGCTGCTCCAGCTCCTTTATTTTCTATAATACAGGAGGAAGCAGTGACTCTGCACCAGCTCCTTTCTTTTCAATGATACGGGAGGAAGCAGAGACGCTGCTCCAGCTCCTTAATTTTATATAATACAGCAGGAAGCAATGACGCTGCTCCAGCTCCTTTATTTTCTATAATACAGGAGGAAGCAGTGACGCTGCTCCCGCTCCTTAATTTTCTATAATACAGTAGGAAGCAGAGACGCTGCTCCAGCTCCTTTATTTTCTATAATACAGGAGGAAGCAGTGACGCTGCTCCAGCTCCTTTATTTCCTATAATACAGGAGGAAGCAGTGACGCTGCTCCAGCTCCTTTATTTTCTATAATAGAGGAGGAAACATAGACGCTGCTCCAGCTCCTTTATTTTCTATAATACAGGAGGAAGCAGTGACGCTGATCCAGCTCCTTTATTTTCTATAACACAGAAGGAAGCAGTGACGCTGCTCCAGCTCCTTTATTTTCTATAATACAGCAGGAAGCAGTGACGCTGCTACAGCTCATTTATTTTCTATAATACAGGAGGAAGCAGTGACGCTGCTCCAGCTCCTTTATTTTCTATAATACAGGAGGAAGCAGTGACGCTGCTCCACCTCCTTTATTTTCTATAATACAGGAGGATGCAGAGACGCTGATCCAAGTCCTTTATTTTCTATAATACAGCATTAAGCAGTGACGCTGCTCCAGCTCTTTCATATTCTATAATACAGGAGGAAACAGTGACGCTGCTCCAGCTCCTTTATTTTCTATAATACAGGAGGAAGCAGAGACGCTGCTCCAGTTCCTTTATTTACTATAATACCAGAGGAAGCAGCGACGCTGCTCCAGCTCCTATATTTTCTATAATACAGGAGGAAGCAGAGACGCTGCTCCAGCTCCTTTATTTCGATAATACAGAAGGGAGCAGAGATGCTGCTCCTGCTCCTTTGTTTTCTACAATACAGAAGGGAGCAGAGATGCTGCTCCAGCTCCTTTATATTCTATAATACAGAATTGAGCAGAGACGCTGCTCCAGCTCCATTATTTTCTATAATACAGGAGGAAGCAGAGACGCTGCTCCAGCTCCTTTATTTTCTAAAATACAGGAGGAAGCAGAGATGCTGCTCCAGCTCCTTTATTTTCTATAATACAGGAGGAAGCAGTGACGCTGCTCCTGGTCCTTTATTTTCTATAGTACAGGAGGAAGCCGTGACGCTGCTCCATCTCCTTTATTTTCTATAATACAGGAGGAAGCAGTGACGCTGCTTCAGCTCTTTTATTTTCTATAATACAGGAGGACGCAGTGACGCTGTTCCAGCTCCTTTATTTTCTATAATACAGTATTAAGCAGAGACGCTGCTCCAGCTCCTTTACTTTCTATAATACAGGAGGAAGCAGAGACGCTGCTCCAGCTCCTTTATTTTCTATAATACAGCAGGAAGCAGTGACGCTGCTACAGCTCCTTTTTTTTCTATAACACAGAAGGAAGCAGTGACGCTGCTCCAGCTCCTTTATTTTCTATAATACAGCAGGAAGCAGTGACGCTGCTACAGCTCCTTTATTTTCTATAATACAGGAGGAAGCAGTGACGCTGCACCAGCTCCTTTATTTTCCATTCCACAGGTGGAAGCAGTGACGCTGCTCCTGCTCCTTTATTTTCTATAATACAGGAGGAAGCAGTGACGCTGCTCCAGCTCCTTTATTTTCTATAATACAGGAGGAAGCAGTGATGCTGCTCCAGCTCCTTTATTTTCTATAATACAGCAGGAAGCAGTGACGCTGCTCCAGCTCCTTTATTTTCTGTAATACAGGAGGAAGCAGTGACGCTGCTCCAGCTCCTTTATTTTCCATTATACAGGTGGAAGCAGTGACGATGCTCCTGCTCCTTTATTTTCTATAATACAGGAGGAAGCAGTGACGCTGCTCCAGTTCCTTTATTTTCTATAATACAGGAGGAAGCAGTGACGCTGCTCCAGCTCCTTTATTTTCTATTATACAGCAGGAAGCAGAGACGCTGCTCCAGCTCCTTTATTTTCTATAATACAGGAGGAAGCAGTGACCCTGCTCCAGCTCCTTTATTTTCTATTATATAGCAGGAAGCAGAGACGCTGCTGCAGCTCCTTTATTTTCTATAATACAGGAGGAAGCAGTGACTCTGCACCAGCTCCTTTCTTTTCAATGATTCGGGAGGAAGCAGAGACGCTGCTCCAGCTCCTTGATTTTATATAATACAGCAGGAAGCAATGACGCTGCTCCAGCTCCTTTATTTTCTATAATACAGGAGGAAGCAGTGACGCTGTTCCCGCTCCTTAATTTTCTATAATACAGTAGGAAGCAGAGACGCTGCTCCAGCTCCTTTATTTTCTATAATACAGGAGGAAGCAGTGACGCTGCTCCAGCTCCTTTATTTCCTATAATACAGGAGGAAGCAGTGACGCTGCTCCAGCTCCTTTATTTTCTATAATAGAGGAGGAAACATAGACGCTGCTCCAGCTCCTTTATTTTCTATAATACAGGAGGAAGCAGTGACGCTGATCCAGCTCCTTTATTTTCTATAACACAGAAGGAAGCAGTGACGCTGCTCCAGCTCCTTTATTTTCTATAATACAGCAGGAAGCAGTGACGCTGCTCCAGCTCCTTTATTTTCTATAATACAGGAGGAAGCAGTGACGCTGGTCCAGCTCCTTTATTTTCTATAATACAGGAGGAAGCAGAGACGCTGCTCCAGCTCCTTTATTTTCTATTATACAGCAGGAAGCAGAGACGCTGCTCCAGCTCCTTTATTTTCTATAAGACAGGAGGAAGCAGTGACGCTGCTCCAGCTCCTTTATTTTCTATTATACAGCAGGAAGCAGAGACGCTGCTCCAGCTCCTTTATTTTCTATAATACAGGAGGAAGCAGTGACCCTGCTCCAGATCCTTTCTTTTCAATGATACGGGAGGAAGCAGAGACGCTGCTCCAGCTCCTTAATTTTATATAATAGAGCAGGAAGCAATGACGCTGCTCCAGCTCCTTTATTTTCTATAATACAGGAGGAAGCAGTGACGCTGCTCCAGCTCCTTAATTTTCTATAATACAGTAGGAAGCAGAGACGCTGCTCCAGCTCCTTTATTTTCTATAATACAGGAGGAAGCAGTGACGCTGCTCCAGCTCCTTTATTTCCTATAATACAGGAGGAAGCAGTGACGCTGCTCCAGCTCCTTTATTTTCTATCATAGAGGAGGAAACATAGACGCTGCTCCAGCTCCTTTTTTTTCTATAATACAGGAGGAAGCAGTGACGCTGATCCAGCTCCTTTATTTTCTATAACACAGAAGGAAGCATTGACGCTGCTCCAGCTCCTTTATTTTCTATAATATAGCAGGAAGCAGTGACGCTGCTACAGCTCATTTATTTTCTATAATACAGTAGGAAGCAGAGACGCTGCTCCATCTCCTTTATTTTCTATAATACAGGAGGAAGCAGTGACGCTGCTCCAGCTCCTTTATTTCCTATAATACAGGAGGAAGCAGTGACGCTGCTCCAGCTCCTTTATTTTCTATCATAGAGGAGGAAACATAGACGCTGCTCCAGCTCCTTTTTTTTCTATAATACAGGAGGAAGCAGTGACGCTGCTCCAGCTCCTTTATTTTCTATCATAGAGGAGGAAACATAGACGCTGCTCCAGCTCCTTTTTTTTATATAATACAGGAGGAAGCAGTGACGCTGATCCAGCTCCTTTATTTTCTATAACACAGAAGGAAGCATTGACGCTGCTCCAGCTCCTTTATTTTCTATAATATAGCAGGAAGCAGTGACGCTGCTACAGCTCATTTATTTTCTATAATACAGTAGGAAGCAGAGACGCTGCTCCAGCTCCTTTATTTTCTATAATACAGGAGGAAGCAGTGACGCTGCTCCAGCTCCTTTATTTCCTATAATACAGGAGGAAGCAGTGACGCTGCTCCAGCTCCTTTATTTTCTATAATAGAGGAGGAAACATAGACGCTGCTCCAGCTCCTTTATTTTCTATAATACAGGAGGAAGCAGTGACGCTGATCCAGCTCCTTTATTTTCTATAACACAGAAGGAAGCAGTGACGCTGCTCCAGCTCCTTTATTTTCGAAAAAACAGCAGGAAGCAGTGACGCTGCTACAACTCATTTATTTTCTATAATACAGTAGGAAGCAGTGACGCTGCTCGTTCTCCTTTATTTTCTATAATACAGCAGGAAGCAGTGACGCTGCTCCAGCTCCTTTATTTTCTATAATACAGGAGGAAGCAGTGACGCTGCTCCACCTCCTTTATTTTCTATAATACAGGAGGATGCAGAGACGCTGATCCAAGTCCTTTATTTTCTATAATACAGCATGAAGCAGTGACGCTGCTCCAGCTCTTTCATATTCTATAATACAGGAGGAAACAGTGACGCTGCTCCAGCTCCTTTATTTTCTATAATACAGGAGGAAGCAGAGACGCTGCTCCAGTTCCTTTATTTACTATAATACCAGAGGAAGCAGCGACGCTGCTCCAGCTCCTATATTTTCTATAATACAGGAGGAAGCAGAGACGCTGCTCCAGCTCCTTTATTTCGATAATACAGAAGGGAGCAGAGATGCTGCTCCTGCTCCTTTGTTTTCTACAATACAGAAGGGAGCAGAGATGCTGCTCCAGCTCCTTTATATTCTATAATACAGAATTGAGCAGAGACGCTGCTCCAGCTCCATTATTTTCTATAATACAGTAGGAAGCAGAGACGTTGCTCCAGCTCCTTTATTTTCTAAAATACAGGAGGAAGCAGAGATGCTGCTCCAGCTCCTTTATTTTCTATAATACAGGAGGAAGCAGTGACGCTGCTCCTGGTCCTTTATTTTCTATAGTACAGGAGGAAGCCGTGACGCTGCTCCATCTCCTTTATTTTCTATAATACAGCAGGAAGCAGTGACGCTGCTTCAGCTCTTTTATTTTCTATAATACAGGAGGACGCAGTGACGCTGTTCCAGCTCCTTTATTTTCTATAATACAGTATTAAGCAGAGACGCTGCTCCAGCTCCTTTACTTTCTATAATACAGGAGGAAGCAGAGACGCTGCTCCAGCTCCTTTATTTTCTATAATACAGCAGGAAGCAGTGACGCTGCTACAGCTCCTTTTTTTTCTATAGTACAGGAGGAAGCAGTGATGCTGCTCCAGCTCCTTTATTTTCTATAATACAGCAGGAAGCAGTGACGCTGCTCCAGCTCCTTTATTTTGTATAATACAGGAGGAAGCAGTGACGCTGCTCCAGCTCCTTTATTTTCCATTATACAGGTGGAAGCAGTGACGATGCTCCTGCTCCTTTATTTTCTATAATACAGGAGGAAGCAGTGACGCTGCTCCAGTTCCTTTATTTTCTATAATACAGGAGGAAGCAGTGACGCTGCTCCAGCTCCTTTATTTTCTATAATACAGGAGGAAGCAGTGACGCTGCTCCAGCTCCTTTATTTTCTATAATACAGGAGGAAGCAGAGATGCTGCTCCAGCTCCCTTATTTTCTATTATACAGCAGGAAGCAGAGACGCTGCTCCAGCTCCTTTATTTTCTATAAGACAGGAGGAAGCAGTGACGCTGCTCCAGCTCCTTTATTTTCTATTATACAGCAGGAAGCAGAGACGCTGCTCCAGCTCCTTTATTTTCTATAAGACAGGAGGAAGCAGTGACGCTGCTGCAGCTCCTTTATTTTCTATAATACAGGAGGAAGCAGTGACGCTGGTCCAGCTCCTTTATTTTCTATAATACAGGAGGAAGCAGAGACTCTGCTCCAGCTCCTTTATTTTCTATTATACAGCAGGAAGCAGAGACGCTGCTCCAGCTCCTTTATTTTCTATAAGACGGGAGGAAGCAGTGACGCTGCTCCAGCTCCTTTATTTTCTATTATACAGCAGTAAGCAGAGACGCTGCTCCAGCTCCTTTATTTTCTATAATACAGGAGGAAGCAGTGACCCTGCTCCAGCTCCTTTCTTTTCAATGATACGGGAGGAAGCAGAGACGCTGCTCCAGCTCCTTAATTTTATATAATACAGCAGGAAGCAATGACGCTGCTCCAGCTCCTTTATTTTCTATAATATGGAGGAAGCAGTGACGCTGCTCCAGCTCCTTAATTTTCTATAATACAGTAGGAAGCAGAGACGCTACTCCAGCTCCTTTATTTTCTATAATACAGGAGGAAGCAGTGACGCTGCTCCAGCTCCTTTATTTCCTATAATACAGGAGGAAGCAGTGACGCTGCTCCAGCTCCTTTATTTTCTATCATAGAGGAGGAAACATAGACACTGCTCCAGCTCCTTTTTTTTCTATAATACAGGAGGAAGCAGTGACGCTGATCCAGCTCCTTTATTTTCTATAACACAGAAGGAAGCATTGACGCTGCTCCAGCTCCTTTATTTTCTATAATATAGCAGGAAGCATTGACGCTGCTACAGCTCATTTATTTTCTATAATACAGTAGGAAGCAGTGACGCTGCTCCATCTCCTTTATTTTCTATAATACAGCAGGAAGAAGTGACGCTGCTCCAGCTCCTTTATTTTCTATAATACAGGAGGAAGCAGTGACGCTGCTCCACCTCCTTTATTTTCTATAATACAGGAGGATGCAGAGACGCTGCTCCAACTCCTTTATTTTCTATAATACAGCAGGAAGCAGTGACGCTGCTCCAGCTCCTTTATTTGCTATAATACAGGAGGAAACAGTGACGCTGCTCCAGCTCCTTTATTTTCTATAATACAGGAGGAAGCAGTGACGCTGCTCCAGCTCTTTCATATTCTATAATACAGGAGGAAGCAGTGACGCTGCTCCAGCTCTTTCATATTCTATAATACAGGAGGAAGCAGTGACGCTGCTCCAGCTCCTTTATTTTCTATAATACAGGAGGAAGCAGAGACGCTGCTCCAGTTCCTTTATTTACGATAATACCAGAGGAAGCAGCGACGCTGCTCCAGCTCCTATATTTTCTATAATACAGGAGGAAGCAGACACGCTGCTCCAGCTCCTTTATTTCGATAATACAGAAGGGAGCAGAGATGCTGCTCCAGCTCCTTTATTTTCTATAATACAGAATTGAGCAGAGACGCTGCTCCAGATCCATTATTTTCTATAATACAGGAGGAAGCAGAGACGCTGCTCCAGCTCCTTTATTTTCTAAAATACAGGAGGAAGCAGAGATGCTGCTCCAGCTCCTTTATTTTCTATAATACAGGAGGAAGCAGAGACGCTGCTCCAGCTCCTTTATTTTCGAGAAGACAGCAGGAAGCAGTGACGCTGCTTCAGCTCTTTTCTTTTCTATAATACAGGAGGAAGCAGTGACGCTGTTCCAGCTCCTTTATTTTCTATAATACAGGAGGAAGCAGAGACGCTGCTCCAGCTCCTTTATTTTCTATAATACAGGAGGAAGCAGAGACGCTGCTCCAGCTCCTTTATTTTCTATAATACAGCAGGAAGCAGTGACGCTGCTACAGCTCCTTTTTTTTCTATAGTACAGGAGGAAGCAGTGACGCTGCTCCATCTCCTTTATTTTCTATAATACAGCAGGAAGCAGTGACGCTGCTACAGCTCCTTTATTTTCTATAATACAGGAGGAAGCAGTGACGCTGCTCCAGCTCCTTTATTTTCTATAATACCGCAGGAAGCAGTGACGCTGCTACAGCTCCTTTATTTTCTATAATACAGGAGGAAGCAGTGACGCTGCTCCTGGTACTTTATTTTCTATAGTACAGGAGCAAGCCGTGACGATGCTCCTGCTCCTTTATTTTCTATAATACTGGAGGAAGCAGTGACGCTGCTCCAGTTCCTTTATTTTCTATAATACAGGAGGAAGCAGTGACGCTGCTCCAGCTCCTTTATTTTCTATAATACAGGAGGAAGCAGAGACGCTGCTCCAGCTCCTTTATTTTCTATAATACAGGAGGAAGCAGAGACGCTGCTCCAGCTCCTTTATTTTCTATAATACAGGAGGAAGCAGTGACGCTGCTCCTGCAACTTTATTTTCTATAATACAGGAGGAAGCAGTGACGCTGCTCCAGCTCCTTTATTTTCTATTATACAGCAGGAAGCAGAGACGCTGCTCCAGCTCCTTTGTTTTCTATAAGACAGGAGGAAGCAGTGACCCTGCTCCAGCTCCTTTATTTTCTATTATACAGCAGGAAGCAGAGACGCTGCTGCAGCTCCTTTATTTTCTATAATACAGGAGGAAGCAGTGACGCTGCACCAGCTCCTTTCTTTTCAATGATACGGGAGGAAGCAGAGACGCTGCTCCAGCTCCTTAATTTTATATAAGACAGCAGGAAGCAATGACGCTCCTCCAGCTCCTTTATTTTCTATAATACAGGAGGAAGCAGTGACGCTGCTCCAGCTCCATAATTTTCTATAATACAGTAGGAAGCAGAGACGCTGCTCCAGCTCCTTTATTTTCTATAATACAGGAGGAAGCAGTGACGCTGCTCCAGCTCCTTTATTTCCTATAATACAGGAGGAAGCAGTGACGCTGCTCCAGCTCCTTTATTTTCTATAATAGAGGAGGAAACATAGACGCTGCTCCAGCTCCTTTATTTTCTATAATACAGGAGGAAGCAGTGACGCTGATCCAGCTCCTTTATTTTCTATAATACAGGAGGAATCAGTGACGCTGCTCCAGCTCCATTATTTTCTATACTACAGCAGGAAGCAGTGACGCTGCTACAGCTCATTTATTTTCTATAATACACTAGGAAGCAGTGACGCTGCTCATACTCCTTTATTTTCTATAATACAGCAGGATGCAGTGACGCTGTTCCAGCTCCTTTATTTTCTATAATACAGGAGGAAGCAGTGACGCTGCTCCACCTCCTTTATTTTCTATAATACAGGAGGATGCAGAGACGCTGCTCCAACTCCTTTATTTTCTATAATACAGCTGGAAGCAGTGACGCTGGTCCAGCTCCTTTATTTGCTATAATACAGTAGGAAGCAGTGACGCTTCTCCAGCTCCTTTATTTTCTATAATACAGGAGGAAACAGTGACGCTGCTCCAGCTCCTTTATTATCTATAATACAGGAGGAAGCAGTGACGCTGCTCCAGTTCCTTTATTTACTATAATACCAGAGGAAGCAGCGACGCTGCTCCAGCTCCTTTATTTTCTATAATACAGGAGGAAGCAGAGACGCTGCTCCAGCTCCTTTATTTCGATAATACAGAAGGGAGCAGAGATGCTGCTCCTGCTCCTTTGTTTTCTACAATACAGAAGGGAGCAGAGATGCTGCTCCAGCTCCTTTATTTTCTATAATACAGAATTGAGCAGAGACGCTGCTCCAGCTCCATAATTTTCTATAATACAGGAGGAAGCAGTGACGCTGCTCCAAATCCTTTATTTTCTATAATACAGGAGGAAGCAGAGACGCTGCTCCCGTTCCTTTATTTACTATACTACAGGAGGAAGCAGTGACTCTGCTCCAGCTCCTTTATTTTCTATAATACAGGACGAAGGAGAGACGCTGCTCCAGCTCCTTTATTTTCTATAATACAGGAGGAAGCAGTGACGCTGCTCCTGCTCCTGTATTTTCTATAGTACAGGAGGAAGCCGTGACGCTGCTCCATCTCCTTTATTTTCTATAATACAGGAGGAAGCAATGACGCTGCTTCAGCTCTTTTATTTTCTATAATACAGGAGGAAGCAGTGACGCTGTTCCAGATCATTTATTTTCTATAATACAGGTGGAAGCAGTGACGCTGCTCCTGCTCCTTTAATTTCTATAATACAGGAGGAAGCCGTGATGCTGCTCCAGCTCCTTTATTTTCTATAATACAGGAGGAAGCAGTGACGCTGCTCCAGCTCCTTTATTTTCTATAATTCAGGAGGAAGCAGTGACGCTCCTCCAGCTCCTTTATTTTCTATAATACAGGAGGAAGCAGTGACGCTGCTCCATCTCCTTTATTTTCTATAATACAGGAGGAAGCAGTGACGCTGCTCCAGCTCATTTGTTTTCTTTCATACAGGCGGAAGCAGTGACGTTGCTCCAGCTCCTTTATTTTCTATAATACAGGTGGAAGCAGTGACGCTGCTCCAGCTCCTTCATTTTCTATAATACAGGAGGAAGCAGTGACGCCTCTCCAGCTCCTTTATTTTGTATAATACAAGTGGAAGCAGTGACGCTGCTCCTGCTCCTTTATTTTCTATAATACAGGAGGAAGCAGTGACGCTGCTACAGCTCCTTTATTTTCTATAATACAGGAGGAAGCAGTGACGCTGCTCCAGCTCCTTTATTTTCTATAATACAGGAGGAAGCCGTGATGCTGCTCCAGCTCCTTTATTTTCTATAATACAGCAGGAAGCAGTGACGCTGCTACAGCTGCTTTATTTTCTATAATTCAGGAGGAAGCAGTGACGCTGCTCCAGCTCCTTTATTTTCTATAATACAGGAGGAAGCAGTGACGCTGCTCCATCTCCTTGATTTTCTCTAATACAGGAGGAAGCAGTGACGCTGCTCCAGCTCCTTTGTTTTCTATAATACAGGCGGAAGCAGTGACGTTGCTCCATCTCCTTTATTTTCTATAATACAGGAGGAAGCAGTGACGCTGCTCCATCTCCTTTATTTTCTATAATACAGGAGGAAGCAGTGACGCTGCTCCATCTCCTTTATTTTCTATAATACAGGAGGAAGCAGTGACGCTGCTCCATCTCCTTTATTTTCTATAATACAGGAGGAAGCAGTGACGCTGCTCCATCTCCTTTATTTTCTATAATAGAGGAGGAAGCAGTGACGCTGCTCCAGCTCCTTTGTTTTCTATAATACAGGAGGAAGCAATGACGCTGCTCCAGCTCCTTCATATTCTATAATACAGGAGGAAGCAGTGACACTGCTCCAGCTCCTTTATTTTCTATAATACAGGAGGAAGCAGTGACGCTGCTCCAGTTCCTTTATTTACTATAATACCAGAGGAAGCAGCGACGCTGCTCCAGCTCCTTTATTTTCTATAATACAGGAGGAAGCAGAGACGCTGCTCCAGCTCCTTTATTTCGATAATACAGAAGGGAGCAGAGATGCTGCTCCTGCTCCTTTGTTTTCTACAATACAGAAGGGAGCAGAGATGCTGCTCCAGCTCCTTTATTTTCTATAATACAGAATTGAGCAGAGACGCTGCTCCAGCTCCATAATTTTCTATAATACAGGAGGAAGCAGTGACGCTGCTCCAGCTCCTTTATTTTCTATAATACAGGAGGAAGCAGAGACGCTGCTCCAGTTCCTTTATTTACTATAACACCGGAGGAAGCAGCGACGCTGCTCCAGCTCCTTTATTTTCTATAATACAGGAGGAAGCAGTGACGCTGCTCCTGCTCCTGTATTTTCTATAGTACAGGAGGAAGCCGTGACGCTGCTCCATCTCCTTTATTTTCTATAATACAGGAGGAAGCAATGACGCTGCTTCAGCTCTTTTATTTTCTATAATACAGGAGGAAGCAGTGACGCTGTTCCAACTCATTTATTTTCTATAATACAGGTGGAAGCAGTGACGCTGCTCCTGCTCCTTTAATTTCTATAATACAGGAGGAAGCCGTGATGCTGCTCCAGCTCCTTTATTTTCTATAATACAGGAGGAAGCAGTGACGCTGCTCCAGCTCATTTATTTTCTATAATACAGGTGGAAGCAGTGACGCTGCTCCTGCTCCTTTAATTTCTATAATACAGGAGGAAGCCGTGATGCTGCTCCAGCTCCTTTATTTTCTATAATACAGGAGGAAGCAGTGACGCTGCTCCTGCTCCTTTATTTTCTATAATACAGGAGGAAGCAGTGACGCTGCTCCAGCTCCTTTATTTTCTATAATACAGGAGGAAGCAGTGACGCTGCTCCATCTCCTTTATTTTCTATAATACAGGAGGAAGCCGTGATGCTGCTCCAGCTCCTTTATTTTCTATAATACAGCAGGAAGCAGTGACGCTGCTACAGCTCCTTTATTTTCTATAATTCAGGAGGAAGCAGTGACGCTGCTCCAGCTCCTTTATTTTCTATAATACAGGAGGAAGCAGTGACGTTGCTCCTGCTCCTTTATTTTCTATAATACAGGAGGAAGCAGTGACGCTGCTCCAGCTCCTTTGTTTTCTATAATACAGGCGGAAGCAGTGACGTTGCTCCAGCTCCTTTATTTTCTATAATACAGGAGGAAGCAGTGACGCTGCTCCAGCTCCTTTATTTTCTATAATACAGGTGGAAGCAGTGACGCTGCTCCAGCTCCTTCATTTTCTATAATACAGGAGGAAGCAGTGACGCTGCTCCAGCTCCTTTATTTTGTATAATACAAGTGGAAGCAGTGACGCTGCTCCTGCTCCTTTATTTTCTATAATACAGGAGGAAGCAGTGACGCTGCTCCAGCTCCTTTATTTTCTATAATACAGGAGGAAGCAGAGACGCTGCTCCAGCTCCTTTATTTTCTATAATACAGGAGGAAGCAGTGACGTTGCTCCTGCTCCTTTATTTTCTATAATACAGGAGGATGCAGTGACGCTGCTCCAGCTCCTTTATTTTCTATAGTACAGGAGGAAGCAGTGACGCTGCTCCAGCTCCTTTATTTTCTATAATACAGGTGGAAGCAGTGACGCTGCTCCAGCTCCTTCATTTTCTATAATACAGGAGGAAGCAGTGACGCTGCTCCAGCTCCTTTATTTTGTATAATACAAGTGGAAGCAGTGACGCTGCTCCAGCTCCTTTATTTTCTATAATACAGGAGGAAGCAGTGACGTTGCTCCTGCTCCTTTATTTTCTATAATACAGGAGGAAGCAGTGACGTTGCTCCTGCTCCTTTATTTTCTATAATACCGGAGGAAGCAGCGGCGCTGCTCCAGCTCCTTTATTTTCTATAATACAGGAGGAAGCAGTGACGCTGCTCCAGCTCCTTTATTTTCTATAATACAGGAGGAAGCAGAGACGCTGCTCCAGCTCCTTTATTTTCTATAATACAGAAGGGAGCAGAGATGCTGCTCCTGCTCCTTTATTTTCTACAATACAAAAGGGAGCAGAGATGCTGCTCCAGCTCCTTTAATTTCTTTAATACAGAATTTAGCAGAGACGCTGCTCCAGCTCCATTATTTTCTATAATACAGGAGGAAGCAGTGACGCTGCTCCAGCTCCTTTATATTCTATAATACAGGAGGAAGCAGTGACGTTGCTCCTGCTCCTTTATTTTCTATAATACAGGAGGAAGCAGTGACGTTGCTCCTGCTCCTTTATTTTCTATAATACCGGAGGAAGCAGCGGCGCTGCTCCAGCTCCTTTATTTTGTATAATACAAGTGGAAGCAGTGACGCTGCTCCTGCTCCTTTATTTTCTATAATACAGGAGGAAGCAGTGACGCTGCTCCAGCTCCTTTATTTTCTATAATACAGGAGGAAGCAGTGACGCTGCTCCATCTCCTTTATTTTCTATAATACAGGAGGAAGCCGTGATGCTGCTCCATCTCCTTTATTTTCTATAATACAGCAGGAAGCAGTGACGATGCTACAGCTCCTTTATTTTCTATAATTCAGGAGGAAGCAGTGACGCTGCTCCAGCTCCTTTATTTTCTATAATACAGGAGGAAGCAGTGACGCTGCTCCATCTCCTTTATTTTCTATAATCCAGGAGGAAGCAGTGACGCTGCTCCAGCTCCTTTGTTTTCTATAATACAGGCGGAAGCAGTGACGTTGCTCCAGCTCCTTTATTTTCTATAATACAGGAGGAAGCAGTGACGCTGCTCCAGCTCCTTTATTTTCTATAATACAGGTGGAAGCAGTGACGCTGCTCCAGCTCCTTCATTTTCTATAATACAGGAGGAAGCAGTGACGCTGCTCCAGCTCCTTTATTTTGTATAATACAAGTGGAAGCAGTGACGCTGCTCCTGCTCCTTTATTTTCTATAATACAGGAGGAAGCAGTGACGTTGCTCCTGCTCCTTTATTTTCTATAATACCGGAGGAAGCAGCGGCGCTGCTCCAGCTCCTTTATTTTCTATAATACAGGAGGAAGCAGAGACGCTGCTCCAGCTCCTTTATTTTCTAAAATACAGAAGGGAGCAGAGATGCTGCTCCTGCTCCTTTATTTTCTACAATACAAAAGGGAGCAGAGATGCTGCTCCAGCTCCATTAATTTCTTTAATACAGAATTTAGCAGAGACGCTGCTCCAGCTCCATTATTTTCTATTATACAGGAGGAAGCAGTGACGCTGCTCCAGCTCCTTTATTTTCTATAATACAGGAGGAAGCAGAGACGCTGCTCCAGTTCCTTTATTTACTATAATACCGGAGAAAGCAGCGACGCTGCTCCAGCTCCTTTATTTTCGATAACACAGGAGGAAGCAGAGACGTGCTCCAGCTCCTATATTTTCTATAATACAGCAGGAAGCAGTGACGCTGCTTCAGCTCTTTTATTTTCTATAATACAGGAGGAAGCAGTGACGCTGTTCCAGCTCCTTTATTTTCTATAATACAGGAGGAAGCAATGACGCTGCTCCAGCTCGTTTATTTTCTATAATACAGGTGGAAGCAGTGACGCTGCTCCTGCTCCTTTATTTTCTATAATACAGGAGGAAGCAATGACGCTGCTCCAGCTCCTTTATTTTCTATAATACAGGAGGAAGCAGAGGCGCTGCTCCAGCTCCTTTATTTTCTATAATACAGGGGGAAGCAGTGACGCTGCTCCAGCTCCTTTATTTTCTATAATACAGCAGGAAGCAGTGACGCTGCTACAGCTCTTTTATTTTCTATAATAAAGGAGGAATCAGTGACGCTGTTCCAGCTCCTTTATTTTCTATAATACAGGAGGAAGCAGAGACGCTGCTCCAGCTCCTTTATTTTCTATAATACAGGAGGAAGCAGTGACGCTGCTCCAGCTCCTTTATTTTCTATAATAGAGCAGGAAGCAGTGACGCTGCTACAGCTCCTTTTTTTTCTATAATACAGGAGGAAGCAGTGACGCTGCTCCAGCTCCTTTATTTTCTATAATACAGCAGGAAGCAGTGGCGCTGCTACAGCTCCTTTTTTATCTATAATACAGGAGGAAGCAGTGACGCTGCTCCAGCTCCATTATTTTCTATAATACAGGAGGAAGCAGTGACGCTGCTACAGCTCCTTTATTTTCTATAATACAGGAGGAAGCAGAGACGCTGCTTCAGCTCCTTTATTTTCTATAATAGAGCAGGAAGCAGTGACGCTGCTACAGGTCCTTCTTTTTCTATAATACAGGAGGAAGCAGTGACGCTGCTCCAGCTCCTTTATTTTCTATAATACAGGAGGAAGCAGTGACGCTGCTCCAGCTCCTTTATTTTCTATAATACAGGAGGAAGCAGAGACGCTGCTCCAGTTCCTTTATTTACTATACTACAGGAGGAAGCAGTGACTCTGCTCCAGCTCCTTTATTTTCTATAATACAGGACGAAGGAGAGACGCTGCTCCAGCTCCTTTATTTTCTATAATACAGGAGGAAGCAGTGACGCTGCTCCTGCTCCTGTATTTTCTATAGTACAGGAGGAAGCCGTGACGCTGCTCCATCTCCTTTATTTTCTATAATACAGGAGGAAGCAATGACGCTGCTTCAGCTCTTTTATTTTCTATAATACAGGAGGAAGCAGTGACGCTGTTCCAGATCATTTATTTTCTATAATACAGGTGGAAGCAGTGACGCTGCTCCTGCTCCTTTAATTTCTATAATACAGGAGGAAGCCGTGATGCTGCTCCAGCTCCTTTATTTTCTATAATACAGGAGGAAGCAGTGACGCTGCTCCAGCTCCTTTATTTTCTATAATTCAGGAGGAAGCAGTGACGCTGCTCCAGCTCCTTTATTTTCTATAATACAGGAGGAAGCAGTGACGCTGCTCCATCTCCTTTATTTTCTATAATACAGGAGGAAGCAGTGACGCTGCTCCAGCTCCTTTGTTTTCTATAATACAGGCGGAAGCAGTGACGTTGCTCCAGCTCCTTTATTTTCTATAATACAGGTGGAAGCAGTGACGCTGCTCCAGCTCCTTCATTTTCTATAATACAGGAGGAAGCAGTGACGCTGCTCCAGCTCCTTTATTTTGTATAATACAAGTGGAAGCAGTGACGCTACTCCTGCTCCTTTATTTTCTATAATACAGGAGGAAGCAGTGACGCTGCTACAGCTCCTTTATTTTCTATAATACAGGAGGAAGCAGTGACGCTGCTCCATCTCCTTTATTTTCTATAATACAGGAGGAAGCCGTGATGCTGCTCCAGCTCCTTTATTTTCTATAATACAGCAGGAAGCAGTGACGCTGCTAAAGCTGCTTTATTTTCTATAATTCAGGAGGAAGCAGTGACGCTGCTCCAGCTCCTTTATTTTCTATAATACAGGAGGAAGCAGTGACGCTGCTCCATCTCCTTTATTTTCTCTAATACAGGAGGAAGCAGTGACGCTGCTCCAGCTCCTTTGTTTTCTATAATACAGGCGGAAGCAGTGACGTTGCTCCAGCTCCTTTATTTTCTATAATAACAGGAGGAAGCAGTGACGCTGCTCCATCTCCTTTATTTTCTATAATACAGGAGGAAGCAGTGACGCTGCTCCATCTCCTTTATTTTCTATCATACAGGAGGAAGCAGTGACGCTGCTCCAGCTCCTTTGTTTTCTATAATACAGGAGGAAGCAATGACGCTGCTCCAGCTCCTTCATATTCTATAATACAGGAGGAAGCAGTGACACTGCTCCAGCTCCTTTATTTTCTATAATACAGGAGGAAGCAGTGACGCTGCTCCAGTTCCTTTATTTACTATAATACCAGAGGAAGCAGCGACGCTGCTCCAGCTCCTTTATTTTCTATAATACAGGAGGAAGCAGAGACGCTGCTCCAGCTCCTTTATTTCGATAATACAGAAGGGAGCAGAGATGCTGCTCCTGCTCCTTTGTTTTCTACAATACAGAAGGGAGCAGAGATGCTGCTCCAGCTCCTTTATTTTCTATAATACAGAATTGAGCAGAGACGCTGCTCCAGCTCCATAATTTTCTATAATACAGGAGGAAGCAGTGACGCTGCTCCAGCTCCTTTATTTTCTATAATACAGGAGGAAGCAGAAACGCTGCTCCAGTTCCTTTATTTACTATAACACCGGAGGAAGCAGCGACGCTGCTCCAGCTCCTTTATTTTCTATAATACAGGACGAAGGAGAGACGCTGCTCCAGCTCCTTTATTTTCTATAATACAGGAGGAAGCAGTGACGCTGCTCCTGCTCCTGTATTTTCTATAGTACAGGAGGAAGCCGTGACGCTGCTCCATCTCCTTTATTTTCTATAATACAGGAGGAAGCAATGACGCTGCTTCAGCTCTTTTATTTTCTATAATACAGGAGGAAGCAGTGACGCTGTTCCAGCTCATTTATTTTCTATAATACAGGTGGAAGCAGTGACGCTGCTCCTGCTCCTTTAATTTCTATAATACAGGAGGAAGCCGTGATGCTGCTCCAGCTCCTTTATTTTCTATAATACAGGAGGAAGCAGCGACGCTGCTCCAGCTCCTTTGTTTTCTATAATACAGGCGCAAGCAGTGACGTTGCTCCAGCTCCTTTATTTTCTATAATACAGGAGGAAGCAGCGACGCTGCTCCAGCTCCTTTGTTTTCTATAATACAGGCGCAAGCAGTGACGCTGCTCCAGCTCCTTCATTTTCTATAATACAGGAGGAAGCAGTGACGCTGCTCCAGCTCCTTTATTTTGTATAATACAAGTGGAAGCAGTGACGCTGCTCCTGCTCCTTTATTTTCTATAATACAGGAGGAAGCAGTGACGCTGCTCCAGCTCCTTTATTTTCTATAATACAGGAGGAAGCAGTGACGCTGCTCCATCTCCTTTATTTTCTATAATACAGGAGGAAGCCGTGATGCTGCTCCAGCTCCTTTATTTTCTATAATACAGCAGGAAGCAGTGACGCTGCTACAGCTCCTTTATTTTCTATAATTCAGGAGGAAGCAGTGACGCTGCTCCAGCTCCTTTATTTTCTATAATACAGGAGGAAGCAGTGACGCTGCTCCATCTCCTTTATTTTCTATAATACAGGAGGAAGCAGTGACGCTGCTCCATCTCCTTTGTTTTCTATAATACAGGCGGAAGCAGTGACGTTGCTCCAGCTCCTTTATTTTCTATAATACAGGAGGAAGCAGTGACGCTGCTCCAGCTCCTTTATTTTCTATAATACAGGTGGAAGCAGTGACGCTGCTCCAGCTCCTTCATTTTCTATAATACAGGAGGAAGCAGTGACGCTGCTCCAGCTCCTTTATTTTGTATAATACAAGTGGAAGCAGTGACGCTGCTCCTGCTCCTTTATTTTCTATAATACAGGAGGAAGCAGTGACGCTGCTCCAGCTCCTTTATTTTCTATAATACAGGAGGAAGCAGAGACGCTGCTCCAGCTCCTTTATTTTCTATAATACAGGAGGAAGCAGTGACGTTGCTCCTGCTCCTTTATTTTCTATAATACAGGAGGAAGCAGTGACGCTGCTCCAGCTCCTTTATTTTCTATAATACAGGTGGAAGCAGTGACGCTGCTCCAGCTCCTTCATTTTCTATAATACAGGAGGAAGCAGTGACGCTGCTCCAGCTCCTTTATTTTGTATAATACAAGTGGAAGCAGTGACGCTGCTCCAGCTCCTTTATTTTCTATAATACAGGAGGAAGCAGTGACGTTGCTCCTGCTCCTTTATTTTCTATAATACCGGAGGAAGCAGTGACGCTGCTACAGCTCCTTTATTTTCTATAATAGAGGAGGAAGCAGAGACGCTGCTTCAGCTCCTTTATTTTCTATAATAGAGCAGGAAGCAGTGACGCTGCTACAGGTCCTTCTTTTTCTATAATACAGGAGGAAGCAGTGACGCTGCTCCAGCTCCTTTATTTTCTATAATACAGGAGGAAGCAGTGACGCTGCTCCAGCTCCTTTAATTTCTATAATACAGGAGGAAGCAGAGACGCTGCTCCAGTTCCTTTATTTACTATACTACAGGAGGAAGCAGTGACTCTGCTCCAGCTCCTTTATTTTCTATAATACAGGACGAAGGAGAGACGCTGCTCCAGCTCCTTTATTTTCTATAATACAGGAGGAAGCAGTGACGCTGCTCCTGCTCCTGTATTTTCTATAGTACAGGAGGAAGCCGTGACGCTGCTCCATCTCCTTTATTTTCTATAATACAGGAGGAAGCAATGACGCTGCTTCAGCTCTTTTATTTTCTATAATACAGGAGGAAGCAGTGACGCTGTTCCAGATCATTTATTTTCTATAATACAGGTGGAAGCAGTGACGCTGCTCCTGCTCCTTTAATTTCTATAATACAGGAGGAAGCCGTGATGCTGCTCCAGCTCCTTTATTTTCTATAATACAGGAGGAAGCAGTGACGCTGCTCCAGCTCCTTTATTTTCTATAATTCAGGAGGAAGCAGTGACGCTCCTCCAGCTCCTTTATTTTCTATAATACAGGAGGAAGCAGTGACGCTGCTCCATCTCCTTTATTTTCTATAATACAGGAGGAAGCAGTGACGCTGCTCCAGCTCCTTTGTTTTCTATAATACAGGCGGAAGCAGTGACGTTGCTCCAGCTCCTTTATTTTCTATAATACAGGTGGAAGCAGTGACGCTGCTCCAGCTCCTTCATTTTCTATAATACAGGAGGAAGCAGTGACGCTGCTCCAGCTCCTTTATTTTGTATAATACAAGTGGAAGCAGTGACGCTACTCCTGCTCCTTTATTTTCTATAATACAGGAGGAAGCAGTGACGCTGCTACAGCTCCTTTATTTTCTATAATACAGGAGGAAGCAGTGACGCTGCTCCATCTCCTTTATTTTCTATAATACAGGAGGAAGCCGTGATGCTGCTCCAGCTCCTTTATTTTCTATAATACAGCAGGAAGCAGTGACGCTGCTACAGCTGCTTTATTTTCTATAATTCAGGAGGAAGCAGTGACGCTGCTCCAGCTCCTTTATTTTCTATAATACAGGAGGAAGCAGTGACGCTGCTCCATCTCCTTTATTTTCTCTAATACAGGAGGAAGCAGTGACGCTGCTCCAGCTCCTTTGTTTTCTATAATACAGGCGGAAGCAGTGACGTTGCTCCAGCTCCTTTATTTTCTATAATACAGGAGGAAGCAGTGACGCTGCTCCATCTCCTTTATTTTCTATAATACAGGAGGAAGCAGTGACGCTGCTCCATCTCCTTTATTTTCTATAATACAGGAGGAAGCAGTGACGCTGCTCCAGCTCCTTTGTTTTCTATAATACAGGAGGAAGCAATGACGCTGCTCCAGCTCCTTCATATTCTATAATACAGGAGGAAGCAGTGACACTGCTCCAGCTCCTTTATTTTCTATAATACAGGAGGAAGCAGTGACGCTGCTCCAGTTCCTTTATTTACTATAATACCAGAGGAAGCAGCGACGCTGCTCCAGCTCCTTTATTTTCTATAATACAGGAGGAAGCAGAGACGCTGCTCCAGCTCCTTTATTTCGATAATACAGAAGGGAGCAGAGATGCTGCTCCTGCTCCTTTGTTTTCTACAATACAGAAGGGAGCAGAGATGCTGCTCCAGCTCCTTTATTTTCTATAATACAGAATTGAGCAGAGACGCTGCTCCAGCTCCATAATTTTCTATAATACAGGAGGAAGCAGTGACGCTGCTCCAGCTCCTTTATTTTCTATAATACAGGAGGAAGCAGAGACGCTGCTCCAGTTCCTTTATTTACTATAACACCGGAGGAAGCAGCGACGCTGCTCCAGCTCCTTTATTTTCTATAATACAGGACGAAGGAGAGACGCTGCTCCAGCTCCTTTATTTTCTATAATACAGGAGGAAGCAGTGACGCTGCTCCTGCTCCTGTATTTTCTATAGTACAGGAGGAAGCCGTGACGCTGCTCCATCTCCTTTATTTTCTATAATACAGGAGGAAGCAATGACGCTGCTTCAGCTCTTTTATTTTCTATAATACAGGAGGAAGCAGTGACGCTGTTCCAGCTCCTTTAATTTCTATAATACAGGAGGAAGCCGTGATGCTGCTCCAGCTCCTTTATTTTCTATAATACAGGAGGAAGCAGCGACGCTGCTCCAGCTCCTTTGTTTTCTATAATACAGGCGCAAGCAGTGACGTTGCTCCAGCTCCTTTATTTTCTATAATACAGGAGGAAGCAGCGACGCTGTTCCAGCTCCTTTGTTTTCTATAATACAGGCGCAAGCAGTGACGCTGCTCCAGCTCCTTCATTTTCTATAATACAGGAGGAAGCAGTGACGCTGCTCCAGCTCCTTTATTTTGTATAATACAAGTGGAAGCAGTGACGCTGCTCCTGCTCCTTTATTTTCTATAATACAGGAGGAAGCAGTGACGCTGCTCCAGCTCCTTTATTTTCTATAATACAGGAGGAAGCAGTGACGCTGCTCCATCTCCTTTATTTTCTATAATACAGGAGGAAGCCGTGATGCTGCTCCAGTTCCTTTATTTTCTATAATACAGCAGGAAGCAGTGACGCTGCTACAGCTCCTTTATTTTCTATAATACAGGAGGAAGCAGTGACGCTGCTCCATCTCCTTTATTTTCTATAATACAGGAGGAAGCAGTGACGCTGCTCCAGCTCCTTTGTTTTCTATAATACAGGCGGAAGCAGTGACGTTGCTCCAGCTCCTTTATTTTCTATAATACAGGAGGAAGCAGTGACGCTGCTCCAGCTCCTTTATTTTCTATAATACAGGTGGAAGCAGTGACGCTGCTCCAGCTCCTTCATTTTCTATAATACAGGAGGAAGCAGTGACGCTGCTCCAGCTCCTTTATTTTGTATAATACAAGTGGAAGCAGTGACGCTGCTCCTGCTCCTTTATTTTCTATAATACAGGAGGAAGCAGTGACGCTGCTCCAGCTCCTTTATTTTCTATAATACAGGAGGAAGCAGAGACGCTGCTCCAGCTCCTTTATTTTCTATAATACAGGAGGAAGCAGTGACGTTGCTCCTGCTCCTTTATTTTCTATAATACAGGAGGAAGCAGTGACGCTGCTCCAGCTCCTTTATTTTCTATAATACAGGTGGAAGCAGTGACGCTGCTCCAGCTCCTTCATTTTCTATAATACAGGAGGAAGCAGTGACGCTGCTCCAGCTCCTTTATTTTGTATAATACAAGTGGAAGCAGTGACGCTGCTCCAGCTCCTTTATTTTCTATAATACAGGAGGAAGCAGTGACGTTGCTCCTGCTCCTTTATTTTCTATAATACCGGAGGAAGCAGCGGCACTGCTCCAGCTCCTTTATTTTCTATAATACAGGAGGAAGCAGAGACGCTGCTCCAGCTCCTTTATTTTCTATAATACAGAAGGGAGCAGAGATGCTGCTCCTGCTCCTTTATTTTCTACAATACAAAAGGGAGCAGAGATGCTGCTCCAGCTCCTTTAATTTCTTTAATACAGAATTTAGCAGAGACGCTGCTCCAGCTCCATTATTTTCTATAATACAGGAGGAAGCAGTGACGCTGCTCCAGCTCCTTTATATTCTATAATACAGGAGGAAGCAGTGACACTGCTCCAGCTCCTTTATTTTCTATAATACAGGAGGAAGCAGAGACGCTGCTCCAGCTCTGTTATTTTCTATAATACAGGAGGAAGCAGTGACGCTGCTTCAGCTCTTTTAATTTCTATAATACAGGAGGACGCAGTGACGCTGTTCCAGCTCCTTTATTTTCTATAATACAGGAGGAAGCAATGACGCTGCTCCAGCTCGTTTATTTTCTATAATACAGGTGGAAGCAGTGACGCTGCTCCTGCTCCTTTATTTTCTATAATACAGGAGGAAGCAATGACTCTGCTCCAGCTCCTTTATTTTCTATAATACAGGAGGAAGCAGAGGCGCTGCTCCAGCTCCTTTATTTTCTATAATACAGGGGGAAGCAGTGACGCTGCTCCAGCTCCTTTATTTTCTATAATACAGCAGGAAGCAGTGACGCTGCGACAGCTCTTTTATTTTCTATAATACAGGAGGAAGCAGTGACGCTGTTCCAGCTCCTTTATTTTCTATAATACAGGAGGAAGCAGAGACGCTGCTCCAGCTCCTTTATTTTCTATAATACAGGAGGAAACAGTGACGCTGCTCCAGCTCCTTTATTTTCTATAATACCGGAGGAAGCAGTGACGCTGCTCCAGTTCCTTTATTTACTATAATACCAGAGGAAGCAGCGACGCTGCTCCAGCTCCTTTATTTTCTATAATACAGGAGGAAGCAGAGACGCTGCTCCAGCTCCTTTATTTCGATAATACAGAAGGGAGCAGAGAAGCTACTCCTGCTCCTTTGTTTTCTACAATACAGAAGGGAGCAGAGATGCTGCTCCAGCTCCTTTATTTTGTATAATACAGAATTGAGCAGAGACGCTGCTCCAGCTCCATAATTTTCTATAATACAGGAGGAAGCAGTGACGCTGCTCCAGCTCCTTTATTTTCTATAATACAGGAGGAAGCAGAGACGCTGCTCCAGTTCCTTTATTTACTATACTACAGGAGGAAGCAGTGACTCTGCTCCAGCTCCTTTATTTTCTATAATACAGGACGAAGGAGAGACGCTGCTCCAGCTCCTTTATTTTCTATAATACAGGAGGAAGCAGTGACGCTGCTCCTGCTCCTGTATTTTCTATAGTACAGGAGGAAGCCGTGACGCTGCTCCATCTCCTTTATTTTCTATAATACAGGAGGAAGCAATGACGCTGCTTCAGCTCTTTTATTTTCTATAATACAGGAGGAAGCAGTGACGCTGTTCCAGATCATTTATTTTCTATAATACAGGTGGAAGCAGTGACGCTGCTCCTGCTCCTTTAATTTCTATAATACAGGAGGAAGCCGTGATGCTGCTCCAGCTCCTTTATTTTCTATAATACAGGAGGAAGCAGTGACGCTGCTCCAGCTCCTTTATTTTCTATAATTCAGGAGGAAGCAGTGACGCTGCTCCAGCTCCTTTATTTTCTATAATACAGGAGGAAGCAGTGACGCTGCTCCATCTCCTTTATTTTCTATAATACAGGAGGAAGCAGTGACGCTGCTCCAGCTCCTTTGTTTTCTATAATACAGGCGGAAGCAGTGACGTTGCTCCAGCTCCTTTATTTTCTATAATACAGGTGGAAGCAGTGACGCTGCTCCAGCTCCTTCATTTTCTATAATACAGGAGGAAGCAGTGACGCTGCTCCAGCTCCTTTATTTTGTATAATACAAGTGGAAGCAGTGACGCTGCTCCTGCTCCTTTATTTTCTATAATACAGGAGGAAGCAGTGACGCTGCTCCAGCTCCTTTATTTTCTATAATACAGGAGGAAGCAGTGACGCTGCTCCATCTCCTTTATTTTCTATAATACAGGAGGAAGCCGTGATGCTGCTCCAGCTCCTTTATTTTCTATAATACAGCAGGAAGCAGTGACGCTGCTACAGCTGCTTTATTTTCTATAATTCAGGAGGAAGCAGTGACGCTGCTCCAGCTCCTTTATTTTCTATAATACAGGAGGAAGCAGTGACGCTGCTCCATCTCCTTTATTTTCTCTAATACAGGAGGAAGCAGTGACGCTGCTCCAGCTCCTTTGTTTTCTATAATACAGGCGGAAGCAGTGACGTTGCTCCAGCTCCTTTATTTTCTATCATACAGGAGGAAGCAGTGACGCTGCTCCATCTCCTTTATTTTCTATAATACAGGAGGAAGCAGTGACGCTGCTCCATCTCCTTTATTTTCTATAATACAGGAGGAAGCAGTGACGCTGCTCCAGCTCCTTTGTTTTCTATAATACAGGAGGAAGCAATGACGCTGCTCCAGCTCCTTTATTTTCTATAATACAGGAGGAAGCAGTGACGCTGCTCCAGTTGCTTTATTTACTATAATACCAGAGGAAGCAGCGACGCTGCTCCAGCTCCTTTATTTTCTATAATACAGGAGGAAGCAGAGACGCTGCTCCAGCTCCTTTATTTCGATAATACAGAAGGGAGCAGAGATGCTGCTCCTGCTCCTTTGTTTTCTACAATACAGAAGGGAGCAGAGATGCTGCTCCAGCTCCTTTATTTTCTATAATACAGAATTGAGCAGAGACGCTGCTCCAGCTCCATAATTTTCTATAATACATGAGGAAGCAGTGAAGCTGCTCCAGCTCCTTTATTTTCTATAATACAGGAGGAAGCAGAGACGCTGCTCCAGTTCCTTTCTTTACTATAACACCGGAGGAAGCAGCGACGCTGCTCCAGCTCCTTTATTTTCTTTCATACAGGACGAAGGAGAGACGCTGCTCCAGCTCCTTTATTTTCTATAATACAGGAGGAAGCAGTGACGCTGCTCCTGCTCCTGTATTTTCTATAGTACAGGAGGAAGCCGTGACGCTGCTCCATCTCCTTTATTTTCTATAATACAGGAGGAAGCAATGACGCTGCTTCAGCTCTTTTATTTTCTATAATACAGGAGGAAGCAGTGACGCTGTTCCAGCTCATTTATTTTCTATAATACAGGTGGAAGCAGTGACGCTGCTCCTGCTCCTTTAATTTCTATAATACAGGAGGAAGCAGTGACGCTGCTCCAGCTCCTTAGTTTTCTATAATACAGGCGCAAGCAGTGACGTTGCTCCAGCTCCTTTATTTTCTATAATACAGGTGGAAGCAGTGACGCTGCTCCAGCTCCTTCATTTTCTATAATACAGGAGGAAGCAGTGACGCTGCTCCAGCTCCTTTATTTTGTATAATACAAGTGGAAGCAGTGACGCTGCTCCTGCTCCTTTATTTTCTATAATACAGGAGGAAGCAGTGACGCTGCTCCAGCTCCTTTATTTTCTATAATACAGGAGGAAGCAGTGACGCTGCTCCATCTCCTTTATTTTCTATAATACAGGAGGAAGCCGTGATGCTGCTCCAGCTCCTTTATTTTCTATAATACAGCAGGAAGCAGTGACGCTGCTACAGCTCCTTTATTTTCTATAATTCAGGAGGAAGCAGTGACGCTGCTCCAGCTCCTTTATTTTCTATAATACAGGAGGAAGCAGTGACGCTGCTCCATCTCCTTTATTTTCTATAATACAGGAGGAAGCAGTGACGCTGCTCCAGCTCCTTTGTTTTCTATAATACAGGCGGAAGCAGTGACGTTGCTCCAGCTCCTTTATTTTCTATAATACAGGAGGAAGCAGTGACGCTGCTCCAGCTCCTTTATTTTCTATAATACAGGTGGAAGCAGTGACGCTGCTCCAGCTCCTTCATTTTCTATAATACAGGAGGAAGCAGTGACGCTGCTCCAGCTCCTTTATTTTGTATAATACAAGTGGAAGCAGTGACGCTGCTCCTGCTCCTTTATTTTCTATAATACAGGAGGAAGCAGTGACGCTGCTCCAGCTCCTTTATTTTCTATAATACAGGAGGAAGCAGAGACGCTGCTCCAGCTCCTTTATTTTCTATAATACAGGAGGAAGCAGTGACGTTGCTCCTGCTCCTTTATTTTCTATAATACAGGAGGAAGCAGTGACGCTGCTCCAGCTCCTTTATTTTCTATAATACAGGTGGAAGCAGTGACGCTGCTCCAGCTCCTTCATTTTCTATAATACAGGAGGAAGCAGTGACGCTGCTCCAGCTCCTTTATTTTGTATAATACAAGTGGAAGCAGTGACGCTGCTCCAGCTCGTTTATTTTCTATAATACAGGAGGAAGCAGTGACGTTGCTCCTGCTCCTTTATTTTCTATAATACAGGAGGAAGCAGTGACCTGGCTCCTGCTCCTTTATTTTCTATAATACAGGAGGAAGCAGTGACGCTGCTCCAGCTCCTTTATTTTCTATAATACAGGAGGAAGCAGTGACGCTGCTCCAGCTCCTTTATTTTGCATAATACAGGAGGAAGCAGTGACGTTGCTCCTGCTCCTTTATTTTCTATAATACCGGAGGAAGCAGCGGCACTGCTCCAGCTCCTTTATTTTCTATAATACAGGAGGAAGCAGTGACGTTGCTCCTGCTCCTTTATTTTCTATAATACCGGAGGAAGCAGCGGCACTGCTCCAGCTCCTTTATTTTCTATAATACAGGAGGAAGCAGAGACGCTGCTCCAGCTCCTTTATTTTCTATAATACAGAAGGGAGCAGATATGCTGCTCCAGCTCCTTTAATTTCTTTCATCCAGAATTTAGCAGAGACGCTGCTCCAGCTCCATTATTATCTATAATACAGGAGGAAGCAGTGACGCTGCTCCAGCTCCTTTATATTCTATAATACAGGAGGAAGCAGTGACACTGCTCCAGCTCCTTTATTTTCTATAATACAGGAGGAAGCAGAGACGCTGCTCCAGTTCCTTTATTTTCGATAACACAGGAGGAAGCAGAGACGTGCTCCAGCTCCTATATTTTCTATAATACAGCAGGAAGCAGTGACGCTGCTTCAGCTCTTTTATTTTCTATAATACAGGAGGAAGCAGTGACGCTGTTCCAGCTCCTTTATTTTCTATAATACAGGAGGAAGCAATGACGCTGCTCCAGCTCGTTTATTTTCTATAATACAGGTGGAAGCAGTGACGCTGCTCCTGCTCCTTTATTTTCTATAATACAGGAGGAAGCAATGACGCTGCTCCAGCTCCTTTATTTTCTATAATACAGGAGGAAGCAGAGGCGCTGCTCCAGCTCCTTTATTTTCTATAATACAGGGGGAAGCAGTGACGCTGCTCCAGCTCCTTTATTTTCTATAATACAGCAGGAAGCAGTGACGCTGCTACAGCTCTTTTATTTTCTATAATACAGGAGGAAGCAGTGACGCTGTTCCAGCTCCTTTATTTTCTATAGTACAGGAGGAAGCAGAGACGCTGCTCCAGCTCCTTTATTTTCTATAATACAGGAGGAAGCAGTGACGCTGCTCCAGCTCCTTTATTTTCTATAATACAGCAGGAAGCAGTGGCGCTGCTACAGCTCCTTTTTTATCTATAATACAGGAGGAAGCAGTGACGCTGCTCCAGCTCCATTATTTTCTATAATACAGGAGGAAGCAGTGACGCTGCTACAGCTCCTTTATTTTCTATAATACAGGAGGAAGCAGAGACGCTGCTTCAGCTCCTTTATTTTCTATAATAGAGCAGGAAGCAGTGACGCTGCTACAGGTCCTTCTTTTTCTATAATACAGGAGGAAGCAGTGACGCTGCTCCAGCTCCTTTATTTTCTATAATACAGGAGGAAGCAGTGACGCTGCTACAGCTCCTTTATTTTCTATAATACAGGAGGAAGCAGAGACGCAGCACCAGCTCCTTTATTTTCCATGACACAGGTGGAAGCAGTGACGCTGCTCCTGCTCCTTTATTTTCTATAATACAGGAGGAAGCAGAGACACTGCTCCAGCTCCTTTATTTTCTATAATACAGGAGGAAGCAGTGACGCTGCTCCAGCTCCTTTATTTTCTATAATACAGGAGGAAGCAGTGACGCTGCTCCAGCTCCTTTATTTTCTATAATACAGGAGGAAGCAGTGACGCTGCACCAGCTCCTTTATTTTCCATTACACAGGTGGAAGCAGTGATGCTGCTCCACCTCCTTTATTTTCTATAATACAGCAGGAAGCAGTGACGCTGCTCCAGCTCCTTTATTTTCAATAATACAGGAGGAAGCAGTGACGTTGCTCCTGCTCCTTTATTTTCTATAATACAGGAGGAAGCAGTGACACTGCTCCAGCTCCTTTATTTTCTATAATACAGGAGGAAGCAGAGACGCTGCTACAGTTCCTTTATTTTCTATAATACAGGAGGAAGCAGCGACGCTGCTCCAGCTCCTTTATTTTCTATAATACAGGAGGAAGCAGCGACGCTGCTCCAGCTCCTTTATTTTCTATAATACAGGAGGAAGCAGAGACGCTGCTCCAGCTCCTTTATTTTCTATACTACAGAAGGGAGCAGAGATGCTGCTCCTGCTCCTTTATTTTCTACAATACAGAAGGGAGCAGAGATGCTGCTCCAGCTCCTTTATTTTCTATACTACAGAATTGAGCAGAGACGCTGCTCCAGCTCCATTATTTTTTTTTATACAGGAGGAAGCAGTGACGCTGCTCCAGCTCCTTTATATTCTATAAGAAAGGAGGAAGCAGTGACACTGCTCCAGCTCCTTTATTTTCTATAATTCAGGAGGAAGCAGAGACGCTGCTCCAGTTCCTTTATTTTCTATAATACAGAAGGGAGCAGAGATGCTGCTCCTGCTCCTTTATTTTCTACAATACAGAAGGGAGCAGAGATGCTGCTCCAGCTCCTTTATTTTCTATAAAACAGGAGGAAGCAGCGACGCTGCTCCAGCTCCTTTATTTTCTATAGTACAGGAGGAAGCAGAGACGCTGCTCCAGCTCCTTCATTTTCTATAATACAGGAGGAAGCAGAGACGCTGCTGCAGCTCCTTTATTTTCTAATGTACAGGAGGAAGCCGTGACGCTGCTCCATCTCCTTTATTTTCTATAATACAGCAGGAAGCAGTGACGCTGCTTCAGCTCCTTTATTTTCTATAACACAGGAGGAAGCAGTGACGCAGTTCCAGCTCCTTTATTTTCTATAATACAGGAGGAGGCAGAGACGCTGCTCCAGCTCCTTTATTTTCTATAATACAGGAGGAAGCAGAGACGCTGCTCCAGCTCCTTTACTTTCTATAATACAGGAGGAAGCAGAGACGCTGCTCCAGCTCCTTTATTTTCGAAAATACAGGAGGAAGCAGAGACGCTGCTCCAGTTCCTTTATTTTCTATAATACAGGTGGAAGCAGTGACGCTGCTCCTGCTCCGTTATTTTCTATAATACAGAAGGAAGCCGTGACGCTGCTCCATCTCCTTTATTTTCTATAATACAGCAGGAAGCAGTGACGCTGCTTCAGCTGTTTTATTTTCTATAATACAGGAGGAAGCAGTGACGCTGTTCCAGCTCCTTTATTTTCTATAATACAGGAGGAAGCAGAGACGCTGCTCCAGCTCCTGTATTTTCTATAATACAGGAGGAAGCAGAGACGCTGCTCCAGCTCCTTTATTTTCTATAATACAGGAGGAAGCCGTGACGCTGCTCCATCTCCTTTATTTTCTATAATAGAGCAGGAAGCAGTGACGCTGCTACAGCTCATTTATTTTCTATAATACAGTAGGAAGCAGTGACGCTGCTCCATCTCCTTTATTTTCTATAATACAGCAGGAAGCAGTGACACTGCTCCAGCTCTTTTATTTTCTATAATACAGGAGGAAGCAGTGACGCTGCTCCACCTCCTTTATTTTCTATAATACAGGAGGAAGCAGAGACGCTGCTCCAACTCCTTTATTTTCTATAATACAGGAGGAAGCAGTGACGCTGCTCCAGCTCCTTTATTTTCTATAATACAGGAGGAAGCAGTGACGCTGCTACAGCTCTTTTATTTTCTATAATACAGGAGGAAGCAGTGACGCTGCTACAGCTCCTTTATTTTCTATAATACAGGAGGAAGCAGTGATGCTGCTACAGCTCTGTTATTTTCTATAATACAGGAGGAAGCAGTGACGCTGCTCCAGCTCCTTTATTTTCTATAATACAGGAGGAAGCAGTGACGCTGCTACAGCTCTTTTATTTTCTATAATACCGGAGGAAACAGTGACGCTGCTCCAGCTCCTTTATTTTCTATAATACAGGAGGAAGCAGTGACGCTGCTCCAGCTCCTTTATTTTCTATAATACAGGAGGAAGCAGAGACGCTGCTCCAGCTCCTTTATTTTCTATAATACAGGAGGAAGCAGTGACGCTGCTCCAGCTCCTTTATTTTCTATAATACAGGAGGAAGCAGTGACGCTGCTCCAGCTCCTTTATTTTCTATAATACAGGAGGAAGCAGAGACGCTGCTCCAGCTCCTTTATTTTCTATAATACAGGAGGAAGCAGTGACGCTGCTCCAGCTCCTTTATTTTCTATAATACAGGAGGAAGCAGTGACGCTGCTCCAGCTCCTTTATTTTCTATAATACAGGAGGAAGCAGAGACGCTGCTCCAGCTCCTTTATTTCGATAATACAGAAGGGAGCAGAGATGCTGCTCCTGCTGCTTTGTTTTCTACAATACAGAAGGGAGCAGAGATGCTGCTCCAGCTCCTTTATTTTCTATAATACAGAATTGAGCAGAGACGCTGCTCCAGCTCCATTATTTTCTATAATACAGGAGGAAGAAGTGACGCTGCTCCAGCTCCTTTATATTCTGTAATACAGGAGGAAGCAGTGACACTGCTCCAGCTCCTTTATTTTCTATAATACAGGAGGAAGCAGAGACGCTGCTCCAGTTCCAATATTTACTATAATACTGGAGGAAGCAGCGACGCTGCTCCAGCTCCTTTATTTTCTATAATACAGGAGGAAGCAGTGATGCTGCTCCTGCTCCTTTATTTTCTATAGTACAGGAGGAAGCCGTGACGCTGCTCCATCTCCTTTATTTTCTATAATACAGCAGGAAGCAGTGACGCTGCTTCAGCTCCTTTATTTTCTATAATACAGGAGGAAGCAGTGACGCTGCTACATCTCTTTTATTTTCTATAATACAAGAGGAAGCAGTGACGCTGTTCCAGCTCCTTTATTTTCTATAATACAGGAGGAAGCAGAGACGCTGCTCCAGCTCCTTTATTTTCTATAATACAGGAGGAAGCAGAGACGCTGCTCCAGCTCCTTTATTTTCTATAATACAGCAGGAAGCAGTTACGCTGCTACAGCTCCTTTTTTTTCTATAGTACAGGAGGAAGCAGAGACGCTGCTCCAGCTCCTTTATTTTCTATAATACAGCAGGAAGCAGTGACGCTGCTACAGCTCCTTTATTTTCTTATAATACAGGAGGAAGCAGTGACGCTGCTCCAGCTCCTTTATTTTCTATAATACAGCAGGAAGCAGTGACGCTGCTCCAGCTCCTTTTTTTTCTATAGTACAGGAGGAAGCAGAGACGCTGCTCCAGCTCCTTTATTTTCTATAATACAGCAGGAAGCAGTGACGTTGCTACAGCTCCTTTATTTTCTATAGTACAGGAGGAAGCAGAGACGCTACTCCAGCTCCTTTATTTTCTATAATACAGCAGGAAGCAGTGACGCTGCTACAGCTCATTTATTTTCTATAATACAGTAGGAAGCAGTGACGCTGCTCCATCTCCTTTATTTTCTATAATATAGCAGGAAGCAGTGACGCTGCTCCAGCTCTTTTATTTTCTATAATACAGGAGGAAGCAGTGACGCTGCTCCACCTCCTTTATTTTCTATAATACAGGAGGAAGCAGAGACGCTGCTCCAACTCCTTTATTTTCTATAATACAGTAGGAAGCAGTGACGCTGCTCCAGCTCCTTTATTTTCTATAATACAGGAGGAAACAGTGACGCTGCTCCAGCTCCTTTATTTTCTATAATACAGGAGGAAGCAGTGACGCTGCTCCAGCTCCTTTATTTTCTATAATACAGGAGGAAGCAGTGACGCTGCTCCACCTCCTTTATTTTCTATAATACAGGAGGAAGCAAAGACGCTGCTCCAACTCCTTTATTTTCTATAATACAGCAGGAAGCAGAGACGCTGCTCCAGCTCCTTTATTTGCTATAAAACAGGAGGAAGCAGTGACGCTGCTCCAGCTCCTTTATTTTCTATAATACAGGAGGAAGCAGTGACGCTGCTCCAGCTCCTTTATTTTCTATAATACAGCAGGAAACAGTGACGCTGCTCCAGCTCTTTTATTTTCTATAATACAGGAGGAAGCAGTGACGCTGCTCCACCTCCTTTATTTTCTATAATACAGGAGGAAGCAGAGACGCTGCTCCAACTCCTTTATTTTCTATAATACAGTAGGAAGCAGTGACGCTGCTCCAGCTCCTTTATTTTCTATAATACAGGAGGAAACAGTGACGCTGCTCCAGCTCCTTTATTTTCTATAATACAGCAGGAAGCAGTGACGTTGCTACAGCTCCTTTATTTTCTATAGTACAGGAGGAAGCAGAGACGCTACTCCAGCTCCTTTATTTTCTATAATACAGCAGGAAGCAGTGACGCTGCTACAGCTCATTTATTTTCTATAATACAGTAAGAAGCAGTGACGCTGCTCCATCTCCTTTATTTTCTATAATATAGCAGGAAGCAGTGACGCTGCTCCAGCTCTTTTATTTTCTATAATACAGTAAGAAGCAGTGACGCTGCTCCATCTCCTTTATTTTCTATAATATAGCAGGAAGCAGTGACGCTGCTCCAGCTCTTTTATTTTCTATAATACAGGAGGAAGCAGTGACGCTGCTCCACCTCCTTTATTTTCTATAATACAGGAGGAAGCAGAGACGCTGCTCCAACTCCTTTATTTTCTATAATACAGTAGGAAGCAGTGACGCTGCTCCAGCTCCTTTATTTTCTATAATACAGGAGGAAACAGTGACGCTGCTCCAGCTCCTTTATTTTCTATAATACAGGAGGAAGCAGTGACGCTGCTCCAGCTCCTTTATTTTCTATAATACAGGAGGAAGCAGTGACGCTGCTCCACCTCCTTTATTTTCTATAATACAGGAGGAAGCAAAGACGCTGCTCCAACTCCTTTATTTTCTATAATACAGCAGGAAGCAGAGACGCTGCTCCAGCTCCTTAATTTGCTATAATACAGGAGGAAGCAGTGACGCTGCTCCAGCTCCTTTATTTTCTATAATACAGGAGGAAGCAGTGACGCTGCTCCACCTCCTTTATTTTCTATAATACAGGAGGAAGCAGTGACGCTGCTCCAGCTCCTTTATTTTCTATAATACAGCAGGAAACAGTGACGCTGCTCCAGCTCTTTTATTTTCTATAATACAGGAGGAAGCAGTGACGCTGCTCCACCTCCTTTATTTTCTATAATACAGGAGGAAGCAGAGACGCTGCTCCAACTCCTTTATTTTCTATAATACAGTAGGAAGCAGTGACGCTGCTCCAGCTCCTTTATTTTCTATAATACAGGAGGAAACAGTGACGCTGCTCCAGCTCCTTTATTTTCTATAATACAGCAGGAAACAGTGACGCTGCTCCAGCTCTTTTATTTTCTATAATACAGGAGGAAGCAGTGACGCTGCTCCAGCTCCTTTATTTTCTATAATACAGGAGGAAGCAGAGACGCTGCTCCAACTCCTTTATTTTCTATAATACAGCAGGAAGCAGTGACGCTGCTCCAGATCCTTTATTTGCTATAATACAGTAGGAAGTAGTGACGCTGCTCCAGCTCCTTTATTTTCTATAATACAGGAGGAAACATTGACGCTGCTCCAGCTCCTTTATTTTCTATAATACAGGAGGAAGCAGTGACGCTGCTCCAGCTCCTTTATATTCTGTAATACAGGAGGAAGCAGTGACACTGCTCAAGCTCCTTTATTTTCTATAATACTGGAGGAAGCAGTGACGCTGCTCCAGCTCCTTTATATTCTGTAATACAGGAGGAAGCAGTGACACTGCTCCAGCTCCTTTATTTTCTATAATACAGGAGGAAGCAGAGACGCTGCTCCAGTTCCTTTATTTACTATAATACAGGAGGAAGCAGTGACGCTGCTCCTGCTCCTTTATTTTCTATAGTACAGGAGGAAGCCGTGACGCTGCTCCATATCCTTTATTTTCTATAATACAGCAGGAAGCAGTGACGCTGCTTCAGCTCCTTTATTTTCTATAATACAGGAGGAAGCAGTGACGCTGCTACAGCTCTTTTATTTTCTATAATACAGGAGGAAGCAGTGACGCTGTTCCAGCTCCTTTATTTTCTATAATACAGGAGGAAGCAGAGACGCTGCTCCAGCTCCTTTATTTTCTATAATACAGGCGGAAGCAGAGACGCTGCTCCAGCTCCTTTATTTTCTATAATACAGCAGGAAGCAGTTACGCTGCTACAGCTCCTTTTTTTTCTATAGTACAGGAGGAAGCAGAGACGCTGCTCCAGCTCCTTTATTTTCTATAATACAGCAGGATGCAGTGACGCTGCTACAGCTCCTTTATTTTCTATAATCCAGGAGGAAGCAGTGACGCTGCTCCAGCTCCTTTATTTTCTATAATACAGCAGGAAGCAGTGACGCTGCTCCAGCTCCTTTTTTTTCTATAGTACAGGAGGAAGCAGAGACGCTGCTCCAGCTCCTTTATTTTCTATAATACAGCAGGAAGCAGTGACGTTGCTACAGCTCCTTTATTTTCTATAGTACAGGAGGAAGCAGAGACGCTACTCCAGCTCCTTTATTTTCTATAATACAGCAGGAAGCAGTGACGCTGCTACAGTTCATTTATTTTCTATAATACAGTAGGAAGCAGTGACGCTGCTCCATCTCCTTTATTTTCTATAATACAGCAGGAAGCAGTGACGCTGCTCCAGCTCTTTTATTTTCTATAATACAGGAGGAAGCAGAGGCGCTGCTCCAACTCCTTTATTTTCTATAATACAGCAGGAAGCAGTGACGCTGCTCCAGCTCCTTTATTTTCTATAATACAGCAGGAAGCAGTGACGCTGCTCCAGCTCTTTTATTTTCTATAATACAGGAGGAAGCAGAGGCGCTGCTCCAACTCCTTTATTTTCTATAATACAGGAGGAAGCAGTGACGCTGCTCCAGCTCCTTTATTTTCTATAATACAGGAGGAAGCAGTGACGCTGCTCCACCTCCTTTATTTTCTATAATACAGGAGGAAGCAGAGGCGCTGCTCCAACTCCTTTATTCTCTATAATACAGCAGGAAGCAGTGACGCTGCTCCAGCTCCTTTATTTGCTATAATACAGGAGGAAGCAGTGACGCTGCTCCAGCTCCTTTATTTTCTATAATACAGTAGGAAGCAGTGACGCCGCTCCAGCTCCTTTATTTTCTATAATACAGGAGGAAACAGTGACGCTGCTCCAGCTCCTTTATTTTCGATAATACAGGAGGAAGCAGTGACGC
Source organism: Chiloscyllium plagiosum (assembly GCF_037043375.1). Classification (NCBI taxonomy): domain Eukaryota; kingdom Metazoa; phylum Chordata; class Chondrichthyes; order Orectolobiformes; family Hemiscylliidae; genus Chiloscyllium; species Chiloscyllium plagiosum. Next base: position 43,015,780 of record NW_028270181.1, on the reverse strand, counting down.
TGCTCCAGCTCCTTTATTTTCTATAATACAGGAGGAAGCAGAGACGCTGCTCCAGTTCCTTTATTTACTATAATACCGGAGGAAGCAGCGACGCTGCTCCAGCTCCTTTATTTTCTATAATACAGGAGGAAGCAGAGACGCTGCTCCAGCTCCTTTATTTCGATAATACAGAAGGGAGCAGAGATGCTGCTCCAGCTCCTTTATATTCTGTAATACAGGAGGAAGCAGTGACACTGCTCCAGCTCCTTTATTTTCTATAATACAGGAGGAAGCAGAGACGCTGCTCCAGTTCCTTTATTTACTATAATACTGGAGGAAGCAGCGACGCTGCTCCAGCTCCTTTATTTTCTATAAGACAGGAGGAAGCAGAGACGCTGCTCCAGCTCCTTTATTTTCTATAATACAGGAGGAAGCAGTGACGCTGCTCCAGCTCCTTTATTTTCTATAGTACAGGAGGAAGCCGTGACGATGCACCATCTCCTTTATTTTCTATAATACAGCAGGAAGCAGTGACGCTGCTTCAGCTCCTTTATTTTCTATAATACAGGAGGAAGCAGTGACGCTGCTACAGCTCTTTTATTTTCTATAATACAGGAGGAAGCAGTGACGCTGTTCCAGCTCCTTTATTTTCTATAATACAGGAGGAAGCAGAGACGCTGCTCCAGCTCCTTTATTTTCTATAATACAGGCGGAAGCAGAGACGCTGCTCCAGCTCCTTTATTTTCTATAATACAGCAGGAAGCAGTTACGCTGCTACAGCTCCTTTTTTTTCTAAAGTACAGGAGGAAGCAGAGACCCTGCTCCAGCTCCTTTATTTTCTATAATACAGCAGGAAGCAGTGACGCTGCTACAGCTCCTTTATTTTCTATAATACAAGAGGAACCAGTGACGCTGCTCCAGCTCCTTTATTTTCTATAATACAGCAGGAAGCAGTGACGCTGCTCCAGCTCCTTTTTTTTCTATAGTACAGGAGGAAGCAGAGACGCTACTCCAGCTCCTTTATTTTCTATAATACAGCAGGAAGCAGTGACGCTGCTCCAGCTCCTTTTTTTTCTATAGTACAGGAGGAAGCAGAGACGCTACTCCAGCTCCTTTATTTTCTATAATACAGCAGGAAGCAGTGACGCTGCTCCAGCTCCTTTTTTTTCTATAGTACAGGAGGAAGCAGAGACGCTACTCCAGCTCCTTTATTTTCTATAATACAGCAGGAAGCAGTGACGTTGCTACAGCTCCTTTAATTTCTATAATACAGGAGGAAGCAGTGATGCTGCTCCAGCTCCTTTATTTTCTATAATACAGGAGGAAGCAGTGACGCTGCTGCAGCTCCTTTATTTTCTATAATTCAAAAGGAAGCAGTGACGCTGCTCCAGCTCCTTTATTTTCTATAATACAGGAGGAAGCAGAGACGCTGCTCCATCTCCTTTATTTTGTATAATACAGGAGGAAGCAGTGACGCTGCTCCAGCTCCTTTGTTTTCTATAATACAGGCGGAAGCAGTGACGCTGCTCCAGCTCCATTATTTTGTATAATACATTAGGAAGCAGTGACGCTGCTCCATCTCCTTTATTTTCTATAATACAGGAAGAAGCAGTGACGCTGCTCCAGCTCCTTTATTTTCTATAATACAGGTGGAAGCAGTGACGCTGCTCCAGCTCCTTCATTTTCTATAATACAGGAGGAAGCAGTGACGCTGCTCCAGCTCCTTTATTTTCTATAATACAAGTGGAAGCAGTGACGCTGCTCCTGCTCCTTTATTTTCTATAATACAGGAGGAAGCAGTGACGTTGCTCCTGCTCCTTTATTTTCTATAATACAAGTGGAAGCAGTGACGCTGCTCCTGCTCCTTTATTTTCTATAATACAGGAGGAAGCAGTGACACTGCTCCAGCTCCTTTATTTTCTATAATACAGGAGGAAGCAGAGACGCTGCTCCAGCTCCTTTATTTTCTATAATACAGGAGTAAGCAGAGACGCTGCTCCAGCTCCTTTATTTTCTATACTACAGAAGGGAGCAGAGATGCTGCTCCAGCTCCTTTATTTTCTACAATACAGAAGGGAGCAGAGATGCTGCTCCAGCTCCTTTATTTTCTATAATACAGGAGGAAGCAGCGACGCTGCTCCAGCTCCTTTATTTTCTATAATACAGGAGGAAGCAGAGACGCTGCTCCAGCTCGTTTATTTTCTATAATACAGGAGGAAGCAGTGACGTTGCTCCTGCTCCTTTATTTTCTATAATACAGGAGGAAGCAGTGACACTGCTCCAGCTCCTTTATTTTCTATAATACAGGAGGAAGCAGAGACGCTGCTCCAGTTCCTTTATTTTCTATAATACCGGAGGAAGCAGCGACTCTGGTCCAGCTCCTTTATTTTCTATAATACAGAAGGGAGCAGAGATGCTGCTCCTGCTCCTTTATTTTCTACAATACAGAAGGGAGCAGTGATGCTGCTCCAGCTCCTTTATTTTCTATACTACAGAATTGAGCAGAGACGCTGCTCCAGCTCCATTATTTTCTATTATACAGGAGGAAGCAGTGACGCTGCTCCAGCTCCTTTATATTCTATAATACAGGAGGAAGCAGTGACACTGATCCAGCTCCTTTATTTTCTATAATACAGGAGGAAGCAGAGACGCTGCTCCAGTTCCTTTATTTTCTATAATACAGAAGGGAGCAGAGATGCTGCTCCTGCTCCTTTATTTTCTACAATACAGAGGGAGCAGAGATGCTGCTCCAGCTCCTTTATTTTCTATAATACAGGAGGAAGCAGCGACGCTGCTCCAGCTCCTTTATTTTCTATAATACAGGAGGAAGCGGAGACGCTGCTCCAGCTCCTTTATTTTCTATAAGACAGGAGGAAGCAGTGACGCTGCTACTGGTCCTTTATTTTCTGTAGTACAGGAGGAAGCAGAGACGCTGCTCCAGCTCCTTTATTTTCTATAATACAGGAGGAAGCCGTGACGCTGCTCCATCTCCTTTATTTTCTATAATACAGCAGGAAGCAGTGACACTGCTTCAGCTCTTTTATTTTCTATAATACAGGAGGAAGCAGTGACGCTGTTCCAGCTCCTTTAATTTCTATAATACAGGAGGAAGCAGAGACGCTGCTCCAGCTCCTTTATTTTCTATAACACAGGAGATAGCAGTGACGCTGCTCCAGTTCCTTTATTTTCTATAATACAGGAGGAAGCAGTGACGCTGCTCCAGTTCCTTTATTTTCTATAATACAGGAGGAAGCAGAGACGCTGCTCCAACTCCTTTATTTTCTATAATACAGGAGGAAACAGAGACGCTGCTCCAGCTCCTTTTTTTTCTATAATACAGGATGAAACAGAGACGCTGCTCCAGCTCCTTTATTATCTATAATACGGGAGGAAGCAGTGACGCTGCTGCAGCTCCTTTATTTTCTATAATACAGGAGGAAGCAGTGACGCTGCTCCAGCTCCTTTATTTTCTATAATACAGGAGGAAGCAGAGACGCTGCTCCAGCTCCTTTATTTTCTATAGTACAGGAGGAAGCAGTGACGCTGCTCCAGCTCCTTTATTTTCTATAATACAGGAGGAAGCAGAGACGCTGCTACAGCTCCTTTATTTTCTATAATACAGGAGGAAGCAGTGACGCTGCTCCAGCTCCTTAATTTTCTATAATACAGGAGGAAGCAGTGACGCTGCTCCAGCTCCTTTATTTTCTATAATACAGGAGGAAGCAGAGACGCTGCTCCAGCTCGTTTATTTTCTATAATACAGGAGGAAGCAGTGACGTTGCTCCTGCTCCTTTATTTTCTATAATACAGGAGGAAGCAGTGACACTGCTCCAGCTCCTTTATTTTCTATAATACAGGAGGAAGCAGAGACGCTGCTCCAGTTCCTTTATTTTCTATAATACCGGAGGAAGCAGCGACTCTGGTCCAGCTCCTTTATTTTCTGTAATACAGAAGGGAGCAGAGATGCTGCTCCTGCTCCTTTATTTTCTACAATACAGAAGGGAGCAGAGATGCTGCTCCAGCTCCTTTATTTTCTATACTACAGAATTGAGCAGAGACGCTGCTCCAGCTCCATTATTTTCTATTATACAGGAGGAAGCAGTGACGCTGCTCCAGCTCCTTTATATTCTATAATACAGGAGGAAGCAGTGACACTGCTCCAGCTCCTTTATTTTCTATAATACAGGAGGAAGCAGAGACGCTGCTCCAGTTCCTTTATTTTCTATAATACAGAAGGGAGCAGAGATGCTGCTCCTGCTCCTTTATTTTCTACAATACAGAGGGAGCAGAGATGCTGCTCCAGCTCCTTTATTTTCTATAATACAGGAGGAAGCAGCGACGCTGCTCCAGCTCCTTTATTTTCTATAATACAGGAGGAAGCGGAGACGCTGCTCCAGCTCCTTTATTTTCTATAAGACAGGAGGAAGCAGTGACGCTGCTACTGGTCCTTTATTTTCTGTAGTACAGGAGGAAGCAGAGACGCTGCTCCAGCTCCTTTATTTTCTATAATACAGGAGGAAGCCGTGACGCTGCTCCATCTCCTTTATTTTCTATAATACAGCAGGAAGCAGTGACACTGCTTCAGCTCTTTTATTTTCTATAATACAGGAGGAAGCAGTGACGCTGTTCCAGCTCCTTTAATTTCTATAATACAGGAGGAAGCAGAGACGCTGCTCCAGCTCCTTTATTTTCTATAACACAGGAGATAGCAGTGACGCTGCTCCAGTTCCTTTATTTTCTATAATACAGGAGGAAGCAGTGACGCTGCTCTAGTTCCTTTATTTTCTATAATACAGGAGGAAGCAGAGACGCTGCTCCAACTCCTTCATTTTCTATAATACAGGAGGAAACAGAGACGCTGCTCCAGCTCCTTTTTTTTCTATAATACAGGATGAAACAGAGACGCTGCTCCAGCTCCTTTATTATCTATAATACGGGAGGAAGCAGTGACGCTGCTGCAGCTCCTTTATTCTCTATAATACAGGAGGAAGCAGTGACGCTGCTCCAGCTCCTTTATTTTCTATAATACAGGAGGAAGCAGAGACGCTGCTCCAGCTCCTTTATTTTCTATAGTACAGGAGGAAGCAGTGACGCTGCTCCAGCTCCTTTATTTTCTATAATACAGGAGGAAGCAGAGACGCTGCTACAGCTCCTTTATTTTCTATAATACAGGAGGAAGCAGTGACGCTGCTCCAGCTCCTTAATTTTCTATAATACAGGAGGAAGCAGTGACGCTGCTCCAGCTCCTTTATTTTCTATAATACAGGAGGAAGCAGTGACGCTGCTCCAGCTCCTTAATTTTCTATAATACAGGAGGAAGCAGTGACGCTGCTCCAGCTCCTTTATTTTCTATAATACAGGAGGAAGCAGTGACACTGCTCCAGCTCCTTTATTTTCTATAATACAGGAGGAAGCAGTGACGCTGCTGCAGCTCCTTTATTTTCTATAATACAGGAGGAAGTAGTGACGCTGCTCCAGCTCCTTTATTTTCTATAATACAGGAGGAAGCAGTGACGCTGCTGCAGCACCTTTATTTTCTATAATACAGGAGGAAGCAGAGACGCTGCTACAGCTCCTTTATTTTCTATAATACAGGAGGAAGCAGTGACGCTGCTCCAGCTCCTTAATTTTCAATAATACAGGAGGAAGCAGTGACGCTGCTCCAGCTCCTTTATTTTCTATAATACAGGAGGAAGCAGTGACGCTGCTCCAGCTCCTTAATTTTCTATAATACAGGAGGAAGCAGTGACGCTGCTCCAGCTCCTTTATTTTCTATAATACAGGAGGAAGCAGTGACACTGCTCCAGCTCCTTTATTTTCTATAATACAGGAGGAAGCAGTGACGCTGCTGCAGCTCCTTTATTTTCTATAATACAGGAGGAAGTAGTGACGCTGCTCCAGCTCCTTTATTTTCTATAATACAGGAGGAAGCAGTGACGCTGCTGCAGCTCCTTTATTTTCTATAATACAGGAGGAAGTAGTGACGCTGCTCCAGCTCCTTTATTTTCTATAATACAGGAGGAAGCAGTGACGCTGCACCAGCTCCTTTATTTTCTATAATACAGGAGGAAACATAGACGCTGGTCCAGCTCCTTTATTTTCTCTAATACAGGAGGAAGCAGAGACGCTGCTCCAGCTCCTTTATTTTCTATAATACAGGAGGAAGCATAGACGCTGGTCCTGGTCCTTTATTTTCTCTAATACAGGAGGAAGCAGAGACGCTGCTCCAGCTCCTTTATTTTCTATAATACAGGAGGAAGCAGTGACGCTGCTCCAGCTCCTTTATTTTCTATAATACAGGAGGAAGCAGAGACGCTGCTCCAGCTCCTTTATTTTCTATAATACAGGAGGAAGCAGTGACGCTGCTGCAGCTCCTTTATTTTCTATAATACAGGAGGAAGTAGTGACGCTGCTCCAGCTCCTTTATTTTCTATAATACAGGAGGAAGCAGTGACGCTGCACCAGCTCCTTTATTTTCTATAATACAGGAGGAAACATAGACGTTGGTCCAGCTCCTTTATTTTCTATAATACAGGAGGAAACAGAGATGCTGCTCCAGCTCCTTTATTTTCTATAATACAGGGGGAAGCAGTGGCGCTGATCCAGCTCCTTTATTTTCTATAATACAGGAGGAAGCAGTGACGCTGCTCCAGCTCCTTTATTTTCTATAATACAGGAGGAAGCAGTGACGGTGCACCAGCTCCTTTATTTTCTATCGTACAGGAGGAAACATAGACGCTGGTCCAGCTCCTTTATTTTCTATAATACAGGAGGAAACAGAGATGCTGCTCCAGCTCCTTTATTTGGTATAATACAGGAGGAAGCAGAGACGCTGCTCCAGCTCCTTTCATTGCTATAATACAATAGGAAGCAGTGACGCTGCTCCAGCTTCTTTATTTTCTATAATACAGGAGGAAGCAGTGATGCTGCTCCATCTCCTTTATTTTCTATAATGCAGGAGGAAGCAGTGACGCTGCTCTAACTCCTTTATTTTCTATAATACAGGAGGAAGCAGTGACGCTGCTCCAGTTCGTTTACTCTGTGATGCAGGAGGAAGCAGAGACGCTGCTTCAGTTCCTTTATTTTGTATAATACAGGCGGAAGCAGAGACGCTGTTCCAGCTCCTTTATTTCGATAATACAGAAGGGAGCAGAGATGCTGCTCCTGCTCCTTTGTTTTCTACAATACAGAAGGGAGCAGAGATGCTGCTCCAGCTCCTTTATTTTCTATAATACAGAATTGAGCAGAGACGCTGCTCCAGCTCCATTATTTTCTATAATACAGGAGGAAGCAGTGACGCTGCTCCAGCTCCTTTATATTCTGTAATACAGGAGGAAGCAGTGACACTGCTCCAGCTCCTTTATTTTCTATAATACAGGAGGAAGCAGAGACGCTGCTCCAGTTCCAATATTTTCTATAATACAGGAGGAAGCAGCGACGCTGCTCCAGCTCCTTTATTTTCTATAATACAGGAGGAAGCAGTGACGCTGCTCCTGGTTCTTTATTTTCTATAGTACAGGAGGAAAACGTGACGCTGCTCCAGCTCCTTTATTTTCTATAATACAGGAGGAAGCAGTGACGCTGCTCCAGCTCCTTTATTTTCTATAATACAGGAGGAAGCAGAGACGCTGCTCCAGCTCCTTTATTTTCTATAATACAGGAGGAAGCAGTGACGCTGCTCCTGCTCCTTTATTTTCTATAGTACAGGAGGAAGTAGTGACGCTGCTCCAGCTCCTTTATTTTCTATAATACAGGAGGAAGCAGTGACGCTGCGCCAGCTCCTTTATTTTCTATAATACAGGAGGAAACATAGACGCTGGTCCAGCTCCTTTATTTTCTATAATACAGGAGGAAACAGAGATGCTGCTCCAGCTCCTTTATTTTCTATAATACAGGGGGAAGCAGTGGCGCTGATCCAGCTCCTTTATTTTCTATAATACAGGAGGAAGCAGTGACGCTGCTCCAGGTCCTTTATTTTCTATAATACAGGAGGAAGCAGTCACGCTGCTGCAGCTCCTTTATTTTCTATAATACAGGAGGAAGTAGTGACGCTGCTCCAGGTCCTTTATTTTCTATAATACAGGAGGAAGCAGTGACGCTGCACCAGCTCCTTTATTTTCTATAATACAGGAGGAAACATAGACGCTGGACCAGCTCCTTTATTTTCTATAATACAGGAGGAAACAGAGATGCTGCTCCAGCTCCTTTATTTTCTATAATACAGGGGGAAGCAGTGGCGCTGATCCAGCTCCTTTATTTTCTATTATACAGGAGGAAGCAGTGACGCTGCTCCAGCTCCTTTATTTTCTATAATACAGGAGGAAACAGAGATGCTGCTCCAGCTCCTTTATTTTCTATAATACAGGGGGAAGCAGTGGCGCTGATCCAGCTCCTTTATTTTCTATTATACAGGAGGAAGCAGTGACGCTGCTCCAGCTCCTTTATTTTCTATAATACAGGAGGAAGCAGTGACGCTGCACCAGCTCCTTTATTTTCTATCGTTCAGGAGGAAACATAGACGCTGGTCCAGCTCCTTTATTTTCAATAATACAGGAGGAAACAGAGATGCTGCTCCAGCTCCTTTATTTGGTATAATACAGAAGGAAGCAGAGACGCTGCTCCAGCTCCTTTCATTGCTATTATACAATAGGAAGCAGTGACGCTGCTCCAGCTTCTTTATTTTCTATAATACAGGAGGAAGCAGTGATGCTGCTCCAGCTCCTTTATTTTCTATAATACTGGAGGAAGCAGTGACGCTGCTCTAACTCCTTTATTTTCTATAATACAATAGGAAGCAGTGACGCTGCTCCAGTTCCTTTATTTTCTGTAATGCAGGAGGAAGCAGAGACGCTGCTCCAGTTCCATTATTTTCTATAATACAGGCAGAAGCAGTGATGCTGCTCCAGCTCCTTTATTTTCCATAATACAGGAGGAAGCATAGGCGCTGCTCCAGCTCCTTTATTTTCTATAATACAGGAGGAAGCAGTGACGCTGCTCCAGCTCCTTTTATTTTCTCTAATACAGGAGGAAGCAGAGACACTGCTCCAGTTCCTTTATTTTCTATAATACAGGAGGAAGCAGTGACGCTGCTCCAGCTCCTTTATTTTCTATAATGTAGGAGGAAGCAGAGACACTGCTCCAGTTCCTTTATTTTCTATAATACTGGAGGAAGCAGTGACGCTGCTCCAGCTCCTTTATTTTCTATAATACAGGAGGAAGCAGAGACGCTGCTCCAGCTCCTTTATTTTCTATAATACAGGAGGAAGTAGAGACGCTGCTCCAACTCCTTTATTTTCTATAATACAGGAGGAAACAGAGACGCTGCTCCAGCTCCTTTACTTTCTATTTTACAGGAGGAAACAGAGACGCTGCTCCAGCTCCTTTATTTTCTATAATACAGGAGGAAGCAGTGACGCTGCTCCAGCTCCTTTATTTTCTGTAATACTGGAGGAAGCAGTGATGCTGCTCGAGCTCCTTTATTTTCTATAATACAGGAGGAAGCAGAGACGCTGCTCCTGCTCCTTTATTTTCTATAATACAGGAGGAAGCAGAGACGCTGCTCCAACTCCTTTATTTTCTATAATACAGGAGGAAACAGAGACACTGCTCCAGCTCCTTTACTTTATATTTTACAGGAGGAAACAGAGACGCTGCTTCAGCTCCTTTATTTTCTGTAATACAGGAGGAAGCAGTGATGCTGCTCCAGATCCTTTATTTTCTATAATACAGGAGGAAGCAGTGATGCTGCTCCAGCTCCTTTATTTTCTATAATACAGGAGGAAGCAGAGACGCTGCTCCTGCTCCTTTATTTTCTATAATACAGGAGGAAGCAGTGACACTGCTCCAGCTCCTTTATTTTCTATAATACAGGAGGAAGCAGTGACGCTGCTGCAGCTCCTTTATTTTCTATAATACAGGAGGAAGTAGTGACGCTGCTCCAGCTCCTTTATTTTCTATAATACAGGAGGAAGCAGTGACGCTGCTGCAGCTCCTTTATTTTCTATAATACAGGAGGAAGCAGAGACGCTGCTACAGCTCCTTTATTTTCTATAATACAGGAGGAAGCAGTGACGCTGCTCCAGCTCCTTAATTTTCTATAATACAGGAGGAAGCAGTGACGCTGCTCCAGCTCCTTTATTTTCTATAATACAGGAGGAAGCAGTGACGCTGCTCCAGCTCCTTAATTTTCTATAATACAGGAGGAAGCAGTGACGCTGCTCCAGCTCTTTTATTTTCTATAATACAGGAGGAAGCAGTGACACTGCTCCAGCTCCTTTATTTTCTATAATACAGGAGGAAGCAGTGACGCTGCTGCAGCTCCTTTATTTTCTATAATACAGGAGGAAGTAGTGACGCTGCTCCAGCTCCTTTATTTTCTATAATACGGGAGGAAGCAGTGACGCTGCTGCAGCTCCTTTATTTTCTATAATACAGGAGGAAGTAGTGACGCTGCTCCAGCTCCTTTATTTTCTATAATACAGGAGGAAGCAGTGACGCTGCACCAGCTCCTTTATTTTCTATAATACAGGAGGAAACATAGACGCTGGTCCAGCTCCTTTATTTTCTCTAATACAGGAGGAAGCAGAGACGCTGCGCCAGCTCCTTTATTTTCTATAATACAGGAGGAAGCATAGACGCTGGTCCTGCTCCTTTATTTTCTCTAATACAGGAGGAAGCAGAGACGCTACTCCAGCTCCTTTATTTTCTATAATACAGGAGGAAGCAGTGACGCTGCTCCAGCTCCTTTATTTTCTATAATACAGGAGGAAGCAGAGACGCTGCTCCAGCTCCTTTATTTTCTATAATACAGGAGGAAGCAGTGACGCTGCTGCAGCTCCTTTATTTTCTATAATACAGGAGGAAGTAGTGACGCTGCTCCAGCTCCTTTATTTTCTATAATACAGGAGGAAGCAGTGACGCTGCACCAGCTCCTTTATTTTCTATAATACAGGAGGAAACATAGACGCTGGTCCAGCTCCTTTATTTTCTATTATACAGGAGGAAACAGAGATGCTGCTCCAGCTCCTTTATTTTCTATAATACAGGGGGAAGCAGTGGCGCTGATCCAGCTCCTTTATTTTCTATAATACAGGAGGAAGCAGTGACGCTGCTCCAGCTCCTTTATTTTCTATAATACAGGAGGAAGCAGTGACGGTGCACCAGCTCCTTTATTTTCTATCGTACAGGAGGAAACATAGACGCTGGTCCAGCTCCTTTATTTTCTATAATACAGGAGGAAACAGAGATGCTGCTCCAGCTCCTTTATTTGGTATAATACAGGAGGAAGCAGAGACGCTGCTCCAGCTCCTTTCATTGCTATAATACAATAGGAAGCAGTGACGCTGCTCCAGCTTCTTTATTTTCTATAATACAGGAGGAAGCAGTGATGCTGCTCCATCTCCTTTATTTTCTATAATACAGGAGGAAGCAGTGACGCTGCTCTAACTCCTTTATTTTCTATAATACAGGAGGAAGCAGTGACGCTGCTCCAGTTCGTTTACTCTGTGATGCAGGAGGAAGCAGAGACGCTGCTTCAGTTCCTTTATTTTGTATAATACAGGCGGAAGCAGAGACGCTGCTCCAGCTCCTTTATTTCGATAATACAGAAGGGAGCAGAGATGCTGCTCCTGCTCCTTTGTTTTCTACAATACAGAAGGGAGCAGAGATGCTGCTCCAGCTCCTTTATTTTCTATAATACAGAATTGAGCAGAGACGCTGCTCCAGCTCCATTATTTTCTATAATACAGGAGGAAGCAGTGACGCTGCTCCAGCTCCTTTATATTCTGTAATACAGGAGGAAGCAGTGACACTGCTCCAGCTCCTTTATTTTCTATAATACAGGAGGAAGCAGAGACGCTGCTCCAGTTCCAATATTTTCTATAATACAGGAGGAAGCAGCGACGCTGCTCCAGCTCCTTTATTTTCTATAATACAGGAGGAAGCAGTGACGCTGCTCCTGGTTCTTTATTTTCTATAGTACAGAAGGAAAACGTGACGCTGCTCCAGCTCCTTTATTTTCTAAAATACAGGAGGAAGCAGTGACGCTGCTCCAGCTCCTTTATTTTCTATAATACAGGAGGAAGCAGAGACGCTGCTCCAGCTCCTTTATTTTCTATAATACAGGAGGAAGCAGTGACGCTGCTCCTGCTCCTTTATTTTCTATAGTACAGGAGGAAGTAGTGACGCTGCTCCAGCTCCTTTATTTTCTATAATACAGGAGGAAGCAGTGACGCTGCACCAGCTCCTTTATTTTCTATAATACAGGAGGAAACATAGACGCTGGTCCAGCTCCTTTATTTTCTATAATACAGGAGGAAACAGAGATGCTGCTCCAGCTCCTTTATTTTCTATAATACAGGGGGAAGCAGTGGCGCTGATCCAGCTCCTTTATTTTCTATAATACAGGAGGAAGCAGTGACGCTCCTCCAGGTCCTTTATTTTCTATAATACAGGAGGAAGCAGTGACGCTGCTGCAGCTCCTTTATTTTCTATAATACAGGAGGAAGTAGTGACGCTGCTCCAGCTCCTTTATTTTCTATAATACAGGAGGAAGCAGTGACGCTGCACCAGCTCCTTTATTTTCTATAATACAGGAGGAAACATAGACGCTGGTCCAGCTCCTTTATTTTCTATAATACAGGAGGAAACAGAGATGCTGCTCCAGCTCCTTTATTTTCTATAATACAGGGGGAAGCAGTGGCGCTGATCCAGCTCCTTTATTTTCTATTATACAGGAGGAAGCAGTGACGCTGCTCCAGCTCCTTTATTTTCTATAATACAGGAGGAAGCAGTGACGCTGCACCAGCTCCTTTATTTTCTATCGTTCAGGAGGAAACATAGACGCTGGTCCAGCTCCTTTATTTTCAATAATACAGGAGGAAACAGAGATGCTGCTCCAGCTCCTTTATTTGGTATAATACAGAAGGAAGCAGAGACGCTGCTCCAGCTCCTTTCATTGCTATTATACAATAGGAAGCAGTGACGCTGCTCCAGCTTCTTTATTTTCTATAATACAGGAGGAAGCAGTGATGCTGCTCCAGCTCCTTTATTTTCTATAATACTGGAGGAAGCAGTGACGCTGCTCTAACTCCTTTATTTTCTATAATACAATAGGAAGCAGTGACGCTGCTCCAGTTCCTTTATTTTCTGTAATGCAGGAGGAAGCAGAGACGCTGCTCCAGTTCCATTATTTTCTATAATACAGGCAGAAGCAGTGATGCTGCTCCAGCTCCTTTATTTTCCATAATACAGGAGGAAGCATAGGCGCTGCTCCAGCTCCTTTATTTTCTATAATACAGGAGGAAGCAGTGACGCTGCTCCAGCTCCTTTTATTTTCTCTAATACAGGAGGAAGCAGAGACACTGCTCCAGTTCCTTTATTTTCTATAATACAGGAGGAAGCAGTGACGCTGCTCCAGCTCCTTTATTTTCTATAATGTAGGAGGAAGCAGAGACACTGCTCCAGTTCCTTTATTTTCTATAATACTGGAGGAAGCAGTGACGCTGCTCCAGCTCCTTTATTTTCTATAATACAGGAGGAAGCAGAGACGCTGCTCCTGCTCCTTTATTTTCTATAATACAGGAGGAAGTAGAGACGCTGCTCCAACTCCTTTATTTTCTATAATACAGGAGGAAACAGAGACGCTGCTCCAGCTCCTTTACTTTCTATTTTACAGGAGGAAACAGAGACGCTGCTCCAGCTCCTTTATTTTCTATAATACAGGAGGAAGCAGTGACGCTGCTCCAGCACCTTTATTTTCTGTAATACTGGAGGAAGCAGTGATGCTGCTCGAGCTCCTTTATTTTCTATAATACAGGAGGAAGCAGAGACGCTGCTCCTGCTCCTTTATTTTCTATAATACAGGAGGAAGCAGAGACGCTGCTCCAACTCCTTTATTTTCTATAATACAGGAGGAAACAGAGACACTGCTCCAGCTCCTTTACTTTCTATTTTACAGGAGGAAACAGAGACGCTGCTTCAGCTCCTTTATTTTCTGTAATACAGGAGGAAGCAGTGATGCTGCTCCAGATCCTTTATTTTCTATAATACAGGAGGAAGCAGTGATGCTGCTCCAGCTCCTTTATTTTCTATAATACAGGAGGAAGCAGAGACGCTGCTCCTGCTCCTTTATTTTCTATAATACAGGAGGAAGCAGAGACGCTGCTCCAACTCCTTTATTTTCTATAATACTGGAGGAAGCAGTGACGCTGCTCGAGCTCCTTTATTTTCTATAATACAGGAGGAAGCAGAGACGCTGCTCCAGCTCCTTTATTTTCTATAATACAGGAGGAAGCAGAGACGCTGCTCCAACTCCTTTATTTTCTATAATACAGGAGGAAACAGAGACGCTGCTCCAGCTCCTTTACTTTCTATTTTACAGGAGGAAACAGAGACGCTGCTTCAGCTCCTTTATTTTCTGTAATACTGGAGGAAGCAGTGATGCTGCTCCAGATCCTTTATTTTCTATAATACAGGAGGTAAGCAGTGATGCTGCTCCAGCTCCTTTATTTTCTATAATACAGGAGGAAGCAGTGACGCTGCTCCAGCTCCTTTATTTTCTATAATACACGAGGAAGCAGTGACGCTGCTCTAACTCCTTTATTTTCTATAATACAATAGGAAGCAGTGACGCTGCTCCAGCTCCTTTATTTTCTATAATACAGGAGGAAGCAGTGACGCTGCTCCAGCTCCTTTATTTTCTATAATACAGGAAAAGCAAAGGTGCTGCTCCAGCTCCTTTATTTTCTATAATACAGGAGGAAACAGAGACGCTGCTCCAGCTCCTTTATTTTCTGTAATACGGGAGGAAGCAGAGACGCTGCTCCAGCTCCTTTATTTTCTATAATACAGGAGGAAGCAGTGACGCTGCTCCAGTTTCAGTATTTTCTATAATACAGGGGGAAGCAGTGATGCTGCTCCAGCTCCTTTATTTTCTATAATACAGGAGGAAGCAGTGATGCTGCTCCAGCTCCTTTATTTTCTATAATACAGGAGGACGCAATGACGCTGCTCCAGCTCCTTTATTTTCTATAATACAGGAGGAAGCAGTGACACTGCTCCAGCTCCTTTATTTTCTATAATACAGGGGGAAGCAGTGACGCTGCTCCAGCTCCTTTATTTTCTATAACACAGGAGGAAGCAGGGACGCAGCTGTACATCTCTCAGGCTCATTTAGGATCCGCTTCCCTGCACCAACTCTCCCATTAACCAATCCCGCACAAGTCCAGGAACTGCACCAACTCTCCCATTGAGTGTTATCCTTCCCTCAGTCGTCCAATTTAGAATTTCATGGCACCTGCATGAATTCTCCAATTATTGTTTCCCTGCATCAATTCCTTCTCTTTCGTTGTTCCCTGACACACATCCTCAACGTACGGATGTCCTGTAGTTTATTTTTTCATTCAGTGATGCAGTGCACCGAATCTCCAATTTATCAATACTTGCGACATTTCTTCTTTCTATTGATTCCCTGGCCCCTGTTCCCCAATTTAGACATGCTCTGCTCCAATTTTCCAATATATTGGCACTCCCACCAATTTTCTAATGTAACAGCACTGTGCAGCAGATCTCCCATTTATTGTTTCAAACAAATCTCCCATTTACTCATATCCCTGTACTAATTCTTCCATTTACTGATGCCCGAGCCCGATTCTACCATTTAAGGGTGCGCTATTCTAATTCTCCCACTTAACTGTTGCCATGCACCAATTCTCTAATTTAGCTCCACTGTGCATCAGGTCTCTCATTTACTGATGGCCCGCACCATTTCTCCAATTCAGTGTTGCTTAGCACCATTTCCGCCAATTACTGATGTCCTGAACAAGTTCTCCACTCAGTGTTGCCTTACACCAATCCTCATACTGACTGATGCCCTCGCCCAAATTCCACCAAATCTCCCATTTACTCATATCCCTGTGCTGATTCTTCTATTTACTGATTCTACCACTTAAGGGTGCGCTACCCGAATTCTCCCATTCACTGTTGTCATGCACCAATTCTCTGTTGTCATGTCCCAATTTAGCTCCACTGTGCACCAGGTCTTTCATTTACTGATACCCCACACCAATTCTCCAACTCAGTGTTGCTGAGCACCATTCCCCCAATTACTGATGTCCTGAACACGTTCTCCACTCAGTGTTGCCTTACACCAATCCTCATACTGACTGATGCCCTCGCCCAAATTAATGATGGCCTACTCTATATCTCCAAAAACGTAATGTCCTTCCCCAATTCTCCCATTTCGTGCAACACAGCATAACGCACCCATTTAGTGCTGAACTGCAATAATTCACCCATTATCTGATGCCCTGCTGCCCTAAAATTCTCACATTTCGATAAGCCCTTTCCCAATTTTTCCATTTCGTAGTTTCTTGCAATGATTCTCCAATTTAGTGGAGAACTGCCAGAATTCTTAAATTTAGGCGTGGACAAGTTGGGCTGAAGGGTCTGTTTCCGTGCTGTACATCTCTAAGGCTGTAATTAATTCTCCGCTTCTCTGCACCAATTCTCCCATTTCCCAATCCTGCACTAATTCGGGAATTTCACCAACTCACCCATTGAGCTTACCCTGCCCCAGTCCTCCAACTTAGAATTTAACGGCACCCCTGCATCAATTCTCCAATTAATGTTGTCCTGCATCAATTTATTCCATTTAGTTGTTCCCTGATACACATCTTCAACGTTAGGATGCCTTGCGGATTTTTTATTTTCCTTTAGGATGCACTGAACTGAATCTCCAATTTACCAATGCTTACGACATTTTTTTTTCTTTTTATTGATTCCCTGGCCGATATTCCCCAATTTAGACAGGTTCTGCTCCAATTTTCCAATGTATTGGCCCTCCCAGCAATTTTCTAATGTAACGGCACTGTGCAGCAGATCTCCCAATTATTGTTTCCACCAAATCTCCCATTTACTCATGTCCCTGTACTAATTCTTCCATTCACTGATGCCTTAGCAGATTCTACCATTTGAGGGTGCGCTACTCTAATTCCCCCATTTACCATGTACCCATTCTCTAATTGAGCTCCACTGTGCACCAGGTCTTCCATTCAGTTTTTCCCTGCAACAATTCTCCCATTTAGTAGTCCGCTGCCAGAATTCTCTGATCTTGCGATCCCTGCATCAAATCTCCAAATTACCGAACCTTCACATATCTTCCCTTTAGTGGTGAACTGCACCAACTCCCCCATTTCATGGTACATGCTATTGAATCTCCACCACTAATCATTTGCAACATTTCTCCTATTCACTGATTCACAGCCCGTGTTCTCCCATTTGCTCCAATTCTCTAAGTTATCATCAACCTGCACCAGGTCTTTCATTTACTGATACACCACACAATTCTCCAATTCAGTGTTGCTCAGCACCATTTCCCCCAATTACTGATGTCCTGAACAAGGTCTCCACTCAGCAATCCTCATATTGACTAATACTCTCGCCCAATTTAGGGGTGCCCTACACTAAATCTCCCAAAACGTTTCCTGCCTCAATTCTCCCATTTAGTGCAACACAGCATAACTCACCCATTTCGTGCTGAACTGCACTAATTCACACATTATCTGATGCCGTGTTGCAAATTCTCACACTTCGTTAATCCCTTTCCCAATTGTTCCATTTTGTAGTTTATTGCAATGATTCTCAAATTTAGTGGAGAGCTGCCAGAATTCTGAATTTTCGGCGTGGACAAGTTTGACTGAAGGGTCTGTTTCCGTGCTGGACATCCATGCTCCACTGCACCAATTTGCCATTATCGGATGCCACGTTCCAAATTCTCTGATTTCGATAAGCCCTTGCCCAATTCTTCCATTTAGTCGTTTTTTGGAATGATTCTCCAATTTCCTGGAGCGCTGCCAGAATTCGAAAATTGAGTCATAGACAAGATGGACTGAAGGGTCTGTTTCCATGTTGTACATCTTTATGATTGTATGACTCTATTTATGGCTCCGCTGCTCTGCACCATTTCTCCCATTTACCAATCCTGCACAAAACCTGAAACTGCACCAACTCTCCCATTGAGTATTATCCTGCCCAATTTAAAGGCACCTGCATGAATTCTCCAATTATTGTTGCCCTGCATCAATTCCTTCCATTTAATTGTTCCCTGAAACACATTTTCCACGTACGGGTGCCCTGCTGAATTGTTTTCATTTAGTGGTGCACTGAACTGAATCTCCAATTTACCAATGATTGCAACATTTCTTCTTTTTATTGATTCCCTGGCCCTATTCGCTATTTTAGACATGCTGTGTGCCAATTCTCTCATATACTAATTCTTCCATTTTCTGATGCCCGAGCCCGATTCTACCATTTAAGGGTGTGCAACTCTAATTCTCCCATTTACTGATGACCCGCACCAATTCCCTAATTTAGCTCCACTGTGCACCAGGTCTCTCATTTACTGATGGCCCGCACCAATTCTCCAATTCAGTGTTGCTTAGCACCTTTTCCCCCAATTCCTGATGTCCTGAACAAGTTCACGACTCAGTTTTGCCTTACACCAATCCTCACACTGACTGATGTCCTCACCCAATTTAGGGGTGCCCTACTCTCAATGTCCCAAAAGGTATTTTCCTGCCCCAATTCTCCCATTTCGTGCAACACAGCATAACTCACCCACTTAGTGCTGAACTGCACTAATTCACCCATTATCTGATGCCCTGCTGCAAATTCTCACATTTCGAGAAGCCCTATTCCAATTTTACATTTAGTAGGTTCTTGCAATGATACTCAAATTTCGAGGAGAGCTGACAGAATTCTTAAATTTAGGTGTGGACAAGTTGGACTGAAGTGTCTGTTTCCGTGCTGTACATCTCTAAGGCTGTAATTAGTGCTCCGCTTCCCTGCACCAATTCTCCCATTTCCCAATCCTGCACTAATTTGGGAATTTCACCAACTCACCCATTGAGGTTATCCTGCCCCAGTCCTCCCACTTAGAATTTAACGGCATCTGCATGAACTCTACAATTATTGTTGCCCTGCATCAGTTCCTGCCATTTAGCCATTCCCTGACACACAGCTTCCACGTACGGGTGCCCTGCTGAATTGTTTTCATTTAGTGATGCACTGAACTGAATCTCCAATTTACCGATGCTTGCAATATGTCTTATGTTGTTGATTCCCTGGCCCATATTCCCCAATTTCGACATGCTCTGCGGCAATTTTCTAATATATTGGCACTCACACCAGTTTTCCAATGTAACGCCACTGTGCACTGAATCTTCCATTTATGGATTCCTACCAAATCTCCCATTTACTCTTGTCCCTGTACTAATTCTTCCATTTACTGATGCCCGAGCCCGATTCTACAATTTAAGGGTGCGCTACGCTAGTTCTCCCATTTACTGATGGCCCGCACCCATTCTCTAATTTAGCTCCACTGTGCACCAGGTCTTCCATTCAGTATTTCCCCGCAACAATTCTCACATTTGTAGTCTGCTGCCAGAATTCTCTAATCTTGCTCTGCTCCAGGTATATTCCAAGTGTAAACAGCACCGGTGGCAAACTGACCCGCCTGTTGTCATCAGGAATAGATTCTTGTTGTACTTTTGAGACTGGTGCCATATTGTCAAACTTGTGTTTTGGGGCAGTCGAATTACCCTTTGGGTAGAGAACTGGCTCGTAGGTAGAAGACAGAGGGTGGTGGGGGAGGGTTGCTTTTCAGACTGGAGGACTGTGACCAACGGTGTGCCACAAGGAACGGTGCTGGGTCCACTATTGTTTTGTCATTTATATAAATGATTTGGATGTGACCATAGGATGAATGGTTAGTAAGTTTGCAGATGGCAGTAAAATTGGAGGTGTGCAGGACAGTGAAGATGGTTACCTCAGAGGACAACGGGATCTTGATCAGATGAGCCAATGGGCTGAGGAGTGGCAGATGGAGATTAATTTAGATAAGTGTGAGGTGCTGCATTTTGGAAAGGCAAAAGAGAGCAGGACTTATACACTTAATGACAAGGTACTAGGGGTGTTGGTGAACAAGTAGACCTGGAGTGCAGTTTCATACATCGTTGAAGATGGACTGATATTTCGATAGGATAGTGAAGAAGGTGTTTGTCATTTTTGTCTTTATTGCTCAGTTAATTGCGTAAAGGAGTTGGGAGGTCATGTTGCAGTATTGGTTCGGCCACAGTTTGCAATTCTGGACTCCCTCCTATAAGAAGGATGTTGTGAAACTTGAAAGGGTTCAGAAAAGGTTTACAAGGATATTGCCAAGGTTGGAGGGTTTGTGCTGGAGGTTAAGACTGTATAAGTTGAGGGTATTATCCCTGAGCGTCAGTGGCTGAGGGGTAACCTCATAGAGGTTCACAAAATCATGACGGGCCTCAATAGGGTAAAAAGGCAAGGTGATTTCCCTGTGGTGGAGGAGTCCAGAAGCAGGTGGCATATGTTAACGTTGAGAGGGGAAACATATCAGGGACCTAAGGGGAACATTTTTCACGCAGAAGGCACTGTGTACATGAGCTGCCAGAGGAAGTAGTGGAGGCTGGTACAATTACAACATTTAAAAGGTCTCTGGGTGGGTGTAGGAATTAAAAAGGGTTCAGAGGAACATGGGCCAAATTCTGACAAATAGGATGAGATTGACATCGGATATCAGTTCAGCATGGATGTGTTGGACTGAATGATTTGTTTCTGAGCATATATTGCTCTGAGTGGGTTGAGCTCCGGATTGTAGATTTATGAAGCAGAAAATAAAGTATGGCACAGAGTTAGACCGAGAAATCCTGCTGATCTCATTAGCTTTATCCTGTTTTCCTGATCCTCCTCCTTCAATCAATGCATTTTTCAGATCCTCATTCAGAATTCCTGGAGCTCTGTAACTGGCCTGGAACAATGTGTGGAAAGTCCTATTGCAGTCCACACGAGGTAACTTTCCCACTGCCCTGCTCCCACGGCCTGCAATGCTGCAGACTGAGCAGACAACCCGAAGCACAATGATGAGCTCCTTCCGGCCCACGGCCCTCCTTCTCACTGAATGAAGACAATCACCAGAAGCAGAATCCAGCTCTTGTTGGAGCCTTGAATACCTGACTCTGTCTCACTGAGTGAAGGTTGGACTCAGAAACAGAAATGAAATCAACTTCCTATCTGCATTGTGTCACTCTTTAAGATCTCTGTGTGTCTGAGTTCAGGACATTTGATTGGAGACTGCGGATAGTGAGTCCCCAGTGAAATGGAAAGAATGGTGGAGGAGCTCACTGAGGGACATCTCTCAAAGTGACAATCAGAAAGATGCTATTCCACATTGGAAGGGTTTAAGGTGAATTGATGGCTCAGAAAAATGTTATACGGATGTTTGTAAAATTTAGGAACTCTGTTTTGTGGCTGGAGTTTATTTTATCCTTGTATAGATTTGACACATTAACCCTCCCTCCACCACTACAGAAGCTGTTGGAACTGTTCAGTGTTTCCAGCAGCTTCTGTAATTATTTCAGGTTCCTGACGGGAGCAGTCTCTCACTTTCCGAACAAAACAAACCCATCCTTGTGCTGCAACCAATATTTCAATAAGAAATGGGAAGCAGCAGAGGGGAAAGCTTCCGAGATGCCGAGCAATGCTGCCCGGTTCCACACTGCAATTCACAGGAACCATCGCCAGGAAAAGCAAGGAGCAATCTGACCGATGCAGTCATTTTCCTTTCAAAACCGCTTTAGAAACCACAACACTACGATGGTCGGGAAGCAATCCCGGGTAAACTGCATATAAGGCAGCTATACCACCATTATACCACCATCATCCTGCTATCGCCCCAAGGAACTACTAAGTGGAAGGATTGGGCAAGGGCTTATCGAAATAAGAGACTTTGGAACGGGGTATCTGATATTGTCAAATTAGACCCATATGGGAGAGTTTCATTTCGCAGTAAATGGGAGAATTGGTGCAGTGTAGCTCTAAATGGGAGGATTGGGACAGGTCAAGACTTGATGCGGGAATGAGTAGGGCACGCCCTAAATTGGGCGAGGGCATCAGTCAGTATGAGGATTGGTGAGAGGCAAAACTGAATGGAGAACTTCTTCAGGACGTCAGTAATTGAGGGAAATGGTGCTCAGCAACACTGAGTTGGAGAATTGATGCGGGACAGCAGTAAATGAGAGACCTGGTGCACAGTGGAGCTAAATTAGAGAATTGGTGCATGGCAACAGGAAATGGGAGAATTAGGGTAGCGCACCCTTAAATGGTAGAATCGGGCGCAGGCATCAGTTAATGGAAGAATTAGTGCAGGGATATGAGTAAATAGGAGATTTGTTGTAAACAATAAAAGGGACATCTGATGCACAATGCCATTACATTAGAAAATTGATGGGAGTGCCAATATATTGGAAAATTGGAGCAGGGCATGTCTAAATTGGGGAATAGGGGTCAGGGAATCAATAAAAAGAAGAAATGTTGCAAGCATCGGTAAATTGGAGATTCACTTCAGTGCATCATTAAATGGAAAAAATCAGCAAGACATCCTCAATGGGTGAGTTGGTGAAATTCCCGAATTAGTGCAGGATTGGTAAATGGGAGAATTGGTGCAGGGACACGGAGCACTAATTACAGCCTTAGAGATGTACAGACCCTTCAGTCCAACCCGTCCACGCCAAAATTTAAGAATTCTGGCAGCTGTCCACTAAATTTAAGAATCATTGCAAGAAACTAGTAAATGGAAAAGTTGGGAAAGAGCTTATCGAAATGTGAGAATTTGCAACAGGGCATCAGATAATGGGTAATTAGTGCAGTTAAGCACTAAATGGGTGCGTTATGCTGTGTTGCACTAAATGTGAGAATTGGAGCAGGGAGATTTAGAGTAGCGCACCCCTAAATTGGGCAAGGGCATCGGTCACTATGAGGATTGGTGTAAGGCAACACTGAATGGAGAACTTGTTCAGGACGTCAGTAATTGGGTGAAATGGTGCTAAGCAACACTGAATTGGAGAATTGGTGTGGGGTATCAGTAAATGAGAGATCTGGTACAGGGGGCTGATAACTTCGAGAATTGGAGAACATGGGAGAACACGGGCAGTGAATCAGTAAATAGGACAAATATTGCAAAGGATTAGTGGTCCAGATTCAATACAGTGTACCAGAAAATGGGGAAGTTGGTGCAGTTCATCACGAAAGGGGGGATATTTGTAGGTTGGGTAATTTGGAGATATGATGCAGGGATTGCCAAGATTAGAGAATTCTGGCAGCGGACGACGAAATGGGCGAATTGTTGCAGAGAAATACTGAATGGAAGAACTGGTGCAGAGTGGAGCTAAATCAGAGAATGGGTTAATGGCACCAGGAAATGGGAGAATTAGAGTAGCGCACCCTTAAATGGCAGAATCGGGGTCGGGCATCAGTCAGTGGAAGGATTAGTCCAGGGGTATGAGTCAATTTGAGATTTGGGTTCAATAAATGGGAGATTCGGTGCACAGTGCCATTACATTGGAAAATTGGTGGGAAAGTCTTCATATTAGAAAATTGGAGCAGGGCATGTCTAAATTGGGGAATGGGGCAGAGAATCAATAAAAAGAAATGTTGCAAGCATCGGTAAATTGGAGATTCAGTTCAGTGCATCACTTAATGAACAAATATAACCAGCAGGGCATCCGTACAATGAAAATGTGTATCAGGGAATAACTAAAGGGAAGGAACTGATGCAGAGCAACAATAATTGGAGAATTCATGCAGGTGCCGTTAAATTCTAAGTGGGAATTCTGGGGCAGGATAACCTCAATGGGTGAATTTGTGAAATTCCCGAATTAGTGCAGGATTGGTAAATGGAAGAAATGGTGCAGGGAAGGAAATCACTAATTAGAGCCTAACAGATGTACAGCACGGAAACAGACCCTTCAGACCAACTTCTCCACGCCTAAATTTAAGAATTCTGTAAGCTCTACACTAAATTGGAGAATCATTGCAAAAAAATACTAAATGGATAAATTTCGACAGGGCTTATCGAAATGTCAGAATTTTCAACAGGACATCAGATAATGTGTGAATTAGTGCAGTTCAGTGCTAATTGGGTGGGTTATGCTGTGTTGCACTAAATGGGAGAATTGGGGCAGGACAATACATTTTGGAAGATTTAGATTAGGGCGCCCCTAAATTGGGGGAAGGCGTCAGTCAGTATGGGGATTAGTGTAAGGCAGCACTGAGCCTGTTCAGAATATCAGTAATTGAGGGAAATGCAACACTGAATTGGAGAATTGGTGTGGGGTATCAGTAAATGAAAGACCTGGTGCAGAGTGCTGATAACTTCGAGAATTGGAGCAAATGGGAGGACACGGGCAGTGAATCAGTAAATAGGGCAAATGTTGCAAAGAATTAGTGGCAGAGATTCAATACAGTGCACCACGAAAAGGGGGAGTTGGTGCTGTTCACCACTAAAGGGAAGATATGTGTAGGATCGGTAATTTGGAGATTTGATGCAGGATCGCAAGATGAGAGAATTCTTGCAGCGGACGACGAAATGGGAGAATTGTTGCAGGGAAATACTGAATGGAAGACCTGGTGCACAGTGGAGCTAAATTAGAGAATGGGTGCATGGCAACAGGAAATGGGAGAATTAGAGTAGCGCACCCTTAAATGTTCGAATCGGGCTCGGGCATCAGTAAATGGAAGAATTAGTACAAGGATATGAATAAATGGGTGATTTGGAGGAAACAGTAAATGGGAGATTCAGTGCAGAGTGCCATTATATCAGAAAATTGGTGGGAGTGCCAACATAATTTCTATAATACAGGAGGAAGCAGAGACGCTGCTCCAGATCCTTTATTTTCTATAATACAGGAGGAAGCAGAGACGCTGCTCCAGATCCTTTATTTTCTATAATACAGGAGGAAGCAGAGACGCTGCTCCAGCTCCTTTATTTTCTATAATACAGGAGGAAGCAGTGACGCTGCTCCAGCTCCTTTATTTTCTATAATACAGGAGGAAGCAGTGACGCTGCTCCAGCTCCTTTATTTTCTATAATACAGGAGGAAGCAGTGACGCTGCTCCAGCTCCTTTATTTTCTATAATACAGGAGGAAGCAGTGACGCTGCTCCAGCTCCTTTCTTTTCTATAATACAGGAGGAAGCAGTGACGCTGCTCCAGCTCCTTTATTTTCTATAATACAGGAGGAAGCAGAGACGCTGCTCCAGCTCCTTTATTTTCTATAATACAGGAGGAAGCAGTGACGCTGCTCCAGCTCCTTTATTTTCTATAATACAGGAGGAAGCAGTGACGCTGCCCCAGCTCCTTTATTTTCTATAATACAGGAGGAAGCAGAGACGCTGCTCCAGCTCCTTTATTTTCTATAATACAGGAGGAAGCA
Source organism: Chiloscyllium plagiosum (assembly GCF_037043375.1). Taxonomy (NCBI): domain Eukaryota; kingdom Metazoa; phylum Chordata; class Chondrichthyes; order Orectolobiformes; family Hemiscylliidae; genus Chiloscyllium; species Chiloscyllium plagiosum. The sequence goes on along the minus strand of NW_028270181.1, from coordinate 42,990,510 downwards.
GAGACGCTGCTCCAGCTCCTTTATTTTCTATAACACAGGAGGAAGCAGTGACGCTGCTCCAGCTCCTTTATTTTCTATAATACAGGAGGAAGCAGAGACGCTGCTCCAGCTCCTTTATTTTCTATAATACAGGAGGAAGCAGTGACACTGCTCCAGATCCTTTATTTTCTATAATACAGGGGGAAGCAGTGACGCTGCTCCAGCTCCTTTATTTTCTATAACACACGAGGAAGCAGAGACACTGCTCCAGCTCCTTTATTTTCTACAATACAGGAGGAAGCAGTGATGCTGCTCCAGCTCCTTTATTTTCTATAATACAGGAGGAAGCAGTGACGCTGATCCAGCTCCTTTATTTTCTCTAATACAGGAGGAAGCAGTGACGCTGCTCCAGCTCCTTTATTTTCTATAACACAGGAGGAAGCAGTGACGCTGCTCCAGCTCCTTTATTTTCTATAATACAGGAGGAAGCAGAGACGCTGCTCCAGCTCCTTTATTTTCTATAATACAGGAGGAAGCAGTGACACTGCTCCAGATCCTTTATTTTCTATAATACAGGGGGAAGCAGTGACGCTGCTCCAGCTCCTTTATTTTCTATAACACACGAGGAAGCAGAGACACTGCTCCAGCTCCTTTATTTTCTACAATACAGGAGGAAGCAGTGATGCTGCTCCAGCTCCTTTATTTTCTATAATACAGGAGGAAGCAGTGACGCTGATCCAGCTCCTTTATTTTCTCTAATACAGGAGGAAGCAGTGACGCTGCTCCAGCTCCTTTATTTTCTATAATACATGAGGAAGCAGTGACGCTGCTCCAGCTCCTTTATTTTCTATAATACAGGGGGAAGCAGAGACGCTGCTCCAGCTCCTTTATTTTCTATAATACAGGAGGAAGCATAGACGCTGCTCCAGCTCCTTTATTTTCTATAACACAGGAGGAAGCAGTGACGCTGCTCCAGCTCCTTTATTTTCTATAATACAGGAGGAAGCAGAGACGCTGCTCCAGCTCCTTTATTTTCTATAATACACGAGGAAGCAGTGACACTGCTCCAGATCCTTTATTTTCTATAATACAGGGGGAAGCAGTGACGCTGCTCCAGCTCCTTTATTTTCTATAACACACGAGGAAGCAGAGACACTGCTCCAGCTCCTTTATTTTCTACAATACAGGAGGAAGCAGTGATGCTGCTCCAGCTCCTTTATTTTCTATAATACAGGAGGAAGCAGTGACGCTGCTCCAGCTCCTTTATTTTCTCTAATACAGGAGGAAGCAGTGACGCTGCTCCAGCTCCTTTATTTTCTATAATACATGAGGAAGCAGTGACGCTGCTCCAGCTCCTTTATTTTCTATAATACAGGGGGAAGCAGAGACGCTGCTCCAGCTCCTTTATTTTCTATAATACAGGGGGAAGCAGTGACGCTACTCCAGCTCCTTTATTTTCTATAATACAGGGGGAAGCAGAGACGCTGCTCCAGCTCCTTTATTTTCTCTAATACAGGGGGAAGCAGTGACGCTACTCCAGCTCCTTTATTTTCTATAATACAGGAGGAAGCAGTGACGCTGCTCCAGCTCCTTTATTTTCTATAATATAGGAGGAAGCAGTGACGCTGCTCCAGCTCCTTTATTTTCTATAATACAAGAGGAAGCAGTGACGCTGCTCCAGCTCCTTTATTTTCTATAATACAGGGGGAAGCAGAGACGCTGCTCCAGTTCCTTTATTTTCTCTAATACAGGGGGAAGCAGTGACGCTACTCCAGCTCCTTTATTTTCTATAATACAGGGGGAAGCAGAGACGCTGCTCCAGCTCCTTTATTTTCTATAATACAGGGGGAAGCAGTGACGCTACTCCAGCTCCTTTATTTTCTATAATACAGGAGGAAGCAGTGACGCTGCTCCAGCTCCTTAAATTTCTATAATACAGGAGGAAGCAGTGACGCTGCTCCAGCTCCTTTATTTCTATAATACAGGAGGAAGCAGAGACGCTGCTCCTGCTCCTTTATATTCTATAATACAGAATTAAGCAGAGAAGCTGCTCTCGCTCCTTTATATGGTGGAAACAAGAACTGGGTCAGTTTGCATGTTGGACCATGTCTCCATTTAAAAGGCATCTGGATGGGATGAAGACAGTGAGGGTTTGGAGGGTGAAGGGACAATTGTTGGCAAATATAGCTCGATTAATTTCGGTTATCTGGTCAGCAGGGACGAGCTGGAACAGAGGGTCTGCTCTGTGCTCGGCACCTCCGAAATCCTGATGAAGACCTTTGCCCGAAATGTCGATTTTCCTGCTCCTCGGATACTGCCTGACCTGATGTGCTTTTCCAGCACCACTCTGATCTAAGCTCTGAAATGCACCCTTTCAGAGTTCCATCAATCTCATATCATGCCCTTCTCAAACAGGCGACTTCTTCTGCCTTCCGAAGGTACACAAAGCCAACACACCAGGATGTCCCACCATATTAGGCCATGGGACCCGATGTGGGAACCTCACTGCCGGTGTCAAATACATCTTGAAAGCCATCAGGCAGGGTACCCCCAGCTTCTGCCACGACAGAACATTGGGACACAGGCTGATTTCAACCTCACACCTTCAAGGCTGAATCTGAGCTGAGGTGGCACCCATTGTTAAAGATTTACCTGAGAATTTAGCTATTTTTATATACGGTTTACATATGAAAGAACAAAATCTAACATGGTATTACTAAAAGTATACAGACTGAACAGACAATGCACTTTTATTTTTAAATATGTCATTTCAGTGGCATCACCCTGTAATCTTTTACTATAAATTCTGTGCCGTGTGATGCTCTGCTCCACAACCACCTGATGAAGGAACAGCGCTCCAAAAGCTAGTGCTATCAAATAAACCTGTTGGACTAGAACCTGATGTTGTGTGATTATTTAATTTTGTCCACCCCAGTCCAACACCGGCACCTCCAAATCTTTACTACATATTGTTTACACTAACTCACACTCAGTTCAGGTCAGTTTAGCACAATGACCCTGTTCCTCTTTTTGTGAGGTTCTCTGTGTATATTAACAGAGTTAATGGGCCCTGAGAGGATGATTACATTCTCTTTATCCTGACAGTTTAAACAGTTGAACATATCAGTTTGAATGCAGTGGAAAAGGAGATTGTCTTTTTCTGTACAATTTCAGTGCAGAACGTTCAGCCATAAACTGTCTTTGCAAAAGTGGGGGTTGAATGCAATTCTCACTGAGCAACATTAATACAGCAAACACACAATTCCGAGTTCCTGTTATCAATTGGTTAAGGAACTGGGATGAGAAAACCACTTGTGGTGGGGTGCCGTGGCTCAGTTTGTTAACTTGCCTACATCATAAACAGCCCCCCAAGATTTCACATCGGAGTGGGGCCTGTGTATTTTACCAAATGCATGGTTGGTTCAAAATCTCCCAAGTCAGTGTTGCTCATCAGACAACCATGCGTCCTGTTTGAGTGTCAGCCTGATTTGGTGACCCTGATCTGCTCCCTGGTTTAGTTCCTCCAGGGGATATTGTTCCTTCCGAACTATTAATTCAATCTGGAGTTTCCTTCCTGTGTTTGACAATAACTTCTGCCTCTACTCCTTCATTACGCCTCGTTCATTTCCAGGTTGTTGGGAATAACGAGGTGAGCCAAGAGACATGGCAGACTTACCGGCGAATGTTGCAGTGATGGCGCAGACACCAAGAGCTGTTCACCCTAATTCTCTGCTGTCAACATCCATTCATTCCACACCAACAGGAAATACTTCATTGCACTCCTGTCGTTGTGGTTTGTACTGTGATTGCGGTTTCTTTTCTTGTGGATTATGAAGTCTATTTACATCTCGAAAGGATCATAATATTTGGAGGAAGGAATGACTCCTCACCTCAGGCATAAGGGCCAGACACATTATTCGGAGAATGTGAGCCCAATCCCACACATGCTACCGAGGGGGCAGAAAGCCTGTTAGCTGGGCCACTCTCAATTTGTCTCCGAATGTCAGACTTTTCAAAGGGCAGAAATGGGAAATGAGGAATATGGGCAGACCGAGAGTCCGAGAATGTGAAAGAGGGGCAGGTGCATGCACAGAGAAAGAAAGAAATATGGAGACGCATATTGAGGGAGATACTGAAAGAACCAATTCTCCAACCGACATGGCTGCTGACTGACAGAAACAAATAGTAAAAAAAAGGGAACTATTAAGCACAGCCTTTCACCAGCTCCGGGCAACGGAAGGATTCTTACAGCCAACAAAGTCATTTTGAATTTTCAACATTGACGGTTGGAAGATAATGAAAGGTTTTGGTAAATATCCTGACAAGGAAAACTGATCATCTTACCGAAAATATAATACAGAAATGTCGAAGTAACCTCGCTCTGCCGATATGAAGCATTAACTCTGTTTCTCTCCACTGTCCCACTGAGTTTTTCTATCAAATCTTGGTTTTGGTTCAGATTTCAAACATCTGCAGTTCTTTGTTTCATGTTATTCTTAACAACGTTTGAGACAAAACCAATGACCTGACGGCTTCAGAAACTCGGTCAGAAATACTGTTAGCAAGATATCTTTGCAGAACACATCGCCCGTTCCCTGACCAGGAATCCCCCTTTCCCCCTCAGAGAGTGCACCAACTCCTAACCGTGAGATTAAAAGGGAAGGCGACAGAAGCTGTCGCAGTTATTCTCAATTAAACCACTTATGCATTTCATTTTGGTTCATTTTCGCTGCACATTAGTTTCTCGTTGTCTTCGAGGTTTATTTTAAACACAATAGGAAAGTACCATTCGGCCCATCGTGCAGTATGGCTCATCAGATAGTCATCTGTTTTCGGATCCAGTGTCCAGCTTTGGCACGATACCTTCGGTGTTCTGATGTTTTGAACGCAAAATTCAGAAAAGATTATCTCTGTGATCTTAAACGAGACAACACTGGGAGTGAGTTATACACCGTCATACTGAAGTGAAATCCCCTCGAGCAACCCATTCACATTTTCACCATAGAGTGAGTCACAGACACACATGCCCGGAGGTGGGTGGGGGTGGGAGGGCAGAGGTTTCGGGATTATACCAGCTCCTTGTGCTTCAGTTCCAGTCTCCACCTACTTCAGACCAACTCCACCCCCCTCGCTCCCCCCCCCCCCCCCCCTCCCCACCTCACACACAGACACACACACGTTTCTCCGACAAGAGGCAGCTTTAGGTGCAACTAAAGCCAGTTTTACAGACAATGAGAGACGTTGCGATGAGCTGGAATTTAAAATGGACAATTGCCTCACCTGCAACTTTCAAATTTGAAAACACACTGATCCAAAGTCTGCAGCTCCTCAAAATCTGTCGCACATTGAGCTGCAATGCTCCCAAATTCGGAACCCACTGATCCAATCCCTGCAGCACATTGCAAACAAATCAGGAAGGATTCGAGCCACCAAAAGTCAGAGACATTATCCATTATGTCACTGGGCCAACGGCAGCCGGAGGTACGACAGGTAGTCGATATGAAATGGAAACATGGCCATCGGGGGAAACAGTATTCACAAGGTGAACAATCAGTAAAAATAATTATCGTCACTGCTCCACATCGGATGTCCCACTTGGTGAAGCAATGTCTTTCAATGGCCAAGGAAACATATTTGCCCTCAGGTACCTGCTTCTGGGTCGCCTGCGCCTCTGCTGGGAGTTGCCATCATTTTATTCACAGTCACTCTGCGATTTTTTGATCCACTCCAGTGAAATATCTTTTCATACCTGGCGTCATGGCCTCTTCCAGTCAAGATCCTGAACCAGCCCAGCGAGAAACCTCTGTTGGTTTGAATCCCGGGATGGAGAATCAGACGAGATGAACAGCGCCTTTTAGTGGTGGAACCCCTTCACTACAATCTCACGCCTCAGACCGTGTCTCTGCCCCCGTCACCCTGTTCTGTCCATTCCTGCATCACACCGACTGACCAACATCAGATCACCACAGCTCCGCTTTCTTTACTTTGAAACCCCAGGCGATAATATGAAGCGTTTGCAAAATTGAAGAGAGAAACTTTGTTGCCGAAGGTGGTTATGAAGGGATGGACAGACACAAGGGTGTGTACAATTCAGGTCGCTCTGGATCCTGTCAGCATTACCGGGGGGCCGTGCTGAGGAGTCAAAGTTTGTATCGTCCAGACATGGATCCAGTTCCCATTCAGGGAATGAAGGTTTAATTCTCTTCATGTGAATTGTCTGAATGAAAACACATTCCTCGTTCCACACAGAAGACCTACCGGGATCCCTCCAGAATCAGCCCAGTGATTGCTTGAACCATGTAGAAGGACAATGACAGCGGACAGATACGATAGTGACCCCTTCAAATCTCCCTCCAATCTTCTCACCTTCCTGAGTTGGAAATATGTTGGTGTTCCTTCAGTGTCTCTGGGTGTAAATCCAGGAAACCCCGCGCTTGCAGCATAATGGCTGTACCTCCGTGTGAAGGAGCTCAATGGTTCACAAAAGCACCTCATCCCCTCCATCTCTGGGGGATTTAGGGATGGACAGCGAGTCCTATTCCATTGAGTGATATCTTTATCCCAGGAATGCGTTTCTAACAGTGGTAGGTTCCACTCGGACACCTGCAGGAGATCGGTAGTAAGTTGAGAAGTGGAGCAGGGAAGTGAAATTGACGTGAATGACAATGATGACTGGGAGGCATGAGGCAGGAAGTGAGTCTGGATCTGGTGGTGCAAGGCTCAGTGTCGCTGCTAATGGGTCAGCCTTTTCTGCAAACTGTTTACAATGGCTCACACACCATTCCTGGTCAATTCATGGCAATGACACTGTTCCTCTTCGTGTGAGATTAACTCTGTGTGTATTAAAGTCGTCAATACGCCCCAAGAGAATGAACAACTTCTCCTTTGTCCTGTCAGTTTAAACAGATACAAATATCTGTTTGAAGCCAATACAAGAGAAGATTGCCCTTTTATGTGCCTTTGCATTGGAGAATGTTCAATCGTGAAATGTCTGGTTTTACAAAAGCGGGGTTTGATTGCAAATCACACTGAGTAATATTGATACAGAAATGTATTTCCCAGTTACTGTGGTCATGTGGTTCAGGAACTGCACATATGGACGTCGCTTAGTTATTTAAACCCTCTCCTTGGTAAGCAGCTGACCATAGGGTCCAATCGCAGCTGCGCCGCTTGTTGTATTGAAGGCTCGTAGGTTCACCTTTTATTAAGTGTCGTGTTGCTGATGAAGTGACTCAGCTTCCTGTCTGAGTTCGAGCCTGTTATAGTTTGGCAAACCCGCTCCTTTTTCCTGGTTTCGTTCCAGCAGTGCATGTTGTCCTTCCTAACCAATAGGCCAACCTGGAGTTTCTTGTCGCTGTTCCAAAAGCACTCCTTCTTCTCCTCCACTTTTATTCTCCCTCCTTCATTTCAAGTTTGGTGGGAATAACGAGGTGAGGCAGGAGACACTGCAGGAAGGCCGTGGGATGTTGTGGTTATGGCACAGAAACCACGAGTGGATCACCCTCATTCTCTGCTGTGGCCATTCATTCATTTTACAGCATCAGTAATGCTTCCATGGTGTCGTTTATTTCTATTGGATTAGGAATGTAACTTTAATTTCGAAAGGGTTACAATATTTTGAGGAAGAAATGGCTCCTTGTATCACATCCAAGTGGCTGGTGTATTATCCGTAGAATGTGAGCCAGGTTTTACAGACTCCTGCCAGCTTCCAGAAAACCTCTCAGCAGCTCCATTCTCAAACTATCCCTGAACGTCAGGCTTTTCATAGAGTAGGAATGGGAAATGAGGGATATTGGCAAATAAAGGGTCAAAGAACATGAAAAAGGGTGAGGTAGATACACAGAGATAAAGACAGAAAATTAGAGACCCATCTTGAGGTAGACACTGAAAGAACCCAATTCTCGGGTCGACATGGCTGCTAACTGGCAAAAACAAATAGATTTTGATAACTATCCTCATTCGACAGATAAAACTGACCATTATCCCAGCATTGTGGTGTAGAAATGAAGAACTAACCTGGTTGTGTCGTTGTGAACCATTGTCTCTGTTTCTCCCCACAGATGTTGCCAGGACTAGTCAGTTTGCACGTCAATTCTTGTTTTTGGTTCAGATTTCCAACATCTGCATTCTCTTGGTTTTCTGTTCAACTTTAAATCGGTTGGCACAAAACCGATGTTCTGCCAGCTTTGGAAAAGTGGTCAGAAATATTCTTCCCACGATGTGTGTGCAGAACAAAGCACGCATTCCTTGACCGGGAATAGAACCCGTGTCACGGCGGCGAGAGCGCCAAATGCTGGCTACTAGACCACAAGGGAAGGCAGAAGGCGCCCTTGTATTTATTCAGAATGAAAACACTTTTGCCTTTTCATTTCTGATCAGTTTTGCTGCAGATTAGGTTCTCCTTGCCTTCGAGCTTTCACAGAGTGGGAATAGACCGTTCGGCCCATCGTGCATTGCAGTTCATCAGGTATCCAAGTATTACTGTCCCAGTTTCTAGTTTTGGCTCAAAATGTTGTGTACTAATGTTTCCAGAGCAAATGCGAATGCGATTCTCACTGTGAATTTAAAAGACAGTACAATGGGACTGAGGTTTGACATGGTCACACTGTGTTGTAACCACCTTGAGGAACTGACCCTCATTGTCACCCACAGAGGGAGACACACAGAAACATATCCCGGGAGGAACAGATGTCTCAGGATCATACCAGCTCCTTGTGCGTCACTTCCGCTCTCTGCCCCACACAACAGCTTCTCTGACAAAGGCAGCTTTAGGTTGAACACTCGCCAGTTTGACGGGCAATGAGAGATGTTGAGCTGAGCTGGAATTTAAAATGGGCAATAGACCTAAATGCAAATTTTAAATTCGACAATACACTGATCCAAGCCATTCAGACCCTCAGAACCTGACAAAACAGGACCAGCCATACACCTGTCTGACATTGAGCTGTAAAGGACCCAAAAGCAACATTCCATTTTAATACACACTGATCCAATCCCTGCAGCTCGAAAGGACCTAAGAAAATAGCAACTGACAACATGCAATTGGCTGGACTAACACGTTACACCCGAGACATGTAGGATGTAAACCTACAGTCGTCTGATTCAAAGTCAGATGTTTTATCTATTGCTTCACTGGCAGGATGTACACGCACACGCTGAACACCTTTCCATATGTGATGTAAACATGGAGATCTGGGAAACAACATTCATAAGGTGATCAACCAGCAAAGATAATCCACTTTGTGTAACAGGGCCTTTCAATGGCAAAGCAAATACATTGGTCCTCAGGTGCCTGCTTCTGTGTCGCCTGTTCTTCTGCAGGACGTCTCCAGCATTTTATTCACAGTCACTGCGCTATCTTATGATGCACTCCACTGAAATATACTTTCATACTTGGATTTAGTGCCACTTCCAGTCAAGGTCCTGAACAAATTCAGCGAGAAACCTCTGGTCATTTCCAGCATGGAATTTGGAATCAGACGATTTGAAAGAAGGATTTATTGGGGCCGCCCCATCACCGCAGATCAACGCCTCAAAACGAGCCGCTGTTAGTATCAAACTGTTCTGTACCTTCCTGCAGTAAATCAGGTTAGCACAGCTCCGCTTTCTTCACATTGAAACCAGGGCGGCAATATGAATTGTTTGGAAACTTAGAGAGAGAAACATTGCTGCTGAAGATGATGATGACGTGAAGGTCATGCACAGAGTCTGGACAGATCGGGTCACAAATGTTACTGTCAGCTTCAGTAGGGTCCCTGGTTCGGAGCCTGAGTTTGCAATGCCCAGACCGGGATACAATTCCCAGTCAGGAAATGAAGATTTATTTCTCTTCTTGTGAGTTATCTTATTGAAAACTAACTCCTGTTTCCTCACAGAACACAGACCCAGACCAACCCATCTATCTAGAAGGACAATAGCAACAGATACACGAGAGAACTGTAACCACAAATCTAGGATCTCGCCTTTCTGAGTTGGAAATATCTCGCTGCTCCTACAGTGCTTTTGGGTCTAGATCCTGGAACTCCCTCCCTAGCAGTATCATGGCTGTACCTTGAGTTCTTCCAGGGTTCTGTCAAGTAACTCAACATCTCAACCTCTGGAGTAAATAGGGATGGACAGTGATTCCAACCCATTGAGTGGCGTCCTACGCCACGAATGAGTTTTGAACAGGGTGGTTAGATTCACTATCGCGTGGAAACAGACCCTTCAGTCCAACACTGGCCCTCCAGAGAGTAACCCACCCAGACCCATTTCCTTCTGGCTGATGCACCAAACACTTTTGGCAATTGTGCTTAGAGGGTCTACTCTCAAACTATCTCCGAATGTCAGACTTTTCAAAGAGCAGAAATGGAAAATAAGGGATATTGATAGACAGAGAGTGGGAGAATGTGGAAGAGAGTGAGGTGGATACGCAGAGGAAATGATAGACACGTAGAGACGCATATTGAGATAGAGCCTGAAAATAGAAACTCTCCATTTAAAATGGGTGCTCACTGACAGAAAGGGGAAGTAAAAAGAACAATTGAAGGCCAGCGTTTCACCAGCTCAAGGGAACGGAATCAGCATCACAACCGGAAACGTCGGTTGACATTCAGAAAGTTGACATTTCCCGGCTAATGTAATATTCTGATAAACATGCTGATTTGCAAAGTAAAACTGACAATTACTCTAGCATTAAAACAATAAAATGCATAACTACTCTGGTTCTGTCGATCTGAAACATTAAACCTGTTTCTCTCCACAGATGCTGCCAAATCTGCCGAGTTTCTCTGTCAATTTCCCTTTCGGATTCAGAATTCCAGCATTCGCAGTGCTTTGCTTAAAGTTACTCTGCATTAAATATGGGACTACACTTGATCAATTGTCAGCTCCATACTTCATTCCCTGCTTCGGGAAAGCTGTCCCCACGATTAATGGTACGAGGAAAACTCCACTTGCTGCAACAGTGAGAAAACTGAATCCTCACCAGTAGGCTAACAGAGAAAGCGAAAAGAAAAGGCACTGTGTGTTTTCATCATGAAACCGCTTTTGTCTTTTCATCTGTGATCATTTTAGTTGCAGATTAGTTTCTCCCTTTCTTCCGATTTTTACAGCGTGAAAAAGACCTTTCGGCCCATCTGCAGTGCGGGTCATTGGACTTCCATCTATTCCAGTCCCAGTTCCCATAAACCTGCATTTCTGATGTTCCCAGGGCGAATCTAAATGGGATTCTCCCTGTGAGCTTAAATGACACAACAATGGGACTGAAGTTGGACATGGTCACATTATGTTGTATCACCGCCGAGGAACTCAACCTCATATTTACCCACAGAGGGAAACAAACAGAGGGCTCAGGATTAGTCCCGCTCCATCTGCTTCACATCCGCCAGTTTCCCCGACCAGCTCACCGCAGCTGGGCAAAGAGGTCTGCAGCACAGAAAATGCCCTTCGGGCCATCAAGTCTGCACCAGTCGAAGACTGGCCCCTGACTGTTTTCATCTCGTTTTCCAACGGTAGGCTCGTAGCTTCAACAAAGTTGGGATGGAATTGTTCAACTCATAGTGTCTCAACTTTCTCTGGGGATTTCTGCGTGTTGTACCCTGAAAGGCAGAGGGTTGCGGATTGCCACCATTCCCAACCTGTCTGGAATGTCTTTTTTCCCTTCTCCTGTGGTTTGTATGTGAAAGATGAAGATAGGGTGTAATCTCCCTTTTTACTTGTTGATATTACTGAATCACAACCGGTAGCATTCCAGGCTGTGAGGGGAAGGCCAAATGAATTTCAAGCCCATTGCCTTAAACACCCATCGACCACTACAGAACCACACTTTCCAGGTGTCTCTCATTGTGGAGCTGATGAAGAGTGAATCATTGTCGGGTTTGTTTGAATCCAATCACTTCACAGTTTGCAAAAGTGTTAGATTTTGGTGCATGGTGGGCCTGTTGCATCATCCTGATAGATGGAACGGACATTCATTTAAAACCAAGAGCAGGAATTGCAAGAGAAACTCAGCAGATCCTACAGCATCTATACAGAGAAAATCAGAGACAACATTTCAAAACTTCATCTGAACTCGGTAATCTCCCACAGGTACTGCCAAACCCGTTAGATTCAACAGCAGTTTCTGTTTTTGCTTCAGATTCCAAGAATCCACAGTTCTTTACATTACCCACTAAAGCAATGCAGAAACTTCTTTGTGGTTCCTCACACGAAAGGGTTCCGTTTGGAGAACATTTTCATGACCCCACTCGACACACGAAACTGTGCAGCATCTAAAACAGATGCAGCAAGAATAACCATCGCTGTCGTCCTGGGGGCTCCTGAACCAGGAACCTTTCATTTAACAGCAGAATGCGCTGAAACTTCTAACCTAACACCTTGCACGGTCCTCTAAAGCAGCCTGTGACTGACTGCCCACTTCAGTCTACCCTTCCCAGAACGCCAACTGTCCTCTATCAGTTTTACTTAACCAGAATATAGACTGAGACATTCATTATGGCGGCATGGGAACAGTCTGATCCCACCCACTACAGACACACCCAAGGCACTGGGAACCAGCTCTCCTCCAACCGGGACCATCCTCCTTCGAGCCTCCCCGTGTCTTGTGTGGTCCTGAGTTATTTCATTGATCTAGAGTCCAGATGAGGTTTGTATTCCTCATGTACAGGAAGGAGAATTCTTTCAATGTCTCCGATCAGTTCATGTGGAGTCCTCTGAAAGAAGGGGAAGGTATCTTGACTGTTTCTGCTCAGCCCGACAGTTCGCCCTTCTTCATTCTCCTCAGCTTCCATTTCCCAAAGAGTTCCCGAACATTCACAAAGCTGGAAACTGTGTTATAAGGGTTGCGCCTTTAACATTTGTGCACTTACCAACTGACAATATTTTCCCCAAATCTCTTCACAATCCTGTCTTGCACCGTGTCCAGGGATGAGAAGTCCCATTTTGTGGAGAGATTCCCGAGGCTGGTGAGTTTCTCTTTGGAGTAAAGCTGTTACACTGTGCCTCTGGGTGATCGAGCTGAGTTTCAGTCCCGCACGGCATACCCAATCTGTGCTGAACAACCCAACCGCCGCTGGGGGACAGCTCGATCAGGTCTCTGGCTGGTGAGTTTCTCTTTGGAGTAAAGGAAAATACTGCAAACCATCTTCCCAGCTCCGCCAAACATTCCAACAACAACTCCAGGAGGCACACGAGATCAACACCTTTCTGCTCCAAAACGCTCCGGTTTTCTGCAGCAGAGTATTGTACCCTGAACCCCCGGGAGCAAGGTGAGGATGCCAACCCGTACACGGCCAGGAACGGCAGTGAGAGCGAGGGCAACAGCTGCCATTGTCGGATGGACAGCCACAAACACACCCTTTGAAAAGTACTTGGTCCATATGAAAGTCTGTGCAGCAGTATAACCCGGGACCCAAACAGTCTGCGCTGGGGATTCATATTCCAGACAATTTACGGTTGGTCACCGTTTTCCCTGAAAGTGAGTGGAGATTGATATTTCATTGCTGGTGTGAAACCAGATCCTACACTGAATCTGCTCGCCGGTTTTTGTTGCTGTGGTGAAACGGTGGGCAATCACGGGGTGAAACGTTGTTCTAGCTCTCTGGTTTCCTTCATTCCTGTCCTGGTCAGGGAGGCTGGGGATTGGTCCTCTCCATCAGAGGGAGGTACCAGCGCATTGTTGACCCAATTTAATCAAGAATGTCATTGGTCATCTTCACTTCCCATGGTTCATTGCTGTTCTGTTTTGTTGTATGTTCCTTGAGCACTTTCTGGGACTTGACAATGCATTAAAGCTGCAGTATGTTTGGAAGCACGGTTTGGAATTGTCTCGCTGCCATTTGTGTGAGCAGTACATGACATAGACGACTCGCACTCCCTCAAAGTCAGCATGCCAGTGTGTCTGGCAATGGTTCCGCCTTTTCTGGTTTGCTTCTGTTCCACGCTAAGAGCTGTCAGTTTTTGGATTCGCTGGAGTGCTGAGGGGGTAACACAATTTGTGTGGTATTTTTCTTCAGGCCAAACTCCACCCTCCAGGAAAAACAGCCAAACGCGCTGAGTAACAAACAGCACGCGTTTTTTTAGTAAATGGTCTATTCAAGCTGGTGTCAGCTTCTGGAGCGTCTCAGAGTTGCCAAGCACAGAAACCAGACCCTACTATCCAACTTGCCACTGCTAAACAGATAACCAAAATTATTCTAACCAATATTTGCCAAAATTTGTCCCTTATCTCTCCAAACCCTTTGAGATGCCTTTGAAATGTTGTGAGCGCACCAGTCTCTGCCACTAAATATGGCAATTCATTCTGTACACACGGAAATGTCTGTGTGCAAAACAAGTGTCCCTCACATCCTCTTTAACTGTTCCTGTTCTCACATTAAACCAATGCTATCTCGCCTTGTGAAAAATTACTCCCTGACTCTTTTCTCTGTCCGCCTGCCTCATGACTTTATAAAATTCTGTAAGGCCATTCCTCAGCCCTGAAGCTCCAGGGAAAATTGTCGAAGTCTATTCAGCTTCAAGCTATTGTCCAAACAGTGCAAACCTTGCAAACCCTTTCAAATACTTTCTAAATTGCACCACGTTCTTTCCTGAATGCGCGATCTGTTAGTGCCTGAGGTGAAGCGACGCTGAAACACTAATAATGACAATTTTGACCCCCTGGTTTGGTTGGGTCGTGTGGCCGAGTGGTCTGAGGCGCTGGGTTTAAGTTTTAATCTCTATCGATTCGTGGGTTTGAATCCCACCGCTACCGTCGTTGTGGCTGTTCTACTGCAGGCAGAGACACATCGCCGAACCTGTACAGCCCTATGCGTTGTTGTGATTGCAGCTGCTCAGGCCTCTGATTCAGACTGATTCTGAAAATAGTGGGAGCCTCCTCATCCGCACGGCTTTCCAATGTGCGCGTGGCCAATTTTGGTGCCAGTTTCTGTGTCTCAAATGGTCAGCGCATTTGGCTGAAAGTTTGATGGTTCGAGCCCGCTCTTAGCACCAAGCCTCAATTATTTCAGTTCCAGCATTGAGACCAACCATGTACCGACACTGCAACCAGGAGAACTCACCCGAGTCCGCAGCTGGATGTGGCCCCAATCTCTCCAAGGCCCCGCTGCCAACAGAAAGCGGCTCCTGCAGCTTCAATCAGCGGCTTCCTGCTCAGCCCTGGGACACAGCACATGGAAAATCCTTCCCCAGGAACGGCTCTTCCCGTGTGAAAGGGACAACCATTCCACTTTAAATTGGAAACGGCTTCAGAAGATTGTTCCTGTTCTTGGAACGTTTCATTAACAAAACTCCTGTCTCGCAAATAAGAAGTGGGAAAAGTTGTTGGCAGATGTGAAGCATATGGAGCGGGACTAATCCTGAGCCCTCTGTTTGTTTCCCTCTGTGGGTAAATATGAGGTTGAGTTCCTCGGCGGTGTTACAACATAATGTGACCATGTCCACCTTCAGTTCCATTGTTGTGTCATTTAAGATCACAGGGAGAATCCCATTTAGATTCGCCCTGGTAACATCAGAAACGCAGGTTTGTGGGAACTGGGACTGGAATAGATGGAAGTCCAATGACCCGCACTGCAGATGGGCCGAAAGGTCTTTTTCACGCTGTAAAAATCGGAAGAAAGGGAGAAACACTGCCTCCTGGTCTTAGGTTCTTTGCTGTAGGAAAAGGTGTCACTTCCTGTGATCTCCCTCTGACAACTCCATTGCTTTTAGTTTCTCTCACTTAATTGGTTTTCTGTCCCTTCTGGTTTCGTAGTCAAGTCGCACTTCCCAAAGCTGAGGCTCCTGCTAAATGGTAGAATTGGGTTAGGGCATCAGTAAGTGGGAGAGTTAGTACAGGGGTATGAGTAAATGGGAGATTTGGTGGGAATCAATAAATGGGACATTAGGTGCACAGTGCCATTACATGAGAGAATTGGAGCAGAGCATGTCTTAATTGGAGAATAGGGGCCAGGGAGTCAATAAAAAGAAGAAATGTTGCAAGCATCAGTATTGTAAACACCCCATGGGGCAGTCAGGCAAACTCACGGCAATGCGCTCTGTCCCCACTAGAGGGCAGACTATTGTAAACTCCCCATGGGGCAATCAGGCAGACTCACGGCAATGCGCTCTGAGCCCACTAGAGGGCAGACTATTGTAAACTCCCCATGGGGCAGTCAGGCAGACTCACAGCAATGTGCTCTGTCCCCACTAGAGGGCAGACTATTGTAAACTCCCCATGGGGCAGTCTATTGTAAACTCCCCATGGGGCAGTCAGGCAGACTCACGGCAATGCGCTCTGTCCCCACTAGAGGGCAGACTATTGTAAACTCCCCATGGGGCAGTCAGACAGACTCACGGCAATGCGCTCTGAGCCCACTAGAGGGCAGACTATTGTAAACTCCCCATGGGGCAGTCAGGCAGACTCACAGCAATGTGCTCTGTCCCCACTAGAGGGCAGACTATTGTAAACTCCCCATGGGGCAGTCTATTGTAAACTCCCCATGGGGCAGTCAGGCAGACTCACGGCAATGCGCTCTGAGCCCACTAGAGGGCAGACTATTGTAAACTCCCCATGGGGCAGTCAGGCAGACTCACAGCAATGTGCTCTGTCCCCACTAGAGGGCAGACTATTGTAAACTCCCCATGGGGCAGTCTATTGTAAACTCCCCATGGGGCAGTCAGGCAGACTCACGGCAATGCGCTCTGTCCCCAATAGAGGGCAGACTATTGTAAACTCCCCATGGGGCAGTCAGGCAGACTCACGGCAATGCGCTCTGAGTCCACTAGAGGGCAGACTATTGTAAACTCCCCATGGGGCAGTCAGGCAGACTCACGGCAATGCGCTCTGAGCCCACTAGAGGGCAG
This sequence comes from Chiloscyllium plagiosum, assembly GCF_037043375.1. Lineage (NCBI taxonomy): Eukaryota > Metazoa > Chordata > Chondrichthyes > Orectolobiformes > Hemiscylliidae > Chiloscyllium > Chiloscyllium plagiosum. The sequence goes on along the minus strand of NW_028270181.1, from coordinate 42,973,710 downwards.
ACTATTGTAAACTCCCCATGGAGCAGTCAGGCAGACTCACGGCAATGTGCTCTGTCCCCACTAGAGGGCAGACTATTGTAAACACCCCATGGGGCAGTCAGGCAGACTCACGGCAATGCGCTCTGAGCCCACTAGAGGGCAGACTATTGTAAACTCCCCATGGGGCAGTCAGGCAGACTCACGGCAATGTGCTCTGTCCCCACGAGAGGGCAGTCTATTGTAAACTCCCCATGGAGCAGTCAGACAGACTCACGGCAATGTGCTATGAGCCCACTAGAGGGCAGACTATTGTAAACTCCCCATGGAGCAGTCAGGCAGACTCACGGCAATGTGCTCTGTCCCCACGAGAGGGCAGACTATTGTAAACTCCCCATGGGGCAGTCAGGCAGATTCTGGACAGAGATCAGAATAAAATTACATTAAATGTAAGCACTGAAGACAAGAAGCAGTATAATGTTCCCAACATTTTACATCTTGGTAAAACACGCTGTAATGAGAAGGAGAAAAGAGGCGTTATGTAGCAATCCAAACCAAACAGCTTTTGGAGAGAATTACACATTAAAAAGAGGATATTTTCAACTGGACGTTAATGTAATGCAGCATTTCTTTTCAGGAGCATCCAAATGTGACAGGACCGATGCTTAAACCCAGAAAAGGAAAGGGACTGTGTTCATCTGGAGAAGATGTATTCTCATTCGGATCAAACTCAAACTCAGCAAGTTCGCAGAGGCTCACTTGTTCATGGTATTTGCATCAGTCTGTGCAAACACCTTGTGTAAACTTGTGGAAGAAACTTGGGTTAATTTGGGCCAAACTGTTGTATCAATCTGCACAAAACTCTTGTCTTAATTTGTGCAATAAGCCTGTGCTCAGCCAGGCACAAATGTTGGATGAATTTGTCCAAAGAATGTGTGTGAACTTGTACAAACGTATTGTGTCAGTTTGTTGGGGAAACATGTGTGGTTTTGTGTTTTTTTAGATTAGATTAGATTACAGTGTGGAAACAGGCCCTTCGGCCCAACAAGTCCACACCGCCCTGCCGAAGCGCAACCCACCCATACCCCTACCTTAACACTACGGACAATTTAGCATGGCCAATTCACCTGGTCCTGCACATCTATGGACTGTGGGAGGAAACCGGAGCAAACCCACACAGACACGGGGAAAACGTGCAAACTCCACACAGTCAGTCGCCTGAGGCGGGAATTGAACACGGGTCTCCGGCGCTGTGAGGCAGCAGTGCTAACCACTGGGCCACCGTGTGTGTCTGGGGTTGTTTAGGATTTGAACCTGCAGCTTTGTGTCTGTGTCTGTGTGTGTATTCCCAGGCTGGGCTGAGTGGATGGTTTGGGGGGGGGGGGTTGGGGAACAGACACAGGAACAGACAGGGTCAGCCCTGGTCTAACCCATTGACCTGCTGTTTCCTCCCAGGCCCCCCCTGCAATCTCACAAAGATGGTAGTTGATGTGTTCCATACCTGGGGGAGTTGTGTTCCAGGTAATGGAGCTGGGAGTTGAGAGCTGACTGGATCAGCTGGGATTTGGGAGGAGATGGGGGTTCAGTGACTGACCTGGGGCTATTTAAACCAGGCTCAGGAAGCCATCATTCCTTTTGCCATGTGGTGTGCCTAGTGGTGAGTTAGTGAATCTATGTCTCTCTGTGTGAGTGTGTGAGAGAGAATGTGTGAGTTGTGTTTGAATCTCAATCCCAGGGTTGACCCTTTAAGCAGCCTCAGTCCCTGATGGGACACAGAGAGAGACCTTGGGGAGATTGAGCCGACAGCAGCTGTGGGGGGGGGGGGGGGGGGGATGGTGAGTATGGGGCTCCTTACCCTCTCCATGTCTGCCCTTGCCTCACTTTTCTCTCGACCTCACTTTCCCCCTTCCCTCTCTGTCTCTGTGTCTCTCCATCCACCTTTCTATCTGTCTTGTGTTCTCTCCTTCTATCTCACTTTCTTTATCTCTGTCTGCCTTTCTTCCATTTTCTCTCTCTCTGTCCTCTTTTTTGCGCTCTCTCCCTCTCTCTCTTGGTCCTCTTTTTCTCTCTATCTCTCCCTCTCTCTGTCCTTTTTATTCTCTCTTGTTGTCCTCTTTTTTCTCTCTCTCTCTATCTCCCTCTCTCTTTGTCCTCTTTTTCTCTATCTCTCTCTGTCCTCTTTCTTTCTCTCTCTCTCTGTCCTCTTTTTCTTTCTCTCTCTCTCTCTCTTTGTCCTCTTTTTCTTTCTTTCTCTCTCCCTCTCTTTGTCCTCTTTTTTTCTCTCTCTCTCCCTCTCTCTTTGTCCTCTTTTTCTTTCTCTCGCTCTCTCTCTCCCTCTCTCTTTGTCCTCTTTTTCTTTCTCTCTCTCTCTCCCTCTCTCTTTGTCCTCTTTTTCTTTTTCTCTCTCCCTCTCTCTTTGTCCTCTTTTTCTTTCTCTCTCTCTCTCCCTCTCTCTTTGTCCTCTTTTTCTTTCTCTCTCTCTCTCCCTCTCTCTTTGTCCTCTTTTTCTCTTTCTCTCTCCCTCTCTCTTTGTCCTCTTTTTCTTTCTCTCTCTCTCTCTTCCTCTCTCTTTGTCCTCTTTCTCTCTCTCTCTCTGTCCTCTCTTTCTCTCTCTCTCTTTTTTCTCTCTCTCCCTCTCTCTCTCTCTTTGTCCTCTTTTTCTCTCCCTCTCTCCCTCTCTCTTTGTCCTCTTTTTCTTTCTCTCTCTCTCTCCCTCTCTCTTTGTCCTCTTTTTCTTTCTCTCTCTCTCTCCCTCTCTCTTTGTCCTCTTTTTCTTTCTCTCTCTCTCTCCCTTTCTCTTTGTCCTCTTTTTCTTTCTCTCTCTCTCTCCCTCTCTCTTTGTCCTCTTTTTCTTTCTCTCGCTCTCCCTCTCTTTGTCCTCTCTTTCTCTCTCTCCCCCTCTTTTATATTCTCTCTCTCTCTCTCCCTCTTGCCCTCTCTCTTTGTCCTTTTTTTTCTCTCTCTCCCTCTTTGTTCTCTTTTTCTTTCTCTCTCTCTCTCTCCCTCTCTCTGTGTCCTCTTTTTCTCTCTCTCCCCCTCTTTTTCTTTCTCTCTCTCTCCCCCCCTCTCTCTCTTTGTCCTCTTTATCTCTCTCTCTCTCTCCCCTCACTCTCTCTCTCTCTCTTTGTCCTCCTTTTTCTCTCCCTCTCGCCCTCTCTCTTTGTCCTCTTTTTTATCTCTCTCTCCCTCTCTCTTTGTCCTCTTTTCCTCTCTTTCTTTGTCCTCTTTTTCTCTCTCACTGTGTCCTCTTTTTCTCTCTCTCTCACTCTCTTTGTCCTCTTTTCTCTCTCTCTCTCTCCCTCTTCTCTTTTTCTCTCTCTCTCTCCCTCTCTCTTTGTCCTCTTTTCCTCTCTTTCTTTGTCCTCTTTTTCTCTCTCTCTGTCCTCTTTTTCTCTCTCTCTCTCACTCTCTTTGTCCTCTTTTCTCTCTCTCTCTCCCTCTCTCTTTGTTCTCTTTTTCTCTCTCTCTCCCTCTCTCTTTGTCCTCTTTTTCTCTCTCTCCCTCTCTCTCTTTGTCCTCTTTTTTCTCTCTCTCTTTTCTCTCTCTCTCTCCCTCTCTCTCTCTTTGTCCTCTTTTTCTCTCTCTCTCTCTCCCTCTCTCTCTCTTTGTCCTCTTTTTCTCTCTCTCTCCCTCTCTCTTTGTCCTCTTTCTCTCTCTCTCCCTCTCTGTCCTCTTTTTCTCCCTCTCTCGGCCTCTGCCTCTCTCGGCCTCTGCCTCTCTCTCCTCCCACCCCCTAGACATTTCACCCCCCCCCCACCCCGCCCCACCAGAGGAAGTAGTGGAGGCTGGTGCAATTACAACATTTAAAAGGTCTCTGGGTGGGTGTAGGAATTAAAAAGGGTTCAGAGGAACATGGGCCAGATTCCGACAAATAGGATGAGATTTACATCGGATATCAGTTCGGCATGGATGTGTTGGACTGATTTGTTTCTGAGCTTATATTGCTCTGAGTGGGTTGAGCTCCGGATTGTAGATTTATGAAGCAGAAAATGGTACAGCGTTAGACCGAGAAATCCTGCTGATCTAATCAGCTTTATACTGTTTCCCTGATCCTCCTCCTTCAAGCAATGCATTTTTCAGATCCTCATTCAGAATTCCTGGAGCTCTGTAACTGCCCTGGAACAATGTGTGGAAAGTCCTATTGCAGTCCACACGAGGTACCTTTCCCAATGCCCTGCCCCCACGGCCTGCAATGCTGCAGACTGAGCAGACAACCCGAAGCACAATGATGAGCTCCTTCCGGCCCACGGCCCTCCTTCTCACTGAATGAAGACAATCACCAGAAGCAGAATCCAGCTCTTGTTGGAGCCTTGAATACCTGACTCTGTCTCACTGAGTGAAGGTTGGACTCAGAAACAGAAATGAAATCAACTTCCTATCTGCATTGTGTCACTCTTTAAGATCTCTGTGTGTCTGAGTTCAGGTCATTTGATTGGAGACTGTGGATAGTGGGTCCCCAGTGAAATGGAAAGAATGGGGGAGGAGCTCACTGAGGGACATCTCTCAGAGTGAGAATCAGAGAGATGCTATTCCACATTGGAAGGGTTTAAGGTGAATTGATGGCTCAGAAAATGTTATACTGATGTTTGTAAAACTTCGGAACTCTGACTGTTTTGTGGCTGGAGTTTATTTTATCCTTGTATAGATGTGACACATTAACCCTCCCTCCCCACCACTACAGAAGCTGTTGGAACTGTTCAGTGTTTCCAGCGGCTTCTGTAATTATTTCAGGTTCCTGACGGGAGCAGTCTCTCACTTTTCGAATAAAACAAACCCATCCTTGTGCTGCACCCAATATTTCAATAAGAAATGGGAAGCAGCAGAGGGGAAAGCTTCCGAGATGCCGAGCAATGCTGCCCGGTTCCACACTGCAATTCACAGGAACCATCGCCAGGAAAAGCAAGGAACAATCTGACAGATCCGTTTCACCGCAGAATGAAAGATTAATTTCCTCGATTTATCCCAGCGCTTTTCCTTTCGAAAAGAATTTGCAAACCACAACACTGTGATAGCAGGGAATCGAACCGGGGTTAACTGCTTGGAAGGCAGCTATGCTCCCCACTATCCCACCATCGCCCTGCTAGCTGCCCCCTCCCCATTCCCAAACACCCTTAACAAGGCCGTGATCATCACCAACTGGATTGGGGCTGAAATCCAAACAAGAAATTGCAGGTGAAGCTCAGCAGGTCTGACAGCACCAGAATCAGAAGCCTTCAGTTCTGAAGAACAATCCCTGGATCCGAAAGGTTCCCTCCCCACAGATGCTGCCAGACCTGCTGAGTTTCCCCAGCAATATCTGTGCTGTCTCTCAGATCTGCAGCATCTGCAGCAGTGACGCTGCTCCAGCTCCTTTATTTTCTATAATACAGGAGGAAGCAGTGACGCTGCTCCAGCTCCTTTATTTTCTATAATACAGGAGGAAGCAGAGATGCTGCTCCAGCTCCTTTATTTTCTATAATACAGGAGGAAGCAGTGATGCTGCTCCAGCTCCTTTATTTTCTATAATACAGGAGGAAGCAGTGACGCTGCTCCAGCTCCTTTATTTTCTATAATACAGGAGGAAGCAGAGACGCTGCTCCAGATCCTTTATTTTCTATAATACAGGAGGAAGCAGAGACGCTGCTCCAGCTCCTTTATTTTCTATAATACAGGAGGAAGCAGAGACGCTGCTCCAGCTCCTTTATTTTCTATAATACAGGAGGAAGCAGTGATGCTGCTCCAGCTCCTTTATTTTCTATAATACAGGAGGGAGCAGTGACGCTGCTCCAGCTCCTTTATTTTCTATAATACAGGAGGAAGCAGAGACGCTGCTCCAGCTCCTTTATTTTCTATAATACAGGAGGAAGCAGTGACACTGCTCCAGCTCCTTTATTTTCTATAATACAGGAGGAAGCAGAGACGCTGCTCCAGCTCCTTTATTTTCTATAATACAGGAGGAAGCAGTGACGCTGCTCCAGCTCCTTTATTTTCTATAATACAGGAGGAAGCAGAGACGCTGCTCCAGCTCCTTTATTTTCTATAATACAGGAGGATGCAGAGACGCTGCTCCAGCTCCTTTATTTTCTATAATACAGGAGGAAGCAGAGACGCTGCTCCAGCTCCTTTATTTTCTATAATACAGGAGGAAGCATTGTCGGTGCTCCAGCTCCTTTATTTTCTATAATACAGGAGGAAGCAGAGACGCTGCTCCAGATCCTTTATTTTCTGTAATACAGGAGGAAGCAGAGACACTGCTCCAGCTCCTTTATTTTCAATAATACAGGAGGAAGCAGAGACGCTGCTCCAGCTCCTTTATTTTCTATAATACAGGAGGAAGCAGTGACGCTGCTCCAGCTCCTTTATTTTCTATAATACAGGAGGAAGCAGTGACGCTGCTCCAGCTGCTTTATTTTCTATAATACAGGAGGAAGCAGAGACGCTGCTCCAGCTCCTTTATTTTCTATAATAGAGGAGGAAGCAGTGACGCTGCTCCAGCTCCTTTATTTTCTATAATACAGGAGGAAGCAGTGACGCTGCTTCAGCTCCTTTATTTTCTATAATACAGGAGGAAGCAGTGACGCTGCTCCAGCTCCTTTATTTTCTATAATACAGGAGGAAGCATTGACGCTGCTCCAGCTCCTTTATTTTCTATAATACAGGAGGAAGCAGTGACCCTGCTCCAGCTCCTTTATTTTCTATAATACAGGGGGAAGCAGTGACGCTGCTCCAGCTCCTTTAATTTCTATAATACAGGAGGAAGCAGTGACGCTGCTCCAGCTCCTTTATTTTCTATAATACAGGAGGAAGCAGTGACGCTGCTCCAGCTCCTTTATTTTCTATAATACAGGAGGAAGCAGTGACGTTGCTCCAGCTCCTTTATTTTCTATAATACAGGAGGAAACAGAGACGCTGCTCCAGCTCCTTTATTTTCTATATTACAGTAGGAAGCAGAAACGGTGCTCCAGCTCCTTTATTTTCTATAATACAGGAGGAAGCAGAGACGCTGCTCCAGCTCCTTTATTTTCTATAATACAGGAGGAAGCAGAGACGCTGCTCCAGCTCCTTTATTTTCTATAATACAGGAGGAAGCAGTGACGCTGCTCCAGCTCCTTTATTTTCTATAAGACAGGAGGAAGCAGTGACGCTGCTCCAGCTCCTTTATTTTCTATAATACAGGAGGAAGCAGAGACGCTGCTCCAGCTCATTTATTTTCTATAATACAGGAGGAAGCAGAGACGCTGCTCCAGCTACTTTATTTTCTATAATGCAGGAGGAAGAGGAGACAATGGTCCAGCTCCTTTATTTTCTATAATACAGGAGGAAGTGACGCTGCTCCAGCTCCTTTATTTTCTATAACACAGGAGGAAGCAGTGACGCTGCTCCAGCTCCTTTATTTTCGAAAAAACAGGAGGAAGCAGTGACCCTGCTCCAGCTCCTTTATTTTATGTAATACAGGAGGAAGCAGGGACGCTGCTCCAGTTCCTTTATTTTCTATAAGACAGGAGGAAGCAGTAACGCAGCTCCATCTCCTTTAATTTCTATAATACAGGAGGAAGCAGAGACGCTGCTCCAGCTCAATTATTTTCTGAAATACAGGAGGAAGCAGTGACGCTGCTCCAGCTCCGTTATTTTCTATAATACAGGAGGAAGCAGAGACGCTGCTCCAGCTCCTTTATTTTCTATAATACAGGAGGAAGCAGTGACGCTGCTCCAGCTCCTTTATTTTCTATAATACAGGAGGAAACAGAGACGCTGCTCCAGCTCCTTTATTTTCTATATTACAGTAGGAAGCAGAAACGGTGCTCCAGCTCCTTTATTTTCTATAATACAGGAGGAAGCAGAGACGCTGCTCCAGCTCCTTTATTTTCTATAATACAGGAGGAAGCAGAGACGCTGCTCCAGCTCCTTTATTTTCTATAATACAGGAGGAAGCAGTGACGCTGCTCCAGCTCCTTTATTTTCTATAAGACAGGAGGTAGCAGTGACGCTGCTCCAGCTCCTTTATTTTCTATAATACAGGAGGAAGCAGAGACGCTGCTCCAGCTCCTTTATTTTCTATAATACAGGAGGAAGCAGAGACGCTGCTCCAGCTACTTTATTTTCTATAATGCAGGAGGAAGAGGAGACAATGGTCCAGCTCCTTTATTTTCTATAATACAGGAGGAAGTGACGCTGCTCCAGCTCCTTTATTTTCTATAACACAGGAGGAAGCAGTGACGCTGCTCCAGCTCCTTTATTTTCTATAATACAGGAGGAAGCAGTGACCCTGCTCCAGCTCCTTTATTTTCTGTAATACAGGAGGAAGCAGGGACGCTTCTCCAGTTCCTTTATTTTCTATAATACAGGAGGAAGCAGTAACGCAGCTCCATCTCCTTTATTTTCTATAATACAGGAGGAAGCAGAGACGCTGCTCCAGCTCAATTATTTTCTGAAATACAGGAGGAAGCAGTGACGCTGCTCCAGCTCCGTTATTTTCTATAATACAGGAGGAAGCAGAGACGCTGCTCCAGCTCCTTTATTTTCTATAATACAGGAGGAAGCAGTGACGCTGCTCCAGCTCCTTTATTTTCTATAATACAGGAGGAAGCAGTGACGCTGCTCCAGCTCCTTTATTTTCTATAATACAGGGGGAAGCAGTGACGCTGCTCCAGCTCCTTTATTTTCAAAAATACAGGGGGAAGCAGTGACGCTGCGCTAGCTCCTTTATTTTCTATAATACAGGAGGAAGCAGTGACGCTGCTCAAGCTCCTGTATTTTCTATAATACAGGAGGAAGCAGTGACGCTGCTCCAGCTCCTTTATTTTCTATAATACAGGAGGAAGCAGTTACGCTGCGCCAGCTCCTTTATTTTCTATAATACAGGAGGAAGCAGTGACGCTGCTCCAGCTCCTTTATTTTTCTATAATACAGGAGGAAGCAGAGACGCTGCTCCAGCTCCTTTATTTTCTATAATGCAGGAGGAAGCTGTGACCCTGCTCCAGCTCCTTTATTTTCTATAATACAGGGGGAAGCAGTGACGCTGCTCCAGCTCCTTTTATTTCTATAATACAGGAGGAAGCAGTGACGCTGCTCCAGCTCCTTTATTTTCTATAATACAGGAGGAAGCAGAGACGCTGCTCCAGCTCCTTTAGTTTCTATAATACAGGAGGAAGCAGTGACACTGCTCCAGCTCCTTTATTTTCTATAATACAGGGGGAAGCAGTGACGCTGCTCCAGCTCCTTTATTTTCAAAAATACAGGGGGAAGCAGTGACGCTGCGCTAGCTCCTTTATTTTCTATAATACAGGAGGAAGCAGTGACGCTGCTCCAGCTCCTATATTTTCTATAATACAGGAGGAAGCAGTGACGCTGCTCCAGCTCCTTTATTTTCTATAATACAGGAGGAAGCAGTGATGCTGCGCCAGGACCTTTATTTTCTATAATACAGGAGGAAGCAGAGACGCTGCTCCAGATCCTTTATTTTCTATAATGCAGGAGGAAGCAGTGACGCTGCTGCAGCTCCTTTATTTTCTATAATACAGGGGGAAGCAGTGACGCTGCTCCAGCTCCTTCATTTTCTATAATACAGGGGGAAGCAGTGACGCTGCTCCAGCTCCTTTATTTTCTATAATACAGGAGGAAGCAGAGACGCTGTTCCAGCTCCTTTATTTTCTATAATACAGGGGGAAGCAGTGACGCTGCTCCAGCTCCTTCATTTTCTATAATACAGGAGGGAGCAGTGACGCTGCTCCAGCTCCTTCATTTTCTATAATACAGGAGGAAGCAGTGACGCTGCTCCAGCTCCTTTATTTTCTATAATACACGAGGAAGCAGAGACGCTGCTCCATCTCCGTAATTTTCTATAATACAGGAGGAAGCAGTGACGCTGCTCCAGTTCGTTTATTTTCTATAATATAGGAGGAAGCAGTGACGCTGCTCCAGCTCCTTAATTTTCTATAATACAGGAGGAAGCAGTGACGCTGCGCTAGCTCCTTTATTTTCTATAATACAGGAGGAAGCAGTGACGCTGCTCCAGCTCCTTTATTTTCTATAATACAGGAGGAAGCAGTGACACTGCTCCAGCTCCTTTATTTTCTATAATACAGGAGGAAGCAGTGACGCTGCTCCAGCTCCTATATTTTCTATAATATAGGAGGAAGCAGTGACGCTGCTCCAGCTCCTATATTTTCTATAATATAGGAGGAAGCAGTGACGCTGCTCCAGCTCCTTTATTTTCTATAATACAGGAGGAAGCAGTGACGCTGCTCCAGCTCCTATATTTTCTATAATATAGGAGGAAGCAGTGACGCTGCTCCAGCTCCTTTATTTTATATAATACAGGACGAAGCAGTGACGCTGCTCCAGCTCCTTTATTTTCTATAATACAGGAGGAAGCAGTGACGCTGCTCTAGCTCCTTTATTTTCTATAATACAGGAGGAAACAGAGACGCTGCTCCAGCTCCTTTATTTTCTATAATACAGGAGGAAGCAGAGACGCTGTTCCAGCTCCTTTATTTTCTATAATACAGGGGGAAGCAGTGACGCTGCTCCAGCTCCTTCATTTTCTATAATACAGGAGGGAGCAGTGACGCTGCTCCAGCTCCTTCATTTTCTATAATACAGGAGGAAGCAGTGACGCTGCTCCAGCTCCTTTATTTTCTATAATACACGAGGAAGCAGAGACGCTGCTCCATCTCCGTAATTTTCTATAATACAGGAGGAAGCAGTGACGCTGCTCCAGTTCGTTTATTTTCTATAATATAGGAGGAAGCAGTGACGCTGCTCCAGCTCCTTAATTTTCTATAATACAGGAGGAAGCAGTGACGCTGCGCTAGCTCCTTTATTTTCTATAATACAGGAGGAAGCAGTGACGCTGCTCCAGCTCCTTTATTTTCTATAATACAGGAGGAAGCAGTGACACTGCTCCAGCTCCTTTATTTTCTATAATACAGGAGGAAGCAGTGACGCTGCTCCAGCTCCTTTATTTTCTATAAGACAGGAGGAAGCAGTGACGCTGCTCCAGCTCCTTTATTTTCTATAATACAGGAGGAAGCAGAGACGCTGCTCCAGCTCCTTTATTTTCTATAATACAGGAGGAAGCAGAGACGCTGCTCCAGCTACTTTATTTTCTATAATGCAGGAGGAAGAGGAGACAATGGTCCAGCTCCTTTATTTTCTATAATACAGGAGGAAGTGACGCTGCTCCAGCTCCTTTATTTTCTATAACACAGGAGGAAGCAGTGACGCTGCTCCAGCTCCTTTATTTTCGAAAAAACAGGAGGAAGCAGTGACCCTGCTCCAGCTCCTTTATTTTATGTAATACAGGAGGAAGCAGGGACGCTGCTCCAGTTCCTTTATTTTCTATAAGACAGGAGGAAGCAGTAACGCAGCTCCATCTCCTTTAATTTCTATAATACAGGAGGAAGCAGAGACGCTGCTCCAGCTCAATTATTTTCTGAAATACAGGAGGAAGCAGTGACGCTGCTCCAGCTCCGTTATTTTCTATAATACAGGAGGAAGCAGAGACGCTGCTCCAGCTCCTTTATTTTCTATAATACAGGAGGAAGCAGTGACGCTGCTCCAGCTCCTTTATTTTCTATAATACAGGAGGAAACAGAGACGCTGCTCCAGCTCCTTTATTTTCTATATTACAGTAGGAAGCAGAAACGGTGCTCCAGCTCCTTTATTTTCTATAATACAGGAGGAAGCAGAGACGCTGCTCCAGCTCCTTTATTTTCTATAATACAGGAGGAAGCAGAGACGCTGCTCCAGCTCCTTTATTTTCTATAATACAGTAGGAAGCAGTGACGCTGCTCCAGCTCCTTTATTTTCTACAATACATCAGGAAGCAGAAACGCTGATCCAGCTCCTTTATTTTCTATAATACAGGAGGAAGCAGTGACGCTTCTGCAGCTCCTTTATTTTCTATAATACAGGAGGAAACAGTGACGCTGCTCCAGCTCCTTTATTTTCTATAATACAGGAGGAAGTAGAGACGCTGATCCAGCTCCTTTATTTTCTATAATACAGGAGGAAGCAGTGACGCTTCTCCAGCTCCTTTATTTTCTATAATACAGGAGGAAGCAGTGACGCTGCTCCAGCTCCTTTATTTTCTATAATACAGGAGGAAGTAGAGACGCTGATCCAGCTCCTTTATTTTCTATAATACAGGAGGAAGCAGTGACGCTGCTCCAGCTCCTATATTTTCTATAATATAGGAGGAATAAGTGACGCTGCTCCAGCTCCTTTATTTTCTATAATACAGGAGGAAGCAGTGACGCTGCTCCAGCTCCTATATTTTCTATAATATAGGAGGAAGCAGTGACGCTGCTCCAGCTCCTTTATTTTCTATAACACAGGAGGAAGCAGTGACGCTGCTCCAGCTCCTATATTTTCTATAATATAGGAGGAAGCAGTGACGCTGCTCCAGCTCCTTTATTTTCTATAATACAGGAGGAAGCAGTGACGCTGCTCCAGCTCCTTTATTTTCTAAAATAGAGGAGGAAGCAGTGTCGCTGCTCCAGCACCTTAATTTTCTGTAATACAGGAGGAAGCAGTGTCGCTGCTCCAGCTCCTTTATTTTCTATAATACAGGAGGAAGCAGAGACGCTGCTCCAGCTCCTTTATTTTCTATAATACAGGAGGAAGCAGTGACGCTGCTCCAGCTCCTTTATTTTCTATAATTCAGGAAGAAGCAGAGACGCTGCTCCAGCTCCTTTATTTTCTATAATACAGGAGGAAGCAGAGACTCTGCTCCAGCTACTTTATTTTCTATAATGCAGGAGGAAGCAGAGACACTGCTCCAGCTCCTTTATTTTCTATAATACAGGAGGAAGTGACGCTGCTCCAGCTCCTTTATTTTCTATAACACAGGAGGAAGCAGTGACGCTGCGCCAGCTCCTTTATTTTCTATAATACAGGAGGAAGCAGTGACGCTGCTCCAGCTCCTTTATTTTCTGTAATACAGGAGGAAGCAGGGACGCTGCTCCAGTTCCTTTATTTTCTATACTACAGGAGGAAGCAGTAACGCAGCTCCATCTCCTTTATTTTCTACAATACAGGAGGAAGCAGAGACGCTGCTCCAGCTCCTTTATTTTCTATAATACAGGAGGAAGTGACGCTGCTCCAGCTCCTTTATTTTCTATAATACAGGAGGAAGCAGTGACGCTGCTCCAGCTCCTTTATTTTCTATAATACAGGAGGAAGCAGTGACGCTGCTCCAGCTCCTTTATTTTCTATAATGCAGGAGGAAGCAGTGACGCTGCTCCAGCTCCTTTATTTTCTCTAATACAGGAGGAAGCAGAGACGCTGCTCCAGCTCCTTTATTTTCTATAATACAGGAGGAAGCAGTGACGCTGCTCCAGCTCCTTTATTTTCTATAATACAGGAGGAAGCAGTGACGCTGCTCCAGCTCCTTTGTTTTCTAAAATACAGGAGGAAGCGGTGACGCTGCTCCAGCTCCTTTATTTTCTATAATACAGGAGGAAGCAGAGACGCTGCACCAGCTCCTTTATTTTCTATAATACAGGAGGAAGCAGTGACGCTGCTCCAGCTCCTTTATTTTCTATAATACAGGAGGAAGCAGTGACACTGCTTCAGCTCCTTTATTTTCTATAATACAGGAGGAAACAGTGACGCTGCTCCAGCTCCTTTATTTTCTATAGTACAGGATTAAGCAGTGACGCTGCTCCAGCTCCTTTATTTTCTGTAATACAGGAGAAAGCAGTGACGCTGCTCCAGCTCCTTTATTTTCTACAATACAGGAGGAAGCAGAGACGCTGCTCCAGCTCCTTTATTTTCTATAATGCAGGAGGAAGCAGGAACGCTGCTCCAGCTCCTTTATTTTCTGTAATACAGGAGGAAGCAGAGACGCTGCTCCAGCTCCTTTATTTTCTATAATACAGTAGGAAGCAGTGACGCTGCTTCAGCTCCTTTATTTTCTATAATACAGGAGGAAGCAGAGACGCTGCTCCAGCTCCTTTATTTTCTATAATACAGGAGGAAGCAGAGACGCTGCTCCAGCTCCTTTATTTTCTATAATTCAGGAAGAAGCAGAGACGCTGCTCCAGCTCCTTTATTTTCTATAATACAGGAGGAAGCAGTGACGCTGCTCCAGCTCCTTTATTTTCTATAATACAGGAGGAAGCAGAGACGCTGCTCCAGCTCCTTTATTTTCTATAATACAGGAGGAAGCAGAGACGCTGCTGCAGCTCCTTTATTTTCTATAATACAGGAGGAAGCAGAGACGCTGCTCCAGCACCTTTATTTTCTATAATACAGGAGGAAGCAGTGATGCTGCTCCAGTTCCTTTATTTTCTATAATCCAGGAGGAAGCAGTGAAGGTAATCCAGCTCCTTTATTTTCTATAATACAGGAGGAAGCAGTGACGCTGCTCCAGCTCCTTTATTTTCTGTAATACACGAGGAAGCAGAGACGCTGCTCCAGCTCCTTTATTTTCTATAATACACGAGGAAGCAGAGACGCTGCTCTAGCTCCTTTATTTTTCTATAATACAGGAGGAAGCAGAGACGCTGCTCCAGCTTCTTTATTTTCTATAATGCAGGAGGAAGCAGTGACGCTGCTGCAGCTCCTTTATTTTCTATAATACAGGAGGAAGCAGAGACGCTGTTCCAGCTCCTTTATTTTCTATAATACAGGGGGAAGCAGTGACGCTGCTCCAGCTCCTTCATTTTCTATAATACAGGAGGAAGCAGTGACGCTGCTCCAGCTCCTTCATTTTCTATAATACAGGAGGAAGCAGTGACGCTGCTGCAGCTCCTTTATTTTCTATAATACACGAGGAAGCAGAGACGCTGCTCCATCTCCTTTATTTTCTATAATACAGGAGGAAGCAGTGACGCTGCTCCAGTTCGTTTATTTTCTATAATATAGGAGGAAGCAGTGACGCTGCTCCAGCTCCTTAATTTTCTATAATACAGGAGGAAGCAGTGACGCTGCGCTAGCTCCTTTATTTTCTATAATACAGGAGGAAGCAGTGACGCTGCTCCAGCTCCTTTCTTTTCTATAATACAGGAGGAAGCAGTAACGCTGCTCCAGCTCCTTTATTTTCTATAATACAGGAGGAAGCAGTGACGCTGCTCCAGCTCCTATATTTTCTATAATATAGGAGGAAGCAGTGACGCTGCTCCAGCTCCTTTATTTTCTATAATACAGGACGAAGCAGTGACGCTGCTCCAGCTCCTTTATTTTCTATAATACAGGAGGAAGCAGAGACGCTGCTCCAGCACCTTTATTTTCTATAATACAGGAGGAAGCAGTGATGCTGCTCCAGTTCCTTTATTTTCCATAATCCAGGAAGAAGCAGTGAAGGTAATCCAGCTCCTTTATTTTCTATAATACAGGAGGAAGCAGTGACGCTGCATCAGCTCCTTTATTTTCTGTAATACACGTGGAAGCAGAGACGCTGCTCCAGCTCCTTTATTTTCTATAATACACGAGGAAGCAGAGACGCTGCTCGAGCTCCTTTATTTTTCTATAATACAGGAGGAAGCAGAGACGCTGCTCCAGCTCCTTTATTTTCTATAATGCAGGAGGAAGCAGTGACGCTGCTGCAGCTCCTTTATTTTCTATAATACAGGAGGAAGCAGAGACGCTGTTCCAGCTCCTTTATTTTCTATAATACAGGGGGAAGCAGTGACGCTGCTCCAGCTCCTTCATTTTCTATAATACAGGGGGAAGCAGTGACGCTGCTCCAGCTCCTTCATTTTCTATAATACAGGAGGAAGCAGTGACGCTGCTGCAGCTCCTTTATTTTCTATAATACACGAGGAAGCAGAGACGCTGCTCCATCTCCTTTGTTTTCTATAATACAGGAGGAAGCAGTGACACTGCTCCAGTTCGTTTATTTTCTATAATATAGGAGGAAGCAGTGACGCTGCTCCAGCTCCTTAATTTTCCATAATACAGGAGGAAGCAGTGACGCTGCGCTAGCTCCTTTATTTTCTATAATACAGGAGGAAGCAGTGACGCTGCTCCAGCTCCTTTATTTTCTATAATACAGGAGGAAGCAGTAACGCTGCTCCAGCTCCTTTATTTTCTATAATAAAGGAGGAAGCAGTGACGCTGCTCCAGCTCCTATATTTTCTATAATATAGGAGGAAGCAGTGACGCTGCTCCAGCTCCTTTATTTTCTATAATACAGGACGAAGCAGTGACACTGCTCCAGCTCCTTTATTTTCTATAATACAGGAGGAAGCAGTGACGCTGCTCCAGCTCCTTTATTTTCTATAATACAGGAGGAAGCAGTGTCGCTGCTCCAGCTCCTTAGTTTTCTGTAATACAGGAGGAAGCAGAGACGCTGCTCCAGCTCCTTTATTTTCTATAATACAGGAGGAAGCAGAGACGCTGTTCCAGCTCCTTTATTTTCTATAATACAGGGGGAAGCAGTGACGCTGCTCCAGCTCCTTCATTTTCTATAATACAGGAGGAAGCAGTGACGCTGCTGCAGCTCCTTTATTTTCTATAATACACGAGGAAGCAGAGACGCTGCTCCATCTCCTTTATTTTCTATAATACAGGAGGAAGCAGTGACGCTGCTCCAGTTCGTTTATTTTCTATAATATAGGAGGAAGCAGTGACGCTGCTCCAGCTCCTTAATTTTCTATAATACAGGAGGAAGCAGTGACGCTGCGCTAGCTCCTTTATTTTCTATAATACAGGAGGAAGCAGTGACGCTGCTCCAGCTCCTTTATTTTCTATAATACAGGAGGAAGCAGTAACGCTGCTCCAGCTCCTTTATTTTCTATAATACAGGAGGAAGCAGTGACGCTCCTCCAGCTCCTATATTTTCTATAATATAGGAGGAAGCAGTGACGCTGCTCCAGCTCCTTTATTTTCTATAATACAGGAGGAAGCAGTGACGCTGCTCCAGCTCCTTTATTTTCTATAATACAGGAGGAAGCGGTGACGCTGCTCTAGCTCCTTTATTTTCTATAATACAGGAGGAAGCAGAGACGCTGCTCCATCTCCTTTATTTTCTATAATACAGGAGGAAGCAGTGACGCTGCTCCAGTTCGTTTATTTTCTATAATATAGGAGGAAGCAGTGACGCTGCTCCAGCTCCTTTATTTTCTATAATACAGGAGGAAGCAGAGACGGTGCTCCAGTTCCTTAATTTTCTATAATACAGGAGGAAGCAGTGACGCTGCGCTAGCTCCTTTATTTTCTATAATACAGGAGGAAGCAGTGACGCTGCTCCAGCTCCTTTATTTTCTATAATACAGGAGGAAGCAGTAACGCTGCTCCAGCTCCTTTATTTTCTATAATACAGGAGGAAGCAGTGACGCTGCTCCAGCTCCTATATTTTCTATAATATAGGAGGAAGCAGTGACGCTGCTCCAGCTCCTTTATTTTCTATAATACAGGACGAAGCAGTGACGCTGCTCCAGCTCCTATATTTTCTATAATACAGGACGAAGCAGTGACGCTGCTCCAGCTCCTTTATTTTCTATAATACAGGAGGAAGCAGAGACGCTGTTCCAGCTCCTTTATTTTCTATAATACAGGAGGAAGCAGTGACGCTGCTCCAGCTCCTTTATTTTCTATAATACAGGAGGAAGCAGTGTCGCTGCTCCAGCTCCTTAGTTTTCTGTAATACAGGAGGAAGCAGTGTCGCTGCTCCAGCTCCTTTATTTTCTATAATACAGGAGGAAGCAGTGACGCTGCTCCAGCTCCTTTATTTTCTATAATTCAGGAAGAAGCAGAGACGCTGCTCCAGCTCCTTTATTTTCTATAATACAGGAGGAAGCAGTGACGCTGCTCCAGCTCCTTTATTTACTATAACACAGCAGGAAGCAGTGACGCTGCTCCAGCTCCTTTATTTTCTATAATACAGGAGGAAGCAGAGACGCTGCTGCAGCTCCTTTATTTTCTATAATACAGGAGGAAGCAGAGAAGCTGCTCCAGCTCCTTTATTTTCTATAATACAGGAGGAAGCAGTGACGCTGCTCCAGCTCCTTTATTTACTATAACACAGCAGGAAGCAGTGACGCTGCTCCAGCTCCTTTATTTTCTATAATACAGGAGGAAGCAGAGACGCTGCTCCAGCTCCTTTATTTTCTATAATACAGGAGGAAGCAGTGACGCTGCTCCAGCTCCTTTATTTTCTATAATTCAGGAAGAAGCAGAGACGCTGCTCCAGCTCCTTTATTTTCTATAATACAGGAGGAAGCAGTGACGCTGCTCCAGCTCCTTTATTTTCTATAATACAGGAGGAAGCAGAGACGCTGCTCCAGCTCCTTTATTTTCTATAATACAGTAGGAAGCAGTGACGCTGCTCCAGCTCCTTTATTTTCTACAATACATCAGGAAGCAGAAACGCTGCTCCAGCTCCTTTATTTTCTATAATACAGGAGGAAGCAGTGACGCTTCTGCAGCTCCTTTATTTTCTATAATACAGGAGGAAACAGTGACGCTGCTCCAGCTCCTTTATTTTCTATAATACAGGAGGAAGTAGAGACGCTGATCCAGCTCCTTTATTTTCTATAATACAGGAGGAAGCAGTGACGCTTCTCCAGCTCCTTTATTTTCTATAATACAGGAGGAAGCAGTGACGCTGCTCCAGCTCCTTTATTTTCTATAATACAGGAGGAAGTAGAGACGCTGATCCAGCTCCTTTATTTTCTATAATACAGGAGGAAGCAGTGACGCTGCTCCAGCTCCTATATTTTCTATAATATAGGAGGAAGCAGTGACGCTGCTCCAGCTCCTTTATTTTCTATAATACTGGAGGAAGCAGTGACGCTGCTCCAGCTCCTATATTTTCTATAATATAGGAGGAAGCAGTGACGCTGCTCCAGCTCCTTTATTTTCTATAACACAGGAGGAAGCAGTGACGCTGCTCCAGCTCCTATATTTTCTATAATATAGGAGGAAGCAGTGACGCTGCTCCAGCTCCTTTATTTTCTATAATACAGGAGGAAGCAGTGACGCTGCTCCAGCTCCTTTATTTTCTAAAATAGAGGAGGAAGCAGTGTCGCTGCTCCAGCACCTTAATTTTCTGTAATACAGGAGGAAGCAGTGTCGCTGCTCCAGCTCCTTTATTTTCTATAATACAGGAGGAAGCAGAGACGCTGCTCCAGCTCCTTTATTTTCTATAATACAGGAGGAAGCAGTGACGCTGCTCCAGCTCCTTTATTTTCTATAATTCAGGAAGAAGCAGAGACGCTGCTCCAGCTCCTTTATTTTCTATAATACAGGAGGAAGCAGAGACTCTGCTCCAGCTACTTTATTTTCTATAATGCAGGAGGAAGCAGAGACACTGCTCCAGCTCCTTTATTTTCTATAATACAGGAGGAAGTGACGCTGCTCCAGCTCCTTTATTTTCTATAACACAGGAGGAAGCAGTGACGCTGCGCCAGCTCCTTTATTTTCTATAATACAGGAGGAAGCAGTGACGCTGCTCCAGCTCCTTTATTTTCTGTAATACAGGAGGAAGCAGGGACGCTGCTCCAGTTCCTTTATTTTCTATACTACAGGAGGAAGCAGTAACGCAGCTCCATCTCCTTTATTTTCTACAATACAGGAGGAAGCAGAGACGCTGCTCCAGCTCCTTTATTTTCTATAATACAGGAGGAAGTGACGCTGCTCCAGCTCCTTTATTTTCTATAATACAGGAGGAAGCAGTGACGCTGCTCCAGCTCCTTTATTTTCTATAATACAGGAGGAAGCAGTGACGCTGCTCCAGCTCCTTTATTTTCTATAATGCAGGAGGAAGCAGTGACGCTGCTCCAGCTCCTTTATTTTCTCTAATACAGGAGGAAGCAGAGACGCTGCTCCAGCTCCTTTATTTTCTATAATACAGGAGGAAGCAGTGACGCTGCTCCAGCTCCTTTATTTTCTATAATACAGGAGGAAGCAGTGACGCTGCTCCAGCTCCTTTGTTTTCTAAAATACAGGAGGAAGCGGTGACGCTGCTCCAGCTCCTTTATTTTCTATAATACAGGAGGAAGCAGAGACGCTGCTCCAGCTCCTTTATTTTCTATAATACAGGAGGAAGCAGTGACGCTGCTCCAGCTCCTTTATTTTCTATAATACAGGAGGAAGCAGTGACACTGCTTCAGCTCCTTTATTTTCTATAATACAGGAGGAAGCAGTGACGCTGCTCCAGCTCCTTTATTTTCTATAGTACAGGATTAAGTAGTGACGCTGCTCCAGCTCCTTTATTTTCTGTAATACAGGAGAAAGCAGTGACGCTGCTCCAGCTCCTTTATTTTCTACAATACAGGAGGAAGCAGAGACGCTGCTCCAGCTCCTTTATTTTCTATAATGCAGGAGGAAGCAGGAACGCTGCTCCAGCTCCTTTATTTTCTGTAATACAGGAGGAAGCAGAGACGCTGCTCCAGCTCCTTTATTTTCTATAATACAGGAGGAAGCAGTGACGCTGCTTCAGCTCCTTTATTTTCTATAATACAGGAGGAAGCAGAGACGCTGCTCCAGCTCCTTTATTTTCTATAATACAGGAGGAAGCAGAGACGCTGCTCCAGCTCCTTTATTTTCTATAATTCAGGAAGAAGCAGAGACGCTGCTCCAGCTCCTTTATTTTCTATAATACAGGAGGAAGCAGTGACGCTGCTCCAGCTCCTTTATTTTCTATAATACAGGAGGAAGCAGAGACGCTGCTCCAGCTCCTTTATTTTCTATAATACAGGAGGAAGCAGAGACGCTGCTGCAGCTCCTTTATTTTCTATAATACAGGAGGAAGCAGAGACGCTGCTCCAGCACCTTTATTTTCTATAATACAGGAGGAAGCAGTGATGCTGCTCCAGTTCCTTTATTTTCTATAATCCAGGAGGAAGCAGTGAAGGTAATCCAGCTCCTTTATTTTCTATAATACAGGAGGAAGCAGTGACGCTGCTCCAGCTCCTTTATTTTCTGTAATACATGAGGAAGCAGAGACGCTGCTCCAGCTCCTTTATTTTCTATAATACACGAGGAAGCAGAGACGCTGCTCTAGCTCCTTTATTTTTCTATAATACAGGAGGAAGCAGAGACGCTGCTCCAGCTCCTTTATTTTCTATAATGCAGGAGGAAGCAGTGACGCTGCTGCAGCTCCTTTATTTTCTATAATACAGGAGGAAGCAGAGACGCTGTTCCAGCTCCTTTATTTTCTATAATACAGGGGGAAGCAGTGACGCTGCTCCAGCTCCTTCATTTTCTATAATACAGGGGGAAGCAGTGACGCTGCTCCAGCTCCTTCATTTTCTATAATACAGGAGGAAGCAGTGACGCTGCTCCAGCTCCTTTATTTTCTATAATACACGAGGAAGCAGAGACGCTGCTCCATCTCCTTTATTTTCTATAATACAGGAGGAAGCAGTGACGCTGCTCCAGTTCGTTTATTTTCTATAATATAGGAGGAAGCAGTGACGCTGCTCCAGCTCCTTAATTTTCTATAATACAGGAGGAAGCAGTGACGCTGCGCTAGCTCCTTTATTTTCTATAATACAGGAGGAAGCAGTGACGCTGCTCCAGCTCCTTTCTTTTCTATAATACAGGAGGAAGCAGTAACGCTGCTCCAGCTCCTTTATTTTCTATAATACAGGAGGAAGCAGTGACGCTGCTCCAGCTCCTATATTTTCTATAATATAGGAGGAAGCAGTGACGCTGCTCCAGCTCCTTTATTTTCTATAATACAGGACGAAGCAGTGACGCTGCTCCAGCTCCTTTATTTTCTATAATACAGGAGGAAGCAGTGACGCTGCTCTAGATCCTTTATTTTCTATAATACAGGAGGAAGCAGTGACGCTGCTCCAGCTCCTTTATTTTCTATAATACAGGAGGAAGCAGTGTCGCTGCTCCAGCTCCTTAGTTTTCTGTAATACAGGAGGAAGCAGTGTCGCTGCTCCAGCTCCTTTATTTTCTATAATACAGGAGGAAGCAGAGACGCTGCTCCAGCTCCTTTATTTTCTATAATACAGGAGGAAGCAGAGACGCTGTTCCAGCTCCTTTATTTTCTATAATACAGGGGGAAGCAGTGACGCTGCTCCAGCTCCTTCATTTTCTATAATACAGGGGGAAGCAGTGACGCTGCTCCAGCTCCTTCATTTTCTATAATACAGGAGGAAGCAGTGACGCTGCTGCAGCTCCTTTATTTTCTATAATACACGAGGAAGCAGAGACGCTGCTCCATCTCCTTTATTTTCTATAATACAGGAGGAAGCAGTGACGCTGCTCCAGTTCGTTTATTTTCAATGATATAGGAGGAAGCAGTGACGCTGCTCCAGCTCCTTTATTTTCTATAATACAGGAGGAAGCAGTGACGCTGCGCTAGCTCCTTTATTTTCTATAATACAGGAGGAAGCAGAGACGCTGCTCCAGCTCCTTTATTTTCTATAATACAGGAGGAAGCAGTGACGCTCCTCCAGCTCCTATATTTTCTATAATATAGTAGGAAGCAGTGACGCTGCTCCAGCTCCTTTATTTTCTATAATACAGGACGAAGCAGTGACGCTGCTCCAGCTCCTTTATTTTCTATAATACAGGAGGAAGCAGTGACGCTGCTCTAGCTCCTTTATTTTCTGTAATACAGGAGGAAGCAGAGACGCTGCTCCATCTCCTTTATTTTGTATAATACAGGAGGAAGCAGTGACGCTGCTCCAGTTCGTTTATTTTCTATAATATAGGAGGAAGCAGTGACGCTGCTCCAGCTCCTTAATTTTCTCTAATACAGGAGGAAGCAGTGACGCTGCGCTAGCTCCTTTATTTTCTATAATACAGGAGGAAGCAGTGACGCTGCTCCAGCTCCTTTATTTTCTATAATACAGGAGGAAGCAGTAACGCTGCTCCAGCTCCTTTATTTTCTATAATACAGGAGGAAGCAGAGACGCTGCTCCAGCTCCTTTATTTTCTATAATACAGGAGGAAGCAGAGAAGCTGCTCCAGCTCATTTATTTTCTATAATACAGGAGGAAGCAGTGACGCTGCTCCAGCTCCTTTATTTACTATAACACAGCAGGAAGCAGTTACGCTGCTCCAGCTCCTTTATTTTCTATAATACAGGAGGAAGCAGAGACGCTGCTCCAGCTCCTTTATTTTCTATAATACAGGGGGAAGCAGTGACGCTGCTCCAGCTCCTTCATTTTCTATAATACAGGGGGAAGCAGTGACGCTGCTCCAGCTCCTTCATTTTCTATAATACAGGAGGAAGCAGTGACGCTGCTGCAGCTCCTTTATTTTCTATAATACACGAGGAAGCAGAGACGCTGCTCCATCTCCTTTATTTTCTATAATACAGGAGGAAGCAGTGACGCTGCTCCAGTTCGTTTATTTTCTATAATATAGGAGGAAGCAGTGACGCTGCTCCAGCTCCTTTATTTTCTATAATACAGGTGGAAGCAGTGACGCTGCGCTAGCTCCTTTATTTTCTATAATACAGGAGGAAGCAGAGACGCTGCTCCAGCTCCTTTATTTTCTATAATACAGGAGGAAGCAGTGACGCTCCTCCAGCTCCTATATTTTCTATAATATAGTAGGAAGCAGTGACGCTGCTCCAGCTCCTTTATTTTCTATAATACAGGACGAAGCAGTGACGCTGCTCCAGCTCCTTTATTTTCTATAATACAGGAGGAAGCAGTGACGCTGCTCTAGCTCCTTTATTTTCTGTAATACAGGAGGAAGCAGAGACGCTGCTCCATCTCCTTTATTTTGTATAATACAGGAGGAAGCAGTGACGCTGCTCCAGTTCGTTTATTTTCTATAATATAGGAGGAAGCAGTGACGCTGCTCCAGCTCCTTAATTTTCTCTAATACAGGAGGAAGCAGTGACGCTGCGCTAGCTCCTTTATTTTCTATAATACAGGAGGAAGCAGTGACGCTGCTCCAGCTCCTTTATTTTCTATAATACAGGAGGAAGCAGTAACGCTGCTCCAGCTCCTTTATTTTCTATAATACAGGAGGAAGCAGAGACGCTGCTCCAGCTCCTTTATTTTCTATAATACAGGAGGAAGCAGAGAAGCTGCTCCAGCTCATTTATTTTCTATAATACAGGAGGAAGCAGTGACGCTGCTCCAGCTCCTTTATTTACTATAACACAGCAGGAAGCAGTTACGCTGCTCCAGCTCCTTTATTTTCTATAATACAGGAGGAAGCAGAGACGCTGCTCCAGCTCCTTTATTTTCTATAATACAGGAGGAAGCAGTGACGCTGCTCCAGCTCCTTTATTTTCTATAATTCAGGAAGAAGCAGAGACGCTGCTCCAGCTCCTTTATTTTCTATAATACAGGAGGAAGCAGTGACGCTGCTCCAGCTCCTTTATTTTCTATAATACAGGAGGAAGCAGAGACGCTGCTCCAGCTCCTTTATTTTCTATAATACAGTAGGAAGCAGTGACGCTGCTCCAGCTCCTTTATTTTCTACAATACATCAGGAAGCAGAAACGCTGCTCCAGCTCCTTTATTTTCTATAATACAGGAGGAAGCAGTGACGCTTCTTCAGCTCCTTTATTTTTTTTAATACAGGAGGAAACAGTGACGCTGCTCCAGCTCCTTTATTTTCTATAATACAGGAGGAAGTAGAGACGCTGATCCAGCTCCTTTATTTTCTATAATACAGGAGGAAGCAGTGACGCTTCTCCAGCTCCTTTATTTTCTATAATACAGGAGGAAGCAGTGACGCTGCTCCAGCTCCTTTATTTTCTATAATACAGGAGGAAGTAGAGACGCTGATCCAGCTCCTTTATTTTCTATAATACAGGAGGAAGCAGTGACGCTGCTCCAGCTCCTATATTTTCCAAAATACAGGAGGAAGCAGTGACGCTGCTCCAGCTCCTTTATTTTCTATAATACAGGAGGAAGCAGTGACGCTGCTGCAGCTCCTTTATTTTCTATAATACAGGAGGAAGCAGAGACGCTGCTGCAGCTCCTTTATTTTCTATAATACAGGAGGAAGCAGAGACGCTGCTCCAGCACCTTTATTTTCTATAATACAGGAGGAAGCAGTGATGCTGCTCCAGTTCCTTTATTTTCTATAATCCAGGAGGAAGCAGTGAAGGTAATCCAGCTCCTTTATTTTCTATAATACAGGAGGAAGCAGTGACGCTGCTCCAGCTCCTTTATTTTCTGTAATACACGAGGAAGCAGAGACGCTGCTCCAGCTCCTTTATTTTCTATAATACACGAGGAAGCAGAGACGCTGCTCTAGCTCCTTTATTTTTCTATAATACAGGAGGAAGCAGAGACGCTGCTCCAGCTCCTTTATTTTCTATAATGCAGGAGGAAGCAGTGACGCTGCTGCAGCTCCTTTATTTTCTATAATACAGGAGGAAGCAGAGACGCTGTTCCAGCTCCTTTATTTTCTATAATACAGGGGGAAGCAGTGACGCTGCTCCAGCTCCTTCATTTTCTATAATACAGGGGGAAGCAGTGACGCTGCTCCAGCTCCTTCATTTTCTATAATACAGGAGGAAGCAGTGACGCTGCTGCAGCTCCTTTATTTTCTATAATACACGAGGAAGCAGAGACGCTGCTCCATCTCCTTTATTTTCTATAATACAGGAGGAAGCAGTGACGCTGCTCCAGTTCGTTTATTTTCTATAATATAGGAGGAAGCAGTGACGCTGCTCCAGCTCCTTAATTTTCTATAATACAGGAGGAAGCAGTGACGCTGCGCTAGCTCCTTTATTTTCTATAATACAGGAGGAAGCAGTAACGCTGCTCCAGCTCCTTTATTTTCTATAATACAGGAGGAAGCAGTGACGCTGCTCCAGCTCCTATATTTTCTATAATATAGGAGGAAGCAGTGACGCTGCTCCAGCTCCTTTATTTTCTATAATACAGGACGAAGCAGTGACGCTGCTCCAGCTCCTTTATTTTCTATAATACAGGAGGAAGCAGTGACGCTGCTCTAGATCCTTTATTTTCTATAATACAGGAGGAAGCAGTGACGCTGCTCCAGCTCCTTTATTTTCTATAATATAGGAGGAAGCAGTGTCGCTGCTCCAGCTCCTTAGTTTTCTGTAATACAGGAGGAAGCAGTGTCGCTGCTCCAGCTCCTTTATTTTCTATAATACAGGAGGAAGCAGAGACGCTGCTCCTGCTCCTTTATTTTCTATAATACAGGAGGAAGCAGAGACGCTGTTCCAGCTCCTTTATTTTCTATAATACAGGGGGAAGCAGTGACGCTGCTCCAGCTCCTTCATTTTCTATAATACAGGGGGAAGCAGTGACGCTGCTCCAGCTCCTTCATTTTCTATAATACAGGAGGAAGCAGTGACGCTGCTGCAGCTCCTTTATTTTCTATAATACACGAGGAAGCAGAGACGCTGCTCCATCTCCTTTATTTTCTATAATACAGGAGGAAGCAGTGACGCTGCTCCAGTTCGTTTATTTTCTATAATATAGGAGGAAGCAGTGACGCTGCTCCAGCTCCTTTATTTTCTATAATACAGGAGGAAGCAGTGACGCTGCGCTAGCTCCTTTATTTTCTATAATACAGGAGGAAGCAGAGACGCTGCTCCAGCTCCTTTATTTTCTATAATACAGGAGGAAGCAGTGACGCTCCTCCAGCTCCTATATTTTCTATAATATAGTAGGAAGCAGTGACGCTGCTCCAGCTCCTTTATTTTCTATAATACAGGACGAAGCAGTGACGCTGCTCCAGCTCCTTTATTTTCTATAATACAGGAGGAAGCAGTGACGCTGCTCTAGCTCCTTTATTTTCTGTAATACAGGAGGAAGCAGAGACGCTGCTCCATCTCCTTTATTTTCTATAATACAGGAGGAAGCAGTGACGCTGCTCCAGTTCGTTTATTTTCTATAATATAGGAGGAAGCAGTGACGCTGCTCCAGCTCCTTAATTTTCTCTAATACAGGAGGAAGCAGTGACGCTGCGCTAGCTCCTTTATTTTCTATAATACAGGAGGAAGCAGTGACGCTGCTCCAGCTCCTTTATTTTCTATAATACAGGAGGAAGCAGTAACGCTGCTGCAGCTCCTTTATTTTCTATAATACAGGAGGAAGCAGAGACGCTGCTCCAGCTCCTTTATTTTCTATAATACAGGAGGAAGCAGAGAAGCTGCTCCAGCTCCTTTATTTTCTATAATACAGGAGGAAGCAGTGACGCTGCTCCAGCTCCTTTATTTTCTATAATACAGGAGGAAGCAGAGACGCTGCTCCAGCTCCTTTATTTTCTATAATACAGGAGGAAGCAGTGACGCTGCTCCAGCTCCTTTATTTTCTATAATTCAGGAAGAAGCAGAGACGCTGCTCCAGCTCCTTTATTTTCTATAATACAGGAGGAAGCAGTGACGCTGCTCCAGCTCCTTTATTTTCTATAATACAGGAGGAAGCAGAGACGCTGCTCCAGCTCCTTTATTTTCTATAATACAGTAGGAAGCAGTGACGCTGCTCCAGCTCCTTTATTTTCTACAATACATCAGGAAGCAGAAACGCTGCTCCAGCTCCTTTATTTTCTATAATACAGGAGGAAGCAGTGACGCTTCTTCAGCTCCTTTATTTTCTATAATATAGGAGGAAGCAGTGACGCTGCTCCAGCTCCTTAATTTTCTCTAATACAGGAGGAAGCAGTGACGCTGCGCTAGCTCCTTTATTTTCTATAATACAGGAGGAAGCAGTGACGCTGCTCCAGCTCCTTTATTTTCTATAATACAGGAGGAAGCAGTAACGCTGCTCCAGCTCCTTTATTTTCTATAATACAGGAGGAAGCAGAGACGCTGCTCCAGCTCCTTTATTTTCTATAATACAGGAGGAAGCAGAGAAGCTGCTCCAGCTCCTTTATTTTCTATAATACAGGAGGAAGCAGTGACGCTGCTCCAGCTCCTTTATTTTCTATAATACAGGAGGAAGCAGAGACGCTGCTCCAGCTCCTTTATTTTCTATAATACAGGAGGAAGCAGTGACGCTGCTCCAGCTCCTTTATTTTCTATAATTCAGGAAGAAGCAGAGACGCTGCTCCAGCTCCTTTATTTTCTATAATACAGGAGGAAGCAGTGACGCTGCTCCAGCTCCTTTATTTTCTATAATACAGGAGGAAGCAGAGACGCTGCTCCAGCTCCTTTATTTTCTATAATACAGTAGGAAGCAGTGACGCTGCTCCAGCTCCTTTATTTTCTACAATACATGAGGAAGCAGAAACGCTGCTCCAGCTCCTTTATTTTCTATAATACAGGAGGAAGCAGTGACGCTTCTTCAGCTCCTTTATTTTCTATAATACAGGAGGAAACAGTGACGCTGCTCCAGCTCCTTTATTTTCTATAATACAGGAGGAAGTAGAGACGCTGATCCAGCTCCTTTATTTTCTATAATACAGGAGGAAGCAGTAACGCTGCTCCAGCTCCTTTATTTTCTATAATAGAGGAGGAAGCAGTGTCGCTGCTCCAGCACCTTAATTTTCTGTAATACAGGAGGAAGCAGTGTCGCTGCTCCAGCTCCTTTATTTTCTATAATACAGGATGAAGCAGAGACGCTGCTCCAGCTCCTTTATTTTCTATAATACAGGAGGAAGCAGTGACGCTGCTCCAGCTCCTTTATTTTCTATAATTCAGGAAGAAGCAGAGACGCTGCTCCAGCTCCTTTATTTTCTATAATACAGGAGGAAGCAGAGACTCTGCTCCAGCTACTTTATTTTCTATAATGCAGGAGGAAGCAGAGACACTGCTCCAGCTCCTTTATTTTCTATAATACAGGAGGAAGTGACGCTGCTCCAGCTCCTTTATTTTCTATAACACAGGAGGAAGCAGTGACGCTGCGCCAGCTCCTTTATTTTCTATAATACAGGAGGAAGCAGTGACGCTGCTCCAGCTCCTTTATTTTCTGTAATACAGGAGGAAGCAGGGACGCTGCTCCAGTTCCTTTATTTTCTATACTACAGGAGGAAGCAGTAACGCAGCTCCATCTCCTTTATTTTCTACAATACAGGAGGAAGCAAAGACGCTGCTCCAGCTCCTTTATTTTCTATAATACAGGAGGAAGTGACGCTGCTCCAGCTCCTTTATTTTCTATAATACAGGAGGAAGCAGTGACGCTGCTCCAGCTCCTTTATTTTCTATAATACAGGAGGAAGCAGTGACGCTGCTCCAGCTCCTTTATTTTCTATAATGCAGGAGGAAGCAGTGACGCTGCTCCAGCTCCTTTATTTTCTCTAATACAGGAGGAAGCAGAGACGCTGCTCCAGCTCCTTTATTTTCTATAATACAGGAGGAAGCAGTGACGCTGCTCCAGCTCCTTTATTTTCTATAATACAGGAGAAAGCAGTGACGCTGCTCCAGCTCCTTTGTTTTCTAAAATACAGGAGGAAGCGGTGACGCTGCTCCAGCTCCTTTATTTTCTATAATACAGGAGGAAGCAGAGACGCTGCTCCAGCTCCTTTATTTTCTATAATACAGGAGGAAGCAGTGACGCTGCTCCAGCTCCTTTATTTTCTACAATACAGGAGGAAGCAGTGACACTGCTCCAGCTCCTTTATTTTCTATAATACAGGAGGAAGCAGTGACGCTGCTCCAGCTCCTTTATTTTCTATAGTACAGGATTAAGCAGTGACGCTGCTCCAGCTCCTTTATTTTCTGTAATACAGGAGAAAGCAGTGACGCTGCTCCAGCTCCTTTATTTTCTACAATACAGGAGGAAGCAGAGACGCTGCTCCAGCTCCTTTATTTTCTATACTGCAGGAGGAAGCAGGAACGCTGCTCCAGCTCCTTTATTTTCTATAATACAGGAGGAAGCAGAGACGCTGCTCCAGCTCCTTTATTTTCTATAATACAGGAGGAAGCAGTGACGCTGCTTCAGCTCCTTTATTTTCTATAATACAGGAGGAAGCAGAGACGCTGCTCCAGCTCCTTTATTTTCTATAATACAGGAGGAAGCAGAGACGCTGCTCCAGCTCCTTTATTTTCTATAATTCAGGAAGAAGCAGAGACGCTGCTCCAGCTCCTTTATTTTCTATAATACAGGAGGAAGCAGTGACGCTGCTCCAGCTCCTTTATTTTCTATAATACAGGAGGAAGCAGAGACGCTGCTCCAGCTCCTTTATTTTCTATAATACAGGAGGAAGCAGAGACGCTGCTGCACCTCCTTTATTTTCTATAATACAGGAGGAAGCAGAGACGCTGCTCCAGCACCTTTATTTTCTATAATACAGGAGGAAGCAGTGATGCTGCTCCAGTTCCTTTATTTTCTATAATCCAGGAGGAAGCAGTGAAGGTAATCCAGCTCCTTTATTTTCTATAATACAGGAGGAAGCAGTGACGCTGCTCCAGCTCCTTTATTTTCTGTAATACACGAGGAAGCAGAGACGCTGCTCCAGCTCCTTTATTTTCTATAATACACGAGGAAGCAGAGACGCTGCTCTAGCTCCTTTATTTTTCTATAATACAGGAGGAAGCAGAGACGCTGCTCCAGCTCCTTTATTTTCTATAATGCAGGAGGAAGCAGTGACGCTGCTGCAGCTCCTTTATTTTCTATAATACAGGAGGAAGCAGAGACGCTGTTCCAGCTCCTTTATTTTCTATAATACAGGGGGAAGCAGTGACGCTGCTCCAGCTCCTTCATTTTCTATAATACAGGGGGAAGCAGTGACGCTGCTCCAGCTCCTTCATTTTCTATAATACAGGAGGAAGCAGTGACGCTGCTGCAGCTCCTTTATTTTCTATAATACACGAGGAAGCAGAGACGCTGCTCCATCTCCTTTATTTTCTATAATACAGGAGGAAGCAGTGACGCTGCTCCAGTTCGTTTATTTTCTATAATATAGGAGGAAGCAGTGACGCTGCTCCAGCTCCTTAATTTTCTATAATACAGGAGGAAGCAGTGACGCTGCGCTAGCTCCTTTATTTTCTATAATACAGGAGGAAGCAGTGACGCTGCTCCAGCTCCTTTATTTTCTATAATACAGGAGGAAGCAGTAACGCTGCTCCAGCTCCTTTATTTTCTATAATACAGGAGGAAGCAGTGACGCTGCTCCAGCTCCTATATTTTCTATAATATAGGAGGAAGCAGTGACGCTGCTCCAGCTCCTTTATTTTCTATAATACAGGACGAAGCAGTGACGCTGCTCCAGCTCCTTTATTTTCTATAATACAGGAGGAAGCAGTGACGCTGCTCTAGCTCCTTTATTTTCTATAATACAGGAGGAAGCAGTGACGCTGCTCCAGCTCCTTTATTTTCTATAATACAGGAGGAAGCAGTGTCGCTGCTCCAGCTCCTTAGTTTTCTGGAATACAGGAGGAAGCAGTGTCGCTGCTCCAGCTCCTTTATTTTCTATAATACAGGAGGAAGCAGAGACGCTGCTCCAGCTCCTTTATTTTCTATAATACAGGAGGAAGCAGAGACGCTGTTCCAGCTCCTTTATTTTCTATAATACAGGGGGAAGCAGTGACGCTGCTCCAGCTCCTTCATTTTCTATAATACAGGGGGAAGCAGTGACGCTGCTCCAGCTCCTTCATTTTCTATAATACAGGAGGAAGCAGTGACGCTGCTGCAGCTCCTTTATTTTCTATAATACACGAGGAAGCAGAGACGCTGCTCCATCTCCTTTATTTTCTATAATACAGGAGGAAGCAGTGACGCTGCTCTAGTTCGTTTATTTTCTATAATATAGGAGGAAGCAGTGACGCTGCTCCAGCTCCTTAATTTTCTATAATACAGGAGGAAGCAGTGACGCTGCGCTAGCTCCTTTATTTTCTATAATACAGGAGGAAGCAGAGACGCTGCTCCAGCTCCTTTATTTTCTATAATACAGGAGGAAGCAGTGACGCTCCTCCAGCTCCTATATTTTCTATAATATAGTAGGAAGCAGTGACGCTGCTCCAGCTCCTTTATTTTCTATAATACAGGACGAAGCAGTGACGCTGCTCCAGCTCCTTTATTTTCTATAATACAGGAGGAAGCAGTGACGCTGCTCTAGCTCCTTTATTTTCTGTAATACAGGAGGAAGCAGAGACGCTGCTCCATCTCCTTTATTTTCTATAATACAGGAGGAAGCAGTGACGCTGCTCCAGTTCGTTTATTTTCTATAATATAGGAGGAAGCAGTGACGCTGCTCCAGCTCCTTAATTTTCTATAATACAGGAGGAAGCAGTGACGCTGCGCTAGCTCCTTTATTTTCTATAATACAGGAGGAAGCAGTGACGCTGCTCCAGCTCCTTTATTTTCTATAATACAGGAGGAAGCAGTAACGCTGCTCCAGCTCCTTTATTTTCTATAATACAGGAGGAAGCAGTGACGCTGCTCCAGCTCCTATATTTTCTATAATACAGGAGGAAGCAGAGCGCTGCTCCAGCTCCTTTATTTTCTATAATACAGGAGGAAGCAGTGACACTGCTCCAGCTCCTTTATTTTCTATAATACAGGAGGAAGCAGTGACGCTGCTCCAGCTCCTTTATTTTCTATAGGACAGGACTAAGCAGTGACGCTGCTCCAGCTCCTTTATTTTCTGTAATACAGGAGAAAGCAGTGACGCTGCTCCAGCTCCTTTATTTTCTACAATACAGGAGGAAGCAGAGACGCTGCTCCAGCTCCTTTATTTTCTACAATGCAGGAGGAAGCAGGAACGCTGCTCCAGCTCCTTTATTTTCTATAATACAGGAGGAAGCAGAGACGCTGCTCCAGCTCCTTTATTTTCTATAATACAGGAGGAAGCAGTGACGCTGCTTCAGCTCCTTTATTTTCTATAATACAGGAGGAAGCAGAGACGCTGCTCCAGCTCCTTTATTTTCTATAATACAGGAGGAAGCAGAGACGCTGCTCCAGCTCCTTTATTTTCTATAATTCAGGAAGAAGCAGAGACGCTGCTCCAGCTCCTTTATTTTCTATAATACAGGAGGAAGCAGTGACGCTGCTCCAGCTCCTTTATTTTCTATAATACAGGAGGAAGCAGAGACGCTGCTCCAGCTCCTTTATTTTCTATAATACAGGAGGAAGCAGAGACGCTGCTGCAGCTCCTTTATTTTCTATAATACAGGAGGAAGCAGAGACGCTGCTCCAGCACCTTTATTTTCTATAATACAGGAGGAAGCAGTGATGCTGCTCCAGTTCCTTTATTTTCTATAATCCAGGAGGAAGCAGTGAAGGTAATCCAGCTCCTTTATTTTCTATAATACAGGAGGACGCAGTGACGCTGCTCCAGCTCCTTTATTTTCTGTCATACACGAGGAAGCAGAGACGCTGCTCCAGCTCCTTTATTTTCTATAATACACGAGGAAGCAGAGACGCTGCTCTAGCTCCTTTATTTTTCTATAATGCAGGAGGAAGCAGTGACGCTGCTGCAGCTCCTTTATTTTCTATAATACAGGAGGAAGCAGAGACGCTGTTCCAGCTCCTTTATTTTCTATAATACAGGGGGAAGCAGTGACGCTGCTCCAGCTCCTTCATTTTCTATAATACAGGGGGAAGCAGTGACGCTGCTCCAGCTCCTTCATTTTCTATAATACAGGAGGAAGCAGTGACGCTGCTGCAGCTCCTTTATTTTCTATAATACACGAGGAAGCAGAGACGCTGCTCCATCTCCTTTATTTTCTATAATACAGGAGGAAGCAGTGACGCTGCTCCAGTTCGTTTATTTTCTATAATATAGGAGGAAGCAGTGACGCTGCTCCAGCTCCTTAATTTTCTATAATACAGGAGGAAGCAGTGACGCTGCGCTAGCTCCTTTATTTTCTATAATACAGGAGGAAGCAGTGACGCTGCTCCAGCTCCTTTATTTTCTATAATACAGGAGGAAGCAGTAACGCTGCTCCAGCTCCTTTATTTTCTATAATACAGGAGGAAGCAGTGACGCTGCTCCAGCTCCTATATTTTCTATAATATAGGAGGAAGCAGTGACGCTGCTCCAGCTCCTTTATTTTCTATAATACAGGACGAAGCAGTGACGCTGCTCCAGCTCCTTTATTTTCTATAATACAGGAGGAAGCAGTGACGCTGCTCTAGCTCCTTTATTTTCTATAATACAGGAGGAAGCAGTGACGCTGCTCCAGCTCCTTTATTTTCTATAATACAGGAGGAAGCAGTGTCGCTGCTCCAGCTCCTTAGTTTTCTGTAATACAGGAGGAAGCAGTGTCGCTGCTCCAGCTCCTTTATTTTCTATAATACAGGAGGAAGCAGAGACGCTGCTCCAGCTCCTTTATTTTCTATAATACAGGAGGAAGCAGAGACGCTGTTCCAGCTCCTTTATTTTCTATAATACAGGGGGAAGCAGTGACGCTGCTCCAGCTCCTTCATTTTCTATAATACAGGGGGAAGCAGTGACGCTGCTCCAGCTCCTTCATTTTCTATAATACAGGAGGAAGCAGTGACGCTGCTGCAGCTCCTTTATTTTCTATAATACACGAGGAAGCAGAGACGCTGCTCCATCTCCTTTATTTTCTATAATACAGGAGGAAGCAGTGACGCTGGTCCAGTTCGTTTATTTTCTATAATATAGGAGGAAGCAGTGACGCTGCTTCAGCTCCTTTATTTTCTATAATACAGGAGGAAGCAGAGACGCTGCTCCAGCTCCTTTATTTTCTATAATACAGGAGGAAGCAGAGACGCTGCTCCAGCACCTTTATTTTCTATAATTCAGGAAGAAGCAGAGACGCTGCTCCAGCTCCTTTATTTTCTATAATACAGGAGGAAGCAGTGACGCTGCTCCAGCTCCTTTATTTTCTATAATACAGGAGGAAGCAGAGACGCTGCTCCAGCTCCTTTATTTTCTATAATACAGGAGGAAGCAGAGACGCTGCTGCAGCTCCTTTATTTTCTATAATACAGGAGGAAGCAGAGACGCTGCTCCAGCACCTTTATTTTCTATAATACAGGAGGAAGCAGTGATGCTGCTCCAGTTCCTTTATTTTCTATAATCCAGGAGGAAGCAGTGAAGGTAATCCAGCTCCTTTATTTTCTATAATACAGGAGGAAGCAGTGACGCTGCTCCAGCTCCTTTATTTTCTGTAATACACGAGGAAGCAGAGACGCTGCTCCAGCTCCTTTATTTTCTATAATACACGAGGAAGCAGAGACGCTGCTCTAGCTCCTTTATTTTTCTATAATACAGGAGGAAGCAGAGACGCTGCTCCAGCTCCTTTATTTTCTATAATGCAGGAGGAAGCAGTGACGCTGCTGCAGCTCCTTTATTTTCTATAATACAGGGGGAAGCAGTGACGCTGTTCCACCTCCATTATTTTCTATAATACAGGGGGAAGCAGTGACGCTGCTCCAGCTCCTTCATTTTCTATAATACAGGAGGAAGCAGTGACGCTGCTGCAGCTCCTTTATTTTCTATAATACAGGAGGAAGCAGTGACGCTCCTCCAGCTCCTATATTTTCTATAATATAGTAGGAAGCAGTGACGCTGCTCCAGCTCCTTTATTTTCTATAATACAGGACGAAGCAGTGACGCTGCTCCAGCTCCTTTATTTTCTATAATACAGGAGGAAGCAGTGACGCTGCTCTAGCTCCTTTATTTTCTGTAATACAGGAGGAAGCAGAGACGCTGCTCCATCTCCTTTATTTTCTATAATACAGGAGGAAGCAGTGACGCTGCTCCAGTTCGTTTATTTTCTATAATATAGGAGGAAGCAGTGACGCTGCTCCAGCTCCTTAATTTTCTATAATACAGGAGGAAGCAGTGACGCTGCGCTAGCTCCTTTATTTTCTATAATACAGGAGGAAGCAGTGACGCTGCTCCAGCTCCTTTATTTTCTATAATACAGGAGGAAGTAGTAACGCTGCTCCAGCTCCTTTATTTTCTATAATACAGGAGGAAGCAGTGACGCTGCTCCAGCTCCTATATTTTCTATAATATAGGAGGAAGCAGTGACGCTGCTCCAGCTCCTTTATTTTCTATAATACAGGACGAAACAGTGACGCTGCTCCAGCTCCTTTATTTTCTATAATACAGGAGGAAGCAGTGACGCTGCTCCAGATCCTTTATTTTCTATAATACAGGACGAAGCAGTGACGCTGCTCCAGCTCCTTTATTTTCTATAATACAGGAGGAAGCAGAGACGCTGTTCCAGCTCCTTTATTTTCTATAATACAGGAGGAAGCAGTGACGCTGCTCCAGCTCCTTTATTTTCTATAATACAGGAGGAAGCAGTGTCGCTGCTCCAGCTTGTTAGTTTTCTGTAATACAGGAGGAAGCACTGTCGCTGCTTCAGCTCCTTTATTTTCTATAATACAGGTGGAAGCAGAGACGCTGCTCCAGCTCCTTTATTTTCTATAATACAGGAGGAAGCAGAGACGCTGCTCCAGCTCCTTTATTTTCTATAATTCAGGAAGAAGCAGAGACGCTGCTCCAGCTCCTTTATTTTCTATAATACAGGAGGAAGCAGTGACGCTGCTCCAGCTCCTTTATTTTCTATAATACAGGAGGAAGCAGAGACGCTGCTCCAGCTCCTTTATTTTCTATAATACAGGAGGAAGCTGTGACGCTGCTTCAGCTCCTTTATTTTCTATAATACAGGAGGAAGCAGAGACGCTGCTCCAGCACCTTTATTTTCTATAATACAGGAGGAAGCAGTGATGCTGCTCCAGTTCCTTTATTTTCTATAATCCAGGAGGAAACAGTGAAGGTAATCCAGCTCCTTTATTTTCTATAATACAGGAGGAAGCAGTGACGCTGCTCCAGCTCCTTTATTTTCTGTAATACACGAGGAAGCAGAGACGCTGCTCCAGCTCCTTTATGTTCTATAATACAGGAGGAAGCAGTGACGCTGCTCCAGCTCCTTTATTTTCTATAATACAGGAGGAAGCAGAGACGCTGCTCCAGTTCCTTTATTTTCTATAATACAGGAGGAAGCAGTGACGCTGCTTCAGCTCCTTTATTTTCTATAATGCAGGAGGAAGCAGTGACGCTGCTGCAGCTCCTTTATTTTCTATAATACAGGAGGAAGCAGAGACGCTGTTCCAGGTCCTTTATTTTCTATAATACAGGGGGAAGCAGTGACGCTGCTCCAGCTCCTTCATTTTCTATAATACAGGGGGAAGCAGTGACGCTGCTCCAGCTCCTTCATTTTCTATAATACAGGAGGAAGCAGTGACGCTGCTGCAGCTCCTTTATTTTCTATAATATACGAGGAAGCAGAGACGCTGCTCCATCTCCTTTATTTTCTATAATACAGGAGGAAGCAGTGACGCTGCTCCAGTTCGTTTATTTTCTATAATATAGGAGGAAGCAGTGACGCTGCTCCAGCTCCTTAATTTTCCATAATACAGGAGGAAGCAGTGACGCTGCGCTAGCTCCTTTATTTTCTATAATACAGGAGGAAGCAGTGACGCTGCTCCAGCTCCTTTATTTTCTATAATACAGGAGGAAGCAGTAACGCTGCTCCAGCTCCTTTATTTTCTATAATACAGGAGGAAGCAGTGACGCTGCTCCAGCTCCTATATTTTCTACAATATAGGAGGAAGCAGTGACGCTGCTCCAGCTCCTTTATTTTCTATAATACAGGACGAAGCAGTGACACTTCTCCAGCTCCTTTATTTTCTATAATACAGGAGGAAGCAGTGACGCTGCTCCAGCTCCTTTATTTTCTATAATACAGGAGGAAGCAGTGTCGCTGCTCCAGCTCCTTAGTTTTCTGTAATACATGAGGAAGCAGAGACGCTGCTCCAGCTCCTTTATTTTCTATAATACAGGAGGAAGCAGAGACGCTGTTCGAGCTCCTTTATTTTCTATAATACAGGAGGAAGCAGTGACGCTGCTGCAGCTCCTTTATTTTCTATAATACACGAGGAAGCAGAGACGCTCCTCCATCTCCTTTATTTTCTATAATACAGGAGGAAGCAGTGACGCTGCTCCAGTTCGTTTATTTTCTATAATATAGGAGGAAGCAGTGACGCTGCTCCAGCTCCTTAATTTTCTATAATACAGGAGGAAGCAGTGACGCTGCGCTAGCTCCTTTATTTTCTATAATACAGGAGGAAGCAGTGACGCTGCTCCAGCTCCTTTATTTTCTATAATACAGGAGGAAGCAGTAACGCTGCTCCAGCTCCTTTATTTTCTATAATACAGGAGGAAGCAGTGACGCTCCTCCAGCTCCTATATTTTCTATAATATAGGAGGAAGCAGTGACGCTGCTCCAGCTCCTTTATTTTCTATAATACAGGAGGAAGCAGTGACGCTGATCCAGCTCCTTTATTTTCTATAATACAGGAGGAAGCGGTGACGCTGCTCTAGCTCCTTTATTTTCTATAATACAGGAGGAAGCAGAGACGCTGCTCCATCTCCTTTATTTTCTATAATACAGGAGGAAGCAGTGACGCTGCTCCAGTTCGTTTATTTTCTATAATATAGGAGGAAGCAGTGACGCTGCTCCAGCTCCTTAATTTTCTATAATACAGGAGGAAGCAGTGACGCTGCGCTAGCTCCTTTATTTTCTATAATACAGGAGGAAGCAGTGACGCTGCTCCAGCTCCTTTATTTTCTATAATACAGGAGGAAGCAGTAACGCTGCTCCAGCTCCTTTATTTTCTATAATACAGGAGGAAGCAGTGACGCTGCTCCAGCACCTATATTTTCTATAATATAGGAGGAAGCAGTGACGCTGCTCCAGCTCCTTTATTTTCTATAATACAGGACGAAGCAGTGACGCTGCTCCAGCTCCTTTATTTTCTATAATACAGGAGGAAGCAGTGACGCTGCTCCAGCTCCTTTATTTTCTATAATACAGGAGGAAGCAGAGACGCTGTTCCAGCTGCTTTATTTTCTATAATACAGGAGGAAGCAGTGACGCTGCTCCAGCTCCTTTATTTTCTATAATACAGGAGGAAGCAGTGTCGCTGCTCCAGCTCCTTAGTTTTCTGTAATACAGGAGGAAGCAGTGTCGCTGCTCCAGCTCCTTTATTTTCTATAATACAGGAGGAAGCAGTGACGCTGCTCCAGCTCCTTTATTTTCTATAATTCAGGAAGAAGCAGAGACGCTGCTCCAGCTCCTTTATTTTCTATAATACAGGAGGAAGCAGTGACGCTGCTCCAGCTCCTTTATTTACTATAACACAGCAGGAAGCAGTGACCCTGCTCCAGCTCCTTTATTTTCTATAATACAGGAGGAAGCAGAGACGCTGCTCCAGCTCCTTTATTTTCTATAATACAGGAGGAAGCAGAGAAGCTGCTCCAGCTCCTTTATTTTCTATAATACAGGAGGAAGCAGTGACGCTGCTCCAGCTCCTTTATTTACTATAACACAGCAGGAAGCAGTGACGCTGCTCCAGCTCCTTTATTTTCTATAATACAGGAGGAAGCAGAGACGCTGCTCCAGCTCCTTTATTTTCTATAATACAGGAGGAAGCAGTGACGCTGCTCCAGCTCCTTTATTTTCTATAATTCAGGAAGAAGCAGAGACGCTGCTCCAGCTCCTTTATTTTCTATAATACAGGAGGAAGCAGTGACGCTGCTCCAGCTCCTTTATTTTCTATAATACAGGAGGAAGCAGAGACGCTGCTCCAGCTCCTTTATTTTCTATAATACAGTAGGAAGCAGTGACGCTGCTCCAGCTCCTTTATTTTCTACAATACATCAGGAAGCAGAAACGCTGCTCCAGCTCCTTTATTTTCTATAATACAGGAGGAAGCAGTGACGCTTCTGCAGCTCCTTTATTTTCTATAATACAGGAGGAAACAGTGACGCTGCTCCAGCTCCTTTATTTTCTATAATACAGGAGGAAGTAGAGACGCTGATCCAGCTCCTTTATTTTCTATAATACAGGAGGAAGCAGTGACGCTTCTCCAGCTCCTTTATTTTCTATAATACAGGAGGAAGCAGTGACGCTGCTCCAGCTCCTTTATTTTCTATAATACAGGTGGAAGTAGAGACGCTGCTCCAGCTCCTTTATTTTCTATAATACAGGAGGAAGCAGTGACGCTGCTCCAGCTCCTATATTTTCTATAATATAGGAGGAAGCAGTGACGCTGCTCCAGCTCCTTTATTTTCTATAAAACAGGAGGAAGCAGTGACGCTGCTCCAGCTCCTTTATTTTCTACAATACATCAGGAAGCAGAAACGCTGCTCCAGCTCCTTTATTTTCTATAATACAGGAGGAAGCAGTGACGCTTCTGCAGCTCCTTTATTTTCTATAATACAGGAGGAAACAGTGACGCTGCTCCAGCTCCTTTATTTTCTATAATACAGGAGGAAGTAGAGACGCTGATCCAGCTCCTTTATTTTCTATAATACAGGAGGAAGCAGTGACGCTTCTCCAGCTCCTTTATTTTCTATAATACAGGAGGAATCAGTGACGCTGCTCCAGCTCCTTTATTTTCTATAATACAGGAGGAAGCAGTGACGCTGCTCCAGCTCCTTTATTTTCTATAATGCAGGAGGAAGCAGTGACGCTGCTCCAGCTCCTTTATTTTCTCTAATACAGGAGGAAGCAGAGACGCTGCTCCAGCTCCTTTATTTTCTATAATACAGGAGGAAGCAGTGACGCTGCTCCAGCTCCTTTATTTTCTATAATACAGGAGGAAGCAGTGACGCTGCTCCAGCTCCTTTGTTTTCTAAAATACAGGAGTAAGCGGTGACGCTGCTCCAGCTCCTTTATTTTCTATAATACAGGAGGAAGCAGTGACGCTGCTCCAGCTCCTTTATTTTCTATAATACAGGAGGAAGCAGTGACGTTGCTCCAGCTCCTATGTTTTCTAAAATACAGGAGGAAGCGGTGACGCTGCTCCAGCTCCTTTATTTTCTATAATACAGGAGGAAGCAGAGCGCTGCTCCATCTCCTTTATTTTCTATAATACAGGAGGAAGCAGTGACACTGCTCCAGCTCCTTTATTTTCTATAATACAGGAGGAAGCAGTGACGCTGCTCCAGCTCCTTTATTTTCTATAATTCAGGAAGAAGCAGAGACGCTGCTCCAGCTGCTTTATTTTCTATAATACAGGAGGAAGCAGAGACTCTGCTCCAGCTACTTTATTTTCTATAATGCAGGAGGAAGCAGAGACACTGCTCCAGCTCCTTTATTTTCTATAATACAGGAGGAAGTGACGCTGCTCCAGCTCCTTTATTTTCTATAACACAGGAGGAAGCAGTGACGCTGCGCCAGCTCCTTTATTTTCTATAATACAGGAGGAAGCAGTGACGCTGCTCCAGCTCCTTTATTTTCTGTAATACAGGAGGAAGCAGGGACGCTGCTCCAGTTCCTTTATTTTCTATACTACAGGAGGAAGCAATACGCAGTTCCATCTCCTTTATTTTCTACAATACAGGAGGAAGCAGAGACGCTGCTCCAGCTCCTTTATTTTCTATAATACAGGAGGAAGCAGTGACGCTGCTCCAGCTCCTTTATTTTCTATAATACAGGAGGAAGCAGTGACGCTGCTCCAGCTCCTTTATTTTCTATAATACAGGAGGAAGCAGTGACGCTGCTCCAGCTCCTTTATTTTCTATAATGCAGGAGGAAGCAGTGACGCTGCTCCAGCTCCTTTATTTTCTCTAATACAGGAGGAAGCAGAGACGCTGCTCCAGCTCCTTTATTTTATATAATACAGGAGGAAGCAGTGACGCTGCTCCAGCTCCTTTATTTTCTATAATACAGGAGGAAGCAGTGACGCTGCTCCAGCTCCTTTGTTTTCTAAAATACAGGAGGAAGCGGTGACGCTGCTCCAGCTCCTTTATTTTCTATAATACAGGAGGAAGCAGTGACGCTGCTCCAGCTCCTTTATTTTCTATAATATAGGAGGAAGCAGTGACGCTGCTCCAGCTCCTATGTTTTCTAAAATACAGGAGGAAGCGGTGACGCTGCTCCAGCTCCTTTATTTTCTATAATCCAGGAGGAAGCAGAGCGCTGCTCCAGCTCCTTTATTTTCTATAATACAGGAGGAAGCAGTGACACTGCTCCAGCTCCTTTATTTTCTATAATGCAGGAGGAAGCAGTGACGCTGCTCCAGCTCCTTTATTTTCTATAATTCCGGAATTAAGCGGTGACGCTGCTCCAGCTCCTTTATTTTCTATAATACAGGAGGAAGCGGTGACGCTGCTCCAGCTCCTTTATTTTCTATAATACAGGATTAAGCAGTGACGCTGCTCCAGCTCCTTTATTTTCTGTAATACAGGAGAAAGCAGTGACGCTGCTCCAGCTCCTTTATTTTCTACAATACAGGAGGAAGCAGAGACGCTGCTCCAGCTCCTTTATTTTCTATAATGCAGGAGGAAGCAGTAACGCTGCTCCAGCTCCTTTATTTTCTATAATACAGGAGGAAGCACTGAATCTGCTCCAGCTCCTTTATTTTCTATAATACAGGAGGAAGCAGTGACGCTGCTTCAGCTCCTTTATTTACTATAATACAGGAGGAAGCAGAGACGCTGCTCCAGCTCCTTTATTTTCTATAATACAGGAGGAAGCAGAGACGCTGCTCCAGCTCCTTTATTTTCTATAATTCAGGAAGAAGCAGAGACGCTGCTCCAGCTCCTTTATTTTCTATAATACAGGAGGAAGCAGTGACGCTGCTCCAGCTCCTTTATTTTCTATAATACAGGAGGAAGCAGAGACGCTGCTCCAGCTCATTTATTTTCTATAATACAGGAGGAAGCAGTGACGCTGCTTCAGCTCCTTTATTTTCTATAATACAGGAGGAAGCAGAGACGCTGCTCCAGCACCTTTATTTTCTATAATACAGGAGGAAGCAGTGATGCTGCTCCAGTTCCTTTATTTTCTATAATCCAGGAGGAAGCAGTGAAGGTAATCCAGCTCCTTTATTTTCTATAATACAGGAGGAAGCAGTGACGCTGCTCCAGCTCCTTTATTTTCTATAATACAGGACGAAGCAGAGATGCTGCTCCAGCTCCTTTATTTTCTGTAATAAGGGAGGAAGCAGAGACGCTGCCCCAGTTCCTTTATTTTCTATAATACAGGAGGAAGCAGACACGCTGCTCCAGCTCCTTTATTTTCTATAATACAGGAGGAAGCAGTGACGCTGCTCCAGCTCCTTTATTTTCTATAATCCAGGTGGAGCAGAGACGCTGCTCCAGCTCCTTTATTTTCTAGAATACAGGAGGAAGCAGTGACGCTGCTCCAGCTCCTTTATTTTCTATAATACAGGAGGAAGCAGTTACGCTGCTCCAGCTCCTTTATTTTCTATAATACAGGAGGAAGCAGAGACGCTGCTCCAGCACCTTTATTTTCTATAATACAGGGGGAAGCAGTGACGCTGCTCCAGCTCCTTTATTTTCTATAATACAGGAGGAAGCAGAGACGCTGCTCCAGCTCCTTTATTTTCTATAATACAGGAGGAAGCAGAGACGCTGCTCCAGCTCCTTTATTTACTATAATACAGGAGGAAGCAGTGACGCTGCTCCAGCTCCTTTATTTTCTATAATACAGGAGGAAGCAGTTACGCTGCTCCAGCTCCTTTATTTTCTATAATACAGGAGGAAGCAGAGACGCTGCTCCAGCACCTTTATTTTCTATAATACAGGGGGAAGCAGTGACGCTGCTCCAGCTCCTTTATTTTCTATAATACAGGAGGAAGCAGGGACGCTGCTCCAGCTCCTTTATTTTCTATCATCCAGGTGGAAGCAGTGACGCTGCTCCAGCTCATTTATTTTCTATAATTCAGGAGGAAGTCGAGACGCTGCTCCAGCTCCTTTATTTTCTATAATACAG
Organism: Chiloscyllium plagiosum; assembly: GCF_037043375.1. NCBI lineage: Eukaryota > Metazoa > Chordata > Chondrichthyes > Orectolobiformes > Hemiscylliidae > Chiloscyllium > Chiloscyllium plagiosum. The sequence continues at coordinate 42,930,227 of NW_028270181.1, read as the reverse complement.
GAGGAAGCAGAGACGCTGCTCCAGCTCCTTTATTTTCTATAATACAGGAGGAAGCAGAGACGCTGCTCCAGCTCCTTTATTTTCTATAATACAGGAGGAATCAGTGACGCTGCTCCAGCTCCTTTATTTACTATAATACAGCAGGAAGCAGAGACGCTGCTCCAGCTCCTTTATTTTCTATAATACAGGAGGAAGCAGTGACGCTGCTCCAGCTCCTTTATTTTCTATAATACAGGAGGAAGCAGTGACGCTGCTCCAGCTCCTTTATTTTCTATAATTCAGGAGGAAGCAGTGATGCTGCTCCAGTTCCTTTATTTTCTATAATACAGGACGAAGCAGTGACGCTACTCCAGCTCCTTTATTTTCCATAATACAGGAGGAAGCAGTGACGCTTCTCCAGCTCCTTTATTTTCTATAATACAGGAGGAAGCAGTGACACTGCTCCAGCTCCTTTATTTTCTATAATACAGGAGGAATCAGTGACGCTGCTCCAGCTCCTTTATTTTCTATAATACAGGAGGAAGCAGTGACGCTGCTCCAGCTCCTTTATTTTCTAAAATACAAGAGGAAGCAGTGACGCTGCTCCAGCTTCTTACTTTTCGATAATACAGGAGGAAGCACTGAATCTGCTCCAGCTCCTTTCTTTTCTATAAAACAGGAGGAAGCAGTGATGCTGCTCCAGCGCCTTTATTTTCTATAATACAGGAGGAAACAGTGACGCTGCTCCAGCTCCTTTATTTTCTATAATACAGGAGGAAGCAGTGACGCTGCTCCAGCTCCTTTATTTTCTATAATACAGGAGGAAGCAGTGACGCTGCTCCAGCTCCTTAATTTTCTATAATACAGGATCAAGCAGTGACGCTGCTCCAGCTCCTTTATTTTCTATAATACAGGAGGAAGCAGTGACGCTGCTCCAGCTCCTTTATTTTCTAAAATACAAGAGGAAGCAGTGACGCTGCTCCAGCTTCTTACTTTTCTATAATACAGGAGGAAGCACTGAATCTGCTCCAGCTCCTTTCTTTTCTATAAAACAGGAGGAAGCAGTGATGCTGCTCCAGCGCCTTTATTTTCTATGATACTGGAGGAAGCAGTGACGCTGCTCCAGCTCCTTTAGTTTCTATAATACAGGAGGAAGCAGTGACGCTGCTACAGCTCCTTTATTTTCTGTAATACACGTGACTCCCACCAATTTTCTAATGTAACGGCACTGTGCAGCAGATCTCCCAATTATTGTTTCCACCAAATCTCCCATTTACTCATGTCCCTGTACTAATTCTTCCATTTACTGATGCCTTAGCAGATTCTACCATTTAAGGGTGCGCTACTCTAATTCCCCCATTTACCATGTACCCATTCTCTAATTTAGCTCCACTGTGCACCAGGTCTTCCATTCAGTCCTTCCCTGCAACAATTCTCCCATTTAGTAGCCTGCTGCCAGAATTCTCTAATCTTGCGATCCCTGCATCAAATCTCCAAATTACCGATCCTACACATATCCTACATATAGTGGTGAACTGCACCAACTCCCCCATTTCATGGTACATGCTATTGAATCTCCACCACTAATCCTTTGCAACATTTCTCCTATTTACTGATTCACAGCCCGTGTTCTCCCATTTGCTCCAATTTTCTAAGTTATCATCACCCTGCACCATTTACTGATACACCACACAATTCTCCAATTCAGTGTTGCTTAGCACTATTTCCCCCAATTACTGATGTCCTGAACAAGGTCTCCACTCAGCAATCCTCATATTGACTGATACTCTCGCCCAATTTAGGGGTACCCTACACTAAATCTCTCAAAAGGTTTCCTGCCCCAATTCTCCCATTTCGTGCAACACAGCAATAACTCACCCATTTAGTGCTGAACTGCACTAATTCACACATTATCTGATGCTGTGTTGCAAATTCTCACACTTCGTTAATCCCTTTCCCAATTTTTCCATTTTGTAGTTTGTTGCAATGATTCTCAAATTTAGTGGAGAGCTTCCAGAATTCTGAAATTTAGGCGTGGACAAGTTGGACTGAAGGGTCTGTTTCCGTGCTGGACATCCGTGCCCCACTGCACCAATTTGCCATTATCGGATGCCACGTTCCAAATTCTCTGATTTCGATAAGCCCTTGCCCAATTCCTCAATGTAGTAGTTCCTGGGAATGATTCTCCAATTTCATGGAGTGCTGCCAGAATTCTAAAATTGAGTCATAGACAAGTTGGACTGAAGTGTCTGTTTCCATGTTGTACATCTCTATGATTATCTGACTCTGTTTATGGCTCTGCTGCTCTGCACCATTTCTCCCATTTACCAATCCTGCACAAATCCTGAAACAGCACCCACTCTCCCATTGAGTATTATCCTGCCCAATTTAAAGGCACTTGCATGAATTCTCCAATTACTGATGCCCTGCATCAATTCCTTCCATTTAATTGTTCCCTGAAACACCTCTTCCACGTATGGGTGCCCTGCTGAATTGTTTTCATTTAGTGGTGCACTGAACTGAATCTCCAAATTACCTATGCTTGTAACATTTCTTCTTTTTATTGATTCCCTGGCCCTATTCCCTAATTTAGACATGCTGTGTGCCAATTCTCTCATATATTGACACACAAACCATTTTTCCAAAGTAATGGCACTGTGCATCAAATTTCCCATTTATTGATTCCCACAGAATCTCCCAGTTACTCATATCCCTGTACTAATTCTCCCATTTACTGTTGGCCGGCACCAATTCTCCAATTCAGTGTTGCTTCCCACCATTTCCCCCAATTACTGACGCCCTGAACAAGTTCACTACTCAGTTTTGCCTTACACCAATCCTCACACTGACTGATGTCCTCACCCAATTTAGGGGTGCCCTACTCTCAATGTCCCAAAAGGTATTTTCCTGCCCCAATTCTGCCATTTCGTGCAACACAGCATAACTCACCCATTTTGTGCGGAACTGCACTAATTCACCCATTATCTGATGCCCTGTTGCAAATTCTCACATTTCAATAAGCCCTATTCCAATTTTCCATTTAGTAGTTTCTTGCAATGATACTCAAATTTAGTGGAGAGCTGACAGAATTCTTAAATGTAGGTGTGGACAAGTTGGACTGAAGGGTCTGTTTCCGTGCTGTACATCTCTAAGGCTGTAATTCGTGCTCCGCTTCCCTGCACCAATTCTCCCATTTACCAATCCTTCACTAATTCGGGAATTTCACCAACTCCCCCATTGAGGTTATCCTGCCTCAGTCTTCCCACTTGGAATTTAATGGCACCTGCATGAATTCTCCAATTATTGTTGCCCTGCATCAGTTCCTGCCATTTCGTCATTCCCTGACACACATCTTCCACGTACGGGTGCCCTGCTGAATTGTTTTCATTTAGTGATGCACTGAGCTGAATCTCCAATTTACCGATGCTTGCATCATGTCTTATGTTGTTGATTCCCTGGCCCCTATTCTCCAATTTAGACAAGCTCAGCTCCAATTTTCTCATGTATTGGCACTCACACCAGTTTTCCAATGTAACGGCACTGCGCACCAAATCTCCCATTTGTTTTTTTTTCCACCAAATCTCCCATTTACTGTTGTCCCTGTACTAATTCTTCCATTTACTGATGCCCGAGCCCGATTCTACCATTTAAGGGTGCGCTACTCTAATTCTCCCATTTACTGATGGCCCGCACCCATTCTCTAATTTAGACCCACTGTGCACCAGGTCTTCCATTCAGTATTTCCCTGCAACAATTCTCCCATTTAGTAGTCCGCTGACAGAATTCTCTAATCTTGCTCTGCTCCAGGTATATTCCAAGTGTAAACAGCACCGGTGGCAAACTGACCCGCCTGTTGTCATCAGGAATAGATTCTTGTTATACTTTTGAGACTGGTGTCATATTTTCAAACTTGTGTATTGGGGCAGTAGAATTACCCTTTGGGTAGAGAACTGGCTCGAAGGTAGAAGACAGAGTGTAATGGGGGAGGGTTGCTTTTCAGACTGGAGGCCTGTGACCAGCGGTGTGCCACAAGGATCGGTGCTGGGCCCAGTTGTTTTGTCATTTATATAAATGATTTGGATGTGACCATAGGATGAATGGTTAGTAAGTTTGCAGACGACAGTAAATTTGGAGGTGTCGAGGACAGTGAAGATGGTTACCTCAGAGGACAACGGGATCTTGATCAGATGGGCCAATGGGCTGAGGAGTGGCAGATGGAGATTAATTTAGATAAATGTGAGGTGCTGCATTTTGGAAAGGCAAAAGAGAGCAGGACTTACACACTTAATGACAAGGTACGAGGGGTGTTGCTGAACAAATAGACCTGGAGTGCAGCTTCATAGATCGTTGAAGGTGGACTAACATTTCGATAGGAGAGTGAAGAAGCTGTTTGGCACTTTTGTCTTTATTGCTCAGTTAACTGTGTGAAGGAGTTGGGAGGTCATGTTGCGGTATGGGTTCGGCCACAGTTTGCAGTTCTGGACTCCCTCCTATAAGAAGGGTGTTGTGAAACGTTAAAGGTTTCAAAAAGATTTACAAGGATGTTGCCAAGGTTGGAGGGTATGTGCTGGAGGGTAAGATTATATAGTTTGAGGCTATTATCCCTGGAGCATCAGTGACTGACGGGTAACCTCATAGAGGTTCACAAAACCATGAAACCATCATTAGGGTAAAAAGACAAGGTGATTTCCCTGTGGTGGGGGAGTCCAGAAGCAGATGGCATGTGTTAACGTTGAGAGGGGAAACTTAAAATGGACCTAAGGGGGACATTTTTCACGCAGAGGGCACTGTGTGCATGAACTGCCAGAGGAAGCTGTTCTGGCAGTCAATCCAATCAGAGCTGGTTTGAGATTTCACATCCGGTTTCCTATCCACTCCCCATATCCCGTGACTCCCTGAGACCCCGGCAATCTGTCTATTCCAATCTGAAATGTACTCAGTGAGGGAGCATCCACAATCCTCAGGGAGAGAGAATATTAAAGAATCAGAGGCCTTAGAAAGAAGCACTGTCTCCTCATCTCAGTCCCAAATAACCTGCCCCTTACCCTGAGAGGGTGGCAATCTTACCCGAATGAACTGTGAATGCTGTAACGTTAACGCTGATTTCTCTGCACAGATGCTGCCTGACCTGCTGAGCTTTTCCAGCAAATCCTGAGACTGTGTTATTGTGTTTCAGATTCTCAGACACACAGGATTAATTTCTCAGTATCTACCCTCTCAAGCATCTTTACAATCAGATACATTCCAATGAAATCGCCTTTCAATTTTCTACAAGCTCAGCACTGGAGCACACGGGTCCCAAATACTGAGCTTTATTTTGTGATTCATGAATGTGTTTGGGTCATTGCCGCTGGGTCACCACGGATTGCTCAGATGAAGGTGACGGTGAGTTATTGCCTTGAACTGCTGCCATTTATTTGGGGCAGATAAACCCACAATGATGTAAGGGAGGGAATTCCAGGATTTCCAACCAATGGCACTTGTGGGACTGAGATGTTTTTCCAAGCCAGGGTGGGAGTGGCTTGATGTGGAATTGCCAACTGGTGGTGTTCCCGTGTATCTGCTGTGCTCAGCATTCCACATGATAGTGCCATGGGTCTGGAAGCTGCTCTGGAAGGAACCTTGGGGAATGTCTCCAGTACATCTTGTCTATGGTTCACACTGCTGCTACTGAGTGTCGGTGGTGGAGACAGGGGCTGTTTGTGGCTGTGGTGCTGAGCAAGCTGCACTGCAAGTTTATTCCACCTAATTATGGAGAACACAACTCCTCTCCATCATCATCAATCCATTTCCCAGACGGACACCCAGTGATTACACGGATCTGTTAATTGTCCCAATGACCATGAGGTTGTAACCAGATTGCCCTCTTCCCTGACAATGGGCTGAGGGACATCCCGCGACTGTTGCACTTTCTCATGGACATTCCATCTGTTAAAGCTGGGAATGAGCTGATGGGACACAGACTGTGTTCCAGATGGTTAAGCTCAGGGCAGTGTCACTCACTGCACACCGATTCTGTCTGTCTTTTTGCACGTGTATCTCTTAACGTGTGTGCGCAATTACCGTGTGTGTTTCTTTCTCTGTGTTTCTGTCTGTGTCTACCCATCTATCTCTGTTTGACTATCTGTGCCTGTGTGAGTATGTGTGTGTCTCATTGTGTGTTTTAGTGAGTGTCTCCATTTTTATGTATCTCTGTGTCTGTATCTCTGTGCAGTGGGCTCCCTGTTGGGAATTAAATGTATTAAAGTGGGGCTTAAACTCGCCTCTATCTGTATCTCTGTGTATTTCTCTTATGTTTAAAGTGACACAATGCTTTTGGTCATATTGATGCGTGTTTGTGTGTGTATGTGTGTATGTTTCGTGTCTGTGTGTGTGTGACAGATGTCAATGTGTGTGTGTGTATGCGTGTATGTTTCATGTCTGTGTGTGTGTGAGAGATGTGCAGAGAAACATACAGCAGAACATAGAGAGACAAATACAATCACACAGGCACACACACACACAAACACACAGACAGATATTGATGGAGACAGCAAAAGAGAAGACACTAACAGAATTCATTGTTCCTGAAACTAAATGAGAAATTAATAGGTTTTTTTTGGGAACATTTGACTTTACTCGAAAGTTGTCCATTATTTTAGCTGGATGGCTGTGCCTTTAACAAATTTGTGATGGAAATAAGAAAAAGTGACTTAGTTCCCAGAATGCGAGGTTACCTTTGAAAGGTGAAAGCAGTTTGAATCAATGAACCACTTTTGGCCATCCCTGAGTTTTCCAGTCTTATCACAATGGCCGCTGATGCTGGTGAATTGGGGCAAAGTGCTGTCTTGTTCCAGGATGATGAGTTAGGAATTGTGAAACCTGGAGGATGCTGCTATTAGAAACAATACCAGTCATTGGGAAAAATCCTCTCCCATAGAAAAGGGGGCTTTGGGATTACTGTTGGCTCTTCAGCACTTTGAAGTCTATCCAACAAAGAACAATGAAATACTAAACGACACAGATTGTAATCCACTGGCCTTCTTTACAAAGGTTCAAATAAACAATGCAAGGCCGTTCCGATCGAATCTTTTGTTGTCACCATTTTATGTAAATGTCATACACATTATTGGATAACTCCATGTGAATTCAGATGGATTGCCCCAAGAGTCAGATACTGGAATATGTAAAAGATTTAAGGAATGCTATGATTGCATAACATTGTAAGAAAGGAGAAAGAATAAATAGATTGCAGTTTTTTGTAAATTTTGTGCATCTTGTATTTTTCAAGTAAATGCGTTTTTGAAATGGCATTTTAGTTTTCTCAGGGCGACTGCAAATCAAACAATTTTTGTTTAAATCTTCAGTTTAATTGTGGACTAAAATGTGAAAAAAGCGACCTTACAAACAGCCGATTAGTGGAAGATTGCTGCACGGTTTGACAGCAATTCACCTGAGAGTGAGCCAATGAACGAAGTCTGGTTGGAGATGAACGGAGTTATTCACAGATGGAACTTTGGATTGAAACAAGGAGCTGATTGATAATTGGCTACTAGTTCACCAATGACAAAGGCTGTCTGCCTGCCAACAGTGAAGTGATTGGTTCTCATGCAGCTAAACAGCTTGGGACCCTGAACAAGATACAGAGAAGTCTTCAGCTGCTCAGGAGCTCTCTCTGTTCTCTGCAGTAAAAGGCAGTTTAATCCTGAAGAAACCTGGTTTATTTTTGTTTCAGCTGTTCCTATGAGCTCTGCCTTTTAATAAGTGTGTTAGGGGCTGTCTATAAGTATTAACCAGTCCTTCTGCCTCTTGTAAATCAATGACAGCCTGCAAGATGCAATGCACAAATTTACCAAGGCTCTAAAGGAAGCACATTCCAAAGGCATGACAACTAAGAAATGGAGGGGCTGGGGAAACAGATGAATGGGAAGGTTATTACATGGAGCCAGTTATCAAACCTGGTTAAATGAAGAGTGCAGGATTGGGTATATCTAAAAGTAAGGAGTCAACCGGGTGTAGGTACAACACAGAAATACTTGCATGTCAGAAACCATGAGCAGCAAAATAAGTGACTCCTGCCCCCATGAATCAGACATAAGCTCTGCAGTCCTGCCACCTCCCATCGTGAATGATGGAGGACAATTTAATAAATCATTGCTTTCACTTGAATGTCAAGACTGAGGGTGATCTAATATATCCTTACCAAATTATGACAGGTATGGATGTAATGGATAGCCGAAGCCTTTTACACAGGCTACAGGAGACATAGGTTTAAGGTGTTATAGACCAGACCAGACCCAAACCTATTGGTGAGGAGCTTTGATTTATTTGATAATTATGACTGTGACATTTTCCGAGACATTGTGAAAAGCGTGAAAAGTATTGTTCTGTGTGATATCCAGTACAAATCATGCCTTATATAAGGACATCGGGTTAATATAGTGTTGTGGCCATAGAACAGGTACAGAGAAGGATGAACTCTAATATATGACAGGCCCAGTCATACGTCTGATAACAGCAGGGAAGAAACTGTTCCTGAACCTATTAGTACATGTTTACAAACTTTTGTATCTTCTGTCCAATGGAAGAAGGTGGAAGAGAGTATTGCAGGGGTGGGAGGAGCCTTTGATTATGATGGCTGCTTTCCTGTAGCAGAGGGAAGTCGAGACCGAGTCAGATGGAAGGAAATGTGATTTGGGTGATGGACTGGGTTGGGCTCATGCCTCTCTGTAATTCCTTGCAGTACGGACAGAGCAGGTACCATACCAAGGTGTGATGCATCTGGATAGGATGCTTTCTACAGTGCAATATAAAAATTGGTCAGAGTCATTGCCGAAATGCTAAATTTCCTTCACCTTCTGAGGAAGTAGAGGCATTGATGAGCTTTCTTGGCTGTAGAGCTGACCTGGATGGACTGATTGCTGGTAATATTCATTCCTCAGAACTTGAAGCTCTCAATCACCTCCACCTCAGCACCAATGACAGAGACTAGGGTCTGTCCTTCAGTCCACTTCCTGAAGTCAATGACCAGTTCCTTTGTCTTGCTGACATTGAGGGAGAGATTGTTGTCTTTACACCATACCACTAAGCTCACTTTCCTGTACTCTGTCTCAACGTTATTTGAGATCCTACCCACTATGGTGGTGTCATTAGCTAATCTGTAAATGGAGTTGGAGCTGAATGTGGCCATACAGTCATGAGAGGGTAAGAAATATAGAAGGGGGCTGAGTACACAGCCTTGCAGGGCACCAGCATTGCGGATTATCATAGAGGAGGTGTTCTCAACCATCCTTATTGATTCTGATCTGCAGGTCAGAAAGGTGAGGATCCAGTTGTAGAGGTGAGGAAAGAGTCCCAGGGCTCAGACTGTGTCGATGGGTCTTGTTGGCATTATGGTGATCAAGGCAGAGCTAAAGTCAATATCTCGGAGTCTGACGGAGGTGTCCTTGTTATCCAGACGTTCCTGGGATGTGTGAAGCGGGGGAAGATGGTGTCTGCATGGATCTATTTCGATGGGAGGTGAATTATAGTGGACTGAGGCATTCTGGGAGGCTGGAGTTAATGTGTGCCATTCCTAACCTCTCAAAGCACTTCATAGATGGGTTCAGCCATGACTGTATTAAATATCGGAGCAGGCTCGAGGGGCCGAATTCCTGACTCCTGCTCATTTTTCTTGTGTTTGTTTGTTCCTTACAGCACAGAGGGAGACATGTTACCGAATGGCCCTGGCAGTCAATGAAGATTCAAATACACAAAGTGCGTCAGTGTGACACTTGGTAAATGCCCGTTTTCTGGATAAATGCTCCTGATTCCACACCAAAACTCTGACAGATTCTGCGCAAGTCTTCATAATTACAATTCAGTAGCAGACCTGTTATGTTATTTTATGTGTATTTCCATCGTTTTTAATGGTTGAAGTTTGGAAAGTCAGACAGACTGCTGACATTTTTAATTATCTCAGGGCACTGACTTTAAACAGATTCTTGAATCCACATCTTAATCAATTGAAACTTTGTAACATAGTTCTCCATATCCTGCTTTTGCTGTTTAATTTGGAAATTAACATTTCCTCAATGCAGGAATACATGAATGGAAAAGGCTTTTCATTCATTTGCCCCTCTCTTCTGTGCTAACTGAATTCCAGACTCAAACTGAAGCCTTCCCTGTTCCTGCACCCAGATTACCATTGTATCATTTAGTTTAGATTGTCCCTCCTCTAACATCCAAAATACATCGGTTCCCATCTCGCTTTATTTCATCTGCAGGAGGCCGAGAGATGATAATGTACAAAGTGTAAGGTGTGTCTTAATCTGCAAAGCAGGACAAATGTTTTCAGAAGTGTCAGTCAGTTAGCCATTTTAGGTTTGTTGAAAGCAGCCATTTCATGTTAGCACAGCACTGACAGTGACTTTATAAACAGGGAAAGGCAAGACCGAGTGGGGACTTGGGAGTCCATGTGCAAGTGAATGCAGCGAAGATTCACAGAACTATAGCTGGACAGCACGGGTTCAATGGCCAGGGAAATGACACAAGCCCAGGATGGTGTCACTGGGATTTAGAAAGATCAAAAGTTATGTCAGTTTGAGATTTATGACAGGGAATGTTGTGTTAGATAGGGAGAAAATATTTTAGTTGTTTCTGGAGGCTCATTGTCGAGTAACCTAACAATAGACTGAAGCCCTTTGGAAACTCAGGCCATGTTCAGCGTGAGGTTAGGTTGGTTTAAACCACCCGATACTGTCCCCATTAAACTCTCGCAGAAAAAGGGTCCACATGGGGTTAGGTACAGAGTAAAGCTTTCTCTACACTGTCCCCATCAACCAATCCCAGGACAGGTACAGTATGGAGTTAGATGAGGAGCAAAGCTCCCTTTACATCACCCCCATGAAACCCTCCCAGGATAGGGACCATAAGACCATAAGATAATAAGACATCGGAGTGGAAGCAAGGCCATTCAGCCCATTGTGTCCATTCCACCATTTAATCATGGCTGGTGGGTGTTTCAATTCCACTTACCCACACTCTCCCAGTAGCCCTTAATTCCCTGCGAGATCATTTCCATGTCTCCTCATTTCCATTCCAAACTGACTCCCTCTAATATTAAAGCTGTGCCCATGGGTCCTAATCTCCCCACCTAACAGAAACAACTTCCCAGCATCCACCCTTTCTAAGCCATGCATTATCTTGTAAGTTTTTATTCGCTTTCCCCTCAACCTTCTAAACTCGAATGAATACAATCCCAGGATCCTCAGCCAATCGTATGTTAGGCCTACCATTCCAGGGATCATCCTTGTGAATCTCTGCTGGACATGCTCCAGTGCCAGTATGTCCTTCCTCAGGTGTGGGGCCCAAAACTGGACACAATATTCGAAATGGGGCCTAACTAGAGCTTTATAAAGTCTCAGAAGCACATCGCTGCTTTTACATTCCAACCCTCTTGAGATAAATGACAACATTACATTTGCTTACTTAACCACAGATTCAACCTACAAGTCAACCTTTAGAGAATCCTGGACTCGCACTCCCAGATCCCTTTGTACTTTGGCTTAGGACTTTTCTCACCGTTTAAAAAATAGCCCATGTCTGTATTCTGTATTCCAATGAGCAACACCTCGCATTTGTTCACATTGAATTTCATCAGCCATTTCCTGGACTACTCTCCTAAACTGTCTTAATCTTTCTGCAGCCTCCCCACCTCCTCAGTGCTACCTGTCTGTCCACCTAATTTCATATTATTGGCAAACTTTGCCAGAATGCCCCCAGTCCCTCCATCCAGATTATTAATATATAAAGAGAACAGCCGCAGTCCCAACACTGAACCCTGTGGGACACCACTTATCACTAACTGCCATTCTGAAGAAGAACCTTTTATCCCACCTCTCTGCCTTCAGTCAGACAGCCAAACCTGAATCCATGCCAGGAGCTCACCTCGAACACTATGGCCCTTCCCCTTACTCAGCAGCCTCCCATGAGGCACCTTATCAAAGGCCTTTTGGAAGTCTAGATCGATAACAATCACAGAGACAATAAAACACTTTCTCCATATGACCAAAAACTGATTGTCTTCCATCCACTGGTGTCCCGGTCTTGTGTTGGTCACAGATTGAGCTCTGAAACATCTCCAGGACAACATCATCCTGTATCTGTGGCTCTGGCTCTGTATCAGTGTCTGTAAGTCTCCTGTTTCTAAAATTACCTCCATTCCCTACAATGCCGGATATATTCCAAAACAGTTCGATTCCCTGTAAAACATTTTGGGATACCCTTAAGATATAAAACAGAAAGTGCTTTATAACTGCCCACTCCCTCCGTTTAAATGAGGATATTCAGTGTATTTCTGCTACATTTATATTGTCCGTAAATCACACAGAACATTCACACCCAGGGACCGTGAACAATCCGGAAGGTCCATGAGGTGTCGGTCTTTATTGCAGGCGATTGGCCTTCGACAGTAAGGAAGCCTTCCTGTGACTGTTTCCCTGAGGCAGCATCAGGAATCCTGTGGCCCACTTTGATCCTCACACTGACTGTTCATCGTCTCTGCAAATAAAACCACATTTTCAAGATGCAGGAATGTGAACGAAAACAGCTACTGATGTGCTTCCCCAATGTAATCACTGATACTTTTCAGGGGGGAGGTTTTCAGGAGGACATTAAACTGACAAAAGCACAGAAACCAGGAGCAGGAAGAGGCCATTCAGCCCTTCCAACCTGCTCTCCCATTTAGTGTGGTCATGTCTGACTCTCTATCTCGCCGCTATATTCCCAATTTCTCTCCAAACCGTGTGATGTCATTAACCAGTAAAAAACATGATCAATGTCTTTACTGAATTTACTCAGTAACCTGTGCTCCACAGCCTTCTGTGGGAGAGAATTCCTCAGGTTGCTCACTCTGTGTGAAGATAATTCTCTTCCTCCCTACAAGAAATGGTTGAGCCCATGTCCTGAGACTGTGATGCTTGTTCTGAGAATACCTGCCCAGGGGATACAGCCCACCCCCTGTATCTCGTCTGTCCAACCGTTAGAATTGGATGCATATCCATTAGACCCCCCTCTCATTGTCCTGAATACATGCCCAGATAAACCAACCTCTCATGGGACAGCCCTGTCATCCCTGGGACCTGCTGAGTGAAGCTAATGAGCTGTCAGAGGAAGTGGTGGAGGATGGTACAATGGCATGTGGTTCACATTTGTAGGAGGAACAGAAATAAAAAACAGAATGACTCGGTTGAAAATAGTGAGAAGTTATTTAATATCATTATCCAGAGGGATTTATGGGATCAGAAATGTAACTGATAGTGGAGTCAATGAGGAGGAGGATAAAGGCTACATTGTCAGTTATTTCCAGCAGACCGGATAAGGACAGGGAGGTAGTCTGCTGTGAAACTTTCTCAGCCAGGTTTTCCCTTTCATTGAAGATATTAATATCCCCTTGGATCCTCTGTCACACAATCGCTCTGTAACACATTCTCCACACAGCATCACTGGGGTCTCTCACATTGAGGATGATTCTCTTCCACTCTGAGTGAGTCACTAGGTGGCTGTACAGACCAATGCTGCTTATTGAGATGGATTCCTGAAACAGGGAACGTTTCCAGGTTGGAGATACTTACAGAGATAGAGGCCGTGCACACTCATGGATGCTTCGGGCTGGGTGAAATCATTGACATATCTGATAGCAAGATAACATTAAAATACAGATTTGAAGGCAAAGCCACTTTGAAACGCAGATGTTGCTGGAGACAGCGCAGTTCAGATGGAAACCACATGGAGTTACCTAATGGATGGCAGACACTTCAGCGACATGAAGCCGACTGACAATAAAATCATGGTTAACATGTCAAGTCTGAGTCTGAAATTTCCAGTAATGGTGTAAGAACAGGGTATAGGAAGATTTAAACAGCATGTGGATTGATGCAGTAATTAAACACAAACAAACTCACTTGATGCTGAGACCTGGTTCGAAGTTATCCAAAAACTCGGATTAAAAACTGAGATTGGGAACTTTCTGAGACAATTCCCGGGAAGGTGTGGAGTAGGTGATCTGCTGTCAAGTGATGACATTGACCCCTGTGCTGAATGCAGACTCAGTTCCTGGAACTGTCTCCAGCTTTTCTCCCAATCCTTTAGACAGGTTCCTTGCACTGAGATACTTAATGTTAACAATCATCGACACAAATAATCTGTCTAGATTACCGTCCCCCCCCACCCTCATCTCCCCCACTTCCCAATCACCCGAGCACTCTCAATAGGCAGTTCGAGAAAAGAATATCCCCCGCACCAGCTACTAGAGTGAGAATCCGAATTATATAAATAATATGGATGGTTTTATTAACATACGAAGCATTCCAGCGTCGACATGGATTCTCATTTTGAAAACAGAAATGTTGTTTGTTTTCTCGGATGGAGCTGAGACCTGAAAAAGCAGAGTTGGAGTCGACAACCTGGATCACTTCCTCTGATACAGGAGAAAGCAGAGACCCTGCTCCTGCTACTTCCCACCTGGTTATCTTGGACAAATCATGGCTCTTTCCCCTTGCTCCACTGACCTTTGGCCTGTGCAGTGTCTCCAGCTCATTCACACTGGTCCCCAAAATGTTAAACCAAAACAAAACAGGAATTGTTGCAAAGACTCTGCAGGTTTGGCACCATCTGTGGGAGAGAAATCAGAGTGAATGTTTCAGGTCCAGTGACCTTCTTTCAGGACCGAAATATTACCTCTGATCTCTGAATGGGAAACCTGTGTCCTTACCTTCATCTTCTTTCGAGTCTTTTGATGTCTGCTAAATATTCCATCTTCTCTGATCTCTCTGACAGATTTGCATCTCTTGAAGGGATCCCTTTGGTCCTCCATGGTCATTTCTTGCCCATCACCCACGGGACTTTGAGCTTTTGTCAGATTTATGCAGTGATTAGTTTAATAATTCCGGAAACTGGATATTTCACCGCTCTATTGAACTGAGCTCTGAACTTGGGCAGAGCTGCCATATAAATAAGGGTGTTTGTGCAGCAGCTTAAATTGCGCAGCATGTACCCAACTTCTTCAAAGATTTCATAGTCATAATCATTTAAATGATCTGGGACATCGAGAATATATAAAGCATATAGTAGCCAGAGAAGGATGAAGTTTCCAGATATGGTGAAGAGTAAAATCACTGCCTTAATTCTACTCTTCATTTCGGGGTCAACCTGCTCCCCTTCCTTACTCTGACCCCTCAATCCCTTATGAACTTGACTTGATTTAAATAAAATGCGTGCGATTGTCAGAACATTGAGGAACACAATGAAAAAGAATGGCACCAATGGGGTTAGAGCCACAGCAAATGAGTTGTATCCAATCCAGCGAGAGTCAGTGAAGTAGCTTCGCTTATTCCTGCAGAAAAATGGTATGTTCCCGATTATCTTTGTGGGCTCAAATCTAAAGTACCGAGGGACATTTTTTAAACAAAGCAGAATCCCGGTTATTGAGAGAATTACAGATGCGTTTTTCCCAGTGCAATATTTAGTTTTCAGTTTGTGGCAACAAAAGCTGACGAACCGATCAAAGGTAAATGCAATGGTGAACCAGACAGAACAGTCTATGGATGCACGGATCAGGACATGGATAACACTGCACACAGGAGTGATGTCCAGGAAACATACTGGGAAATAATAAAAATTTATTTGCCTCAGTATGACCTCACTGATAATGACCAGTAGATCTGCTGCTGCCATGGCCACCAGATAGCGTGTTGTGCAGAGAGCGAGGCCACACTTTCCCTGGGAGAGAATCGTAATAGCCACGAAATTCACTGTCAGAGGATAATGGAAAAATGACTTCATGTTAATGAACACTCTTTTCTGCATAAATTTAAAGTCAATCTGTATACTTGCAATGACAGGGACATGTGATCACCCAGTATTAAAAGAATTGTGATGTCAACTGTAAATGTGTAACTTGCCAATTTCTAGCTTGAATAGAAACAGGCAGCCGGTGAACAGCAGTTGGAATCTAGGATACCGGTCATAAAGGTACCCCCAAAACATGTAACATTTAGCAGGATGAATTTACACCACATGTAGCCATGATTCCCCCAAGAAGTATCAATACAGCTGTATAATGTGGTGAGAGAATTGGATGACTCCACACGATAGGGAACTACCAAAGGTTTAACCACTCTTCTTTTCATTTCGTATTCCCTATGTGTGTGTGTATGTGTGCGCCCCTCTCTCTGAGACTCTGTGTGTGTGTGTGTGTCTGTGTGCATGTGTGTGTGTGTGTGTGTGCCCCTCTCTCTGAGACTCTGTGTGTGTGTGTGTCTGTGTGTCTGTGTGCATGTGTGTGTGTGTGTGCCCCTCTCTCTGAGACTGTGTGTGTGTCTGTGTGCATGTGTGTGTGCCCCGCTCTCTGAGGCTCAGTGCATGTGCGTGTCTGTGTGTGTGTGTGTGTGTGTGTGCCTGAGGCCATTCTGAGATTCTGAAAAGTGAAGTAAATCTCTACAGTGAATCCTAGCATTAACTTATGAGGAGGAAAAAAATCATCACAGCTGTTAAATATCAAAAAAGGGCATATATAAATCGATTGTTATGAAAGAGAAAAGGGGTATGCGGACAGGTAGAGAAAGTTTTTTTTAATGATCAGTTTGAGGGCAGATGCAGTTTAACTACAAAGGGATAATGATCCGAGGCAGTGATAATCCATGGTGTTAAAATGTGATTTCCAGGCAGAGGCAAATGCTGACTCTCGAAGCACAATGAAAGATGAGGGAGGGGGGATTGTTGTAAATCTGGTCAAGCGCGAACCCCAACCCTCTGTAAATATGATGGAGAATGAGGGGCAGACCCTGTCGATTGAAGCAACATTGTGGATGCCCGGACGTAGGGGTGACAGTAAAAGAAAATTGCCACCCCCGGCAAAGCTGCATTAATGTTCCTCAATTATCAACACATAACATCCAAGAAGATAACTGCAGTGAATTGACACTGGATTCTTTACTTTCAACTGGATTCCTGCAAGATATTGAAAATTAATAATATGCTGTTCATCATTCAGTTTAAAATGTAAAGATGTAGGAGCCGTATACAAAGGCAGAAAGTTGAGGTAAACCGGGTGTTGTGGAGAAGCTCGGGCAGATCCCCAGGGCACCTTCAGCAAAATAAACTATCCAGGCATACACTGTAACTTCAGTGTTACAGAAGGTTTCATGTGGACAGGTACCTACAGAGAAAGAAGTGAACATTAGTTTCAGTCCCACCTACATACACTTGTATGCTCCTACAAGAGTAGATGAAAGGAAATAAGAGGGAATGAAACTCGTGATCAAACAGAACCGTACTGAGTGCTCTGCTACTGCTGTGCCCAGGAATGCAAGAAACTACAGAGAGTTGTGAACACAGGCCAGATCAGACACAAGCCAACCTTCCATCCATTGACAGAATGTACATTTCTTGTTGCCACAGAAAGCCAGCCAACACCATTAAAGACCCTCCCGCCCCGATTAAACTCTCCTCCAACTTCTTCCGTCAGTCAGGAGATGCAAAACCACAAACACAGAGAACAAGATGTTCAAGACTAGGGTCTTCCCCATTGTTATTTGAATTCTGAATGGACCTCAAATGTTAAACCTAATGTTGATCTTGCTTCTTGTGCACCTTCCTTGTAGCTGTACCTCTGTATCCCTCACTCTGTTCAATCACCCGGTGGCCTTTGTGTCTTTGCACTGAAGATTCGCTGCACTGCAAACAGAACAAGTTTCTTTCACACAGTACAGAGGTAAACGTGACAATATAATAATAAATTAAATCAATTCAGGGTTTATTAAAAAATGGTAAATGACAGAGATGATGGAAGAGGAAGCCTGCCTATCAGCAGAGCCAGTGGAATACCTTGTGAGGCAAGACACATTACATGGTGTCTATAGCTGAACAGTGTGAAATGCCTGAGGATGGCTTGCTCAATGTTGGAGGGGTTGCTGCAATTTCAAAGGCACTGGCATGGAATGCTGCATCACTGGGAAAGTTGCTGAAATGGCAGAGATGCTGCAAAAGCAAAAAGATACCCCGAACAGTAACAGAATTTGGGACAATGGCAGTCAGGGTCATTGTTGGAGTCAATGGCTCTGGGGGAAGTATTGGTTAAAAATACAATGGTCCAGCTGGGAGTTGGAGAAAGTTTGGAGACATAGAGACTTAATGCACAGAAAATAAAAATGCACTTTGCCCAACAGAATCCATGAAACAATTGCCTCAGAATTCTCATCCAGTTTTCCAGCATTAAGTCCATAACCCAGGCATTCCAAGTGCACATTTAAAGTTCTATGCCATCGGGGATCTGCTTCTACTATCCTTCCAGGAAGCAAGTTCCACATTGTCACAATACTTCCGGTGGAAAACTCAAACCTCTGCATCCCTACACCGAGAAAACTCAAACCTCTGCCTCGCTTGACCAGACCACAAAGGGGAAAACATAGTTCCTTTTGTGCTGTCAATGCTCCTTATAACAATATACTTTTAAATGATGCCCCTTATCAATCTCCCCTGCTCCAAGGAAAACAATCCCAGTCCATCCAATCTCCCTTCATGCCCAAAACTTTACTACTTGGAGTCTTTCAAGAAATCTCCACCTTCTTTCAGACAATCAAAGTACTCCAACATTCTAGCTGTAGCCTGGCCAATATTTTATACAGTGCCAACATATTGTCCCTGCTCCTAAACTCTATGTCTTGCATTTAAAAGCCAAAAAATCCCAATACCTTCTCAACCATTTCATCGACCTGTCCTACTACCTTAAGACCTTCATGTGCACCAAGATCCCCCTGATTCAGTATTTCCCAGGTTTCTATATTCATAATGTATCCCTTGTGTTTTGTGTCCCGCCAAGTGCATCAGCTCACATTCATGGATTGAATTCCAATTTCCAACAATTTTTGCATTACCGGTGAAGTTATCCTGGAAATCCCCTGATATGCAGAGTTCACATCATTTCCGAGTACCACCTTTTATCTTTCATTGAACATTGTGACCCTGTAATTTCCCTGTTTCCGCCTTCAATACATCCCACTGCTCTGACATGGATTTATTTAAACGTTTCTGCTCTCGGTCTAATCACACCCGATCTTATTCCCACAGTTTAGAACTTTGATTTCCCCCTCATCCTTGTCTTTTTCCATGTTAATCTTGAGTTATGATTACTGCCTGCAAAATGCTTCCTCACTGAGAGGTCAGCCCAGCTTCATTACGGAAAAATAAATCCAGGATCACTGTCAAAGTGGGGGAAGGTAAAGGAACAGTCTGGGATTAGCCAGGTGAGGCTATGAACTGTGTTGTAGGAAAGAGAGATTTAAAAACCCTCCAGTTTATACAGCAGACAGCAACAGAAGGATAAGCGGTTCCAACAGCTGCCAATTGTTCCAGACTCAGAGGTAAAGCAGGAACACCCAGCATAAGAGACGGATTATGGGGTGGGGGAACCATACCATTCAGAATGGCGGAGAACTGGAATCTAATAAATATTATCCAACCTGAACATTCGGGGGGAAGCCATGGGAAATCGTCAAGGGTCATTTGACAGAAAATGATTTGCTCTCTCAGTGAGAATGGGTCATGCCCACTGTGGGTTTAAGGAATGCTCGGGTTTGTTGTATATTTTACAGTCGAGCGGATAGCCACGGTCAGAAAGGAAAGTCATCCTCAGTGTGTAACTCTGTACTCATTCAGAAAAAAAAACTACTTGCAGGTGGGACAGGGGAAGCGGAATGAGGAATGTAATGAAAAATCCAATGTTTAACAAGTCCGAGGGAACTGGTATTTATTTTTAATTCTATTTCGATCCTATATTTTGGAACCCGAGAATGTACACCTGACCGTTACACTTGTCTGTCCCCATAGGGACACCCTCCATCCACAAGCAGCAGGCCCCACTGCAGGTGACAGCTTTGAACCGAGACATGGATGGAACGAGCTGCGAGAGGCCGTGGTGATGGTGGGTAAAATTAAACATTTAAAAGGCATGGGTAGATGAGCAGGAAGGATTTAGAAGGATATGGGCCAAATGCTGGTAAATGGGACGAGGTTAATTTGCGATATCTGGTCAGGATGGAGGAGTTGACAAAGGGGCCGTTTCTGTGCTGCGTGATTCTATAAGGAGAAAATTATTCCTCAAATATGCATCACTCCCATAATTGGAAAGGTCAATCCGTGCTCCTCAACAGTTACCCAAGCCGACAGCGGATTCTGAACATCCAACAGTCAGAGCCAACAGAATCTGAAACCCACACGGTGTAAAGGAGATTAACCAGCTCAAAACCCTTTTACTGTAGTGCTCCCTAAAGTAGGAAGGAGGAAATGTGCTGCTATCAATACAACTGCACAAACACAGATACACGCAGGAATGTGAGAACACTGGGTTGATGAGATCCACTGCACTGACTGACCAAGATCCATTGCAGTTCTATACTTGCTAACATTTCCAATAACTCCTTCCCTGAAGATAGCCTCCTATCTAAGGTGCGACTCAGGAATTCATTACATTTGACTAAGGGTGATCATGTAGTAAAGCTATGAAACAACAGAATTTTTTTAATATCTAATTTAACTGTCTGATATTTCAACGCGGGAGTGGGTATAACATTGAATATTACATCAGAATGCAAATCTCTTAATTAACAAGGAAAACCAGGAGAGATGTCATCCACAAATTGTAAATAATTATAGACACTTACCAGGAACACCAATGATGGCAAGAATCATGTAGAAAACCTTCTGGGCTAATTGAATTGGCCGATGCATTTTCAGTGGAGAGTGGCAATCCTTGACTTCTGCACATAAAAATGCAAGTATTAAACTCTGCGGTGTTACATTCTCTGCGTGTATCCATTATATTCTGTGTGATCACCACTGGGAGATTGGTGTTGCAGCTCTGATGAGAACAACTTTATCATTCCCAGTTGGTAGAAGATGTTTATCTCTGAAATTGGATTGTGACAGGTAAGGGATGACCTCATCGAGGGAAGAATCATCATTGGAAACTGTGTTAATTGTTGTTGGATGCATTCCTCCAATTTGTCAACTCTCTGGAGACAGTTTTTAATCAATCTGCTCAGAGATGTAACACTGCACCGATGGAAAAGACAGAACTTGAAGCCAGGTCCAGCAGCCCAGAGCTGGGGACATTGCAAATTCAGAATCATAGAATTATATAGTACTGAACAATTATAGTACTGAACAAACTAATACTCACATTGTATTTGTGAGGGCTCTCTGCACTGACAACCTGGCTAATTTTACTACCTACCTTTCATTGAATTCGCTCTAATTCCCGGTAATTCCCCATTTTATTTCCCTGAGTTAACCAGACGATGCTAAAAAAGGAGAATTCAAATGTCAGTGTTGGACAGATTGTGGCACAAATCCTATTTCCTCATTGACAATTGGTTCCTTTGCCAGGCATCACCAGTCCGTCCTTACCTTTCACCATGACAAATGTAACCTGTCAGTTTCCCTTGTTGAACACACTGTCAGATAGAGCCGGGGACTTGGAGACAGATGACAGCACGGAAAGCAGCCACACGGCGTTTCGGGTTTGTCTCAGTGAAGCCCCATCAACGTTGTACCTGAAGGATGCTTGAACCAGCTTAGATCGGAGGGTCTAACGCTCTCCTCACTCAGTTTTTCCAGACACGCAAATACAGCACGATTCCTATCATCCATTTTATTCCCATCACAAACACTCTCTCCATCCATCAATCTTTTTTTCCTTCAAACAAATTCTCCCAAATTGAGCAAGGTACAGTCTTCCCTGAGAAACCCATGCTGACTCTCCTGGATTAATCACTCCCTGTTGAAATAACGATTCAGAGAATCTCTCAGAGTTTTGCCAGCTCTGGAAGTGTAACAGCAGCTGGTATCCCATCCTAAAACGTTTGGAAAACTTCTGATAGATGGATCTCATTGACTTCATCTCGGGGTTTTCCATTGAACATCGCTTCAAAGGTGCCACCGTGCGATGGCTGAGATCTGAACCCATACCAACTGCTTGGAAAGCAGCCATGCTGCCCACTATACCCCCATCACCCTGCCAGCTGGGTGACCGCTATTCTCAAACACACTTAACAACACCGTCATCATCACCAATTGAATTGGGGCTGAAATAAAAACAGAAATGGCTAGCGAAGCTCAGCAAGTCTGGCAGCATCAGTATTAGAATCAGTAGCAGGGCAGAGCAGTAGTTATGAACTATATGGATTTCAGTAAGGCATTCCACAAGGTTCCCCAATGGGAGACTGGTTAGCAAGGTGAGGTCTCATGGAATTTAGGAAGAATTAGTCATTTGGATACAGACCTGGCTCAAAGGTAGAAAACAGAGAATGGTGGTGGAGGGCTGTTATTTCAGTCTGGAGGCCTGTGACCAGCGGAGTGTCACAAGATCGGTGCTGGGTCCACTACGTTTCGTCATTATATAAATGTTTTGGATGTGAGCATCAGAGGTAGAGTTAGTAAGTTTGCAGATGGCACCAAAATTGGAGGTATAGTCGACAGCAAAGCAGGTTACCTCAGATTACAACATGAGCTTGATCAGATGTGCCAGTGAGGTGAGAAGTGGCAAATTGAGATTAAATTAGATACATATGAGGTGCAGCATTTGGGAAAGCAAATCTTAGCAGGACTTCTACATTTAATGGTAAGATGCTGGGGAGTGTTGCTGAACAAAGGGACCTTGCATAGCTCGTTGAAGGTGGAGCAATAGGTAGGTAGGATATTGAAGAAGGCGCTTGGTATACTTTCCTTTATTGGTCAGAGTATTGAGTAGAGGAGTTGGGAGGTCATGTTATGGCTGTACAAGACATTGGTTAGGCCAATGTTGGAATATTGTGTGCATTTCTGATCTCCTTCCGATTGGAAAGATGTTGAGAAACTTGAAAGTGTTCAGAAAATGTTTACAATGATGTTGTTAGGGTTGGAGGACTTGAGCAATAGGGAGAGAGGTTGAATAGGCTGGAACTGTTTTTCCTGCAGCGCCTGAGGCTGAGGGGTGACCTTATAGAGATTTATAAAATCATGAGGGGCATGGATAGGATAAATAAACAAAGTCTCTTCCCTGGAGTGGGAATGTCCGGAATTAGAGGGCATAGTTTTAGGATGAGATGGAATGAGCTGCCAGAGGAAGTGGTGGAGGCTGTTACAATTGTAACATTTAAAAGGCATCTGGATGGTATGTGAATAGGAAGGGTTTGGAGGGATATGGATCTGGTGATGGCAGGTGGGACTAGATGGGGTTGTGATATCTGGTCGGCATGGACGAGTAGAACTGAAGAGTCTATTTTCGTGCTGTACATCTCTATGACTCTATGACAAGGGCAGCAGCTACTTGGGAACACCACCAGCTGCAAGTTGCCCTCCAAGCCACTCACCACCCTCACTTGGAAATATACCGGACTTTCTTCACAGTTGTTAGGTCACAATCCTGGAAATCCCTCCCTATCGAGATTGTGGGTGAACCCACAGCAAGTGGACTGCAGCGATTCCAGAAGGCAGCTCAGCACCACCTTCTCAAGGGCAAATAGGGAAGGGCTATCAATGCTGGCCCAGCCAGAGACGGCCAAGTCCCACAAATTAATAAAAGACCCAGAGAATCTGACATGTTCGTGTGGGACCAATGTTCAATATTTTCAAACTGTAATGATATTGTCAGTCTCTCTTGCTTTTCCACATTTATAAAGTCAACGTCAGTGCTGTGCTAACACAAACTGGCTGCTGGGAACACACCTAACATGTCTGACTGACTCATTTGGCTCTGGAATTCTGTCAGCAAGGGAGAGGGGGATGTGTCAAAAGCCGTTTCCATGTCTGAATCCAGTGTGGTTAGGCCCCATCCCGAAATCAAGTGTTTATCAAATCCCACTCTGACCTGCTGGGAGTTCAAATTGTGTGTTGTCTCCAAATAAAAGACAATACTGCATCTGCAAATAAACAAAGCTGTAGGATGTAACGTTGTGTGTTTGTTGGTGTCATTGTAGTTACACAGGATTGAAGATAAATTAGACAGTGCGAGACAGACAGCACTGTCACCAGCATGGTAGTGTCATTGTAAAAGGAGTCGAGATTGTGGTGCTGGAAAAACACAGCAGCTCGGACAGTATCCAAGGAGCAGGAAAATCGACGTTTCGGGCAAAGCCCTTCATCAGGAATCCCTCGACTTCAACCTCCAGCATCTGCAGTTCTCACTTCCACCCCATTATAAAAGGATATTAATATCTTCAGTGAATGGGGAAAACAGAGGGGACGGTGTTCAAAGTAGGCAAGTGGGGAGTCACCGAAAGTAGGTAAGTTTCTGACTTCAAGACATAATGGTCGGCATGGACGGGTTGCACGAAGGGTCTGTTTCCATGCTGTACATCTCTATGACTCTATGACTATAAAAGGAAACTGATCACAGATCAATTAAAATGTCTCAGTGCAGACTAACAATAACCTGATACCTTTCCCTCACTGTCCCACACGGATTCCTGGTAAAATAGGGAACACATCATTTGTTGGTGGAACGAGCAGGTTAACTTCCTGTGATTTAACCTCTCTCCAATTCCCTTTCCAAGTTATCTCTGCCGAGTCAATGTTTAAATCTAACACTGTCCTGATCTGATGCCATTTGGAAATCCGAATCTCCTTCTGTCCCTTCCTGCCTGGTGCTCACTGTGTGAGGGTCTGCCTGTTTCTCTCCCATCTTTCAGAACACATGGAAACCTCCACATACAGCAGGTGAATGCTGTGTGACTCAGCTCATTGTTGAGTTGGTCCATGGTGGGTACTTTCTCCCTTGATTTCTCCCTCTCATATCCGGTTGTTCTGTATATAAATAACCCACTCCCCTCAATACTATTCCAGTCTATAACACACTCTCGCGTTTCTAGTATTTAGTGTATAAACCAGCCCGACCACTTTGACTAAATCCAGTCTGTAACTCACTCTCGGGTCTTTGTTATTTTATGCACAAATCACCACAGAACTCTCAATTAGATTCCAAACTGTGACTCAATCATGGGTTTCTGTTGTTCTATATACAAACCACCCTGAATTCCTCAATAGGATTCCAATATGTAACTCACTCCCATGTATCTGTGGCTATTTACGTAGACCATCTCAAACCCCTTGAATAGATTCCAGTCTGTAAGTAACTCCCGGCTATCAGTTATTCTACATATAACCCTCGTCAAAGCTCACAAGTAGATTCCAGTTTGTAACTCACAGTTGGGTATCTGTTCTTCTTATAAATAAACCTCCTGATCCATCAATTCGATTCCAATCTGTAACTCACACTTGTTTATCTGTTATTCTAACTATAAACCACGCCGCACCCCTTGATAAAATTCTAATCTGTAACTGATTTCTATTTATCTACAACTCTCTACATAAACCACCTCAAACCCTCAGTCAGATTTTGATTTGTAATTTTTTGTTCTGTAGAAAAACTACCATGACCCAATGAGCTTCCAAGATATAACTCACTTCCATAAGTCTGTGCTTCCTGTTCTGAAACACCCCAAATGGTGCAAAAGGGGTAAGCACAGTGCGGGAAAACGGGTCAGCATGGACCAGGTGGATCGAAGGACCTGTTTCCGTGCTGTATGACTCTATAATTTCTATCATCTCGATAACTCACTCCCGAATAACTGTTACTCTGTATAAAAACCACATTGAACTATTCAGTTCGATTCCAGTCTGTAACACAGTCCTGGGTACCTGACACTCTGTGTATAAACCATCCCGATACACCTGATTAGATTCCTGCCTGCAACTCATTCCCAGGCATCACTTACTGGGTGGATGAATCAACCCCCAAAGCTCGATTAGATTCAAGTCTCTAACTCACTCCCCGGTATCTGTCATTATGTATACAACGTCTGCTCCCGAACCCCACATCACCCCACCCCCACTCCCCACCCCAAAACCGATTAGATTCCTGTCTGTAACTCTCTTCTGAACTCTATGTTATTCATATATAAATCGCCCAGAATTGAATTAGATTCCTGTCTGGACTCAATCTCCGGTACCTGTTACTCTCTGTGTAAGTCCCCACGGAACCCTCAATTAGGTTCCATGCTGTAACTCACTCCTGGGTATCAGTTATTTGATATATAAACCTCCTGAACCCATACTGAGTGGAAGCGTGAGTGAGAACGAGTGAGAGAACGGAAGTGTGCATGTGTGTGGGTATGTGAATACGTGTGTTTCCGAGAGCGTGTGAGTGCATGAGCATGTATGTATGTGTTTCTGTGTTACTGTTTGTTAACGTATGTGTTAGTGCGTGTGTAGGTGTCAGCTCATGTGTGAGATTGTGTCTATGTGAGAGAGAGTTAGGAGTTCCATCATAAAATCATTGACACTCAAACCTTTCACTCAGATGGACACACACACGCCCGGTCTCTCTCGTTCACACAGACATGCTCGCTTGCAGTCAGGTCAGAAACACAGAGAGAGAGAGAGAGAGAGAGAAATAGGCACATTTGATGGAAATATAGAAATAGAAGATGGACATAGAGAGTTATATCTGGGAGTCACACGAGCAGCAAGAATATTCTGAGACAGAGCCTCAGCTAATTAACCCACCATCTGCCCAGTCCTCTGTGTCGGGCTGGGGGTCGGGGGTCAGGGAATCTTACATGTTAGTGTGGGACCAATGTTCAATAGTCACAAACTGTACTGATGTTGCTCGTCTCTCTTGCTTTTCCCTCTTTGTAAAGTCCATACCAGTGCTGTGATAACATGAATTGTCTGCTGGGAACATACTGGTGTAGATTGTGTATGGGAGAGAGTGATAGTGAGATTGAGTATGGGAGAGAGTGAGATTGCCTATGAGAGAGTTGGCATGATTGAGTATGAGCAAGAGTGACATTGTGTTTGACAGAGACAGTGAGACTGTGCATGTGAGAGAGAAATAGTTTGTATATGAGAGGGAAACATGGTGAGACTGTATGAGAGAGGGTGAGAAACTGGGATTATGTATTAGACAGATGATGAGATTCTACATGAGAAAGAAAAAAATAGTGAGATTGTGCATGAGAGAGAGTATTGGGTTCTCAGTTATTCCACATGTAAAGCACCACAATCCCCTTGATTACATTCCAGCCTGTACGCCATTCATGGGTATCTGGTATTCTATAAACGAACACCCCAAAACCCACGATAAAATTCCAATAAAATCACACGATAACTTTCATTTATCCGTTATTCTAAATATGAATCACCCCGATCATCTCTATAAGATTCCAGTCAGTAGCTCACTCCTGGGTATTTGTTATTATATGTATAAACCTCCTCGAATCCTTCCACACATTCCAGTCTGTGTCTCACTCTCAAATATATAAAAAGCCCAAACTCCTCAATTAGATTCGCTCCCCAGTATTGGTTAGTCAGTATGTGACCCACACTGTACCATACGACTATACCCCGATCTGTAACTCACTCACTGGTACCTGTTACTCTTTATAGAAAGTAGCCCAAATCCCTCAGTTAGATTTCAGACTGAAATTCACTCCCTGTTGTGTTCTGAAATACATAAACTCGCTGAGACCATCGATGAAATTCCAGTCTCTAACTCAATATAAACTAAATGGTTGAATATGAAATTGGGAGTAGGAACGGAGAAAGCTGGAGTTTAATTTCCGCTACATTCTGTTTCTCCAGAAACATTAATTTGATGGAGTGCAGCGGTTCAATAAGGCAGCTCCCTCCCACCTTCTCAAGGGCTGGTGGGAATGGGGGGATAAATGCTGGGCCCAGCCAGTGATGCTCACATCCCATGAACGAATGAAAACAACAATCCCTTTGCCTTCCTGATCACTCACTGCCCCTGCAGACTGAGTCTGCAGGCACAGCAAGGCTTCCTCACTTCCCTAGTCCCATGTCCTGGTAATGATTGGCAAACCATTCTAATATTTGATGACACCATCACGTTAGCTTTCTGTGATTTCTGTACACGGAACCAGAAAATAATGTGTAATACTGGAGTACAAGAGGACCTGACCCACGAATGCAGGGCCCTGGTCACTCCCTCTCCCTCTCTCTCTCTCTCTCCCACACACATACAGAGTTACTGAGGGGCAAGGAACGACAGAATAAAATGAGCATTTTCAAATATTAAAGCTCCGTTAAACAATTCCGGGAGTGGTTGATCTGGACAGTGTGGAGAGAGAGAGAGAGCTTGACTCTGTATCTCACCCTGTGCTGGCCCTGCCCTTGGAGGGGTTGATGGGGATACAGTAAAGGCAGCTTCATTGTGTATCTAACCCCTTCCTGTCCCTGCTGTGAGAGTGTTTGATGGGGACAGTTTGTAACATATGAACAGGAGGAGGTCATTCAGCCCCTCGACCCTGTTCCATCAGTCAATGGCATCATGACTGATATGTGGCCGAACTCCACATTCCTTCCTTTGGCCCATATCCTTCAATGTCTTCACTGAACAAAAATGTATCTCTCACTGATTTAACCTTAACAACTGATGCAGCTTTGCCCATTTACCCAGTCTGTCAATATCCCTCTGTCATGTTAAGGTACCATCTGCACTGTCTACAACGCTGCCTAACTTTGTACCTCACCCCGTGCTGTCCCTATCCTGTGCGTGTTTGGGAGGTACAGTGCAGATGGATCTTTACTCTGTATCTAGCCCCATGTTATACCTGTCCTGGGAGTATTTGACGTGGACAGTATGGAGGGAGATTTACTCTGTATATAGCCCCATGTTGTCCCTGTCCTGGGTGTGTCCGATGTGGATAATATGGGCAGATCCTGACTCTGTATCGAACCCCATTCTCCCCAGACTCTGGGAGATTCAGATGGAGAAATTGCCGCTGGACACATAGTCTGTGTCTAACCCAGTGATGGAACTGCCCCGAGTGTGTTTGATGTGAACAGGATGGGGCAAGTGGGAGATTTGATCAGTACTAACGCCACACTGAACATGGCCTGGGAATGTGAAAAGCTGCAGTGTACAGGGAGTTTTACTCTGTATTCTCTACCTGCCCTGGAGATTTAAATAGGTACAGTTTAAATAAAACTTTACTTTGTCTGGAACCCTGTGCTCCCTCTGCCCTGGGAGTGTTTGCTGGGAACACTGTCTAACCTCTGCGATATGGATCCTATGAAGATTGATGGGAGACAATGTAAATGGAATTGTCAGGGTCCAATTCCTTCACATGGATGAGAGAAGGTCTCCAATTGGAATTGTGAGAAAAATTGATGCCCGTGGGACTGAAGGGTCAGTAACAGAACGAATACGCCATTGGCTCAGAGACCGGAGACAGATGGAGGGGAATGAGGGTTTCAGGCTGGAGGAGGTACAGGTACACACAAAGGGATTTGAGACACAATTTTTATACACAGAATGTTTTGTGTGTGCGGAATGATTTGCCAAATGCTGGTATACTCGAAACATTGTTGACAGGGTTGGAGGATTTGAGCTTTGGGGAGAAGCTGAACAGGCTGAGGCTGTTTTCCCTGGAGTGTCAGAGGCTGAGGGGTGAACTGATAGAGGTTTACAAAATTATGAGGAACATGGATAAGGTAAATAGGCAAAGTGTTTTTCCTGGGGTCGAGTGTCCAGAACTAGAGGGCATAGGTTTAGGGTGAGAGGAGAAAGCTATAAAAGGGACTTAAGGGGCAACTTTTTCACCCACGGGGAGGTACGTGTATGGAATGAGCTGCCAAAGGAAGTGGTGGAAGCTGGTACAATTGCAACATTTAAGAGACATTTGGATGGTATCTGAATAGGAAGGGTTTGGAGGGATATGGGCCGGGCGCTGGCGGGTGGGACTAGATTGGGTTGGGATATCTGGTCGGCATGGACGGGTTGGACTGAAGGGTCTGTTTCCATGCTGTATATCTCTGCGGCTCTATTTAAATGGCATCTGGATGGGATGAAGATAGGGAGGGTTTGGAGGGGTAAGGGACAATTGTTGGCAAATACAGCTGGATTAATTTCGGTTATCTGGTCAGCTGGGACGAGCTGGAACAGGGTCTGCTTCTGTGCTCGGCACCTCCGAAATCCTGATGAAGGACTTTTGCCCGAAACGTCGATTTTCCTGCTCCTCGGATGCTGCCTGACCTGCTGTGCTTTTCCAGCACCACTCTGATCTATGCTCTGAAATGCACTCTTTCAGAGTTCCATCAATCTCATATCATGCCCTTCTCAAACAGGCGACTTCTCCTGCCTTCCGAAGGTACACAAAGCCAACACACCAGGATGTCCCATCATATTAGGCAATGGGACCCGATGTGGGAACCTCACTGCCGATGTCAAATGCATCTTGAAAGCCATGAGGCAGGGTACCCCCAGCTTCTGCCACGACAGAACATTGGGACACAGGCAGATTTCAACCTCACACCTTCAAGGCTGAATCTGAGCTGAGGTGGCACCCATTGTTTAAGGTTTACCTGAGAATTTAGCTATTTTTACATACTGTTTACATATGAAAGAACAAAATCTAACATGGTATTTCTAACAGTATACAGACTGAACAGACAATACACTTTTGTTTTTAAATATGTCATTTCAGTGGCATCACCCTGTAATCTTTTACTATAAATTCTGTGTCGTGTGATGCTCTGCTCCACAACCACCTGATGAAGGAACTGCGCTCCAAAAGCTAGTGCTATCAAATAAACCTGTTGGACTATAACCTGATGTTGTGTGATTATTTAATTTTGTCCACCCCAGTCCAACACCGGCACCTCCAAATCTTTGCTACATATTGTTTACACTAACTCACACGGAGTTCAGGTCAGTTTAGCACAATGACCCAGTTCCTCTTTTTGTGAGGTTCCCTGTGTATATTAACAGAGTTAATGGGCCCTGAGAGGATGATTACATTCTCTTTATCCTGACAGTTTAAACAGTTGAACATATCAGTTTGAAGCCAATGGAAGAGGAGATTGTCTTTTTCTGTACAATTTCAGTGCAGAACGTTCAGCCATAAACTGTCTTTGCAAAAGTGGGGGTTGAATGCAATTCTCACTGAGCAACATTAATACAGCAAACACACAATTCCGAGTTCCTGTTATCAATTGGTGAAGGAACTGGGATGAGAAAACCACTTGTGGTGGGGTGCCATGGCTCAGTTTGTTAACTTGCCTACATCATAAACACGGACATTTACTACAAACCGACCGACTCCCACAGCTACCTGGACTACACCTCCTCCCATCCTGCCCCCTGTAAAAACGCCATCCCATTCTCCCAATTCCTTCGACTCCGCCGCATCTGCTCCCAGGAGGACCAGTTCCAAAAACACACATCCCAGATGGCCTCCTTCTTCAAGGACCGCAATTTCCCCCCCACCGTGGTCAACGATGCCCTCCACCACATCTCTTCCACTTCCCGATCCTCCGCCCTTGAACCCCGCCCCTCCAACCACCACCAGGACAGAACCCCACTGGTCCTCACCTACCACCCCACTAACCTCCATGTACAGCGCATCATCCGCCGTCATTTCCGCCACCTCCAAACGGACCCCACCACCAAGGATATATTTCCCTCCACTCCCCTATCAGCATTCCGTAAAGACCACTCCCTCCGTGACTCCCTCGTCAGATCCACACCCCCCACCAACCCAACCTCCACTCCCGGCACATTCCCCTGCAACCGCAGGAGGTGC
Source organism: Chiloscyllium plagiosum (assembly GCF_037043375.1). Lineage (NCBI taxonomy): Eukaryota > Metazoa > Chordata > Chondrichthyes > Orectolobiformes > Hemiscylliidae > Chiloscyllium > Chiloscyllium plagiosum. The sequence goes on along the minus strand of NW_028270181.1, from coordinate 42,898,647 downwards.
AAGACTTGCGCCCACACCTCCCCCCTCACCTCCCTCCAAGGCCCCAAAGGAAACTTCCATATCCGCCACAGATTCACCTGTACCTCCACACATATCATCTATTGCATCCTTTGCACCCGATGTGGCCTTCTCTATATTGGGGAGACAGGCCGCCTACTTGCGGAGCGTTTCAGAGAACATCTCTGGGACACCCGGACCAACCAACCCAACCACCCTGTAGCTCAACATTTCAATTCCCCCTCCCACTCCACCAAGGATATGCAGGTCTTTGGACTCCTCCATCGTCAGACCACAGCGAAACGACGGTTGGAGGAAGAACGCCTCATCTTCCGGCTAGGAACCCTCCAACCACAAGGGATGAACTCGGATTTCACCAGTTTCCTCATTTCCCCTCCCCCCAGCCTGTCTCAGTCAAATCCATCAAATTCAGCACCGCCTTCCTAACCTGCAATCTTCTTCCCGACCTCTCCGCCCCCACCCCAGTCTGACCTATCACCCTCACCTTGACCTCTTTCCACCTTTCCGACGCCCCTCCCCCAAGTCCCTCCTCCCTATCTTTTATCTTAGCCTGCTGGACCAACTTTCCTCATTCCTGAAGAAGGGCGATTGCCCGAAACGTCGATTCTCCTGTTCCCTAGATGCTGCCTGACCTGCTGCGCTTTTCCAGCAACACATTTCCATCTCTGATCTCCAGCATCTGCAGACCTCACTTTCTCCTCCTACATCATAAACAGCCGACCAAGATTTCACATCGGAGTGGGGCCTGTGTATTTTACCAAATGCATGTATTTTACCAAACGCATATTGAGGGAGATACTGAAAGAACCAATTCTCCAATCGACATGGCTGCTGACTGACTGAAACAAATAATATAGAAACGGTAACTATTAAGCACAGCCTTTCACCAGCTCCGGGCAACGGAAGGATTCTTACAGCCAACAAAGTCATTTTGAATTTTCAACATTGACGGTTGGAAGATAATGAAAGGTTTTGGTAAATATCCTGACAGGGAAAACTGATCATTTTACCAAAAAATATATTACAGAAATGTCGAAGTAACCTCGCTCTGCCGATATGAAGCATTAACTCTGTTTCTCTCCACTGTCCTACTGAGTTTTTCTATCAAATCTTGGTTTTGGTTCAGATTTCAAACATCTGCAGTTCTTTGTTTCATGTTATTCTTAACAACGTTTGAGACAAAACCAATGACCTGACGGCTTCAGAAAATCGGTCAGAAATACTGTTAGCAAGATATCTTTGCAGAACACATCGCCCGTTCCCTGACCAGGAATCCCCCTTTCCCCCTCAGAGAGTGCACCAACTCCTAACCGTGAGATTAAAGGGGAAGGCGACAGAAGCTGTCGCATTTATTCTCAATGAAACCACTTATGCATTTCATTTTGGTTCATTTTCGCTGCACATTAGTTTCTCGTTGTCTTCGAGGTTTATTTTAAACACAATTGGAAAATACCATTCGGCCCATCGTGCAGTATGGCTCATCAGATAGTCATCTGTTTTCGATCCAGTGTCCAGCTTTGGCACGATACCTTCGGTGTTCTGATGTTTTGAACGCAAAATTCAGAAAAGATTATCTCTGTGATCTTAAACGAGACAACAATGGGAGTGAGTTATACACCGTCATACTGAAGTGAAATCCCCTCGAGCAACCCATTCACATTTTCACCCATAGAGTGAGTCACAGACACACATGCCCGGAGGGGGTGGGGGTGGGGAGGGGGGGGGGGGCAGAGGTTTCGGGATTATACCAACTCCTTGTGCTTCAGTTCCACTCTCCATCTACTTAAGAACAACCACCCCCCTCTCCCCACCCCCCCCCCACCATCCCCCCCCCCCCCCCCCCCCCAAACACACACACACAAGTTTCTCTGACAAGAGGCAGCTTTAGGTGCAACTAAAGCCAGTTTTACAGACAATGAGAGACGTTGCGATGAGCTGGAATTTAAAATGGACAATTGCCTCACCTGCAACTTTCAAATTTGAAAACACACTGTAGAAGGACAATGACAGCGGACAGATACGATAGTGACCCCTTCAAATCTCCCTCCAATCATCTCACCTTCCTGAGTTGGAAATATGTTGGTGTTCCTTCAGTGTCTCTGGGTGTAAATCCAGGAAACCCCGCGCTTGCCGCATAATGGCTGTACCTCCGTGTGAAGGAGTTCAATGGTTCACAAAAGCACCTCATCTCCTCCATCTCTGGGGGATTTAGGGATGGACAGCGAGTCCTATTCCATTGATTGATATCTTTATCCCAGGAATGCGTTTCTAACAGTGGTAGGTTCCAATCGGACACCAGCAGGAGATCGGTAGTGAGTTGAGAAGTGGAGCAGGGAAGTGAAATTGATGTGAATGACAATGATGACTGGGAGGCATGAGGCAGGAAGTGAGTCTGGATCTGGTGGTGCAAGGCTCAGTGTCGCTGCTAATGGGTCAGCCTTTACTGCAAACTGTTTACAATGGCTCACACACCATTCCTGGTCAATTCATGGCAATGACACTGTTCCTCTTTGTGTGAGATTAACTCTGAGTGTATTAAAGCCGTCAATACGCCCCAAGAGAATGAACAACTTCCCCTTTGTCCTGTCAGTTTAAACAGATACAAATATCTGTTTGAAACCAATACAAGAGAAGATTGCCCTTTTATGTGCCTTTGCATTGGGGAATGTTCAATCGTGAAATGTCTGGTTTTGCAAAAGCGGGGTTTGATTGCAAATCACACCGAGTAATATTGATACAGAAATGTATTTCCCAGTTACTGTGGTCACGTGGTTAAGCAACTGTACATATGGACGTCGCTTAGTTATTTAAACCCCCTCCTTGGTAAGCAGCTGACCATAGGGTCCAATCGCAGCTGCGCCGCTTGTTGTATTGAAGGCTCGTAGGTTCACCTTTTATTAAGTGTCGTGTTGCTGATGAAGCGACTCAGCTTCCTGTCTGAGTTCGAACCTGTTATGGTTTGGCAAACCCGCTCCTTTTTCCTGGTTTAGTTCCAGCAGTGCATGTTGTCCTTCCTAACCAATAGGCCAACCTGGAGTTTCTTATCGCTGTTCCAAAAGCACTCCTTCTTCTCCTCCACTTTTATTCTCCCTCCTTCATTCCAAGTTTGGTGGGAATAACGAGGTGAGGCAGGAGACACTGCAGGAAGGCCGTGGGATGTTGTGGTTATGGCACAGAAACCACGAGTGGATCACCCTCATTCTCTGCTGTGGCCATTCATTGATTTTACAGCATCAGTAATGCTTCCATGGTGTCGTTTATTTCTATTGGATTAGGAATGCAGCTTTAATTTCGAAAGGGTTACAATATTTTGAGGAAAAAATGGCTCCTTGTATCACATCCAAGTGGCTGGCGTATTATCCGTAGAATGTGAGCCAAGTTTTACAGACTCCTGCCAGGTTCCAGAAAACCTCTCAGCAGCTCCATTCTCAAACTATCCCTGAACGTCAGGCTTTTCACAGAGTAGGAATGGTAAATGAGGGATATTGGCAAATAAAGGGTCAAAGAACATGAGAAAGGGTGAGGTAGATACACAGAGATAAAGACAGAAAATTAGAGACCCATCTTGAGGTAGACACTGAAAGAACCAATTCTCGGGTCGACATGGCTGTTAACTGGCAAAATCAAATAGATTTTGATAACTATCCTCATTCGACAGATAAAACTGACCATTATCCCGGCATTGTGGTGTGGAAATGAAGAACTAATCTGGTTGTGTGGTTGTGAACCATTGTCTCTGTTTCTCCCCACAGATGTTGCCAGGACTAGTCAGTTTACACGGCAATTCTTGGTTCAGATTTCCAACATCTGCATCTCCTGGTTTTCTGTTCAACTTTAAATCGGTTGGCACAAAACCGATGTTCTGCCAGCTTTGGAAAAGTGGTCATAAATATCCTTACCACGATGTGTGTGCAGAACAAAGCACGCATTCCTTGACCGGGAATAGAACCCGTGTCACGGCGGCGAGAGCGCCAAATGCTGGCTACTAGACCACAAGGGAAGGCAGAAGGCGCCCTTGTATTTATTCAGAATGAAAACACTTTTGCCTTTTCATTTCTGATCGGTTTTGCTGCAGATTAGGTCCTCCTTGCCTTGGGGCTTTCACAGAGTGGCAAGAGACCGTTCGGCCCATCGTGCATTGCAGTTCATCAGGTATCCATGTATTACTGTCCCAGTTTCTAGTTTTGGCTCAAACTGTTGTGTACTAATGTTTCCAGAGCAAATGTGAATGCGATTCTCACTGTGAATTTAAACGACAGGACAATGGGACTGAGGTCTGACATGGTCACACTGTGTTGTAACCACCTTGAGGAACTGACCCTCATTGTCACCCACAGAGGGAGACACACAGAAACATATCCCGGGAGGAACAGATGTCTCAGGATCATACCAGCTCCTTGTGCTTCACTTCCGCTCTCTGCCCCACACAACAGCTTCTCTGACAGCTTTAGGTTGAACACTCGCCAGTTTGACAGGCAATGAGAGATGTTGAGCTGAGCTGGAATTTAAAATGGACAATAGACCTAAATGCAAGTTTTAAATTCGAAAACACACTGATCTGAACCATTCAGATCCTCAGAACCTGACAAAACAGGACCAGCCATACATCTGTCTGACATTGAGCTATAAAGGACCCAAAAGCAACATTCCATTTTAATACACACTGATCCAAACCCTGCAGCTCGAAAGAACCTAAGAAAATAGCAACTGACAACATGCAATTGGCTGGACTAACACGTTACACCCGAGACATGTAGGATGTAAACCTACAGTCGTCTGATTCAAAGTCAGATGTTTTATCTATTGCTTCACTAGCAGGATGCACACGCACACGCTGGGCACCTTTCCATATGTGATGTAAACATGGAGATCTGGGAAACAACATTCATAAGGTGATCAACCAGCAAAGATAATCCACTTTGTGTAACAGGGCCTTTCAATGGCAAAGCAAATACATTGGTCCTCAGGTGCCTGCTTCTGTGTCGCCTGTTCTTCTGCAGGACGTCTCCAGCATTTTATTCACAGTCACTGCGCTATCTTATGATGCACTCCACTGAAATGTACTTTCATACTTGGATTTAGTGTCACTTCCAGTCAAGGTCCTGAACGAATTCAGCGAGAAACCTCTGGTCATTTCCAGCATGGAATTTGGAATCAGACGATTTGAACGAAGGCTTTATTGGGGCTGCCCCATCACCGCAGATCAACGCCTCAAAACGAGCCGCTGTTAGTATCAAACTGTTCTGTACCTTCCTGCAGTAAATCAGGTTAGCACAGCTCCGCTTTCCTCACATTGAAACCAGGGCAGCAATATGAATTGTTTGGAAACTTAGAGAGAGAAACATTGCTGCTGAAGATGATGATGACGTGAAGGTCATGCACAGAGTCTGGACAGATCAGGTCACAAATGTTACTGTCAGCTTCAGTAGGGTCCCTGGTTCGGATCCTGAGTTTGCAATGCCCAGACCGGGATACAATTCCCAGTCAGGAAATGAAGATTTATTTCTCTTCTTGTGAGTTATCTTATTGAAAACTTACTCCTGCTTCGGCACAGAACACAGACCCAGACCAACCCAGTCATTGTTTGCATCTATCTAGAAGGACAATAGCAACAGATACACGAGAGAACTGTAACCACAAATCACCCATCTAGGATCTCGCCTTTCTGAGTTGGAAATATCTCGCTGCTCCGACAGTGCTTTTGGGTCGAGATCCTGGAACTCCCTCCCTTGCAGTATCATGGCTGTACCTTGAGTTCTTCCAGGGTTCTGTAAAGTAACTCAACCTCTGGAGTAAATAGGGATGGACAGCGATTCCTATCCCATTGAGTGGCGTCCTATGCCACGAATGAGTTTCGAACAGGGTGGTTAGATTCACTATTGCGTGGAAACAGGCCCCTTTGGCCCAACACTGTCCCTCCAGAGAGTAACCCACCCAGACCCATTTCCTTCTGGCTAATGCACCTGATACTTTTAGCAATTCAACATGACCAATTCACCCTAAACTACACATCTTTGGACTGCGGAAAGAAGCCCACGCAGACACGGGGAGAATGTGCAAACTCCATACAGACAGTTGCCGGAGGATGGAATTGAACTTGCGACCCTAGTGCTGCTAGGCAGCACTGTTAACCACTGAGCCCCCGTGAGACTCCTACGGTTTCAAGGTGGACACCTGCAAGTGATCGAGAGAAGTGAGTCAGTGGAGCAGGGTGATTGAAATAAAATGAAAGGTAAAGACGCCTGGAAGACTTGAATCAGTAAGTGAGAGAGGAGCTGGTGGAGCAAGGCTTAATGTTAGAACTAAAAGCTCAGCCTATACTGCCCACTGATGGTACTGACTCACACAACACTCCTGATCCATTCACCACAATGACCCTGTTCTCTTGGTGTGATATTCCCTCTCTGCATATTAACGCAGTTCATGGGCTCCAGGAGGGTGAATGCATCCTCTTTGTCCTGTCAGTTTCATGAAGATGGAGGTATCAGTTTGAACCCAACGCAAGAAGAGATTGCCTCTTTCTGTGCATTTTCACTGGGGAATGTCCAGCTGTGAACTATTCTTTTCTGTATAAGAGGAGGCTGATTTAAATTCTCACCGAGCAACTTTAAACCCAAACAAATGTCCGAGTTACTATGATGGAATAGTTAATGAACTGCAGATATGGATTTGAAGAGCAGTGTCTGCGCTGTCGCTGTGGATTAATTCGTTAAAGCGCCTGGTAATAACCAGACCAGTACGGTGTCAAATCCTGGAGTTGCATGTCCTGTATATCGAAGGTTCGTTGCTTAACCATCTCGTAAATGCCATTTTGTTGACCCACCATACCGAAAGAGACGGCTCAGCATCCTTCCCGTGTTTGAGTTGAGCCCATTGGTATTTCATGTTACCACGTCCTACCGCCTCCTGTGGTCCCATCAGTCAATGCTCTATCTTTCTAATTCCACTTTTATTCTCCCACCTTCATTCCCACTTTGTTGGGAATAACGAGGTGAGGCAGGAGACACTGCAGATATCCCAGCAATGTTGTGGTAATGGTACACACACTGCAAGATGATACCCCTCATTTTCTGCTGTCACCATTCATTCGTTCAATTGAAGCAAAGGCTTCACTTAAATCGTATAATTGGGGTGAAAATGTTTCTGTTTTGTGGATTATGAATTCTATTAAGAATTGTAAAAGCTCATGATATTTTGAGTGAAGAAATGTCACCTTACCGCAGGCCTGAGTGACATACCCTCTAACCGGAGAATGCGAGTACAGTCCTACACACTCTGGCCAGGGGCAGGGAAAGCCCATTAGTAGGTCTACTCTCAAACTATCTCCGAATGTCAGACTTTTCAAAGAGCAGAAATGGAAAATAAGGGATATTGATAGACAGAGAGTGGGAGCATGTGGAAGAGAGTGAGGTGGAAACGCAGAGGAAATGATAGACATGTATAGACACACATTGAGATAGAGCCTGAAAATAGAAACTCTCCATTTAAAATGGGTGCTCACTGACAGAAAGGGGAAGGAAAAAGAACAACTGAAGGCCAGCGTTTCACCAGCTCAAGGGAACGGAATCAGCATTACAACCGGAAATGTCGGTTGACATTCAGAAAGTTGACATTTCTCGGCTAATGTAATATTCTGATAAATATGCTGATTTGCTAAGTAAAACTGACAATTACTCTAGCATTAAAACAATAAAATGCATAACTACTCTGGTTCTGTCGATCTGAAACATTAAACCTGTTTCTCTCCACAGATGCTGCCAAGTCTGCCGAGTTTCTCTGTCAATTTCCCTTTCGGATTCAGAATTCCAGCATTCGCAGTGCTTTGTTTAAAGTTACTCTGCATTAAGTATGGGGCTACACTTGATCAATTGTCAGCTCCATACTTCATTCCCTGCTTCGGGAAGGCTGTCCCCACGATTAATGGTACGAGGAAAACTCCACTTGCTACAACAGTGAGAAAACTGAATCCTCACCAGTAGGCTAACAGAGAAAGCAAAAAGAAAAGGCACTGTGTGTTTTCATCATAAACCGCTTTTGTCTTTTCATCTGTGATTATTTTAGCTGCAGATTAGTTTCTCCCTTTCTTCCGATTTTTACAGCGTGATAAAGACCTTTCGGCCCATCTGCAGTGCGGGTCATTGGACTTCCATCTATTCCAGTCCCAGTTCCCACAAACCTGCGTTTCTGATGTTCCCAGGGCGAATCTAATTGGGATCCTCCCTGTGAGCTTAAATGACACAACAATGGGACTGAAGGTGGACATGGTCACATTATGTTGTAACACCGCCGAGGAACTCAACCTCATATTTACCCACAGAGGGAAACAAACAGAGGGCTCAGGATTAGTCCCGCTCCATATGCTTCACATCCGCCAGTCTCTCCGACCAGCTCACCGCAGCTGGGCAAAGAGGTCTGCAGCACAGAAAATGCCTTTCGGGCCATCAAGTCTGCACCAGTCGAAGACTGGCCCCTGACTGTTTTCATCTCGTTTTCCAACGGTTGGCTCGTAGCTTCAACAAAGTTGGATGGAATTGTTCAACTCATAGTGTCTCAACTTTCTCTGGGGATTTCTGCGTGTTGTACCCTGAAAGGCAGTGGGTTGCGGATTGCCACCATTCCCAACCTGTCTGGAATGTCTTTTTTCCCTTCTCCTGTGGTTTGTATGTGAAAGAAGAAGATAGGGTGTAATCTCCCTTTTTATTTGTTGATATTACTGAATCACAACCGGTAGGATTCCAGGCTGTGAGGGGAAGGCCAAATGAATTTCAAGCCCATGGCCTTAAACACACATCGACCAGTACAGAAACACACTTTCCAGGTGTCTCTCAATGTTGGGCTGAGGAAGAGTGAATCAATGTCGGTTTGTTTGAATCCAATCACTTCACAGTTTGCAAAAGCATTAGATTTTGATGCATGGTGGGTCTGGTTGTATCATCCTGATAGATGGAACGGACATTCATTTAAAACCAAGAACAGGAATTGCAAGAGAAACTCAGCAGATCTTACAGCATCTATGCAGAGAAAATCAGAGACAACATTTCAAAACTTCATCAGAACTCGGTAATCTCCCACAGGTACTGCCAAACCCGTTAGATTCGACAGCAGGTTCTGTTTTTGCTTCAGATTCCAAGAATCCACAGTTCGTTACATGAACCACTAAAGCAATGCAGAAACTTCTTTGTGGTTCCTCACACGAAAGGGTTCCGTTTGGAGAACATTTTCATGACCCCACTCGACACACGAAACTGTGCAGCATTTTTATACAGATGCAGCAAGAATAACCATCGCTGTCGTCCTGGGGGCTCTTGAACCAGGAACCTTCCATTTAACAGCAGAATGCGCTGAAACTTCTAACCTAACACCTTGCACGATCCTCTAAAGCAGCCTGTGACTGACTGCCCACTTCAGTCTACCCTTCCCAGAACGCCAACTGTCCTCTATCAGTTTTACTTTATCAGAATATAGACTGAGACATTCATTATGGCGGCATGGGAACAGTCTGATCCCACCCACTACAGACACACCCAAGGCACTGGGAACCAGCTCTCCTCCAACCGGGACCATCTCCCTTCGAGCCTCCCAGTGTCTTGTGTGGTCCCGAGTTATTTCATTGATCTAGAGTCCAGATGAGATTTGTATTCCTCATGTACAGGAAGGAGAATTCTTTCAAAGTCTCCGATCAGTTCATGTGGCGTCCTCTTAAAGAAGGGGAAGGTGGCATGACTGTTTCTGCTCAGCCCGACAGTTCGCCCTTCTTCATTCTCCTCAGCTTCCATTTCCCAAAGAGTTCCCGAACATTCACAAAGCTGGAAACTGTGTTATATGGGTTGCGCCTTTAACATTTGTGCACCTGCCAACTGACAATATTTTCCCCAAATCTCTTCACAATCCTCTGTCTTACACCGTGTCCAGGGATGAGAAGTCCCATTTTGTGGAGAGATTCCCGAGGCTGGTGAGTTTCTCTTTGGAGTAAAGATGGTTAATTGGCAATTTCCTGCGGCTGTTTATAATGATGGGAGTGGGAACCGTGGGCATGGGCACTTTGATGACCAGGGGGAAGTGTTGCCACTGACCAGAGGCAGTGAACAGAGGACTGAGATTAAAGGAATCTAATGAAAAGCAGCACTTCTGCGCAGTACATTCAAAGAATACTGCAGAAGCTCGATGGGTCTGGCAGTATCTGTGAAAAGAGAAACCGAAATAACGGTTTGAGTGTGGCACGTTTCTGATTAATAACTCGAGCAGCTTATGTCTAATCAAATAACGGGCCTGCTGAATTTTGAACGAGAATGTACCCTGTAGGAAGTTGCTCAGGATTCGACCCTGGCTGGGGACACGACAACAAGTTACAAACCCATCGCCTTAACCACGCTGCCACGAATCCCCTGACCTACAACCAGCTTAATAATTCTTCTAGAATGGAGAGCTGTAACCTGAAACACCAGTATTTGGCTTGTCCTGTCCGCAGCATGACCCCAGTATTCGCTGTCACCCTCTCTTGGTACAGAACGGAGGAAGATGCTGGGAGATCAAGTTGAATGACACACACATTGATGAGAGGCAAAGTGGATGGGAAGGATCCATTTTCATGTGCAGAGAGCTTCATAAACACAGCAGTGCCTTGTGTCCTTGTGTTTGACTAACACACCACCAGCTGAATTACAGCCATTGAAGTGCTCTTGAATTCTCCATTGGCAAATCTAATGTACAAAATCAGTTCTAATTGGTTAATCAGATGTCAAAATATGAAATGTTTTCAAATGCTCACAGCTGGCAGTAGAGAGTGTAGATCTACCTTCAGGGGTTCATTCTGCTCTGATTTACACCCAGGATAATGTGGGACCAGAGGGCCTCATCACAGCGGAAGGGGTCAAACATTGAAGACTCTGATGGGGAGGGTATTCTCTCAGTGAGAGGGTAGCAAGTCAGTGGAATTCTTTCCAACAGAGGCCCGTCAAGGCTAGGTATTTTCAAAGCTGAGACTGACAGACATTTAATCAATTCGCAATCAAGGGCCAGGGAGATAAGGCTGAGAAGGGGAGTTGAGGATTAAACAAATCAGCAGTGATCTCATTGTAAACTCGCCGACTTGATAGGCGAAAATGCTTCCAACCGATCTAATATCTTTGCTGTCACTTGGAAGATGCTAAACACCGCTGTAAACGAAGGAAAGCACAAAGTTAGGAAGAGATGACTGGAGTCAAACGGAGTCAAAATTATTTATTGCTCGGACAATCAAACTGTCAATTTGCCAGATTTCTTTGCTAACGTGGGCGGTAGAGTTGATCAAGGGAGCTGTTGATTTGAGTGTTCTTGGATATGAAAAAAAAGGTCAGTGACATTTGTTTTCTGCTAAAATACATGGCCTTTCGTGATGCTCACAATGAAAGAGATGGTTTCCAAGAAAAGACAGAGACTAAGTCGCCTGTAAACTAATCGATGACCAAGATATGGCTCGCGTTGTTCTATGGGACATATGTGATTTATTGATTATTGTTCTCCAAACTTCCTTTACACTGGAACCGGGAGTGGGAGCGGGGAAATTAAACCCACCCATGATTATTGCCATCTTTTATCACTCACACACTGTTTATTTCTTGTATGCTTTATCTCACATTGTGATTCCTGCGAGTGGGCTTGTAAACTGCATCTGCTGGCGAGTTCTTTTCTCACTGTTCCTCATCTGTATCCAAACACGTTCTGCTCCTGATCTCCTGAATGAAGGTAATCTCTAACCATTGTATAAGTGTCACCAAAACCTCGGCATTTCACACGCCTCTGTATCCCATCTTCCAATATTAGTTCATACTTTACTGTGTTGCAATTGTCCATAATAAGCTTAAAAATACAAAATAGAAACAGGTGAACATGGGTTTCCAAGCATGTTCTTGCAGCTAAACCGCAGATTACGATCACGGACACATGAAACGAACCATCAGGCAACACAGAATAAGCTCAGCACAAGAGGACATGTCAGGAACAGCACCAGAAACACAACAGAAATATGTCTCTGCGCTACTATGTTGGATGTATTTCTCAATGAGCAATCGAGAGTTACATTTGTACCATCAGGAGTGACGTCACACCCGGAAGTAACCAGTGTCACGGACGGTCATGTGATCCAAGTTCCAAGCCCCGGAATCCGAGACACTCAGTGCCCTGTGGATAGCTACAAGGAACAGCCGTCCGTGGCGTTTATGGCTTAGTTGAACTTTATGAATGCAGCTCGCTAGTTGTCGGCCTGTTTTTCCTTTATAGTGTTTCATGCAGTCGCTGCGTGGAATCTATACAACCACGTTAGTACATGATGGGGATTGGGTGTTGTGTTCTGGTGAGTTTTGTCTGAGCGAGGCTGTCGGTTTATTTGCTGTTGTAACCCAGTGTGTTCAGAGGAGTCTGACTGTCAGTTCCCAGCAATTTACTTTAATAAAGGGGACCATGCTTTTCAAATTGCCTGGTGGCATATCCTTGTTGTGATTTTCGTGTGCCAGACATCTGGGAATAAAGTCGTGGGGATATCCATTCTTGGCAAAGAAATTGTGTGGCAGTCCCGAATTGTCCCGACCAGCTGTCCCGAGTAGCAATCCGTACAGACGGCAAGGTTTGGGAGAACAGCTCAATAGTAATAGGACAGGGCAAACACAAGGCAGCCAGAGAATTTCTAGAAGCAGGGCAGTCATCCGCGGATCCCATCAATAAGCAGATTCATCTGGACCCAGTCTGTAACCCCAAACACCGGAAGGAGCGGGAATGAAACCAAATCAATTCCAACTGCCACAGGACAGCAGCGCTTCACAACAGGCTCTGCAGCCCTGAGCATGTCACCCAGAAATGTGAGGAAAATGCTGCAAACCATCTTCCCAGCTCCGCCAAACATTCCAACAACAACTCCAGGAGGCACACGAGATCAACACCTTTCTGCTCCAAAACGCTCCGGTTTTCTGCAGCAGAGTATTGTACCCTGAACCCCCGGGAGCAAGGTGAGGATGCCAACCCGTACACGGCCAGGAACGGCAGTGAGAGCGAGGGCAACAGCTGCCATTGTCGGATGGACAGCCACAAACACTCCCTTTGAAAAGTACTTGGTCCATATGAAAGTCTGTGCAGCAGTATAACCCGGGGCTCAAACAGCCTGCGCTGGGGATTCATATTCCAGACAATTTACGGTTGGTCACCGTTTTCCCTGAAAGTGAGTGGAGATTGATATTTCATTGCTGGTGTGAAACCAGGTCCTACACTGAATCTGCTCGCCGGTTTTTGTTGCTGTGGTGAAACGGTGGGCAATCACGGGGTGAAACGTTGTTCTAGCTCTCTGGTTTCCTTCATTCCTGTCCTGGTCAGGGAGGCTGGGGATTGGTCCTCTCCATCAGAGGGAGGTACCAGCGCATTGTTGACCCAATTTAATCAAGAATGTCATTGGTCATCTTCACTTCCCATGGTTCATTGCGGTTCTGTTTTGTTGTATGTGACTTGAGCACTTTCTGGGACTTGACAATGCATTAAAGCTGCAGTATGTTTGGAAGGACGGTTTGGAATTGTCTCGCTGCCATTTGTGTGAGCAGTACATGACATAGACGACTCGCACTACCTCAAAGTCAGCATGCCAGTGTGTCTGGCAATGGTTCCGCCTTTTCTGGTTTGCTTCTGTTCCACGCTAAGAGCTGTCAGTTTTTGGGATTCGCTGGAGTGCTGAGGGGGTAACACAATTTGTGTGGTATTTTTCTTCAGGCCAAACTCCACCCTCCAGGAAAAATAGCCAAACGCGCTGAGTAACAAACAGCACGCGTTCTTTTAGCAAATGGTCTATTCAAGCTGGTGTCAGCTTCTGGAGCGTCTCAGAGTTGCCAAGCACGGAAACAGTCCCTGCTATCTAACTTGCCACTGCTAAACAGGCAACCGAAATTAATCTAACCAATATTTGCCAAAATTTGTCCCTGATCTCTCCGAACCCTTGCCGGCCAATATACCCATTGAGATGCCTTTGAAATGTTGTGAGCGCACCAGACTCTGCCACTAAATATGACAATTCATTCTGTACACACGGAAATGTCTGTGTACAAAACAAGTGTCCCTCACATCCCCTTTAAATGTTACTGTTCTCACATTAAACCAATATTATCTCACTTTGAACTCCTGTGCCTTGTGAAAAATTACTCCCTGACTCTTTTCTCTGTCCGCCTGCCTCATGTCTTTATAAAATTTTGTAAGGCCATTCCTCAGCCCTGAAGCTCCAGGGAAAACTGTCGAAGCCTATTCAGCTTCGTGCTATTGTCCAAACAGTGCAAACCCTTTGAAATACTTTCTAAATTGCACCACGTTCTTTCCTGAATGCGCGATATGTTAGGGCCTGAAGTGAAGCGACGCTGAAACACTAGTAATGACAATTTTGATGATGTGGTTTTGTCGGTTAGTGTGGCCGAGTGGTCTAAGGCGCTGGATTTTAAGCTCCAGTCTCTATTAAGTCGTGGGTTTGAATCCCAAAGCTACCAAGACGGCGGCGGGTCTACTGCAGGCAGTTGAACATAGCCGAACCTGTGCAGGTCCTACACGTTTTCGTTGTTGTGTTTGCAGCTGCTCAGGCCTCTGATCCAGACTGACTCTGAAAACAGTGTGAGCCCTTGCTGTCGGAGCCTCCTCAAGCACTCTGCTTTCGGACATATGCGTGGCCAGTTTTGGTGCCAGTTTCTGTGTCTCAAATGGTCAGCGCATTTGGCTGAAAGTTTGGTGGTTCGAGCCCGCCTCTAATTTCAGTTACATCACACTGTAAATGTTTGCTATAAATTCTGTGTTCCGATCGAGCCCTCCACTATCACCAGATGAAGAAGCGTCGCTCCGAAAGCTAGTGTGCTTCCAATTAAACCTGTTGGACTATAACCCGGTGTTGTGTGATTTTTAACTTTGGAAAACTGTCACCTTTAAAGCGGGAACAACAATATTTCTGCTCAGCTCTGAACTAGGCCACTTTCTGCACAAACTGATGCTTCTACTCTCCAGAAAGTATCAGGGCCCGCCGGCTGCATTCTTCAAAATAGTGATGATCTGCGCTGGAAACATCCACGTATCTTCCAAACGAGTAAGAATGTGTATCGAATAAAATCGTACACGGCAATTAATTGGACTTACACTCCCTTTCACGACAGCGGCAGGAATGGGCAGGGTCATACAGAGTAAGGTTTACTGCCCAGGTCAGAAAGCAATTCCCTCCATCTATGTTCACACACAAGCCGATCGGTCTTACTGCCGGATATTTGAAGCACCCATCCTTCCCATGGGAGGTGAAGGTGATAACTGCTCCCCCGCAGAAACACAGTGGGGCCAGAGACCTGATCGAGCTGTCCCCCAGCGGCGATTGTGTTGTTCAGAACAGATTGGCTGTTCCGTGCGGGACTGAAACTCAGCTCGATCACCCAGAGACACAGTGTAACAGCCGCCAGCAGATGTGGAGGGGTTTGGGGCGGATGCAGACCCACTCTGGGAAAAAAAGACTGGGTCCTAAATTCAGGGGGAGTAAGTGTTATAGGGAGAAGACGGGAGAATGGGATTGAGAACGGTATTAGCCATGATCGAATGGCAGAGCAGGCTATGGGCTGAAAGCTCTCACCATCATCCTATACCTTCCGGTCTCTGGGCATCTGGTATCTAAGGAATTAGATACAGAGTTAATTGTTCATTTCCAACTTCTCCGGTCATAAATGGGCAAAGTGAGAGATGGGACAGATCTGATACAAATTTAAAAACTGGGAAAATGGCTGGAGAGGAAAATAAAATAAAAGGGAAGCTGTGTATAAAGTTGGAAGTCAGAAGATAGTCAATAAAAAGGAAGAGTGTTCCCATCCAGAGGGAGATGGACATGCAAAAAGAAATGTCACTAGTCCCGAAGTCTAAACTCTTTTCCTTTCCAAAATGCGAGCAGACCTGCTGAGATTTTCCAGCAATTTCATTTGTTGGTTCCGAAACAGAAGATGGGAGTGATCCTGAACCAATCAGCTCTCCCATGCTCTGGGGGTGTGTGACTTACCCATTCACCCAGATCACTTCTGTCCCACTGTGAAACCTCACAATCCTGCCCCACCCCCACCCCTGTTACTGACAATAAACTGTCCATTACGTGAACCCCCATGAGCACACAAGATCATTTTCCGTGTGAATTGTGAAAGGTTCAGGGAGAGTTCCCTTCGGTTTCCATCAGAACGGTCTGAATCACTTCATTTTGGTTCAGGACCATTTGACATTGAGCGGTCACTGTCAGACCCCCCAACAAGTAGCCATTCGCGTTCTGTGTCTCTGAGCACTTTGTTTGTAGCACGTTTGGAGTGGAATCTGACGTTCTGAAAGGGACACCATTCCTCATATATTCGGCTGCACTGATAAACTTGTCTCTGGCACTTCCAGGAAAGTGGAGACAGCTTTCACTCAGAAACCGACATGTGATCAAACACAGTCGGATCGACGTGTCAAAAACAACCCCTGCACTGGGTTGCAATCCTGCAAGTGGAGCAGAGAGCTGGATTTCTTTAAAGGAGTGAAAGGGCCCATCGTGAGGCTTGAACCTACGGCCCTGAGATGAAGCATCTCATGCTCTACCGACTAAAGTAGCTGGGCCTGGCTCACGATTGATGAGTGTGTCATTTCATACTGAGCATATTTCACCTGGCACTGCAATTTGCAAGGATCCAGTTCATTCCTCCCAATCATAAATGTCATCATTCACACTTTCCATTTCTCAGCTATTATTCCTTCAGAACATTATTATCTATTTAGCACTTGTCTCTGGATTTAAGATTCAATATAAATATTTTCATATTTTTATCCTCACCTTTATGTCGCCGGAGTGATTCCCAGTCACTCTGGCAGACGGTAAATGAATTGGGAAATTACCGAAGGAAACCCAATCATTTCTGTTTGGAGTGTAAGGCATCCCACCTGCTAACGAGACAGAGTCCTCACAGTCAGCACTTTCTCTATTCTTCCTGCCAACAACTTCTCCCACTTCTTATTTGCGAGACAGGAGTTTTGTTTATGAAACGTTCCAAGAACAGGAACAATCTTCTGAAGCCGTTTCCAATTTAAAGAGGAATTGCTGTCCCTTTCACACGGGAAGAGCCGTTCCTGGGGAAGGATTTTCCATGTGCTGTGTCCCAGGGCTGAGCAGGAAGCCGCTGATTGAAGCTGCAGTAGCCGCTTTCTGTTGGCAGCGGGGCCTTGGAGAGATTGGGGCCACATCCAGCTGCGGACTCGGGTGAGTTCTCCTGGTTGCAGTGTCGGTACATGGTTGGTCTCAATGCTGGAACTGAAATAATTGAGGCTCGGTGCTAAGGGTGGGCTCGAACCATCAAACTTTCAGCCAAATGCGCTGACCATTTGAGACACAGAAACTGGCACCAAAACTGGCCACGCATATGTCCGAAAGCAGAGTGGTTGAGGAGGCTCCGACAGCAATGGCTCACACTGTTTTCAGAGTCAGCCTGGATCAGAGGCCTGAGCAGCTGCAAACACAACAACGAAAACGTATAGGACCTGCACAGGTTCGGCTATGTTCAACTGCCTGCAGTAGACCCGCCGCCGTCCTGGTAGCTTTGGGATTCAAACCCACGAATTAATAGAGACTAGAGCTTAAATCCAGCGCCTTAGACCACTCGGCCACACTACCCGACAGGGGGCAAGCGCCAAAATTGTCATTATTAGTGTTTCAGCGTCGCTTCACTTCAGGCACTAACAGATCGCGCATTCAGGAAAAGAACGTGGTGCAATTTAGAAAGTATTTGAAAGGGTTTGCAAGGTTTGCACTGTTTGGACAATAGCACGAAGCTGAATAGGCTTCCACAGTTTTCCTGGAGCTTCAGGGCTGAGGAAAGGCCTTACAGAATTTTATAAAGTCATGAGGCAGGCGGACAGAGAAAAGAGTCAGGGAGTAATTTTTCACAAGGCACATGAGTTCAAAGCGAGATAATATTGGTTTAATGTGAGAACAGTAACATTTAAAGGGGATGTGAGGGACACTTATTTTGAACACAGACATTTCCGTGTGTACAGAATGAATTGCCATATTTAGTGGCAGAGACTGGTGCGCTCACAACATTTCAAAGGCATCTGAAAGGGTTCGGAGAGATAAGGGACAAATTTTGGCAAATATTGGTTAGATTAATTTCAGTTCCCTGTTTAGCAGTGGCAAGTTAGATAGCAGGGACTGTTTCCGTGCTTGGCAACTCTGAGACGCTCCAGAAGCTGACACCAGCTTGAATAGACCATTTACTAAAAAAACGCGTGCTGTTTGTAACTCAGCGCGTTTGGCTATTTTTCCTGGAGGGTGGAGTTTGGCCTGAAGAAAAATACCACACAAATTGTGTTACCCCCTCAGCACTCCAGCGAATCCAAAAACTGACAGCTCTTAGCGTGGAACAGAAGCAAACCAGAAAAGGCGGAACCATTGCCAGACACACTGGCATGCTGACTTTGAGGTAGTGCGAGACGTCTATGTCATGTACTGCTCACACAAATGGCAGCGAGACAATTCCAAGCCGTGCTTCCAAACATACTGCAGCTTTAATGCATTGTCAAGTCCCAGAAAGTGCTCAAGTCACATACAACAAAACAGAACCGCAATGAACCATGGGAAGTGAAGATGACCAATGACATTCTTGATTAAATTGGGTCAACAATGCGCTGGTACCTCCATCTGATGGAGAGGACCAATCCCCAGCCTCCCTGACCAGGACAGGAATGAAGGAAACCAGAGAGCTAGAACAACGTTTCATCCCGTGATTGCCCACCGTTTCACCACAGCAACAAAAACCGGCGAGCAGATTCAGTGTAGGATCTGGTTTCACACCAGCAATGAAATATCAATCTCCACTCACTTTCAGGGAAAACGGTGATCAGCCGTAAATTGTCTGCAATATGAATCCCCAGCGCAGGCTGTTTGGGCCCCGGGTTATACTGCTGCACAGACTTTCATATGGACAAAGTACTTTTCAAAGGGAGTGTTTGTGGCTGTCCATCCGACAATGGCAGCTGTTGCCCTCGCTCTCACTGCCGTTCCTGGCCGTGTACGGGTTGGCATCCTCACCTTGCTCCCGGGGCTTCAGGGTACAATACTCTGCTGCAGAAAACCGGAGCGTTTTGGAGCAGAAAGGTGTTGATCTCGTGTGCCTCCTGGAGTTGTTGTTGGAATGTTTGGCGGAGCTGGGAAGATGGTTTGCAGCATTTTCCTCACATTTCTGGGTGACATGCTCAGGGCTGCAGAGCCTGTTGTGAAGCGCTGCTGTCCTGTGGCAGTTGGAATTGATTTGGTTTCATTCCCGCTCCTTCCGGTGTTTGGGATTACAGACTGGGTCCAGATGAATCTGCTTATTGATGGGATCCGCGGATGAGTGCCCTGCTTCTAGAAATTCTCTGAGGAGAAAGTGAGGTCTGCAGATGCTGGAGATCAAAGTTGAAACTTTATTGCTGGAACAGCACAGCAGGTCTAGAAATTCTCTGGCTGCCTTCTGTTTGCCCTGTCCTATTACTATTGAGCTGTTCTCCCAAACCTTGCCGTCTGTACGGATTGCTACTCGGGACAGCTGGTCGTGACAATTCGGGACTGCCACA
Organism: Chiloscyllium plagiosum; assembly: GCF_037043375.1. NCBI lineage: Eukaryota > Metazoa > Chordata > Chondrichthyes > Orectolobiformes > Hemiscylliidae > Chiloscyllium > Chiloscyllium plagiosum. The sequence goes on along the minus strand of NW_028270181.1, from coordinate 42,879,039 downwards.
CAATTTCTTTGCCAAGAATGGATATCCCCACGATTTCATTCACAGATGTCTGGCACACGAAATTCGCAACGAGCATATGCCACCAGGCAATTTGAAAAGCATGGTCCCCTTTATTAAAGTAAATTGCTGGGAACTGACAGTCAGACTCCTCTGAACACACTGGTTTACAACAGCACATAAACCGACAGCCTCGCTCAGACAAAACTCACCAGAACACAACACCCAATCCCCATCATGTACTAACGTGGTTGTATAGATTCCACGCAGCGACTGCATGAAACACTATAAAGGAGAAACAGGCCGACAACTAGCGAGCTGCATTCATAAAGTTCAACTAACCCATAAACGCCACGGACGGCTGTTCCTTGTAGCTATCCACAGGGCACTGAGTGTCTCGGATTCCGGGGCTTGGAACTTGGATCACATGACCATCTGTGACACTGGTTACTTCCGGGTGTGACGTCACTCCTGATGGAACACATGTAACTCTCGATTGCTCATTGAGAAATATATCCAACATAGTAGCACAGAGACATATTTCTGTTGTGTTTCTGGTGCTGTCCCTGACATGTCCTCTTGTGCTGAGCTTATTCTGTGTTGCCTGATGGATCGGTGCGTGTTTCCGTGATCGTGTTGTGGGCAGTAGCCTGCGGTTTAGCTGCAAGAACATGCTTGGAAACCCATGTTCACCTGTTACTATTTTGTATTTTTAAGCTTATTATGGACAATTGCAACACAGTAAAGTATGAACTAATATTGGAAGATGACATACAGAGGCGTGTGAAATGCCGAGGTTTTGGTGACACTTATACAATGGTTAGAGATTACCTTCATTCAGGAGATCAGGAGCAGAACGTGTTTGGATACAGATGAGGAACAGTGAGGAAAGAACTCGCCAGCAGATGCAGTTTACAAGCCCACTCGCAGGAACCACAATGTGAGATAAAACATACAAGAAATAAATAGTGTGTGAGTGATAAAAGATGGCAATAATCATGGGTGGGTTTAATTTCCCCGCTCCCACTCCCGGTTCCTGTGTAAAGGAAGTTTGGAGAACAATAATCAATAAATCACATATGTCCCATAGAACAACGCGAGCCATATCTTGGTCATCGATTAGTTTACAGGCAACTTAATCTCTGTCTTTTCTTGGAAACCATCTCTTTCATTGTGAGCATCAGGAAAGGCCATGTATTTTGCAAGAAAACAAATGTCACTGACCTTTTTTTTCATATCCAAGAACACTCAAATCAACAGCTCCCTTGATCAACTCTATCGCCCACGTTAGCAAAGAAATCTGGCAAATTGACAGTTTGATTTTCCGAGCAATAAATAATTTTGACTCCGTTTGACTCCAGTCATCTCTTCCTATCTTTGTGCTTTCCTTCGTTTACAGCGGTGTTTAGCATCTTCCAAGTGACAGCAAAGATATTAGATCGGCTGGAAGCATTTTCGCCGATCAAGTCGGCGAGTTTACAATGAGATCACGGCTGATTTGTTTAATCCTCAACTCCCCTTCTCAGCCTTATCTCCCTGGCCCTTGATTGCGAATTGATTAAATGTCTGTCATTCTCAGCCTTGAAAACACCTAGCCTTGACTGCCCTCTGTTGGAAAGAATTCCACTAACTTGCTACCCTCTCATAGAGAGAATACCCTCCCCAACAGAGTCTTCAATGTTTGATCCCTTCCGCTGTGATGAGGCCCTCTGGTCCCACATTATCCTGGGTGTAAATCAGAGCAGAATGAACCCCTGAAGGTAGATCTACACTCTCTACTGCCAGCTGTGAGCATTTGAAAGCATTTCATATTTTGACATCTGATTAACCAATTAGACCTGATTTTGTACATTAGATTTGCCAATGGAGAGTATTCTTCAAGAGCACTTCAATGGCTGTAATTCAGCTGGCGGTGTAAGTGTTAGTCAAACACAAGGACACCCGGTGCACTGCTGTGTTTATGAAGCTCTCTGCACATGAAAATGGATCCTTCCCACCCACTTTACCTCTCATCAATGTGTGTGTCATTCAACTTGATCTCCCAGCATCCTCCTCCGTTCTGAACCAAGAGAGGGTGACAGCGAATACTGGGGCCATGCTGCGGACAGGACAAGCCAAATACTGATGTTTCAGGTTACAGCTCTCCATTCTAGAAGAAATATTAAGTCGGTCGCACGTCAGGGGATTCGTGGCAGCGTGGTTAAGGCGATGGGTTTGTAACCTGTTGTCGTGTTCCCCAGGCGGGGTCGAATCCTGCCGCTTACATCTTGAGCAACTTCCTACAGGGTACATTCTCGCTCGAATTTCAGCAGACCCGTTATTTGATTAGACACAGGCTGCTCGAGTTCTCAATCAGAAATATATACCACCCTCAAACCGTTATTTCGGTTTCTCTTTTCACAGATACTGCCAGACCCATCGAGCTTCTGCAGTATTCTTTGAATGTACTGCGCAGAAGTGCTGCTTTTCATTAGATTCCTTTCATCCCAGTCCTCTGTTCACTGCCTCTGGTCAGTAGCAACACTTCCCCCTGCTCATCAAAGTACCCATGCCCACGGTTCCCACTCCCATCATTATAAACAGCCGCAGGAAATGGCCGGTTGACCATCTTTACTCCAAAGAGAAACTCACCAGCCTCGGGAATCTCTCCACAAAACGGGACTTCTCATCCCTGGACACGGTGTAAGACAGAGGATTGTGAAGAGATTTGGGGAAAATATTGTCAGTTGGCAGGTGCACAAATGTTAAAGGCGCAACCCGTATAACACAGTTTCCAGCTTTGTGAATGTTCGGGAACTCTTTGGGAAATGGAAGCTGAGGAGAATGAAGAAGGGCGAACTGTCGGGCTGAACAGAAACAGTCAAGACACCTTCCCCTTCTTTCAGAGGACGCCACATGAACTGATCGGAGACATTGAAAGAATTCTCCTTCCTGGACATGAGGAATACACATCTCATCTGGACTCTAGATCAATGAAATAACTCAGGACCACACAAGACACTGGGAGGCTCGAAGGGAGATGGTCCCGGTTGGAGGAGAGCTGGTTCCCAGTGCCTTGGGTGTGTCTGTAGTGGGTGGGATCAGACTGTTCCCATGCCGCCATAATGAATGTCTCAGTCTATATTCTGGTAAAGTAAAACTGATAGAGGACAGTTGGCGTTCTGGGAAGGGCAGACTGAAGTGGGAAGTCAGTCACAGGCTGCTTTAGAGGATCGTGCAAGGTGTTAGGTTAGAAGTTTCAGCGCATTCTGCTGTTAAATGAAAGGTTCCTGTTCAAGAGCCCCCAGGACGACAGCGATGGTTATTCTTGCTGCATCTGTTTTAGATGCTGCACAGTTCCGTGTGTCGAGTGGGGTCATGAAAATGTTCTCCAAACGGAACCCTTTCGTGTGAGGAACCACAAAAAGTTTCTGCATTGCTTTAGTGGTTAATGTAAAGAACTGTGGATTCTTGGAATCTGAAGCAAAAACAGAAACTGCTGTCGAATCTAACGGGTTTGGCAGTACCTGTGGGAGATTACCGAGTTCAGATGAAGTTTTGAAATGTTGTCTCTGATTTTCTCTGCATAGATGCTGTAAGATCTGCTGAGTTTCTCTTGCAATTCCTGTTCTTGGTGTTAAATGAATGTCCGTTCCATCTGTCAGGATGATACAACCAGACCCACCATGCATCAAAATCTAACGCTTTTGCAAACTGTGAAGTGATTGGATTCAAACAAACCTGATAATGATTCACTCTTCCTCAGCTCCACAATGAGAGACACATGGAAAGTGTGGTTCTTTAGTGGTCGATGCGTGTTTAAGGCCATGGGCTTGAAATTCATTTGGCCTTCCCCTCACAGCCTGGAATCCTACCGGTTGTGATTCAGTAATATCAACAAATAAAAAGGGAGATTACACCCTATCTTCATCTTTCACATACAAACCACAGGAGAAGGGAAAAAAAGACATTTCAGACAGGTTGGGAATGGTGGCAATCCGCAACCCTCTGCCTTTCAGGGGACAACACGCAGAAATCCCCAGAGAACGTTGAGACACTATGAGTTGAACAATTCCATCCCAACTTTGTTGAAGCTACGAGCCAACCGTTGGAAAACGAGATGAAAACAGTCAGGGGCCAGTCTTCGACTGGTGCAGACTTGATGGCCCGAAGGGCATTTTCTGTGCTGCAGACCTCTTTGCCCAGCTGCGGTGAGCTGGTCGGGGAAACTGGCGGATGTGAAGCATATGGAGCGGGACTAATCCTGAGCCCTCTGTTTGTTTCCCTCTGTGGGTAAATATGAGGTTGAGTTCCTCGGCGGTGATACAACATAATGTGACCATGTCCAACTTCAGTCCCATTGTTGTGTCATTTAAGCTCACAGGGAGAATCCCATTTAGATTCGCCCTGGTAACATCAGAAACGCAGGTTTGTGGGAACTGGGACTGGAATAGATGGAAGTCCAATGACCCGCACTGCAGATGGGCCGAAAGGTCTTTTTCACGCTTTAAAAATCGGAAGAAAGGGAGAAACTAATCTGCAGCTAAAATAATCACAGATGAAAAGACAAAAGCGGTTTATGATGAAAACACACAGTGCCTTTTCTTTTTGCTTTCCCTGTTAGCCTACTGGTGAGGATTCAGTTTTCTCACTGTTGTAGCAAGTGGAGTTTTCCTCGTAACATTAATCATGGGGATAGCCTTCCCGAAGCAGGGAATGAAGTATGGAGCTGACAATTGATCGAGTATAGCCCCATACTTAATGCAGAGTAACTTTAAACAAAGCACTGCGAATGCTGGAATTCTGAATCCGAAAGGGAAATTGACAGAGGAACTCGGCAGACTTGGCAGCATCTGTGGAGAGAAACAGGTTTAATGTTTCAGATCGACAGAACCAGAGTAGTTATGCATTTTATTGTTTTAATGCTGTAGTAATTGTCAGTTTTACTTAGCAAATCAGCACATTTATCAGAATATTAAATCAGCCGAGAAATGTCAACTTTCTGATTGTCAACCGACGTTTCCGGTTGTGATGCTGATTCCGTTGCCTTGAGCTGGTGAAACGCTGGCCTTCAATTGTTCTTTTTCCTTCCCCTTTCTGTCAGTGAGCACCCATTTTAAATGGAGAGTTTCTATTTTCAGGCTCTACCTCAATATGCGTCTCTACATGTCTATCATTTCCTCTGCGTTTCCACCTCACTCTCTTCCACATGCTCCCACTCTCTGTCTATCAATATCCCTATTTCCCATTTCTGCTCTTTGAAAAGTCTGACATTCGGAGATAGTTTGAGAGTAGACCTACTAATGGGCTCTCCCCGCCCCTGGCCAGAGTGTGTAGGACTGTACTCGCATTCTCCGGGTAGAGGGTATGTCACTTAGGCCTGCGGTTACGTGACATTTCTTCACTCAAAATATTATGAGCTTTTACGATTCTTAATAGAATTCATAATCCACCAAACAGAAACAATTTCACCCCAATTATACGATTTATGTGAAGCCTTTGCTTCAATTGAACGAATGAATGGTGACAGCAGAAAACGAGGGGTATCATCTTGCAGTGTGTGTGCCATTACCACAACATTGCTGGGATATCTGCAGTGTCTCCTGCCTCACCTCGTTATTCCCAACAAAGTGGGAATGAAGGTGGGAGAATAAAAGTGGAATTAGAAAGATAGAGCATTGACTGATGGGACCACAGGAGGCGGTAGGACGTGGTAACATGAAATACCAATGGGCTGAACTCAAACACGGGAAGGATGCTGAGCCGTCTCTTTCGGTATGGTGAATCAACAAAATGGCATTTACGAGCTGGTTAAGCAACGAACCTTCGATATACAGGACATGCAGCGTCAGGATTTGACACCGTACTGGTCTGGTTATTACCAGGCGCTTTAACGAATTAATCCACAGCGACAGCGCAGACACTGCTCTCCAAATCCATATCTGCAGTTCATTAACTATTCCATCATAGTAACTCGGACATTTGTTTGGGGTTTAAAGTTGCTCGGTGAGAATTTAAATCAGCCTCCTCTTATAGAGAAAAGAATAGTTCACAGCTGGACATTCCCCAGTGAAAATGCACAGAAAGAGGCAATCTCTTCTTGCGTTGGGTTCAAACTGATACCTCCATCTTCATTAAAGTGACAGGATAGAGAGGATGCGTGCACCCTCCTGGAGCCCATGAACTGCGTTAATATGCACAGAGGGAATATCACACCAAGAGAACAGGGTCATTGTGGTGAATGGATCAGGGGTGTTGTGTGAGTCAGTACCATCAGTGGGCAGTATAGGCTGAGCTTTTAGTTCTAACATTAAGCCTTGCTCCACCAGCTCCTCTCTCACTCACTGATTCAAGCCTTCCAGGCGTCTTCACCTTTCATTTTATTTCAATCACCCTGCTCCACTGACTCACTTCTCTCGATCACTTGCGGGTGTCCACCTTGAAACCGTAGGGGTCGCACGGGGGCTCAGTGGTTAACACTGTTGTGTCACAGCACTAGGGTCTCATGTTCAATTCCAGCCTCCGGCAACTGTCTGTATGGAGTTTGCACATTCTCCCCGTGTCTGCGTGGGCTTCCTTCCGCAGTTCAACGATGTATAGTTTAGGGTGAATTGGTCATGCTGAATTGCTAAAAGTATTAGGTGCATTAGCTGGAAGGAAATGGGTCTGGGTGGGTTCCTCTCTGGAGGGACAGTGTTGGACTGAAGGGCCTGTTTCCACGCGATAGTAAATCTAATCACCCTGTTCAAAACTCATTCGTGGCGTCGGACGCCATTCAATGGGATAGGAATCGCTGTCCATCCCTATTTACTCCAGAGATTGAGATGTTGATTTACTTATCAGAACCCTGGAAGAACTCAAGGTACAGCCATGATACTGCTAGGGAGGGAGTTCCAGGATCTCGACCCAAAAGCACTGTAGGAGCAGCGAGATATTTCCAACTCAGAAAGGCGAGATCCTAGATGGGTGATTTGTGGTTACAGTTCTCTCGTGTATCTGTTGCTATTGTCCTTCTAGATAGATGCAAACAATGACTGGGTTGGTCTGGGTCTGTGTTCTGGGAAGAAACAGGAGTTAGTTCTCAATAAGATAATTCACAAGAAGAGAAATAAATCTTCATTTCCTGACTGGGAATTGTATCCCGGTCTGGGCATTGCAAACTCAGGCTCCGAACCAGGGACCCTACTGAAGCTGACAGTAACATTTGTGACCTGATCTGTCCAGACTCTGTGCATGATCTTCACGTCATCATCATCTTCAGCAGCAATGTTTCTCTCTCTAAGTTTCCAAACAATTCATATTGCCGCCCTGGTTTCAATGTGAGGAAAGCGGAGCTGTGCTAACCTGATTTACTGCAGGAAGGTACAGAACAGTTTGATACTAACAGCGGCTCGTTTTGAGGCGTTGATCTGCGGTGATGGGCGGCCCCAATAAAGCCTTCGTTCAAATCGTCTGATTCCAAATTCCATGCTGAAATTCTCACTGAATTTGTTCAGGACCTTGACTGGAAGTGACACTAAATCCAAGTATGAAAGTACATTTCAGCGGAGTGCATCATAAGATAGCGCAGTGACTGTGAATAAAATGCTGGAGATGTCCTGCAGAAGAACAGGCGACACAGAAGCAGGCACCTGAGGACCAATGTATTTGCTTTGCCATTGAAAGGCCCTGTTACACAAAGTGGATTATCTTTGTTGGTTGATCACCTTATGAATGTTGTTTCCCAGATCTCCATGTTTACATCACATATGGAAAGGTGCCCACCGTGTGCGTGTACATCCTGCTAGTGAAGCAATAGATAAAACATCTGACTTTGAATCAGACGACTGTAGGTTTACATCCTACATGTCTCGGGTGTAACGTGCTCGTTCAGCCAATTGCATATTGTCAGTTGCTATTTTCTTAGGTTCTTTCGAGCTGCAGGGATTGGATCAGCGTGTATTAAAATGGAATGTTGCTTTTGGGTCCTTTACAGCTCAATGTCAGACAGGTGTATGGCTGGTCCTGTTTTGTCAGGTTCTGAGGATCTGAATGGTTCAGATCAGTGTGTTTTCGAATTTAAAACTTACATTTAGGTCTATTGTCCATTTTAAATTCCAGCTCAGCTCAACATCTCTCATTGCCTGTCAAACTGGCGAGTGTTCAACCAAAAGCTGCCTTTGTCAGAGAAGCTGTTGTGTGGGGCAGAGAGCGGAAGTGAAGCACAAGGAGCTGGTATGATCCTGAGACATCTTATCCTCCCGGGATATGTTTCTGTGTGTCCCCCTCTGTGGGTGACAATGAGGTTCAGTTCCTCAAGGTGGTTACAACACAGTGTGACCATGTCAAACCTCAGCCCCATTGTCCTGTCGTTTAAATTCACAGTGAGAATCGCATTCGCATTTGCTCTGGAAACATTAGTACACAACATTTTGAGCCAAAACTAGAAACTGGGACTGGAATACATGGATACCTGATGAACTGCAATGCACGATGGGCCGAACGGTCTCTTCCCACTCTGTGAAAGCTCGAAGGCAAGGGGGACCTAATCTGCAGCAAAACTGATCAGAAATGAAAAGGCAAAAGTGTTTTCATTCTGAATAAATACAAGGGCGCCTTCTGCCTTCCCTTGTGGTCTAGTAGCCAGCATTTGGCGCTCTCGCCGCCGTGACACGGGTTCTATTCCCGGTCAAGGAATGCGTACTTTGTTCTGCACACACATCATGGTAAGAATATTTCTGACCACTTTTCCAAAGCTGGCAGAACATCGGTTTTGTGCCAACCATTTTAAAGTTTAACAGAACACCAAGAGAATGCAGATGTTGGAAATCTGAACCAAAAACAAGAATTGCCGTGTAAACTGACTAGTCCTGGCAACATCTGTGGGGAGAAACAGAGACAATGGTTCACAACGACACAACTAGATTAGTTCTTCATTTCTAGACCACAATGCCGAGATAATGGTCAGTTTTATCTGTCGAATGAGGATAGTTATCAAAATCTATTTGTTTTTGCCAGTTAGCAGCCATGTCGACCCGAGAATTGGGTTCTTTCAGTGTCTACCTCAAGATGGTCTCTAATTTTCTGTCTTTATCTCTGTGTATCTACCTCACCCTTTCTCATATCCTTTGACCCTTTATTTGCCAATATCCCTCATTTCCCATTCCTACTCTATGAAAAGCCTGACGTTCAGGGATAGTTTGAGAATGGAGCTGCTGAGAGGTTTTCTGGAAGCTGGCAGGAGTCTGTAAAACTTGGCTCACATTCTACGGATAATACGCCAGCCACTTGGATGTGATACAAGGAACCATTTCTTCCTCAAAATATTGTAACCCTTTCGAAATTAAAGTTGCATTCCTAATCCAATAGAAATAAACGACACCATGGAAGCATTACTGATGCTGTAAAATGAATGAATGGCCACAGCAGAGAATGAGGGTGACCCACTCGTGGTTTCTGTGCCATAACCACAACATCCCACGGCCTTGCTGCAGTGTCTCCTGCCTCACCTCGTTATTCCCACCAAACTTGAAATGAAGGAGGGAGAATAAAAGTGGAGGAGAAGAAGGAGTGCTTTTGGAACAGCGACAAGAAACTCCAGGTTGGCCTATTGGTGAGGAAGGACAACATGCACTGCTGGGACTAAACCAGGAAAAAGGAGCGGGTTTGCCAAACCATAACAGGCTCGAACTCCGACAGGAAGCTGAGTCACTTCATCAGCAACACGACACTTAATAAAAGGTGAACCTACGAGCCTTCAATACAACAAGCGGCGCAGCTGCGATTGGACCCTATGGTCAGCTGCTTACCAAGGAGGGGGTTTAAATAACTAAGCGACGTCCATATGTGCAGTTCCTGAACCACATGACCACAGTAACTGGGAAATACATTTCTGTATCAATGTTACTCAGTGTGATTTGCAATCAAACCCCGCTTTTGCAAAACCAGACATTTCACGATTGAACATTCCCCAATGCAAAGGCACATAAAAGGGCAATCTTCTCTTGTATTGGCTTCAAACAGATATTTGTATCTGTTTAAACTGACAGGACAAAGGGGAAGTTGTTCATCCTCTTGGGGCGTATTGACGGCTTTAATACACACAGAGGTAATCTCACACGAAGAGGAACAGTGTCATTGCCATAAATTGACCAGGAATGGTGTGTGAGCCAATGTAAACAGTTTGCAGTAAAGGCTGACCCATTAGCAGCGACACTGAGCCTTGCACCACCAGATCCAGACTCACTTCCTGCCTCATGCCTCCCAGTCATCATTGTCATTCACGTCAATTTCACTTCCCTGCTCCACTTCTCAACTTACTACCGATCTCCTGCAGGTGTCCGATTGGAACCTACCACTGTTAGAAACGCATTCCTGGGATAAAGATATCACTCAATGGAATAGGACTCGCTGTCCATCCCTAAATCCCCCAGAGATGGAGGAGATGAGGTGCTTTTGTGAACCATTGATCTCCTTCACACGGAGGTACAGCCATTATGCGGCAAGCGCGGGATTTCCTGGGTCACTGAAGGAACACCAACATATTTCCAACTCAGGAACACCCAGAGACACTGAAGGAACACCAACATATTTCCAACTCAGGAAGGTGAGATGATTGGAGGGAGATTTGAAGGGGTCACTATCGTATCTGTCCGCTGTCATTGTCCTTCTACATGGTTCAAGCAATCACTGGGCTGATTCTGGAGGGATCCCGGTAGATCTTCTGTGTGGAACGAGGAATGCGTTTTCATTCTGACAATTCACATGAAGAGAATTAAACCTTCATTCCCTTAATGGGAACTGGATCCATGTCTGGACGATACAAACATTGACTCCTCAGCACGGCCCCCCGGTAATGCTGACAGGATACAGAGCGACCTGAATTGTACACACCCTTGTGCCTGTCCATCCCTTCATAACCACCTTCGGCAACAAAGTTTCTCTCTTCAATTTTGCAAACGCTTCATATTATCGCCTGGGGTTTCAAAGTAAAGAAAGTGGAGCTGTGGTGATCTGATGTTGGTCAGTAGGTGTGATGCAGGAATGTACAGAACAGGGTGACGGGGGCAGAGACACGTTTTGAGGCGTGAGATTGTAGTGAAGGGGTTCCACCACTAAAAGGCGCTGTTCATTCCGTCTGATTCTCCATCCCGGGATCCAAACCAACAGAGGTTTCTCGCTGGGCTGGTTCAGGATCTTGACTGGAAGAGGCCATGACGCTAGGTATGAAAAGATATTTCACTGGAGTGGATCAAAAAATCGCGGAGTGACTGTGAATAAAATGATGGCAACTTCCCGCAGAGGCGCAGGCGACCCAGAAGCAGGTACCTGAGGGCAAATATGTTTCCTTGGCCATTGAGAGACATTGCTTCAACAAGTGGGACATCCGATGTGGAGCAGTGACGATAATTATTTTTACTGATTGTTCACCTTGTGAATACTGTTTCCCCCGATGGCCATGTTTCCATTTCATATCGACTACCTGTCGTACCTCCGGCTGCCGTTGGCCCAGTGACATAATGGATAATGTCTCTGACTTTTGGAGGATCGAATCCTTCCTGATTTGTGTGCAATGTGCTGCAGGGATTGGATCAGTGGGTCCCGAATTTGGGAATATTGCACCTCAATGTGCGACAGAGTTTGAGGAGCTGCAGACTTTGGATCAGTGTGTTTTCAAATTTGAAAGTTGCATGTGAGGCAATTGTCCATTTTAAATTCCAGCTCATCGCAACGTCTCTCATTGTCTGTAAAACTGGCTTTAGTTGCACCTAAAGCTGCCTCCTGTCGGAGAAACTTGTGTGTGTCTGTGTGTGGGATGGGGGGGGGGGGGGGGGAGCGAGGGGGGGGGGGGTGGAGTTGGTCTTAAGTAGGTGGAGAGCGGTACTGAAGCACAAGGAGCTGGTATAATCCCGAAACCTCTGCCTCCCCCCCCCCCCCACCCACCTCCAGGCATGTGTGTGACTCACTCTATGGGTGAAAATGTGAATGGGTTGCCCGAGGGGATTTGACTTCAGTATGACGGTGTATAACTCACTCCCAGTGTTGTCTCGTTTAAGATCACAGAGATAATCTTTTCTGAATTTTGCGTTCAAAACATCAGAACACCGAAGGTCTCGTGCCAAAGCTGGACACTGGATCGAAAACAGATGACTATCTGATGAGCCATACTGCACGATGGGCCGAATGGTATTTTCCCATTGTGTTTAAAATAAACCTCGAAGACAACGAGAAACTAATGTGCAGCGAAAATGAACCAAAATGAAATGTATAAGTGGTTTCATTGAGAATAAATGCGGCAGCTTCTGTCGCCTTCCCTTTTAATCTCACGGTTAGGAGTTGGTGCACTCTCTGAGGGGGAAAGGGGGATTCCTGGTCAGGGAACGGGCGATGTGTTCTGCAAAGATATCTTGCTAACAGTATTTCTGACCGAGTTTCTGAAGCCGTCAGGTCATTGGTTTTGTCTCAAACGTTGTTAAGAATAACATGAAACAAAGAACTGCAGATGTTTGAAATCTGAACCAAAACCAAGATTTGATAGAAAAACTCAGTAGGACAGTGGAGAGAAACAGAGTTAATGCTTCATATCGGCAGAGCGAGGTTACTTCGACATTTCTGTATTATATTTTCGGTAAAATGATCAGTTTTCCTTGTCAGGATATTTACCAAAATCTTTCATTAGCTTACAACCGTCAATGTTGAAAATTCAAAATGACTTTGTTGGCTGTAAGAATCCTTCCGTTGCCCGGAGCTGGTGAAAGGCTGTGCTTAATAGTTACCGTTTTTTTTATTATTTGTTTCTGTCAGTCAGCAGCCATGTCGATTGGAGAATTGGTTCTTTCAGTATCTCCCTCAATATGCCTCTCCAGATTTCTTTCTTTCTCTGTGAATGCACCTGACCCTCTTTCACATTCTCGGACTCTCGGTCTGCCCATACTCCTCATTTCCCATTTCTGCTCTTTGAAAAGTCTGACATTCGGAGACAAATTGAGAGTGGCCCAGCTAACAGGCTTTCTGCCCCCTCGGTAGCATGTGGGGGATTGGGCTCACATTCTCCGAATAATGTGTCTGGCCCTTATGCCTGAGGTGAGGAGTCAATCCTTCCTCCAAATATTATGTTCCTTTCGAGATGTAAATAGACTTCATAATCCACAAGAAAAGAAACCGCAATCACAGTGCAAACCACAACGACAGGAGTGCAATGAAGTATTTCCTGTTGGTGTGGAATGAATGGATGTTGACAGCAGAGAATTAGGGCAAACAGCTCTTGGTGTCTGCGCCATCACTGCAACATTCCCCGGTAAGCCTGCCATGTCTCCTGGCTCACCTCGTTATTCCCAACAAACTGGGAATGAACGAGGCGTAATAAGGGAGGAGTAGAGACAGAAGTTATTGTCAAACACAGGACGGAAGCTCCAGATTGAATTAATAGTTCGGAAGAAACAATATCCCCTGGAGGAACTAAACCAGGGAGCAGATCAGGGTCACCAAAACAGGCTGACACTCAAACAGGACGCATGGTTGACTGATGAGCAACACTGACTTGGGAGATTTTGAAACAACCATGCATTTGGTAAAATACACAGGCACCACTCCGATGTGAAATCTTGGTGGGCTGTTTATGATGTAGGGAAGTTAACAAACTGAGCCACGGCACCACACCACAAGTGGTTTTCTCATCCCAGTTCCTTAACCAATTGATAACAGTAACTCGGAATTGTGTGTTTGCTATATTAATGTTGCTCAGTGAGAAATGCATTCAACCCCTACTTTTGCAAAGACAGTTTATGCCAAACGTTCTGCACTGAAATTGTACAGAAAAAGACAATCTCCTCTTCCACTGTATTCAAACTGATATGTTCAACTGTTTAAACTGACAGGATAAGGAGAATGTATTCATCCTCTCAGGGCCCATTAACTGTGTTAATATACACAGGGAACCTCACAAAAAGATTAACAGGGTCATTGTGCTAAACTGACCTGAACTGCGTGTGAGTTAGTGTAAACAATATGTAGTAAAGTTTTGGAGGTGCCGGTGTTGGACTGGGGTGGACAAAATTAAACAATCACACAACATCAGGTTATAGTCCAACAGGTTTATTTGATAGCACTAGCTTTTGGAGCGCTGTTCCTTCATCAGGTGGTTGTGGAGCAGAGCATCACACGACACAGAATTTATAGCAAAAAGATTACAGGGTGATGCCACTGAAATGACATATTTAAAAACAAAAGTGTATTGTCTGTTCAGTCTGTATACTGTTAGAAATACCATGTTAGATTTTGTTCTTTCATATGTAAACCGTGTGTAAAAATAGCTAAATTCTCAGGTAAATCTTTAACAATAGGTGCCACCTCAGCTCAGATTCAGCCTTGAAGGTGTGAGGTTGAAATCAGCCTGTGTCCCAATGTTCTGTCGTGGCAGAAGCTGGGGGTACCCTGCCTCATGGCTTTCAAGGTGCATTTGACACCGGCAGTGAGGTTCCCACATCGGGTCCCATTGCCTAATATGGCGGGACATCCTGGTGTGTTGGCTTTGTGTACCTTCGGAAGGCAGGAGAAGTCGCCTGTTTGAGAAGGGCATGAGATGAGATTGATGGAACTCTGAAATAGTGCATTTCAGAGCTTAGATCAGAGTGGTGCTGGAAAAACACATCAGGTCAGGCAGCATCCGAGAAGCAGGAAAATCGACGTTTCAGGCAAAAGTCCTTCATCAGGATTTCGGAGGTGCCGAGCACAGAAACAGACCCTCCATTCCAGCTCGTCCCTGCAGACCAGACAACCGAAATTAATCTAGTTATATTTGCCAACATTTGTCCCTTACCCCTCCAAACCCTCCCTGTCTCCATCCCATCCAGATGCCATTTAAATAGAGCCACAGAGATGTACAGCATGGAAACAGACCTTCGGTCCAACCCGTCCATGCCCAACAGAAATCCCAACCCAATCTCGTCCTACCTGCCAGTACCTGGCCCATATCCCTCCAAACCCTTCCTATTCAGATATTATCCAAATGCCTCTTAAATGTTGCAATTGTACCAGCTTCCACCACTTCCTTTGGCAGCTCATTCCATACACGTACCTCCCCGTGGGTGAAACAGTTGCCCCTTAAGTCTCTTTTATAGCTTTCCCCTCTCACCCTAAACCTATGGCCTCTAGTTCTGGACACCCGACCCCAGGAAAAACACTTTGCCTATTTACCCTATCCATGTTCCTCATAATTTTGTAAACCTCTATCAGTTCACCCTTCAGCCTCTGACACTCCAGGGAAAACAGCCTCAGCCTGTTCAGCTTCTCCCCAAAGCTCAAATCCTCCAACCCTGTCAACAATGTTTCGAGTATACCAGACTTTGGCAAATCATTCCGCACACACAAAACCTTCTGTGTATAAAAATTGTGTCTCAAATCCCTTTGTGTGTACCTGTACCTGCCTCCAGTCTGAAACCCTCATTACCCTCTATCCTGTCTCCGGTCTCTGAGCCAATGGTGTATTCATTCTGTTACTGACCCTTCAGTCCCACGGGCATCAATTTTTCTCACAATTCCAATTGGAGACCTTCTCTCATCCATGTGAAGGAATTGGACCCTGACAATTCCATTTACACTGTCTCCCATCAATCTTCATAGGATCCTTATCACAGAGGTTAAACAGTGTTCCCAGCAAACACTCCCAGGGCAGAGGGAGCACAGGGTTCCAGACAAAGTAAAGTTTTATTTAAACTGTACCTATTTAAATCTCCAGGGCAGGTAGAGAATACAGAGTAAAACTCCCTGTACACTGCAGCTTTTCACATTCCCAGGCCATGTTCAGTGTGGCATTCGTTACTGAACAAATCAACCCACTTCCCCCATCCTGTTCACATCAAACACATACTTTACTTTCTGCTTCAAACACACTCAGGGCAGTTCCATCACTGGAATACATACAGACTATGTGTCCAGCGGCAATTTCTCAACCTGAATCTCCCAGAGTCAGGATCTGTCCATATTGTCCACATCAGACACTCCCAGGACAGGGACAACATGGGGTTATATACAGAGTAAATCTCCCTCCATACTGTCCACGTCAAATGCTCCCAGGACAGGTATAACATGGGGCTGAATACAGAATAAAGATCCATCCGCACTGTACCTCCCAAACACGCACAGGATAGGGTCGGCATGGGGTTAGGTACAAAGTTAGGCAGCATTGTAGACAATGCAGATGGTACCTAACATTACAGAGGGATGTTGATAGACTGGGTGAATGGGCAAAGCTGCATCAGGTGTTAAGGTTAAATCAGTGAGAGATACATTTTTGTTCAGTGAAGACATTGAGGGATATGGGCCAAAGGAAGGAATGTGGAGTTAGGCCACCGATCAGTCATGATGCCATTGACTGATGGAACAGTGTCGAGGGGCTGAATGGCCTCCTCCTGTTCCTATGTTACAAACTGTCCCCATCAAACATTCTCACAGCAGGGACAGGATGGGGTTAGATACACAATGAAGCTGCCTTTACTGTATCCCCACCAACCCCTCCAAGGGCAGGGCCAGCACAGGGTTAGATACAGAGTCAAGCTCTCTCTCTCTCTCCACACTGACCCGATCAACCACTCCCGGGATTGTTTAACGGAGCTTTAATATTTGGAAATGCTCATTTTATTCGTTCATTCCTTGCCCCTCAGTAACTCTGTACGTGTGTGCATGTGTTTGTGTGTGGGAGAGAGAGAGAGATAGAGGGAGAGAGAGTGACCAGGGCCCTGCATTCGTCGGTCAGGTCCTCTTGTACTCCAGTATTACACATTATTTTCTGGATCCGTGTACAGAAATCACAGAAAGCTAACGTGATGGTGTCATCAAATATTAGGATGGTTTGCCAATTATTACCAGGACATGGGACTTGGGAAGTGAGGAAGCCTTGCTGTGTCTGCAGACTCAGTCTGCAGGGGCAGTGAGTGATCAGGAAGGCAAAGGGATTGTTGTTTTCATTCGTTCATGGGATGTGAGCATCACTGGCTGGGCCCAGCATTTACCCCCTATTCCCACCAGCCCTTGAGAAGGTGGGAGGGAGCTACCTTATTGAACCGCTGCACTCCATCAAATTAATGTTCCTGGAGAAACAGAATGTAGCGGAACATAAACTCCAGCTTTCTCTGTTCCTGCTCCCAATTTAATATTCAACCGTTTAGTTTATACTGAGTTAGAGACTGGAATTTCATCGATGGTCTCAGCGAGTTTATGTATTTCAGAGCACAACAGGGAGTGAGTTTCAGTCTGAAATCTAACTGAGGGATTTGGGCTACTTTCTATACAGAGTAACAGGTACCAGTGAGTGAGTTACAGATCGGGGTATAGTCGAATGATACAGTGTCGGTGACATATTGACTAACCAATACTGGGGAGCGAATCTAATTGAGGAGTTTGGGCTTTTTATATATCGAATGACAGATACTTGAGAGTGAGACACAGGCTGGAATGTGTGGAAGGATTCGAGGAGGTTTATACATAGAATAACAAATACCCAGGAGTGAGTTGCTGACTGGAATCTTATAGAGATGATCGGGGTGATTCATATTTAGAACAATAAATGATTGAAAGTTAGTTACACATTGGAATTTTATCGTGGGGTTTGGGGTGTTCATTTATAGAATAACAGATACCCATGAATGGTGTACAGACTGGAATGTAATCAAGGGGATTGTGGTGCTTTACATGTGGACTAACTGAGAGCCCAATACTCTCTCTCATGCACAATCTCACTATTTTACTTTCTCATGGAGAATCTCAACATCTGTCTCATACATAATCCCAGTTTCTCACCCTCTCTCATACACATGTTTCCCTCTCATATACAAACTATTTCTCTCCCACATGCACAGTCTCACTGTCTCTATCTGTCAAACACAATGTCACTCTTCCTCATACTCAATCTTGCCAACTCTCTCATAGACAATCTCACTCTCTCCCATACTCAATCTCACTATCACTCTCTCCCTTACACAATCTACTCCAGTATGTTCCCAGCAGCCAATTCATGTAAGCATAGCACAGGTATGGACTTTACAAAGAGGGAAAAGCAAGAGAGACGAGCAACATCAGTACAGTTTGTAAATATTAAACATTGGTCCCACACTAACATGTAAGAATCTCTGACCCCCACCCCCCACCCCGACACGAGGCCTGGGCAGATCGTATTTTATTAGCTGAGGCTCTGTCTCAGAATATTCTTGCTGCTAGTGTGACTCCCAGATATAACTCTCTATGTCCATCTTCTATTTCTGTATTTCCATCAAATGTGTCTATTTGTGTGTGTGTGTGTGTGTCCATCTGAGTGAAAGGTTTGAGTGTCAATGATTTTATGATGGAACTCCTAACTCACTCTCACATACAGACACAATCTCACACATGAGCTGACACCTACACACGCACTAACACATACGTTAACAAACAGTAACACAGAAACACACACACACATGCTCATACACTCACACGCTCTCATACACACACGTTTTCACACACCCACACACATGCACACTTATGTTCTCTCACTCGTTCTCACTCACTCTTCCACTCAGTATGGGTTCAGGAGGTCGATATATCAAATAACAGATACCCAGGAGTGAGTTACAGCATGGACCCTAATTGAGGATTCCGTGGGGACTTACACAGAGAGTAACAGGGACCGGGGATTCAGTACAGACAGGAATCTAATTGAGTTCTGGGCGATTTATATATGGAATAACATAGAGTTCAGAAGAGAGTTACAGACAGGAATCTAATCGGTGTTGGGGTGGGGAGTGGGGGGTGGGGTGATGTGGGGTTCGGGAGTAGACGTTGTATACATGATGACAGATACCGGGGAGTGAGTTACAGACTTGAATCTAATCGAGCTTTGGGTTTTGATTCATACACCCAGTAACTGATGCCTGGGAATGAGTTGCAGGCAGGGATCTAATCAGGTGTATCGGGATGGTTTATACACAGTGTGTCAGGTACCCAGGACTGTGTTACAAACTGGAATCGAACTGAATAGTTCAATGTGGTTTTATAGAGAGTAACAGTTACTCAGGAGTGAGTTATCGAGATGATAGAAATTATAGAGTCATACAGCACGGAAATAGGCCTTTCGATCCACCTGGTCCATGCTGACCCGTTTTCCTGCACTGTGCTTACCCCCATTTGCACCATTTGGGGTGTTTCAGAACAGGAAGCACAGACTGATGGAAGTGAGTTACACATTGGATCTAATCGATTTGGGTCATGGTAGTTTTTCTACAGAATAAAACATACCAAGCCATTTATTGCAAATCACAATCTGACTGAGGGGTTGAGGTGGTTTATGTAGAGAGTCGTAGATAAAGGGAAATCAGTTAAAGATTGGAATTTTATCAAGGGGTGCGGGGTGTTTATAAGTAGCATAACAGATCCTCTGGAGTGTGTTACAGACTGGAATCTAATCGAAGGTTTTGGGATGGTTTATATTTAGAATAACAGATAAACAAGTGTGAGTTACAGATTGGAATCGAATTGATGGATCAAGAGGTTTATTTATAAGAAGAACAGATACCCAACTGTGAGTTACAAACTGGAATCTACTTGTGGGCTTTGACGAGGGTTATATGTAGAATAACTGATACGCGGGAGTTACTTACAGGCTGGAATCTATTCAAGGGGTTTGAGATGGTCTACGTAAATAGCCACAGATACATGGGAGTGAGTTACATATTGGAATCCTATTGAGGAATTCAGGGTGGTTTGTATATAGAACAACAGAAACCCATGATTGAGTCACAGTTTGGAATCTAACTGAGGGTATGGTGGTGATTTGTGCATAAAATAACAGAGACCCGAGAGTGAGTTACAGACTGGATTTAGTCAAAGTGGTCGGGCTGGTTTATACACAGAATACTAGAAACGCGAGAGTGTGTTATAGACTGGAATAGAATTGAGGGGAGTGGGTTATTTATATACAGAACAACCGGATATGAGAGGGGAGAAATCAAGGGAGAAAGTACCCACCATGGACCAACTCAACAATGAGCTGAGTCACACAGCATTCACCTGCTGTATGTGGAGGTTTCCATGTGTTCTGAAAGATGGGAGAGAAACAGGCAGACCCTCACACAGTGAGCACCAGGCAGGAAGGGACAGAAGGAGATTCGGATTTCCAAATGGCATCAGATCAGGACAGTGTTAGATTTAAACATTGACTCGGCAGAGATAACTTGGAAAGGGAATTGGAGAGAGGTTAAATCACAGGAAGTTAAGCTGCTCGTTCAACCAACAAATGATGTGTTCCCTATTTTACCAGGAATTCGTGAGGGACACTGAGGAAAAGGCATCAGATTATTGTTAGTCTGCACTGAGACATTTTAATTGATCTGTGATCAGTTTCCTTTTATAGTCATAGAGTCATAGAGATGTACAGCATGGAAACAGACCCTTCGGTCCAACCCGTCCATGCCGACCATTATGTCTTGAAGTCAGAAACTTCATACTTTAGGTGACTCCCCACTTGCCTACTTTGAACACCGTCCCCCCCTGTTTTCCCCATTCACTGAAGATATTAATATCCTTTTATAATGGGGCGGAAGTGAGAACTGCAGATGCTGGAGGTTGAAGTCGAGGGATTCCTGATGAAGGGCTTTTGCCCGAAACGTTGATTTTCCTGCTCCTCGGATACTGCCTGAGCTGCTGTGTTTTTCCAGCACCACAATCTCGACTCCTTTTACAATGACACTACCATGCTGGTGACAGTGCTGTCTGTCTCACACTGCCTAATTTATAGAACATAGAACATAGAACATAGAAGAATACAGCGCAGTACAGGCCCTTGGGCCCTCGATGTTGCGCCGATCCAAGCCCACCTAAACTACACTAACCTACTATCCTCCATATACCTATCCAATGCCCTCTTAAATGCCCATAAAGAGGGAGAGTCCACCACTGTTACTGGCAGGGCATTCCATGAACTAACAACTCGCTGAGTGAAGAACCTACCCCGAACATCAGTCCTATATCTACCCCCCCTTAATTTAAAGCTATGCCCCCTTGTAATACCCGACTCAATACGCGGGAAAAGGTTCATACTGTCGACCCTATCTAACCCCCTAATCATCTTGTACACCTCAATCAAGTCACCCCTAAACCTTCTTTTCTCTAGTGAAAACAGCCCCAAGTGCCTCAGTCTTTCCTCATACGATTTTCCTTCCATACCAGGCAACATCCTGGTAAACCTCCTCTGCACCCGTTCCAATGCCTCCACATCCTTCCTATAGTATGGCGACCAAAACTGCACACAATATTCCAGATGCGGCCGTACCAGAGTCTTATACAACTGCATCATGACCTCAGGACTCCGGAACTCAATTCCTCTACCAATAAAAGCCAGTACGCCATATGCCTTCCTCACCGCACTATTTACCTGGGTGGCAACTTTCAGAGATCTGTGTACATGGACACCAAGATCCCTCTGCTCATCCACACTACCAAGTATCCGACCATTAGCCCAGTACCCCATCTTTTTGTTATTCTTCCCAAAGTGAATCACCTCGCACTTAGCTACATTGAATTCCATCTGCCACCTTTCTGCCCAGCTCTGCAGCTTCTCTATATCCTGCTGTAACCTGCCACATGCTTCCTCACTGTCAACAACTCCTCCGACTTTCGTATCATCCGCAAACTTGCTCACCCAACCTTCTAACCCCTCTTCCAGGTCATTTATAAAAATGACAAACAGCAATGGTCCCAAAACAGATCCTTGTGGAACACCGCTAGTGACGGCACTCCATGAAGAAACTTTGCCATCAACTACTACCCTCTGTCTTCTTCCATCCAGCCAATTTCTAATCCAAACCTCCAACTCACCCTCAATGCCATATCTCCGTATTTTCTGCAGTAGC
Organism: Chiloscyllium plagiosum; assembly: GCF_037043375.1. Taxonomy (NCBI): domain Eukaryota; kingdom Metazoa; phylum Chordata; class Chondrichthyes; order Orectolobiformes; family Hemiscylliidae; genus Chiloscyllium; species Chiloscyllium plagiosum. The sequence goes on along the minus strand of NW_028270181.1, from coordinate 42,857,206 downwards.
CTACCATGGGGAACCTTATCAAACGCCTTACTAAAATCCATATATACCACATCTACCGCTTTCCCCTCATCAACCTCCTTCGTCACCTTTTCAAAGAATTCAATAAGGTTTGTGAGGCACGACTTGCCCTTCACAAAACCATGCTGACTATCCTTGATCACATTATTCCTATCCAGATGTGCATAAATCCTATCCCTTACAATTCTCTCTAAGACTTTGCCCACAACAGAAGTGAGACTCACCGGCCTATAGTTACTAGGGCTATCCCTACTCCCCTTTTTGAACAAGGGAACCACATTTGCTATCCTCCAGTCTTCTGGGACTACTCCTGTAGACAAAGAGGACATAAAAATCAAGGCCAATGGCTCTGCAATCTCCTCCCTTGCTTCCCAGAGAATCCTAGGATAAATGCCATCAGGCCCAGGGGACTTATCTATTTTCACCTTTTCCAGGATTTCCAACACCTCTTCTCTACATACCTCAAAGCCATCCATTCTACTTATTTGTGCCTCAGTATTCTCATCGACAACAATGCCCTGTTCCTGAGTGAATACTGAAGAAAAGTATTCATTCAGTGTCTCCCCAATCTCTTCCGCCTCCACACGCAACTTCCCCCTACTATCCTTGACTGGACCTATTCCTACCCTAGTCATTCTTTTATTCCTAACATACCTATAGAAAGCCTTAGGGTTTTCCCTAATCCTATCTACTAAGGACCTTTCATGTCCCCTCCTTGCTGCTTTTAGCTCTCTCTTCAGGTCCTTCCTGGCTACCCTATAACTCTCAATCGCCCCAATTGAACCTTCACGTCTCATCTTGAGATAGGCCGCCCTCTTCCATTTAACAAGGGATTCCAATTCCTTATTAAACCACGGCTCCCTCGCACGACCCTTTCCTTCCTGCCTGACAGGTACATAATTATCAAGGACACTCAACAGTTGCCCCTTGAACAAGTTCCACATATCATTTACACTCTTGCCTTGGAGTCTACTTTTCCAAGCCACACATCCTAAGTCATGCCTCACCGCATCATAATTTCCCTTACCCCAGCTATAATTCTTGCCCTGTAGTACACACTTATCCCTCTCCATCACGAGTGTAAAAATCACCGAATTATGGTCACTATCCCCAAAGTGCTCACCTACCTCTAATTCTAACACCTGGCCTGGTTCGTTACCCAGAACCAAATCCAGTATGGCCTCACCTCTTGTTGGCTTGTCTACATATTGTGTCAGGAAACTCTCCTGCACACATTGAACAAACACTGACCCATCTAACGAACTTGAGCTATAGCTTTCCCAATCAATATCAGGAAAGTTAAAGTCCCCCATAACAACCACCCTATTACTGTCACTCATCTCCTGAATCACCTTCCCAATCCTTTCTTCAATGATTCTAGGACTATTAGGAGGCCTGTAAAAGACTCCTAACAGGGTGACCTCACCTTTCCTATTCCTAACCTCAGCCCAAACTACCTCAGATGGCAAGTCCTCATCCATCGTCCTTTCCACCGCTGTAATACTATCTTTGACAAGCAATGCCACACCTCCCCCTCTTTTACCCCCACCTCTGACCCTACTAAAACATTTAAATCCCGGAACCTGCAACAGCCAATCCTGTCCCTGTTCTAGCCATGTCTCCGTAATAGCCACAACATCGAAGTCCCAGGTACCAACCAACGCTACAAGTTCACCTACCTTATTCCGTATACTTCTTGCATTGAAGTATACACACTTCAATCTTCAATCCTGTGTAACTACAATGACACCAACAAACACACAACGTTACATCCTACAGCTTTGTTTATTTGCAGATGCATTATTTTCTTTTATTTGGAGACAACACACAATTTGAACTCCCAGCAGGTCAGAGTGGGATTTGATAAACACTTGATTTAGGGATGGGGCCTAACCACACAGGATTCAGGCATGGAAACGGCTTTTGACACATCCCCCTCTCCCTTGCTGACAGAATTCCAGAGCCAAATGAGTCAGTCAGACATGTTACATGTGTTCCCAGCAGCCAGTTTGTGTTAGCACAGCACTGACATTGACTTTATAAATGTGGAAAAACAAGAGAGACTGACAATATCATCACAGTTTGAAAATATTGAACATTGGTCCCACACGAACATGTCAGATTCTCTGGGGTTCTTTTATTCATTTGTGGGACCTGGCCATCTCTGGCTGGGCCAGCATTGATAGCCCTTCCCTATTTGCCCTTGAGAAGGTGGTGCTGAGCTGCCTTCTGGAATCGCTGCAGTCCACCTGCTGTGGGTTCATCCACAATGTCGATAGGGAGGGATTTCCAGGATTTTGACCCAACAACTGTGAAGGAATACCGATATATTTCCAAGTGAGGGTGGTGAGTGGCTTGGAGGGCAACTTGCAGCTGCTGGTTTTCCCAAGTAGCTGCTGCCCTTGTCATAGAGTCATAGAGATGTACAGCACGAAAACAGACCCTTCGGTCCAACCCGTCCATGGTGACCGTATGTCCCAAGCCAATCTAGTCCCACCTGCCAGCACCCGGCCCATGTCCCTCCAAACCCTTCCTACTCATATACGCATCCAAATACCTCTTAAATGCTGCAATTGTACCAGCCTCCACCACTTCCTCTGACAGCTCATTCCATCTCACCATAAAACTATGCCCTCTAATTCTGGACATTCCCACTCCAGGGAAGAGACTTTGTTTATTTATCCTATCCATGCCCCTAATGATTTTATAAATCTCTATAAGGTCACCCCTCAGCCTCAGGCGCTGCAGTGAAAACAGCTCCTGCCTATTCAACCTCTCTCCCTATAGCTCAAATAGTCCAAATCCTAGCAACATCTTTGTAAATCTTTCCTGAACCCTTTCAAGTTTCACAACAGCTTTCCGATAGGAAGGAGACCAGATATGCACGCAATATTCCAACAGTGGCCTGACTAAAGTCCTGTACAGCTGCAACATGACCTCCCAACCCTGTACTCAATACTCTGACCAATAAAGGAAAGTATACCAAGCGCCTTCTTCACTATCCTATCTACCTGTGACTCCACTTTCAAGGAGCTATGAACCTGCACTCCAAGGTCTCTTTGTTCAACAACACTCCCAAGGAACGTACCATTAAGTGCATAAGTCCTGCTAAAATTTGCTTTCCCAAAATGCTGCACCTTACATTTATCTCAATTAAACGCCATCTGCCGCTTCTCAGCCCAGTGAGAAGATCCTGTTGTGATTGAAGGTAACCTTCTTTGCTGTCCACTACACCCTCCAATTTTGGTGCCATCTGCAAACTTACTCACTGTACCTCTTATGCTCACATCCAAATCATTTACATAAATGACGAAATGTAGTGGACCCAGAACCGATCCTGTGACATTCCAAAGGTCACAGGCCTCCAGTCTGAAAAACAACCCTCCACCACTACCCTCTGTCTTCGACCTTTGAGGCAGGTCTGTATACAAATGACTAATTCTTCCTGTATTCCATGAGATCTAACTTTGCTAATCAGTCTCCCATGGGGAACCTTGTCGAACGCCTTACTGAAGTCCATACAGTTCATAACTACCGCTCTGCCCTCATCAATCCTCTTTGTTACTTCTTCAAAAAACTCAATCAAGTTTGTGAGACATGATTTCCCACGCACAAAGCCATGCTGACTATCAATAATCAGTCCTTGCCTTTCCAAATATGCGCATCCTGTCCCTCAGGATTGCTTCCAACAACTTGCCCACCACCGACATCAGGCTCACTGGTCTATAGTTCCCTGGTTTGCCCTTCCCACCATTCTTAAACAGTGGCACCATGTTCGAAAACCTCTAGCCTTCCGGCACCTCACCTGTGACTAGCGATGATACAAATATCGCAGTAAGAGGCCCAACCATCACTTCCCTAGCTTCCCACAGAGTTCTCCCATTTAGTACCACGCCGCGCCAATTCTCCTATTTAGTGCTGCACTGCACCACATGAGATAACTTCGGCAAATAGAGCTGAGGAGAATCCAAAGTGCTTTTATGAATACATTAAGGACAAAATGGGAAGTTGGGGGTGGAGCGAAATAAGGCCTGTCAAAGATCAACAAGGCTTCCTATGTGTGCAGACACCGGAGATGGGGAGATAGTAAACAGGTATTTTCCAACAGTTTGCACTGTGGAGAAGGACATGGAAGATATTGAATGTGGGGAAATAGAGCGTGACATCTTGAAAACTGTCCATATTACAGAGGAGGAGGTGTTGGAGTCTTGAAATGCATAAAAGTGGATAAATACCCAGGACCTGATCAGGTATACTCTCGAACTCTGTGGGAAGCTAGAGAAGTGATTGCTGGAGCATTTACTGAGATACTTGTATCATCAATAGTCACAGGTGAGGCGCCAGAAGTCTGTAGGTTTGCTAACGTGGTGCCACTATTTAGGAAGGGTGGTAAGGACAAGCAAGGGAATGAAAGACCGGTGAGCCTGACCTCAGTGGTGGGCAAGGTGTTGGAGGGAATCCTGAGGGACAGGATGTGCGTGTATTTGGAAAGGCAAGGACTGATTAGAGATAGTTAGCATGGTTTTGTGCGTGGGAAATCATGACTCATGAACTTGATTTAGTTTTTTGAAGAAGGAACATAGTGGATTGATGAGGGTGGAGCAGTGGACGTGATCTATATGGACTTCAGTTAGGCATTCGACAAGGTTCCTCATGGGAGACTGGTTAACAAGGTTCGATCTCATGAATTACACAGAGAATTAGCCATTTCGATACAAGACTGGCTTAAAGGTTGAAGACAGATGAAGAGTTGTTTTTTGGACTGGAGGCCTGTGACCAGTGGAGTGTCACAGGATCGGTGCTGAGTCCTCTACTTTTTGTCATTGATATAAATGATTGGATTGTGAACAAAGGAGGTGTAGTTCGCAAGTTTGCAGATGACACCAAAATTGGAGGTGTCGTGGACAGCAAAGAAGGTTACCTCAGAGTACAACAGGAACTTAATCAGATGGACCAATAGGCTGATGAGTGGCAGATAGAGTTTAATTTAGATAAATGTGAGGTGCTGCATTTTGGGAAAACAATTCAGAGCAGGACTTATACACTTAATAGTAAGGACCTATGGAGTGTTGCTGAACAAAGACACCTTGGAGTGCAGGTTCATAGCTTGGAAGTGGACTCACAGGTCGATAAGATAGTGAAGGAGGTTTTTGGTATGCTTTCCTTTGTTGGTCAGAGTACTGAGTACAGGAGTTGGGAGGTCTGTACAGGACGTTGGTTAGGCCACTTTTGCAATATTGTGTACAGTTCTAGTCTCCATCCTGTTGGAAGAATTTTATTAAACTTGGGTTCAGAAAAGTTTTAAAAAGATATTGCAGGATTGGAGGATTTGAGCTATAAGGAGAGGCTGAACAGGCTGGAGCAGTTTTCCCTGGAGCGTCGGAGGCTGTGGGGTGACCTTATAAAGGTTTATAAAATCACGAGGGGCATGGATAGGGTAAATAGATCAAATCAAATCAAATCAGATTACAACAGGATCTGGACAAAAAGGGCCAATGGGCTGAGAAGTGTCTGATGGAGTTTAATTCAGAAAAATGCGAGGTTCTGCATTTTGGGAAAGCAAATCTTAGCATTACTTATACACTTAATGATAAGGTCCGAGGGAGTGTTGTTTAACAAAGGGGCATTGGAGTGCAGGTTCATAGCTCCATGAAAGTTGAGTCGCAGGTAGAGAGGATAGTGAAGAAGGCGTTTGGTATGCTTTCTTTTATCAGTCAGAGTATTGAGTACAGGAGTTGGGAGGTCATGTTGCGGCTGTACAGGACATTGGTTAGGCCACTGCTGGAATATTGCGAGCATATCTGGTCTCCTTCCTATTGGAAAGATGTTGTGGAACTTTAAAGGGTTCAGAAAAGATTTACAAGGATGTTGCCAGGCTTGGAGGATCTGAGCTACAGGGAGAGGCTGAACAGGCTGGGGCTGTTTTCCCTGGAGCATCGAAGGCTGAGGGGTGACCTTATAGAGGTTTACAAAATTATGAGGGGCATGAATATGATAAATAGGCAAAGTCTTTTCCCTGGGGTCAAGGAGTCCAGAACGAGAGGGCATAGGTTTCGGGTGAGAGGGGAAAGGTATAAAAGAGACCTCAGAGGCAACTTTTTCACGCAGAGGGTGGTATGTGTATGGAATGAGCTGCCAGAGGATGTGGTGGAGGCTGGTACAATTGCAACATTTAACAGGCATTTGGATGGGTATATGAATTGGAAGGATTTGGAGGGATATGGGCCGGGCGCTGGCAGGTGGGACTAGATTGGGTTGGGATATCTGGTCGGCATGGACAGGTTGGACAGAAGGGTCTGTTTCCATGATGTACATCTCTTTGACTCTATGACTCTAAACTGCAGTCTCAAAGCAATCAGAAACCCTGACTTTACAAACATTCTTGTAAATCTTTTCGGAATTGTGTCAATTTTCACAGCATTCTTCAGGTAGCAGGATTGTGTGGTTTGTGGAATGTTACTATATTCGAGCAGTTGCTGTTGAGTAGTTAAATAACCTTTCATTAAGTTTTCCAATCGAGTTCAGTTTGTCCAATCTTTCTTTCTTATGTTTGTGTTACAACGATAGTGTGGAGTAAAGTGTGTTTTGATTCAAGCCTGGCAATTTGACCAATCGCATTGTAACGCCTTACACTTGCCTTCAGGAAATCAGGAAAAGGGGTCTAGACCATTTTCTTAAGGCAGAGGAGTTTGGTCTGGTTCATAACATCCTCAATGTCATCAATACATGTCCCTACAGCCCTGAGCAATGATGTTTACAGATCAATGGAGGATACACAGACACAGGATAATCGATATTATCTTGGACAGGAGTCATTTGGGAATGATATTCCTCAGCTGAAAATGTGTTGCTGGAAAAGCGCAGCAGGTCAGGCAGCATCCAGGGAACAGGAGAATCGACGTTTTGGGCACAAGCCTTTCTTCAGGAATGAAGAGAGTCTGCCCAGCAGGCTAAGATAAAAGGTAGGGAGGAGGGACTTGGGGGAGGGGCGTCGGAAATGTGATAGGTGGAAAGAGGTCAAGGTGAAGGTGATAGGTCAGACTGGGGTGGGGGCAGAGAGGTCAGGAAGAAGATTACAGGTTAGGAAGGCGGTGCTGAATTCGATGGATTTGACTGAGACAAGGTGGGGGGAGGGGAAATGAGGAAACTGGTGAATTCCGAGTTCATCCCTTGTGGTTGGACAGTTCCGAGGCGGAAGATGAGGCGCTCTTCCTCAACGTCGTGTTGTTGTGGTCTGGCGATGGAGGAGTCCAAAGACCTGCATATCCTTGGTGGAGTGAGAGGAGGAGTTAAAGTGTTGAGCCACAGGGTGGTTGGGTTGGTTGGTCCGGGTGTCCCAGAGGTGTTCTCTGAAACGCTCCGCAAGTCGGCGGCCTGTCTCCCCAATATAGAGGAGGCCACATCGGGTGCAGAGGATGCAATAGATGATGTGTTTGGAGGTGCAGGTGAATCTGTGGTGGATATGGAAGTTTCCTTTGGGCCTTGGAGGGAGGTGAGGGGGGAGGTGTGGGCGCAAGTCTTGCACCTCCTGCGGTTGCAGGGGAAGGTGCCAGGAGTGGACGTTGGGTTGGTGGGGGGTGTGGATCTGACGAGGGAGTCACGGAGGGAGTGGTCTTTACGGAATGCTGATAGGGGAGGGGAGGGAAATATATCCTTGGTGGTGGGGTCCGTTTGGAGGTGGCGGAAATGACGGCGGATGATGCGCTGTACATGGAGATTGGTGGGGTGGTAGGTGAGGACCAGTGGGGTTCTGTACTGGTGGCGGTTGGAGGGGCGGGGCTCAAGGGCGGAGAAGCGGGAAGTGGAAGAGATGTGGTGGAGGGCATCGTCGACCACGTTGGGGGGGGGGGAAAATTGCGGTCCTTGAAGAAGGAGGCCATCTGGGTTGTACGTTTTTGGAACTGGTCCTCCTGGGAGCAGATGCGGCGGAGACGAAGGAATTGGGAGAATGGGATGGCGTTTTTACAGGGGGCAGGGTGGGAGGAGGTGTAGTCCAGGTAGCTGTGGGAGTCGGTCGGTTTGTAGTAATCAGGCAGAATCCAGGGAACGTCGATTCTCCTGTTCCCTGGATGCTGCCTGACCTGTGCACTTTTCCAGCAACACATTTTTAGCTCTGATCTCCAGCATCTGCAGACCTCACTTTCTCCTCAATGATATTCCTCAGACCATCAACTCTCAGCTCGGCCAAGGATAAAGGCCAGGAATCTGGCACAGTTGGGAAACAGCCCATTTCCCGGGAGACTGAGAGGTCACTAACAGAGCGGGAGCTGGAGAGTCAGGAACAGAATAACAGGGATAGTCCGCTCTGTTCACTGACCCTTCACCCCTCAGTGAATCCAGTGTCAGGAATGACTGCTATTAGTCAGACTGACAGAATGTGATCAGATGCACACACTGTCCTTCCACATCATCAATATCGCCCAGCTCCCACCCTGTCTCAGCTCATCTGCCCCTCTGCCATCTTCAATATTTTAATCAGGGCAGCATTAAGCGCCGTGCTTTGAGCTGAGCTGTCTTACCTTCTGTACTCTCTCTCTCAACGGCTCCAATCACACCACCACACCCTGATCCCTCTTCGGTTTAAGATGCTCCTTGACATCTGCTTCAATGAATCAGGTAAAACATCACCTGACCCAATATCCCCTTTGGTTGGTCAACATCTACTGTATTTAAAACAAGGAACTGCAGATCCTGGAGAGCTGACAGATAACACAGAAATTCCTGGTGGGATTTAGTAGGAGTGGCCTCATTTGTGGGAGAAATCCGAGTGAACCTCTGGAGTCCAGGGATTGTCCTTCAGAACTGAAGGGATCTGATGCTGATGCTGTCAGACCTGCTGAGCTCCCCCAGCAGTTTCTGTTTGTATTTCAGTCCCAATCCAATTGGTCCTGATCACGGCCCTTGGAATAGCTTGCCAATTACAGGGAAAGGGTTGGACATGTCTCCTTCCCAGCAGTTAACCCGGGCTCGAACCCCTGCCATCGCACTGTTGCCCTTTGGAAGCAATCTTAAACGGGGAAAAACGCCGAGATGGAATGAATGGGATTGGACCCTCCGAGGTTTCCCAAACATGGCCACATTAGGAGGGCAGGGTGGGTCCCACCTGCTATTACATTCTTAGAGCTGGGGAAAGGAGGTTTAAACGCTCTGGGGGACCATATCAATCATCATTTGAAGATGGATTCATTAACCACGGGCCAGTGAGCATGGATTTATTCAGGGAAAAACGTGTATGATGATCTTGACAGATGCCCTCCAAAGGAAGGTGATGACCGATGGAAGGAGTCCTTGTGATGTAGATTAACTGGATTACAGGATTAGTGCTCATGTGCCTGACTGGGATAGTTCAGCTGAGACAAGATGCTCTGTAGAAATTCCCCAAGGTTCCTTCCAGAGCAGCTTCCAGACCCACGGCACAATCATGTGGAATGCTGAACACAGCAGATACACGGGAACACCACCAGTTGGCAATTCCACATCAAGCCACTCCCCACCCTGGCTTGGAAAAACATCTCAGTCCCACAAGTGCCATTGGTTGGAAATCCTGGAACCCCCTCCCTTACATCATTGTGGGTTTATCTGCCCCAAATAAATGGCAGCAGTTCAAGGCAATAACTCACCGTCACCTTCACCAGAGCAATTATATCTGAGCAACCCGTGGTGACCCAGCGGCAATGACCCAAACACATTAATGAATCACAAAATAAAGCTCAGTATTTGGAACCCCTGTGCTCCAGTGCTGAGCTTCTGAATAAATTGGGTCGATATTCGAGAAATTTGAAAGGCGATTTCATTTGAATGTATCAGATTGTGAAGAGTCTTGAGAGGGGGGATACTGAGAAATTAATCCTGTGGGTCTGGGAATCTGAAACACGATAACACAGTCTCAGGAGTTGCTGGAAAAGCTCAGCAGGTCAGTCAGCATCTGTGCAGAGAAATCAGCGTTAATGTTACAGCATCCGCAGTTCATTCGGGTTTGATTGCCACCCTCTCAGGGTAAGGGGCAGGTTATTTGGGATTGAGATGAGGAGACAGCGCTTCACTCTAAGGCCTCTGAGTCTTTAATATTCTCTCTCCCTGAGGATTGTGGATGCTCCCTCACTGAGTACATTTCAGATTGGAATAGACAGATTGCCGGGGTCTCAGGGAGTCACGGGATATGGGGAGTGGGTAGGAAACCGGATTTGAAATCTCAAACAAGCTCTGACTGGATTGACTGCCAGAACAGACTGAACAGTTTAAACAGTCTGTATAGTCTCCTCCTGCTCACATTTCCTGAGCTCTTAGATGTTTACTGAACCAACTCCCAATCCCTTTGGATTTGGTTCCATGAAACCGTTTATCATTAAATCTCTGCAGCCTCCACCCTATTACAAACCATCTCATTCTTTCTTCAGCGTTACCCCCATTCCAATTGCTCACAAATCATTAATTTTCTAACTTCCTTCCGCTCTGCTGAATCCCCTCACCCTCATAACACACGGGTAAACCTTTCCCTTCTCCCTATAGATGCTGCCTGACATTATCAGATTTCTCAGCATGGCCTGTGTTTAGTTCAGAGAGAAAAGAGGTATCGTTTTGTCCAAATTCATGACATGCATAGAAGGGCATCAATATGTTGTGATGATATTAAAAATAAAACATCTTAAACCAAATGAAATCCGTGAGGAAATGGCATGTTGCAATGGGATCTGTAAGGGGCAGGAATTCAATCCGCCCTCCCCCTGTTGTTATTGGGTATGATGCTCCTGACCCACCAATACACAGATCTGACTGAGGGCACAAACAACCCCTCTCCATCCATTTCATTCAGAATAAGGTCAATAACAGGACGGATTAAAACACAATACAAACTGTAATGAATGCTGCATGTAGGGAGGCATGTTACTGAAGAGGTTTTACAGCACTGAGATCAGGCTGTTCGGCCCATCATTAACATACTAGTCTAACCGCCTGGACTTCCTCTCTAAACCTCTCCAATTCCCCAGATCCCTGTCTGATTGAAGACTGTCTGTGTGGAGTTTGCACATTCTCCCCGGGTCTGTGTGGGTTCCCTCTGGGTGCTCCGGTTTCCTCCCACAGTCCTGAGATGTGCAGGTTAGGGTGGGTTGGCCATGGGAAATTGTCCATAGTGTCCAGGGATGTGTAGGTTAGGTGGATTAGCAATGGGAAATGCGGGGTTACAGGGAGAGGGTAGCGGGGGTGTGTGTCTTGGTGGGCTGCATGATGGGCCGAATGGCCGGTTTCCACACTGTAGGGATTCTATGATTCCATGCTCCTTCCCATCTGCCTCTATGGATGAGGGAGACTATCACCTGACCCAATATCCCCTTCGGCGGCTCAACGTTTGCTTTGTTTCCAACAAAGAGCTGCAGATGCTGCAGATCTGAGAGACAGCACAGGAATTGCTGGGGAAACTCAGCAGGTCTGGCAGCATCTGTGGGGAGGGAACCTTTCAGATCCAGGGATTGTTCTTCAGAACCGAAGGCTTCTGATTCTGGTGTTGTCAGACCTGCTGAGTTTCCCCAGCAATCTCTTGTTTGGATTTCAGCCCCAATCCAGTTGGTGATGATCACGGCCTTGTGAAGTGTGTTTGGGAATGGGGAGGGAGCTGCTAGCAGGGTGATGGTGGGATAGTGGTGAGCATAGCTGCTTTCCCAGCAGTTGATCCAGGCTCGATTCCCGGCCATCACAGTGCTGTGGTTTATAAACAGACTTTTAAGGGAAAGGCACTGGGTAAATCGAGGAAATGAATATTTCATTCTGTGGTAAACCGGATCTGTCAGATTGCTCCTTGCTTTTCCTGGCGATGGTTCCTGTGAATTGCAGTGTGGAACCGGGCAGCATTGCTCGGCATCTCGGAAGCTTTCCCCTCTGCTGCTTCCCATTTCTTATTGAAATATTGGTTGCAGCACAAGGATGGGTTTGTTTTGTTCGAAAAGTGAGAGACTGCTCCCGTCAGGAACCTGAAATAATTACAGAAGCCGCTGGAAACACTGAACAGTTCCAACAGCTTCTGTAGAGGTGGGGAGGAAGGATTAATGTGTCAAATCTATACAAGGATAAAATAAACTCCAGCCTCAAAACAGTCAGAGTTCCTAAGTTTTACAAACATCCGTATAACATTTTTCTGAGCCATCAATTCCCCTTAAACCCTTCCAATGTGGAATAGCATCTTTCTGATTCTCACTTTGAGAGATGTCCCTCAGTGAGCTCCTCCCCCATTCTTTCCATTTCACTGGGGACCCACTATCCGCAGTCTCCAATCAAATGACCTGAACTCAGACACACAGAGATCTTAAAGAGTGACACAATGCAGATAGGAAGTTGATTTCATTTCTGTTTCTGAGTCCAATCTTCACTCAGTGAGACAGAGTCAGGTATTCAAGGCTCCAACAAGAGCTGGATTCTGCTTCTGGTGATTGTCTTCATTCAGTGAGAAGGAGGGCCGTGGGCCGGAAGGAGCTCATCATTGTGCTTCGGGTCGTCTGCTCAGTCTGCAGCATTGCAGGCCGTGGGAGCAGGGCAGTGGGAAAGGTACCTCGTGTGGACTGCAATAGGACTTTCCACACATTGTTCCAGGGCAGTTACAGACCTCCAGGAATTCTGAACGAGGATCTGAAAAATGCATTGATTGAAGGAGGAGAATCAAGAAAACAGTATAAGGCTGATGAGATCAGCAGGCTTTCTTAGTCTAACTCTGTGCGATACATTATTTTCTGTTTCAAAAATATACAATCCGGAGCTCAACCCACTCAGAGCAATATAAGCTCAGAAACAAATCATTCAGTCCAACACATCCATGCTGAACTGATATCTGATGTAAATCTCATCCTATTTGGCACAATCTGGCCCATGTTCCTCTGAACCCTTTTTAATTCCTACACCCACCCAGACACCTTTTAAATGTTGTAATTGTAACAGCCTCAAACACGTCCTCTGGCAGCTCATGAACACAGTGCCCTCTGCGTGAAAAATGTTCCCCTTAGGTCCCTTATATGTTTTGCTCTCAACTTTAACATATGCCATCTCCTTCTGGACTCCCCCACCACAGGAAAATCACCTTGCCTTTTTACCCTATTGAGGACCTTCATGATTTTGGGAACCTCTATGAGGTTACCCCTCAGCCACTGACGCTCCAGGGATAATAGCCTCAACCTATACAGTCTTACCCTCCAGCACAAAACTCTCCAACCTTGGCAACATCCTTGTAAATCTTTTCTGAACCTTTTAAAGTTTCACAACACCCTTCTTATAGGAGGGAGTCCAGAATTGCACATTACGTACCAAAAGTGGCCGAACCAATACCGTAACATGACCTCCCAAATCCTTTACACAATTAACGGAGAAATAAAGACAAAAATGACAAACGCTTTCTTCACTATCCTATCGAAATGTTAGTCCATCTTCAAAGATCTATGAAGCTGCACTCCAGGTCTATTTGTTTAGCAACATCCCTAGTACCTTGTCATTCAGTGGAGAAGTCTTGCTCTCTTTTGCCTTTCCAAATGCAGCACCTCAGACTTATCTAAATTAATCTCCATCTGCCAGTCCTCAGCCCATTGGCCCATCTGATCAAGATCCCGTTGTCCTCTGAGGGAACCATCTTCACTGTCCTCCACACCTCCAATTTCACTGTCATCTGCAAACTTACTAACCATTTGTCCTATGATCACATCCAAATCATTTATATAAATGACAAAACAACAGTGGACCCAGCACCGATCCTTGTGGCACACCGCTGGTCACAGGCCTCCAGTCTGAAAAGCAACCCTCCCCCACCACCCTCTGTCTTCTTCCTTCGAGCCAGTTCTCTACCCAAAGGGTAATTCTCCTGCCCCAACACACAAGTTTGACAATATGACGCCAGTCTCAAAAGTACAACAAGAATCTATTCCTGATGACAACAGGCGGGTCAGTTTGCCACCGGTGCTGTTTACACTTGGAATATACCTGGAGCAGAGCAACACAAACCCAACTGGAGAGGGTGGCTCTGTATAAGGAGAGTCAGTGTGGAGTTAAAATTCAACATACGTGATGGAATAAAATAAAAGGTTAATGAAGGTAAGGCCCTCCAAACTGGTTCACAAATTATTACATAAGAGGCTGGATAAAAACTGAAGCTATTGTAATAAACGGTTCAAGCTCACCATGGGGAATTAATGTGCTCGGATGGAAAAGTGCTGAGTGATCATAAATTACTGCAACTTGCAAACAGCAGGATTAAAATCCAATTTGCTTTTTTACAGCAAGGTTGAATATTTTAATCATGTTGTTCTCTATATGCGAATGATACAGACGGTTATTTATTATCGAGAAAGAAAAAGACAATCAATATTTTATTTGACATCTGACTTGGATTTGGAGAAGATACTGTGGATGATACCGGCCAACGGGATTGTTTGCACAGACAGGTGAATAATAATGTCACCAGGAAATAGCAGAAGGTTGTGGAGGGAAATGAACAGACTGAAGCCCACTGTGATGGAGTTTGGCATAAAAGGCTAAAGAGAGACAAACTCGTTTGAAATGTGAACATGGATAGAGTTGCCTTGATGTTCATGTGCACAGGTCTTTTACTGCGACAAGATCTGCTGAAGGGGGAAATGGAAAACATGTGGGATCTTAAGCATCACAAATGACCCATTGAATAAGGAAAAAGAAAATGCATAAAGGGAAAACCCTGCTGTTCCTGGGGATCTGAAATCTAACCTCAGCAGGTCAGGCAGCATCTGGGAGAAGGGAACCAGAACCCATTTCTCCCACAGCAGTCTGCAAGGCACCAAGGGAGCTCCCTGATCTGATTGGCCCTGTGCTAATTAACACTGCACACAGATATTAATCTGTGGGTCAGCTTCTTAGTTAAACAGTGAGTTCCTGAGAGTGACGAGGCAGACCCTTGTATGTTGTTCACACCTATATGGTCAGTAACATGGTATCCTGCCCGTCCCATTGCAAACTCAGCTTCAGTTCTGACCATGTTTCCTGAAACCCAGCATGGGGAGGAAACACTGCCTCCTGGTCTTCGGTTCTCTGCTGTAGGAAAAGATGTCACTTCCCTCTGACAACTCCATTGCTTTTAGTTTCTCTCACATAATCGGCTTTCAGTCCCTTCTGGTTTCGTGGTCTAGTCACACTTCCCAAAGCTGAGGCTCCTGCTAAATGGTAGAATCTGACTAGGGCATCATTAATGGAAGAATTAGTACAGAGGTATGAGTAAATGGGAGACTTGGTGGGAATCAATAAATGGGAGATTCAGTGCACAGTGCCAGTACATTGGAAAACTGGTGTGAGTGTCAATATATTAGGAAATTAGAGCAGAGCATGTCTAAATTGGGGAATAGGGGCAGGGAATCAATAAAAAAAGTGTTGCAAGCATCAGTTAATCGGAGATTCATTTCAGTGCATCACTAAATGAAAAAAAAATCGCAGGGCGTCAATAATTGGAGAATTCATGCAGATGCCATTAAATTCAAAGTGGGAGAACTGGGGCAGGATTACACTCAATGGGTGAGTTGGTGCAGTACCAGGATTTGCGCAGGATTGGAAAATGGGAGCAATAGCCATAAATAGAGTCATTCAATCATCGAGATTCACAACACAGAAACAGATCCTTCGATTCAGTGCATTAAATGAAAACAATTCAGCAGGGCACCCGTACATATAAGAAGTATTTCAGGGAACACTTAAATCGAAGCAATTGATGGAGGACATCAGTAATTGGAGTATTCATGCCGGTGCCTTTAAATAGGGCAGGATAATACTCAAAGGGAGAGTTGGTGCTGTTTGAGGATTTGTGCAGGATTGGTAAATGGGAGAAATGGTGCATAGCAGCGGAGCCATGAATACAGTCATAAAGTCATAGAGGTGTACAACATGGAAACTGACACTTAAGTCCAACTTGTCTATAACTCAATTTTAGAATTCTGGCAGCGCTCCACGAAATTGGAGAATCATTCCAAGGAACTACTACGTGGAAGAATTGGACAAGGGCTTATCGAAATAAGGTAAATTGGAACGGGGCATCCGATAATAGCAAATTGGTGCAGTTAGCACCAAATGGGAGAGTTTCAGTTTAGCAGTGAATGGGAGAATTGGTGCAGTGTAGCACTAAATGGGAGAATTGGGACAGGACAGTACCTGATGCTGGAATGGGAGTAGGGCACGCCCCGAAATTGGCGAGGGCATCATTCAATATGAGGATTGGTGCAAGGTAAAACTGAATGGAGAACTTGTTCAGGACGTCAGTAATTGGGGGAAATGGTGCTGAGCAACACTGAATTGGAGAATTGGTGTGGGGTAACAGTAAATGAAAGCCCTGGTGCAGGGTGCTGATAACTTCGAGAATTGGAGCAAATGGGAGAACACGGGCAGTGAATCAGTAAATAGGACAAATGTTGCAAAGGATTAGTGGTCCAGATTCAATATAGTGTACCATGAAATGGGGGAGTTGGTGCAGTTCTCCGCGAAAGGGAAGGTATGTTGTAGGATTGGTAATTTGGAGATATGCTGCAGTGATCGCAAGATTAGAAAATTCTGTCAGCGGACTACTAAATGGGAGGATTGTTGCAGGGAAATACTGAATGGAAGAAATGGTGCACAGTGGGTCTAAATTAGGGAATGGGTGCATGGTACCAGAAAAATGGGAGAATTAGAGTAGGGCACCCTCAAATGATTGTGTCGGCTAGGATATCATTAAATGGACGAATTAGTACAGGGATATGAGTAAATGGGAGATCTGGTGCACAGTGCCATTACATTGGAAAACTGGTGTGAGTGTCAATCTATTAGAAAATTGGAGCAGAGCATGTCTAAATTGGGAATAAGGGGCAGGGAATCAATAAAAAGAAATGTTGCAAGCATCGGTAAATTGGAGATTCAGTTCAGTGCACCACGAAATGAAAACAATTCAGCAGGGCACCCGTACGTGGAAGATGTGTTTCAGGGAACAATTAAATGGAAGGAATTGATGCAGAGCAACAATAATTGGAGAATTCATGCAGGTGCCGTTAAATTCTAAGTGGGAGGACTGGGGCAGGATAACACTCAATGGGAGAATTGGTGAAATTCCAGAATTAATGCAGGATTGGTAAATGGGAGAATTGGTGCAGGGAAGCAGAGCACTAAATACAGCCTCAGAGATGTACAGCACGGAAACAGACCCTTCGATCCAACTTGTCCACACCTAAATTTAAGAATTCTGGCAGCTCTCCACTAAATTGGAGAATCATTGCAAGGAACTACTAAGTGGAAAAGTTGGGAAAGGGCTTATCGAAATTTGAATATTTGCAACAGGGCATCAGATAATGTGTGAATGAGTGCAGTTCGGCACTAAATAGGTGAGTTACGTTGTGTTGCAACTAAATGGGAAAATTGGGGCAATGCCACACCTTTTGGGAGATTTAGAGTAGGGCACCCCTAAATTGGGCGAAGTCATCAGTCAGTATGAGGACTGGTGTAAGGCAACACTGAGTGGAGAACTGGTTCAGGACATCAGTAATTGGGGGAAATGGTGCCAAGCAACATTGAGTTGGAGAATTGGTGCGGACCATCAGTAAATGAGAGACCTGGTGCACAGTGGAGCTAAATTGGTGATTGGCAACGGTAAATGGGAGAATTAGGGTAGGGCACCCCTAAATGGTAGAATCAGTAAATGGATGATTTAATACAGGGATATGAGTAAATGGGAGCTTTGGTGAAATTTGGGCGAGGGCATCAGTCAATATGAGGATTGGTGAAAGGCTAAACTGAATGGAGAACTTGTTCAGGACATCAGTAATTGGGGGAAATGCTGTTCAGCAAAACTCATTTGGAGAATTGGTGTGGACCATCAGCAAATGAGAGACCTGGTGCACAGTGGAGCTAAATTAGAGAATTGGTGCATGGCAACAGGAAATGGGAGAATTAGAGTAGCGCACCCTTAAATGGGAGAATCGGGCTAAGGCATTTTTAAATGATGCACTGTTGCACAGTGGAGTTGCATTAGAAAATTGGTGGGAGTGCCAATATATTGGAAAATTGGAGCAGAGCATGTCTAAATTGGAGAATAGGGGCCAGGGAATCAATAAAAAGAAGAAATATTGCAAGCATTGGTAAATTGGAGCTTCAGTACACTGCATCACTAAATGAAAAAAAAAATCAGGGAACAACTAAATGGAAGGAATTGATGCAGGGCAACAATAACTGGAGAATCTATGCAGGTGCCTTTAAATTCTATGTGGGAGACCTGGGGCAGGATAACGCTCAATGGGAGAGTTGATGCAGTTCCTGGATTTGTGCGGGATTGGTAAATGGGAGAGTTGGTGCAGGGAAGCGGACCAAAAATGAGCCTGAGAGATGTACAGCTGCTATCTCCCACAACAGTGACTACATCTCACAAGGACTTCAGTTACTATGAATCACATTCAGAAATCCTGAATGTGTGAAAATACATTTATAAATACAAATCAAGTCTTTGCAATGAATAAAAGACATAAGAACAGGGCGGGAAATGGCAATCTATCGGTCTCATCGCACCGGAGAGAAATCAGTGGGTAAAAACTGTGTTTTTGATGTGATTGATACCTGAACAATTAAACACCAGTTCAATTAAAGAGATAATTCACATCCAATGAATTAAACTATTGCTGACCGAATAAACACAGTCCAATTCTGGATGCAATAGCAGCAGAGTACGATCACGTTACCCCACGGGAATGTGTGTGTCACCATAGTCTTACCAGACCATAGGGGCTGCTCTCTTCACTGCAGAGAGAAGCGACTCATGGTGATTTGACCAGAGGGTCCAGACCTCAGGCAAGGGGAGAATTTTGAGAACGAGAGTCCTTCATGGTAATCTTAAACTGGTAATGGGAACGGAACCCACGCTGTCCACATCACACTGCTCTGTACACCAACAATACAGCCAACTCAGCTAAACTGATTCCCCTTAACTGGAGCGTCACATGTGGGGATGAATAATTGAATCCCTTGCTACACACAGTGCAGGTGAACGGCCTCTCCCCACAATGTGTTTGTTGGTGTTTCATCAAATCATTGCTAATCATAAAGCTCTTCTCACAGTCAGAGCATTGACATGTTCTCTCATTGATGTGAACAAAGCCATAGCTGCTGAGATTGGAGAACCGAGTGAACCCCTTCCCACACAAGGAGCAGGTAAAAGGTGTGAATGTGCTGGTGCTCACTGAGTACAGATGACTAAGTGAATCCCTTCCTACACTCAGTGCAGGCGGACAGTCTCTTCTTCTCTCTCTCTAGTATGGCCACGCTCGTGTATTTGAAGCTTTGCTGATTTAATAAATCCCTTCTCACACACAGAGCAGATGATTGGTCTCTCTCCAGTGTCAACTCAACGGTTGACATTCGGCTGAACTGGGAAGTTTATTCCTTCCCAAACAGAGCAGACAACGCTTCTCTCCCGATGATGAAGACGTTTGGCTGACATTAGGCTGGATCCCCAAGTGAATACCTTCCCACACATGGAACAGCTGAATACCTTCTCCCCCATGGGAACAGGCTGATGTTAAATTATGGCTGAAAAATGTGTTGCTAGAAAAGCACAGCAGGACATGCAGCATCCAAGGAACAGGAGAATCGACGTTTCGGGCATAAGCTCTTCTTCAGGAATGAGGAGGGTGTGCCAAGCAGGCTAAGATAAAAGGTAGGGAGGAGGGACTTGGGGGAGGGGCTTTGGGAATGCGATAGGTGCAAGGAGGTTAAGGTGATGGTGATAGGCCAGAGAGGGTGTGGGAGTGGAGAGGTCGGGAAGAAGATTGCAGGTCAAGAAGGCAGTGCTGAGTCTGAGGGTGGTACTGATAAGGTAGGAGGAGGTGAAATGAGGAAGCTGGAGAAATCTGCATTCATCCCTTGTGGTTGGAGGGTTCCTAGGCAGAAGATGCCGTCGTGTTGCTGTTTGAGGACGTGGCTGAAGAGCTTCAGGGCAGAGGAGATGACCTGGGGGGGGGGGGGGGGGGGTGCAGTTAGAGAGGGACTTACTGAGATCCTTGTAGAGGGAGGAGGAGAGCTTCTTCAAGGAAGGCATCCTTGCAAGAGGATTCACAGTAGGTTAAAATCAACTAGCAGAAAGTGAGGACTGCAGATGCTGGAGATCAGAGCTGAAACATGTGTGTCCTGAGGTGCAAACCTGTTGTGGGATGTACCTCGCCAACTTGTGAACAGCACAGCCCCCTATCCAAAAGGATGTTACACAAGAGATGATCCCCTTTGCTGCTGCTGTACATCAGTGGGGAAGAAATGGAATGGGGAAGGTTGTTGGCAATCAAGAGAGCTGTTTTGTCCCACATGTTGATGAGCTTCTTGTGTTGTTGAAGCAGCATTCAACCAGGCAAGTGGAGAGGATTCCGTATCACACCTGACTTACGTCTTGGAAGGTGGGCAGGCAGGAGGGGAGTTGAGCGCTGTAAGACTTTTTGCGTCTTGTATCAACTGTCGTTGTATGGTTAGTCCTGTTCAGTTTCTGGTCAATATTACACCCCTGGAATGCTGCTCATGGAGGATTCAACAATGATGTTGCTGTGGATTTTCAACAAGGGATACTCGGATATTCTCTTGTTGAACATGGTCTTTGTCAGGCATGGATGTGAGACGACTGTTACTTACCATTTGTGCAGATTTTAGATCCAGGCCAGGTCTTGCTACATATGGATATGCCGTTTTTGAGAATTTTTTTTAAGCTCAGGTTGAGGTTCAGGTTGTAAGAATGTTCTCAATGAGAACAAACCTACCAGCTCAACGAGCAAACTTACAACCTGAACATATGGATATGCGCTACATCAGTATCGGACCAGTTGAAAATGATGCTGAATATTGTCCAATTGTCAACCAACATCCCCACTTCTGAAGGGAAAGTGATTGACAAAGCAGCTGAAGATGGTTGACCCTGAGACTCCACCCTGAGGAACTCCCCTCAAACTAACAAGGCCTGGCTTCTCAAGGCCCACCTGCTTCACAAGTGGGACATGACACGGCTGAACAGGTTGGTTAAAAATGTCACCTGCAGAAAAATCCAGGGATTCAAGTAGACTGCTGTTTGTTTCAAAGATCACCTGGGGGTGAAGCTGTTATAAAGCTATCGCCCAGGACACTGCACCACCCGGGCAATGGGCTCTGAAGAAGATGCACACAGGACTGGAATGGTTCACTCTGTTTCTCTGTCCACATCTCCTGCCAGACCTGCTGACTTCCTCCAGCACTTTCTGATTTGATTTGGATGAGAGCATAAGAGGTACAGTTAGTAAGATTGCAGATGACACCAAAATTGGAGGTGTAGTGGACAGCGAAGAAGGTTACCTCAGATTACAACAGGATCTGGAACAGATGGGCCAATGGGCTGAGAAATGGCAGATGGAGTTTAATTCGGATAAATGCTAGGTTCTGGATTTTGGGAAAGCAAATCTTAGCAGGACTTCTACACTTAATGGTAAGGTCCAAGGGAGTGTTGATGAACTAAGAGACCTTGGAGTGCAGGTTCATAGCTCCTTGAAAGTGGAGTCGCAGGTAGATATGATAGTGAAGAAGGCATTTGGTATGCTTTCCTTTATTGGTCAGAGTATTGAGCACAGGAGTTGGGAGGTCATGTTGTGGCTGTACATGACATTAGTTAGGCCACTGTTGGAATATTGTGTGCAATTCTGGTTTCCTTCCTATTGAAAAGATGTTGTGAAACTTGAAAGGGTTCAGAAAAGATTTACAAGGATGTTGCCAGGATTGGAGGATTTGAGCTATTGGGAGAAGCTGAACAGGCTGGGGCTGTTTTCCCTGGAGTGACGGAGGTTGAGGGGTGACCTTACAGAGGTTTACAAAATCATTAGGGGTATGGAAAGGATAAAGAGACAAAGTTTTTTCCCTGGGGTGGAGGAGTCCAGAACCAGAGGGCATAGGTTTAGGGTGAGGGGGAAAGATATGAAAAAGACCTAAGGGGCAATTTTTTCACGCACAGAGTGGTACATGTATGGAATGAGCTGCCGGGGAAGTGGTGGAGACTGGTACAATTGCAACATTTAAAAGACATTTGGATGGGTATATGAATAGGAAGGGTTTGGAGAGATATGGGCCGGGCGCTGGCGGGTGGGACTGGATTGGGTTGGGATATCTGGTCGGTATGGACGGGTTGGACCGAAGGCTCTGTCTCCAGGCTGTACATCTCTATGATTCTAGTCTCAGGTTTTCAGTAACTGCATGAGTCACCCTCAGGCCCCGCCCCGTGACGTCACGTATCCCTCTGCGCATGCGTCCACATTCCCGGACAAGATGGCGGCTGTTTTCCTCGGAAATGCAAAACATTTACCCACAAGTTATTTTTCAAGGTGCTCGCTTCTCTCTGGAAGGGTTTATTCTCGGTCTGAATCCCTCTGTCCAGCTCCTGCAGCCTTACCGTCTGGAAAAGCGCGTCTCTTCCCATTTCCCACGGAGACAAACCCGGCACTGCGGCTGCACCGCCCTCGCCTGTAGTGAGTATAGAGGGTATTCACCACCGCGGGGAATGCTGGGTAGGTACTCCGCCATTGAGGAGATTAACACAGAAGGTTAATTCTGTTCATTAATAATTTTCTCTTGCCTGTATTCTATTCTTCTGCTATCCAAATAATCTTTGGAAGAACAAAATTAGCGTTTAAAAAAATATCTTAAAATTGGATGCATCTAACAAATCTCTCAAATCATCTCTACAACATAACCTTGTCATTAAAATACTAGATCTTTCAAATCATTTGGTTAATTCCCGTCCTGAACAGATGGTGTTAGATTTTGGAAACTCCTTTAACGGGTGGATGTTTAACACTCAAGCCAAGAGATACATTTGTTTATTCTGAATGTCTCTCAACATGTTTCTTTTGTCATCTCATTTTACAGAGTAGTGGAATTAATGAAAACTGAAGCATTTCTCTGATGCCAGTTCTGTGCTAACTTCTCAGCTACAAGCTCCAGACAGAGAGATTACATTGAAGTAGAGTGACATTGATTCAGAGGTGAATATTTTTGAGCATTCATCTATAATTCAGTTTTGCTGTGGTTCATTGGTTAGGCCCTGGTATGATCCTTTTACTGTGGATCTGAATCCCTGCACATGCATTATTCTGTTCCATCCCTGTCCTCCATGACAATCTCTTTGCCATTGTCCAACCTGCGCTACCTTTAATAATGAGTATTTTAAATTTCTGTGACAGTTTACTGTTATTTCTTCCAGTCATATTCAAATGAGGATTTCATCATTGCAGGTGCCTGAGGTATATGCTGTCAATTTATTCCACTCATATGTGTGGCTTCCCTCACAAACATCACTCAGACTCACTTTACGCTCCCTCTGACACACACTATTCCTTTCCCTGCCCGTAACACCCAGCCTCCTCCACAGGCTTTCAAATTCTTATGTCTGTACAGCCCTCCCTATGTATTTTACCTTGGGTGAACATCAAAGCCGTCCCGATCTGTTTAAACTCCTCCAGCCACTCCATCTCTCCCTATCACTGTCACTTCCTCCGCACACTCCAACCCTCCCTATCACTGTCACTTCCTCCACACACTCCAACCCTCCCTATCACTGTCACCTCCTCCAAACAGACCATGCCTTCCTATCACTGTCACCTCCTCCGCACACTCCAACCCTTCCTATCACTGTCACCTCCTCCGCACACTCCAACCCTCCCTATCACTGTCACCTCCTCCGCACACTCCAACCCTCCCTATCACTGTCACCTCCTCCAAACACTCCAACCCTCCTATCACTGTCACCTCCTCCGCACACTCCAACGCTCCCTATCAATGTCACCTCCTCCAAACAGACCATCCCTCCCTATCACTGTCACCTTCTCCAAACAGACCATCCCTCCCGATCACTGTCACCTCCTCCAGACAGTCCAAACCTCCCTATCACTGTCACCTCCTCCAAACAGACCAGCCCTCCCTATCACTGTCACCTCCTCCAAACAGACCAACCCTCCCTATCACTGTCACCTCCTCCAGACACTCCAACCCTCCCTATCGCTGTCACCTTCTCCAGTCACTCTAAACCTTCCCTCCCAAAACTGCCTCTCACTGAACTTTGTTCAGTGATTCCAAACCGCCCCCTCCCACCCTAATCGCTCCTCCCCGTCTCCTTCCCCCCCCGTCTCCTTCCCCCGTCTCCTTCCCCCCCGTCTCCTTCCCCACCCGTCTCCTTCCCCCCCCGTCTCCTTCCCCCCCTCGTCTCCTTCCCCCCGTCGTCTCCTTCCCCCCCTCGTCTCCTTCCCCCCCTCATCTCCTTCCCCCCCTCGTCTCCTTCCCCCCCTCGTCTCCTTCCCCCCCCGTCTCCTTCCCCCCCTCGTCTCCTTCCCCCCTCGTCTCCTTCCCCCCCTCGTCTCCTTCCCCCCCACGTCTCCTTCCCCCCCTCTTCTCCTTCCCCCCTCGTCTCCTTCCCCCCCTCGTCTCCTTCCCCCCCTCGTCTCCTTCCCCCCCTCGTCTCCTTCCCCCCCTCGTCTCCTTCCCCCCCTCGTCTCCTTCCCCCCCTCGTCTCCTTCCCCCCCTCGTCTCCTTCCCCCCCTCGTCTCCTTCCCCCCCCTCGTCTCCTTCTCCCCCTCGTCTCCTTCTCCCCCTCGTCTCCTTCTCCCCCTCGTCTCCTTCTCCCCCTCGTCTCCTTCCCCCCCTCGTCTCCTTCCCCCCTCGTCTCCTTCCCCCCTCGTCTCCTTCCCCCTCGTCTCCTTCCCCCCTCGTCTATTCCCCCCCGTCTCCTTCCCCCCCCCCCGTCTCCTCCCTCCGTCTTCTTCTCCCCGTCTCCTTCTCCCCGTCTCCTTCTCCCCCGTCTCCTTCTCCCCCGTCTCCTTCTCCCCCGTCTCCTTCTCCCCCGTCTCCTTCTCCCCCGTCTCCTTCTCCCCCGTCTCCTTCTCCCCCGTCTCCTTCTCCCCCGTCTCCTTCTCCCCCGTCTCCTTCTCCCCCGTCTCCTTCTCCCCCGTCTCCTTCTCCCACGTCTCCTCCTCCCCCGTCTCCTTCTCCCCCGTCTCCTTCTCCTCCGTCTCCTTCCCTCCCCCCCGTCTCCTTCTCCCCCGTCTCATTCTCCCCCGTCTCCTTCTCCCCCGTCTCCTTCTCCCCCGTCTCCTTCTCCCCCGTCTCCTTCTCCCCCGTCTCCTTCTCCCCCGTCTCCTTCTCCCCCGTCTCTTCTCCCCCGTCTCCTTCTCCCCCGTCTCCTTCCCCCCCCCCATCTCCTTCCCCCCCCGTCTCCTTCCCCCCCCGGTCTCCTTCACCCCCCGTCTCCTTCCCCCGTCTCCTTCCCCCCCCGTCTCCTTCCCCCCCTGTCTCCCTCCCCCCCCGTCTCCTTCCCCCCCGTCTCCTTCCCCCCCGTCTCCTTCCCCCCGTCTCCTTTCCCCCCCGTCTCCTTTCCCCCCCGTCTCCTTTCCCCCTCCGTCTCCTTTCCCCCCCGTCTCCTTTCCCCCCTGTCTCCTTTCCCCCCCGTCTCCTTTCCCCCCCGTCTCCATTCCCCCCCGTCTCCTTTCCCCCCCGTCTCCTTTCCCCCCCGTCTCCTTTCCCCCCCTGTCTCCTTTCCCCCCCCGTCTCCTTTCCCCCCCCGTCTCCTTTCCCCCCCCGTCTCCTTCCCCCCCGTCTCCTTCCCCCCCCGTCTCCTTCCCCCCCGTCTCCTTCCCCCCCCGTCTCCTTCCCCCCCCGTCTCCTTCCCCCCCCGTCTCCTTCCCCCCCGTCTCCTTTCCCCCCCCGTCTCCTTCCCCCCATCTCCACCCCCCCCGTCTTCTACCTTCACCCCCGTCTCCTTCCCCCCCCCGTCTCCTGCCTCCGTCTCCTTCTCCCCCGTCTCCTTCCCCCCGGCTCCTTCCCCCCGTCTCCTTTCCCCCCGTCTCCTTCCCCCCCGTCTCCTTCCCCCCCCCGTCTCCTTCCCCCCCCGTCTCCTTCCCCCCCTGTCTCCTTCCCCCCCCCGTCTCCTTCCCCCCCCGTCTCCTTCCCCCCCGTCTCCTTCCCCCCCGTCTCCTTCCCCCCCGTCTCCTTCCCCCCCGTCTCCTTCCCCCCCGGCTCCTTCCCCCCCGTCTCCTTCCCCCCCGTCTCCTTCCCCCCCGTCTCCTTTCCCCCCATCTCCTTCCCCCTTCTCCTTCCCCCCGTCTCCATCCTCCCCGTCTTCTACCTTCACCCCCGTCTCCTTCCCCCCCCGTCTCCTGCCTCCGTCTCCTTCTCCCCCGTCTCCTTCCCCCCCGTCTCCTTCCCCCTCGTCTCCTTCCCCCCCGTCTCCTTCCCTCCCCCCGTCTCCTTCCCCCCCCCCCGTCTCCTTCCCCCCGTCTCCTTCCCCCCCCGTCTCCTTCCCTCCCCCCGTCTCCTTCCCTCCACCCGTCTTCTTCCCCCCCCCGTCTCCTTCCCCCCCGTCTCCTTCCCCCCCGTCTCCCTTTCCCCCCATCTCCTTCCCCCTTCTCCTTCCCCCCGTCTCCATCCTCCCCCGTCTTCTACCTTCACCCCCGTGTCCTTCCCCCCCTGTCTCCTTCCCCCCCGTCTCCTTCCCCCCCGTCTCCTTCCCCCCCCGTCTCCTTCCCCCCCGTCTCCTTCCCCCCCGTCTCCTTCCCCCCCGTCTCCTTCTCCCCCCGTCTCCTGCCTCCGTCTCCTTCTCCCCCGTCTCCTTCCCCCCCCGTCTCCTTCTCCCCCGTCTCTTCTCCCCCGTCTCCTTCTCCTCCGTCTCCTTCTCCCCCGTCTCCTTCTCCCCCGTCTCCTTCTCCCCCGTCTCCTTCTCCTCCGTCTCCTTCTCCCCCGTCTCCTTCTCCCCCGTCTCCTTCTCCCCCGTCTCCTTCTCCCCGTCTCCTTCTCCTCCGTCTCCTTCTCCCCCGTCTCCTTCCCCCCGTCTCCTTCTCCTCCGTCTCCTTCTCCTCCGTCTCCTTCTCCTCCGTCTCCTTCTCCCCCGTCTCCTTCTCCCCCGTCTCCTTCCCCCCCCCCGTCTCCTTCCCCCCCCGTCTCCTTCCCCCCCCGTCTCCTTCCCCCCGTCTCCTTCCCCCCCCGTCTCCTTCCCCCCCGTCTCCTCCCCCCCCCGTCTCCTTCCCCCCCGTCTCCACCCCCCCCGTCTCCTGCCTCCGTCTCCATCTCCCCCGTCTCCTTCTCACACCGTCTCCTTCCCCCCCGTCTCCTTCCCCCCCGTCTCCTTCCCCCCCCCGTCTCCTTCCCCCCCGTCTCCTTCCCCCCCGTCTCCTTCCCCCCCGTCTCCTTCCCCCCCGTCTCCTTTCCCCCCCGTCTCCTTTCCCCCCCGTCTCCATTCCCCCCGTCTCCTTTCCCCCCCGTCTCCTTTCCCCCCCGTCTCCTTTCCCCCCCGTCTCCATTCCCCCCCATCTCCTTTCCCCCCCGTCTCCTTTCCCCCCCGTCTCCTTCCCCCCCCGTCTCCTGCCTCCGTCTCCTTCTCCCCCGTCTCCTTCTCACCCGTCTCCTTCCCCCCGTCTCCTTCCCCCCGTGTCCTTCCCCCCCGTGTCCTTCCCCCCCGTCTCCTTCCCCCCCCCGTCTCCTTCCCCCCCGTCTCCTTTCCCCCCCGTCTCCTTCCCCCCCGTCTCCTTCCCCCCCCGTCTCCTTCCCCCCCGTCTCCTTCCCCCCCGTCTCCTTCCCCCCCGTCTCCTTCTCACCCGTCTCCTTCCCCCCGTCTCCTTCCCCCCCGTGTCCTTCCCCCCCGTGTCCTTCCCCCCCGTCTCCTTCCCCCCCGTCTCCTTCCCCCCGTCTCCTTCCCCCCCGTCTCCTTCCCCCCCCGTCTCCCTCCCCCCCGTCTCCTTCCCCCCGTCTCCTTCCCCCCCGTCTCCTTCTCCCCCCGTCTCCTGCCTCCGTCTCCTTCTCCCCCGTCTCGTTCCCCCCCGTCTCCTTCTCCCCCGTCTCCTTCTCCCCCGTCTCCTTCTCCTCCGTCTCCTTCTCCCCCGTCTCCTTCTCCCCCGTCTCCTTCTCCCCCGTCTCCTTCTCCTCCGTCTCCTTCTCGCCCGTCTCCTTCCCCCCCGTCTCCTTCTCCTCCGTCTCCTTCTCCCCCGTCTCCTTCTCCTCCGTCTCCTTCTCCCCCGTCTCCTTCCCCCCCCCCTGTCTCCTTCCCCCCCCCGTCTCCTTCCCCCCCCGTCTCCTTCCCCCCGTCTCCTTCCCCCCCCGTCTCCTTCCCCCCCCGTCTCCTTCCCCCCCGTCTCCTCCCCCCCCCCCCGTCTCCTTCCCCCCCGTCTCCACCCCCCGTCTCCTGCCTCCGTCTCCTTCTCCCCCGTCTCCTTCTCACCCGTCTCCTTCCCCCCCGTCTCCTTCCCCCCCGTCTCCTTCCCCCCCCCGTCTCCTTCCCCCCCGTCTCCTTCCCCCCCGTCTCCTTCCCCCCCGTCTCCTTCCCCCCGTCTCCTTTCCCCCCCGTCTCCTTTCCCCCCCGTCTCCATTCCCCCCGTCTCCTTTCCCCCCCGTCTCCTTTCCCCCCCGTCTCCTTTCCCCCCCGTCTCCATTCCCCCCCGTCTCCTTTCCCCCCCGTCTCCTTTCCCCCCCGTCTCCTTTCCCCCCGTCTCCTTTCCCCCCCGTCTCCTTTCCCCCCCGTCTCCTTTCCCCCCCGTCTCCTTTCCCCCCCCCGTCTCCTTTCCCCCCCGTCTCCTTTCCCCCCGTCTCCTTCCCCCCATCTCCTCCCCCCCCTTCTCCTTCTCCCCCGTCTCCTTCTCCCCCGTCTCCTTCCCCCCCGTCTCCTTCCCCCCCCGTCTCCTTCCCCCCCGTCTCCTTCCCCCCCGTCTCCTTCCCCCCCCCGTCTCATTCCCCCCCATCTCCTTTCCCCCCCGTCTCCTTTCCCCCCCGTCTCCATTCCCCCCCGTCTCCTTTCCCCCCCGTCTCCTTTCCCCCCCGTCTCCATTCCCCCCCGTCTCCATTCCCCCCCGTCTCCATTCCCCCCCGTCTCCTTTCCCCCCCGTCTCCTTTCCCCCCCGTCTCCTTTCCCCCCCGTCTCCTTTCCCCCCCGTCTCCTTTCCCCCCCGTCTCCTTTCCCCCCCCGTCTCCTTTCCCCACCGTCTCCTTTCCCCCCCCGTCTCCTTTCCCCCCCGTCTCCATTCCCCCCCATCTCCTTTCCCCCCCGTCTCCTTCCCCCCCGTCTCCTTCCCCCCCACCGTCTCCTTCCCCCCCGTCTCCCTTCCCCCCCGTCTCCTTCCCCCCCGTCTCCTTCCCCCCCGTCTCCTTCCCCCCCCCGTCTCCTCCCCCCCCCGTCTCCTTCCCCCCCCCGTCTCCTTCCCCCCCCGTCTCCTTCCCCCCCCGTCTCCTTCCCCCCCCATCTCCTCCCCCCCCCGTCTCCTTCCCCCCCCGTCTCCTTCCCCCCCCCGTCTCCTTCCCCCCCCGTCTCCTTCCCCCCCGTCTCTCTCCTTCCCCCCCCGTCTCCTTCCCCCCCCGTCTCCTTCCCCCCCCATCTCCTCCCCCCCCCGTCTCCTTCCCCCCCGTCTCCTTCCCCCCCCGTCTCCTTCCCCCCCGTCTCCTTCCCCCCCCATCTCCTCCCCCCCCCCCGTCTCCTTCCCCCCCCGTCTCCTTCCCCCCCGTCTCCTTCCCCCCCGTCTCCATCCCCCCCGTCTCCTGCCTTTCCCCCCGTCTCCTTCCCCCCATCTCCTCCCCCCCCCCCGTCTCCTTCCCCCCCCGTCTCCTTCCCCCCCGTCTCCTTCCCCCCCGTCTCCATCCCCCCCGTCTCCTGCCTTTCCCCCCGTCTCCTTCCCCCCATCTCCTCCCCCCCCCGTCGCCTTCCCCCCCCGTCGCCTTCCCCCCCCGTCGCCTTCTCCCCCCCCGTCGCCTTCCCCCTCCGTCGCCTTCTCCCCCCCGTCGCCTTCTCCCCCCCCCGTCGCCTTCCCCCCCCGTCGCCTTCTCCCCCCCCCGTCGCCTTACCACCTCCGTCGCCTTCTCCCCCCCCGTCGCCTTCTCCCCCCCGTCGCCCTCTCCCCCCCCGTCGCCTTCCCCCTCCGTCGCCTTCTCCCCCCGTCGCCCTCTCCCCCCCATCGCCTTCCCCCTCCGTCGCCTTCTCCCCCCCCGTCGCCTTCCCCCCCCGTCGCCTTCTCCCCCCGTCGCCTTCTCCCCCCCGTCGCCTTCCCCCTCCGTCGCCTTCTCCCCCCCCGTCGCCTTCTCCCCCCGTCGCCTTCTCCCCCCCGTCGCCTTCCCCCCCCGTCGCCTTCTCCCCCCGTCGCCTTCTCCCCCGTCGCCTTCCCCCTCCGTCGCCTTCTCCCCCCCCATCGCCTTCTCCCCCCCGTCGCCCTCTCCCCCCCGTCGCCTTCTCCCCCCCGTCGCCCTCTCTCCCCCATCGCCTTCTCCCCCCCGTCGCCCTCTCCCCCCCGTCGCCTTCTCCCCCCCGTCGCCTTCCCCCCCCGTCGCCTTCTCCCCCCCGTCGCCCTCTCCCCCCCGTCGCCTTCTCCCCCCGTCGCCTTCTCCCCCCCGTCGCCTTCTCCCCCCGTCGCCTTCTCCCCCCCGTCGCCCTCTCCCCCCCGTCGCCCTCTCCCCCCCGTCGCCTTCTCCCCCCGTCGCCTTCCCCCCGTCGCCCTCTCCCCCCCATCGCCTTCTCCCCCCCGTCGCCCTCTCCCCCCCGTCGCCTTCCCCCCCCCGTCGCCTTCTCCCCCCCGTCGCCTTCTCCCCCCCGTCGCCTTCTCCCCCCCGTCGCCTTCTCCCCCCCCATCGCCTTCTCCCCCCCGTCGCCCTCTCCCCCCCGTCGCCTTCTCCCCCCGTCGCCTTCTCCCCCCCCATCGCCTTCTCCCCCCCGTCGCCCTCTCCCCCCCGTCGCCCTCTCCCCCCCCGTCGCCTTCTCCCCCCGTCGCCTTCCCCCCGTCGCCTTCTCCCCCCCGTCGCCTTCTCCCCCCCGTCGCCTTCCCCCCCGTCGCCTTCTCCCCCCCGTCGCCTTCTCCCCCCCCGTCGCCTTCTCCCCCCCGTCGCCTTCCCCCCCGTCGCCTTCTCCCCCCCCGTCGCCTTCTCCCCCCCCCGTCGCCTTCCCCCCCCCGTCGCCTTCTCCCCCCCGTCGCCTTCTCCCCCCGTCGCCTTCTCCCCCCCCCGTCGCCCTCTTCCCCACCCCCGTCGCCTTCTCCCCCCGTCGCCTTCTCCCCCCCGTCGCCTTCTCCCCCCAGTCGCCTTCTCCCCCCCGTCGCCTTCCCCCCCCCGTCGCCTTCTCCCCCCCGTCGCCTTCTCCCCCCGTCGCCTTCTCCCCCCGTCGCCTTCCCCCCCCCGTCGCCTTCTCCCCCCCGTCGCCTTCCCCCCCCGTCGCCTTCTCCCCCCGTCGCCTTCTCCCCCCGTCGCCTTCTCCCCCCGTCGCCTTCCCCCCCGTCGCCTTCTCCCCCCGTCGCCTTCTCCCCCCGTCGCCTTCTCCCCCCGTCGCCTTCTCCCCCCGTCGCCTTCCCCCCCGTCGCCTTCTCCCCCCGTCGCCTTCTCCCCCCGTCGCCTTCCCCCCCCCCGTCGCCTTCTCCCCCCCGTCGCCCTCTCCCCCCCGTCGCCTTCTCCCCCCGTCGCCTTCCCCCCTGTCGCCTTCTCCCCCCGTCGCCTTCTCCCCCCGTCGCCTTCTCCCCCCCGTCGCCTTCCCCCCCGTCGCCTTCCCCCCCGTCGCCTTCCCCCCCGTCGCCTTCCCCCCCCCGTCGCCTTCCCCCCCCCGTCGCCTTCCCCCCCCGTCGCCTTCTCCCCCCCGTCGCCTTCCCCCCGTCGCCTTCTCCCCCCCCGTCGCCTTCTCCCCCTCCGTCGCCTTCTCCCCCCGTCGCCTTCCCCCCCCGTCGCCTTCTCCCCCCCGTCGCCTTCTCCCCCCGTCGCCTTCCCCCCGTCGCCTTCTCCCCCCCGTCGCCTTCCCCCCGTCGCCTTCTCCCCCCCCGTCGCCTTCTCCCCCCCGTCGCCTTCCCCCCCGTCGCCTTCCCCCCCCCCGTCGCCTTCTCCCCCCCCGTCGCCTTCCCCCCCCGTCGCCTTCCCCCCCGTCGCCTTCCCCCCCCCGTCGCCTTCCCCCCCGTCGCCTTCCCCCCCCCCGTCGCCTTCTCCCCCCCGTCGCCTTCCCCCCGTCGCCTTCTCCCCCCCCGTCGCCTTCTCCCCCTCCGTCGCCTTCTCCCCCCGTCGCCTTCCCCCCCCGTCGCCTTCTCCCCCCCGTCGCCTTCTCCCCCCGTCGCCTTCTCCCCCCCCGTCGCCTTCTCCCCCCCGTCGCCTTCCCCCCTGTCGCCTTCCCCCCCCCCGTCGCCTTCTCCCCCCCCGTCTCCTTCCCCCCCACCGTCTCCTTCACCCCCGTCTCCTTCCCCCCCGTCTCCTTCCCCCCCGTCTCCTTCCCCCCCGTCTCCTTCCCCCCCCCCGTCTCCTCCCCCCCCCGTCTCCTTCCCCCCCCCGTCTCCTTCCCCCCCCGTCTCCTTCCCCCCCCGTCTCCTTCCCCCCCCATCTCCTCCCCCCCCCGTCTCCTTCCCCCCCCGTCTCCTTCCCCCCCCCGTCTCCTTCCCCCCCCGTCTCCTTCCCCCCCGTCTCCTTCCCCCCCCGTCTCCTTCCCCCCCCGTCTCCTTCCCCCCCCGTCTCCTTCCCCCCCCGTCTCCTTCCCCCCCCATCTCCTCCCCCCCCCCCCGTCTCCTTCCCCCCCCGTCTCCTTCCCCCCCGTCTCCTTCCCCCCCGTCTCCATCCCCCCCGTCTCCTGCCTTTCCCCCCGTCTCCTTCCCCCCATCTCCTCCCCCCCCCCGTCTCCTTCCCCCCCGTCGCCTTCCCCCCCCGTCGCCTTCCCCCCCCGTCGCCTTCTCCCCCCCCGTCGCCTTCCCCCTCCGTCGCCTTCTCCCCCCCGTCGCCTTCTCCCCCCCCCGTCGCCTTCCCCCCCCGTCGCCTTCTCCCCCACCCGTCGCCTTACCACCTCCGTCGCCTTCTCCCCCCGTCGCCTTCCCCCCCGTCGCCTTCCCCCTCCGTCGCCTTCTCCCCCCCCGTCGCCTTCCCCCCCCGTCGCCTTCTCCCCCCGTCGCCTTCTCCCCCCCGTCGCCTTCCCCCTCCGTCGCCTTCTCCCCCCCCGTCGCCTTCTCCCCCCGTCGCCTTCTCCCCCCCGTCGCCTTCCCCCCCCGTCGCCTTCTCCCCCCCGTCGCCTTCTCCCCCGTCGCCTTCCCCCTCCGTCGCCTTCTCCCCCCCCGTCGCCTTCCCCCCCCGTCGCCTTCTCCCCCCCGTCGCCTTCTCCCCCCGTCGCCTTCTCCCCCCCGTCGCCCTCTCCCCCCCGTCGCCTTCTCCCCCCCGTCGCCCTCTCTCCCCCATCGCCTTCTCCCCCCCGTCGCCCTCTCCCCCCCGTCGCCTTCTCCCCCCCGTCGCCTTCCCCCCCCGTCGCCTTCTCCCCCCCGTCGCCCTCTCCCCCCCGTCGCCTTCTCCCCCCGTCGCCTTCTCCCCCCCGTCGCCTTCTCCCCCCGTCGCCTTCTCCCCCCCGTCGCCCTCTCCCCCCCGTCGCCTTCTCCCCCCGTCGCCTTCCCCCCGTCGCCCTCTCCCCCCCGTCGCCTTCCCCCCCCGTCGCCCTCTCCCCCCCGTCGCCTTCTCCCCCCGTCGCCTTCCCCCCCCCGTCGCCTTCCCCCCCGTCGCCTTCCCCCCCCCGTCGCCTTCTCCCCCCCGTCGCCTTCCCCCCCCCGTCGCCTTCTCCCCCCCGTCGCCTTCCCCCCCCCGTCGCCTTCTCCCCCTCCGTCGCCTTCTCCCCCCGTCGCCTTCTCCCCCCCCGTCGCCTTCTCCCCCCCGTCGCCTTCCCCCCCGTCGCCTTCCCCCCCCCGTCGCCTTCCCCCCCCCGTCGCCTTCTCCCCCCCGTCGCCTTCTCCCCCCGTCGCCTTCTCCCCCCCCGTCGCCTTCTCCCCCCCGTCGCCTTCCCCCCCGTCGCCTTCCCCCCCCGTCGCCTTCTCCCCCCCCGTCGCCTTCTCCCCCCCGTCGCCTTCTCCCCCCCCGTCGCCTTCCCCCCCCCGTCGCCTTCTCCCCCCCCGTCGCCTTCTCCCCCCCCGTCGCCTTCTCCCCCCGTCGCCTTCTCCCCCCGTCGCCTTCCCCCCCCGTGGCCTTCTCCTCCCCGTGGCCTCCCCCCCCCCGTCGCCTTCTCCCCCCCCCCGTCGCCTTCTCCCCCCCCCGTCGCCTTTCCCCCCGTCGCCTCCCCCCCCGTCGTCTCCCCCCCCCGTCGCCTTCTCCCCCCACCGTCGCCTTCTCCCCCCCCCCGTCGCCTTCTCCCCCCCCCCCGTCGCCTTCCCCCCCCCCCCATTGCCTTCTCCCCCCGTCGCCTTCTCCCCCCGTCGCCTTCTCCCCCCGTCGCCTTCTCCCCCCGTCGCCTTCTCCCCCCGTCGCCTTCTCCCCCCGTCGCATTCTCCCCCCGTCGCATTCTCCCCCCGTCGCCTTCTCCCCCCGTCGCCTTCTCCCCCCCCGTCGCCTTTCCCCCCGTCGCCTTCTCCCCCCCCCGTCGTCTCCCCCCCCCGTCGCCTTCTCCCCCCCCGTCGCCTTCTCCCCCCCGTCTCCTCCCCCCCCGTCTCCTTCTCCCCCCCCGTCGCCTTCTCCCCCCCCGTCTCCTTCCCCCCATCTCCTCCCCCCCCCGTCTCCTTCCCCCCCCGTCTCCTCCCCCCCCGTCTCCTTCTCCCCCCCCGTCTCCTTCTCCCCCCCCGTCGCCTTCTCCCCCCCCGTCTCCTTCCCCCCCCGTCTCCTTCCCCCCCCGTCTCCTTCCCCCCCCGTCTCCTTCCCCCCCCGTCGCCTTCTCCCCCCGTCGCCTTCCCCCCGTCGCCTTCTCCCCCCCCCCCGTCGCCTTCCCCCCCGTCCCCTTCCCCCCCCCCCCGTCGCCTTCTCCCCCCCGTCGCCTTCTCCCCCCCCGTCGCCTTCCCCCCCCCGTCGCCTTCTCCCCCCCCGTCGCCTTCTCCCCCCCCGTCGCCTTCTCCCTCCGTCGCCTTCTCCCCCCGTCGCCTTCCCCCCCCGTGGCCTTCTCCTCCCCGTGGCCTCCCCCCCCCCGTCGCCTTCTCCCCCCCCCCGTCGCCTTCTCCCCCCCCCGTCGCCTTTCCCCCCGTCGCCTCCCCCCCCGTCGTCTCCCCCCCCCGTCGCCTTCTCCCCCCACCGTCGCCTTCTCCCCCCCCCCGTCGCCTTCTCCCCCCCCCCCGTCGCCTTCCCCCCCCCCCCATTGCCTTCTCCCCCCGTCGCCTTCTCCCCCCGTCGCCTTCTCCCCCCGTCGCCTTCTCCCCCCGTCGCCTTCTCCCCCCGTCGCCTTCTCCCCCCGTCGCCTTCTCCCCCCCCGTCGCCTTTCCCCCCGTCGCCTTCTCCCCCCCCGTCGTCTCCCCCCCCCGTCGCCTTCTCCCCCCCCCGTCGCCTTCTCCCCCCCGTCTCCTCCCCCCCCGTCTCCTTCTCCCCCCCCGTCGCCTTCTCCCCCCCCGTCTCCTTCCCCCCATCTCCTCCCCCCCCCGTCTCCTTCCCCCCCCGTCTCCTCCCCCCCCGTCTCCTTCTCCCCCCCCGTCTCCTTCTCCCCCCCCGTCGCCTTCTCCCCCCCCGTCTCCTTCCCCCCCCGTCTCCTTCCCCCCCCGTCTCCTTCCCCCCGTCGCCTTCCCCCCCCGTCGCCTTCTCCCCCCGTCGCCTTCCCCCCGTCGCCTTCTCCCCCCCCCCGTCGCCTTCCCCCCCGTCCCCTTCCCCCCCCCCCGTCGCCTTCTCCCCCCCGTCGCCTTCTCCCCCCGTCGCCTTCTCCCCCCCCCCCGTCGCCTTCTCCCCCCGTCGCCTTCTCCCCTCCCCCGTCGCCTTCTCCCCCCCGTCGCCTTCTCCCCCCGTCGCCTTCTCCCCCCCGTCGCCTTCTCCCCCCCCGTCGCCTTCTCCCCCCCGTCGCCCTTCTCCCCCCCGTCGCCCTCCCCCCCCCCCCGTCACCTTCTCCCCCCCGTCGCCTCCCCCCCCCGTCGCCTTCTCCCCCCCCGTCGCCTTCTCCCCCCCGTCGCCCTCCCCCCCCCGTCGCCTTCTCCCCCCCGTCGCCCTCCCCCCCCGTCGCCTTCTCCCCCCCGTCGCCTTCTCCCCCCCCGTCGCCTTCTCCCCCCCGTCGCCCTCCCCCCCCCATCGCCTTCTCCCCCCCGTCGCCCTCCCCCCCCCGTCGCCTTCTCCCCCCCCGTCGCCTTCTCCCCCCCCGTCGCCTTCTCCCCCCCCGTCGCCTTCTCCCCCCGTCGCCTTCTCCCCCCGTCGCCTTCCCCCCCCGTGGCCTTCTCCTCCCCGTGGCCTCCCCCCCCCCGTCGCCTTCTCCCCCCCCCGTCGCCTTCTCCCCCCCCCGTCGCCTTTCCCCCCGTCGCCTCCCCCCCCGTCGCCTTCTCCCCCCACCGTCGCCTTCTCCCCCCCCCGTCGCCTTCTCCCCCCCCCCCCGTCGCCTTCCCCCCCCCCCATTGCCTTCTCCCCCCGTCGCCTTCTCCCCCCGTCGCCTTCTCCCCCCGTCGCCTTCTCCCCCCGTCGCCTTCTCCCCCCGTCGCCTTCTCCCCCCGTCGCCTTCTCCCCCCCCGTCGCCTTTCCCCCCGTCGCCTTCTCCCCCCCCGTCGTCTCCCCCCCCCGTCGCCTTCTCCCCCCCCCGTCGCCTTCTCCCCCCCCCCATTGCCTTCTCCCCCCGTCTCCTTCCCCCCCCGTCTCCTTCCCCCCCCGTCTCCTTCCCCCCCCGTCTCCTTCCCCCCCCGTCTCCTTCCCCCCCCGTCTCCTTCCCCCCCCCGTCTCCTTCCCCCCCCCGTCTCCTTCCCCCCCCGTCTCCTTCCCCCCCCGTCTCTTTCCCCCCCGTCTCCTTCCCCCCCCCCGTCTCCTTCCCCCCCCCATCTCCTTCCCCCCCCGTCTCCTTCCCCCCCCCCGTCTCCTGCCTCCGTCTCCTTCCCCCCCGTCTCCTTCCCCCCCCCGTCTCCTTCCCCCCCCCGTCTCCTTCCCCCCCCCGTCTCCTTCCCCCCCCCGTCTCCTTCCCCCCCCGTCTCCTTCCCCCCCCCGTCTCCTGCCTCCGTCTCCTTCCCCCCCGTCTCCTTCCCCCCCGTCTCCTTCCCCCCCCGTCTCCTTCCCCCCCCTTCTCTTTCCCCCCCCGTCTCCTTCCCCCCCCGTCTCCTTCCCCCCCCCGTCTCCTTCCCCCCCGTCTCCTTCCCCCCCGTCTCCTTCCCCCCCGTCTCCTTCCACCCCGTCTCCTTCCCCCCCGTCTCCTTCTCCCCCCGTCTCCTTTCCCCCCCGTCTCCTTCCCCCCCCGTCTCCATCCCCCCCGTCTCCTGCCTTTCTCCCCGTCTCCTTCCCCCCATCTCCTCCCCCCCCCCCCCCCGTCTCCTTCCCCCCCGTCTCCTTCCCCCCCCGTCTCCTCCCCCCCCGTCTCCTTCTCCCCCCCCGTCGCCTTCTCCCCCCCCGTCTCCTTCCCCCCCCGTCGCCTTCCCCCCCCCGTCGCCTTCCCCCCCCGTCTCCTTCCCCCCCCCCGTCTCCTTCCCCCCCCCGTCTCCTTTCCCCCCGTCTCCTTCCCCCCCCGTCTCCTTCCCCCCCCCGTCTCCTTCCCCCCGTCTCCTTCCCCCCCCGTCGCCTTTCCCCCCGTCTCCTTCCCCCCCGTCTCCTTTCCCCCCCGTCTCCTTTCCCCCCCGTCGCCTTTCCCCCCGTCTCCTTCCCCCCCGTCGCCCTCTCCCCCCCCCCGTCGCCTTCTCCCCCCCGTCGCCCTCTTCCCCCCCCCGTCGCCTTCTCCCCCCCCCCGTCGCCTTCTCCCCCCGTCGCCTTCTCCCCCCCCGTCGCCTTCTCCCCCCCGTCGCCTTCTCCCCCCCGTCGCCTTCTCCCCCCCGTCGCCTTCTCCCCCCCCCGTCGCCTTCTCCCCCCCCCGTCGCCTTCTCCCCCCGTCGCCTTCTCCCCCCCCCGTCGCCTTCTCCCCCCCCCGTCGCCTTCTCCCCCCCCCGTCGCCTTCTCCCCCCCGTCGCCTTCTCCCCCCGTCGCCTTCTCCCCCCCCGTCGCCTTCTCCCCCCCGTCGCCCTCCCCCCCGTCGCCTTCTCCCCCCCCCGTCGCCTTCTCCCCCCGTCGCCTTCTCCCCCCCGTCGCCCTCCCCCCCGTCGCCTTCTCCCCCCCCCCGTCGCCTTCTCCCCCCCCGTCGCCTTCTCCCCCCCCGTCGCCTTCTCCCCCCCGTCGCCTTCTCCCCCCCGTCGCCTTCTCCCCCCCGTCGCCCTCCCCCCCCCGTCGCCTTCTCCCCCCCGTCGCCTTCTCCCCCCCCCCCGTCGCCCTCCCCCCCCCGTCGCCTTCTCCCCCCCGTCGCCTTCTCCCCCCCGTCGCCTTCTCCCCCCCCCCCGTCGCCTTCTCCCCCCCCCGTCGCCTTCTCCCCCCCGTCGCCTTCTCCCCCCCGTCGCCTTCTCCCCCCCCCGTCGCCTTCTCCCCCCCCGTCGCCTTCTCCCCCCCCCCCGTCGCCTTCTCCCCCCCCCGTCGCCTTCTCCCCCCCGTCGCCTTCTCCCCCCCGTCGCCTTCTCCCCCCCCCGTCGCCTTCTCCCCCCCGTCGCCTTCTCCCCCCCGTCGCCTTCTCCCCCCCCCGTCGCCTTCTCCCCCCGTCGCCTTCTCCCCCCGTCGCCTTCTCCCCCCGTCGCCTTCTCCCCCCGTCGCCTTCTCCCCCCGTCGCCGTCCCCCCCGTCGCCCTTCTCCCCCCCGTCGCCTTCTCCCCCCCCCCGTCGCCTTCTCCCCCCGTCGCCTTCTCCCCCCGTCGCCGTCCCCCCCGTCGCCCTTCTCCCCCCCGTCGCCTTCTCCCCCCCCCGTCGCCTTCTCCCCCCCCCGTCGCCTTCTCCCCCCCGTCGCCTTCTCCCCCCCGTCGCCTTCTCCCCCCCGTCGCCTTCTCCCCCCCCCGTCGCCTTCTCCCCCCCCCGTCGCCTTCTCCCCCCCCCGTCGCCTTCTCCCCCCCCCGTCGCCTTCTCCCCCCCGTCGCCTTCTCCCCCCGTCGCCTTCTCCCCCCCCGTCGCCTTCTCCCCCCCGTCGCCCTCCCCCCCGTCGCCTTCTCCCCCCCCCGTCGCCTTCTCCCCCCGTCGCCTTCTCCCCCCCGTCGCCCTCCCCCCCGTCGCCTTCTCCCCCCCCCCCGTCGCCTTCTCCCCCCCGTCGCCCTCCCCCCCGTCGCCTTCTCCCCCCCCCCCGTCGCCTTCTCCCCCCCGTCGCCTTCTCCCCCCCGTCGCCCTCCCCCCCCCGTCGCCTTCTCCCCCCCGTCGCCTTCTCCCCCCCGTCGCCTTCTCCCCCCCCCCCGTCGCCCTCCCCCCCCCGTCGCCTTCTCCCCCCCGTCGCCTTCTCCCCCCCGTCGCCTTCTCCCCCCCCCCCGTCGCCTTCTCCCCCCCCCGTCGCCTTCTCCCCCCCGTCGCCTTCTCCCCCCCGTCGCCTTCTCCCCCCCGTCGCCTTCTCCCCCCCCCGTCGCCATCTCCCCCCCGTCGCCTTCTCCCCCCCCCACCGTCGCCTTCTCCCCCCCCGTCGCCTTCTCCCCCCCGTCGCCTTCTCCACCCCCCGTCGCCTTCTCCCCCCCGTCGCCTTCTCCCCCCCCCGTCGCCTTCTCCCCCCGTCGCCTTCTCCCCCCGTCGCCTTCTCCCCCCGTCGCCTTCTCCCCCCGTCGCCTTCTCCCCCCGTCGCCGTCCCCCCCGTCGCCCTTCTCCCCCCCGTCGCCTTCTCCCCCCCCCGTCGCCTTCTCCCCCCGTCGCCTTCTCCCCCCGTCGCCGTCCCCCCCGTCGCCCTTCTCCCCCCCGTCGCCTTCTCCCACCCCCGTCGCCTTCTCCCCCCCCCGTCGCCTTCTCCCCCCCGTCGCCTTCTCCCCCCCGTCGCCTTCTCCCCCCCGTCGCCTTCTCCCCCCCGTCGCTTTCTCCCCCCCGTCGCCTTCTCCCCCCCCGTCGCCTTCTCCCCCCCGTCGCCTTCTCCCCCCCCCGTCGCCTTCTCCCCCCCCCGTCGCCTTCTCCCCCCGTCGCCTTCTCCCCCCGTCGCCTTCTCCCCCCGTCGCCTTCTCCCCCCCCGTCGCCTTCTCCCCCCGTCGCCTTCCCCCCCCGTCGCCTTCTCCCCCCCCGTCGCCTTCTCCCCCCCCGTCGCCTTCTCCCCCCCGTCGCCTTCCCCCCCCGTGGCCTTCTCCCCCCGTCGCCTTCTCCCCCCCGTCGCCTTCTCCCCCGTCGCCTCCCCACCCCCGTCGCCTTCTCCCCCCCGTCGCCTTCTCCCCCCGTCGCCTTCTCCCCCCATCGCCTTCCCCCCCCGTCGCCTTCTCCCCCCGTCGCCTTCTCCCCCCATCGCCTTCCCCCCCCGTGGCCTTCTCCCCCCCGTCGCCTTCCCCCCCCCCGTCGCCTTCTCCCCCCCCCGTCACCTTCTCCCCCCGTCGCCTTCTCCCCCCGTCGCCTTCTCCCCCAGTCGCCTTCTCTCCCCCCGTCGCCTCCCCGCCCCCCGTCGCCTTCTCCCCTCCCCCCGTCGCCTTCTCCCCCCCCCGTCGCCTTCTCCCCCCCCCCGTCGCCTTCTCCCAACCCCGTCGCCTTCCCCCCCCCCCGTCGCCTTCTCCCCCCGTCGCCTTCTCCCCCCGTCGCCTTCTCCCCCCGTCGCCTTCTCTCCCCCCGTCGCCTCCCCCCACCGTCGCCTTCTCCCCCCCCCCGTCGCCTTCTCCCCCCCCCGTCGCCTTGTCCCCCCCCCCGTTGCCTTCTCCCCCCCCCGTCGCCTTCTCCCCCCCCCGTCGCCTTCCCCCCCCCCCGTCGCCTTCTCCCCCCGTCACCTTCTCCCCCCGTCACCTTCTCCCCCCGTCGCCTTCTCCCCCCGTCTCCTTCCCCCCCCGTCTCCTTCCCCCCCCGTCTCCTTCCCCCCCCGTCTCCTTCCCCCCCCGTCTCCTTCCCCCCCCGTCTCCTTCCCCCCCCGTCTCCTTCCCCCCCCGTCTCCTTCCCCCCCCCGTCTCCTTCCCCCCCCCGTCGCCTTCTCCCCCCCCCCGTCGCCTTCTCCCCCCCGTCGCCTTCTCCCCCCGTCGCCTTCTCCCCCCGTCGCCTTCTCCCCCCATCGCCTTCCCCCCCCGTCTCCTTCCCCCCCCGTCTCCTTCCCCCCCCCGTCTCCTTCCCCCCCCCGTCTCCTTCCCCCCCCGTCTCCTTCCCCCCCGTCTCCTTCCCCCCCCCATCGCCTTCGCCCCCCCCCCGTCGCCTTCTCCCCCCCCCGTCGCCTTCTCCCCCCCCCCGTCGCCATCTCCCCCCCGTCGCCTTCTCCCCCCCCCGTCGCCCTCTTCCCCCCCCCCGTCGCCTTCTCCCCCCCCCGTCGCCATCTCCCCCCGTCGCCTTCTCCCCCCGTCGCCTTCTCCCCCCCGTCGCCTTCTCCCCCCCCCGTCGCCTTCCCCCCCGTCGCCTTCTCCCCCCCCCGTCGCCTTCCCCCCCCGTCGCCTTCTCCCCCCGTCGCCTTCTCCCCCCCCGTCGCCTTCTCCCCCCCCCGTCGCCCTCTTCCCCCCCCCCGTCGCCTTCCCCCCCCGTCGCCTTCTCCCCCCCGTCGCCTTCCCCCCCCGTCGCCTTCTCCCCCCGTCGCCTTCTCCCCCCCGTCGCCTTCCCCCCCCGTCGCCTTCTCCCCCCCCCCGTCGCCTTCCCCCCCGTCGCCTTCTCCCCCCCGTCGCCTTCTCCCCCCGTCGCCTTCTCCCCCCGTCGCCTTCTCCCCCCCGTCGCCTTCTCCCCCCCCGTCGCCTTCTCCCCCCGTCGCCTTCTCCCCCCCGTCGCCTTCTCCCCCCCCCGTCGCCTTCTCCCCCCGTCGCCTTCTCCCCCCCCCGTCGCCTTCTCCCCCCCCCGTCGCCCTCTTCCCCCCCCCCGTCGCATTCCCCCCCGTCGCCTTCTCCCCCCCGTCGCCTTCTCCCCCCGTCGCCTTCTCCCCCCGTCGCCTTCTCCCCCCCGTCGCCTTCTCCCCCCCGTCGCCTTCTCCCCCCGTCGCCTTCTCCCCCCCCGTCGCCTTCTCCCCCCGTCGCCTTCTCCCCCCCCGTCGCCTTCTCCCCCCGTCGCCTTCTCCCCCCCGTCGCCTTCTCCCCCCCGTCGCCCTCTCCCCCCCCGTCGCCTTCTCCCCCCCCGTCGCCTTCTCCCCCCCCGTCTCCTTCTCCCCCCCGTCGTCTCCCCCCCCCCGTCGCCTTCTCCCCCCCCGTCTCCTTCTCCCCCCCGTCGTCTCCCCCCCCCCGTCGCCTTCTCCCCCCCCGTTGCCTTCCCCCCCGTCGCCTTCTCCCCCCCCGTCGCCTTCTCCCCCCCCGTCGCCTTCTCCCCCCCCGTCTCCTTCTCCCCCCCGTCGTCTCCCCCCCCCCCCGTCGCCTTCTCCCCCCCCGTTGCCTTCCCCCCCGTCGCCTTCTCCCCCCCCCCCGTCGCCTTCTCCCCCCCCCCCGTCGCCTTCTCCCCCCCCGTTGCCTTCCCCCCCGTCGCCTTCTCCCCCCCCCCCGTCGCCTTCCCCCCCGTCGCCTTCTCCCCCCCGTCGCCTTTTCCCCCCCCGTCTCCTTCTCCCCCCCGTCGCCTTCTCCCCCCCCCGTCGCCTTCTCCCCCCCGTCGCCCTCCCCCCCCCCGTCGCCCTCCCCCCCCCCCGTCGCCTTCTCCTCCCGTCGCCTCCCCCCCCCCGTCGCCTTCTTCCCCCCCGTCGTCTCCCCCCCCCGTCGCCTTCTCCCCCCCCGTCGCCTCTCCCCCCCGTCTCCTTCTCCCCCCCGTCTCCTTCTCCCCCCCCGTCGCCTCCCCCCCCGTCTCCTTCTCCCCCCCCGTCGCCTTCTCCTCCCCCGTCTCCTTCTCCCCCCCCCCGTCTCCTTCTCCCCCCCCGTCTCCTTCTCCCCCCGTCGCCTTCTCCCCCCGTCGCCTTCCCCCCCCCGTCTCCTTCTCCCCCCCCCGTCTCCTTCTCCCCCCCCGTCTCCTTCTCCCCCCCCGTCTCCTTCTCCCCCCCGTCTCCTTCTCCCCCCCGTCTCCTTCTCCCCCCCGTCTCCTTCTCCCCCCCGTCTCCTTCTCCCCCCCGTCTCCTTCTCCCCCCCGTCGCCTTCTCCCCCCGTCGCCTTCTCCCCCCGTCGCCTTCTCCCCCCCCGTCGCCTTCTCCCCCCGTCGCCTTCTCCCCCCGTCGCCTTCTCCCCCCCCGTCGCCTTCTCCCCCCGTCGCCTTCTCCCCCCCCCGTCGCCTTCCCCCCCGTTGCCTCCCCCCCCCGTCGCCTTCTCCCCACGTCGCCTTCTCCCCCCGTCGCCTTCTCCCCCCCCGTCGCCTTCTCCCCCCCGTCGCCTTCTCCCCCCCCGTCTCCTTCTCCCCCCCTGTCGCCTTCCCCCCCGTCGCCTTCTACCCCCCGTCGCCTCCCCCCCCCGTCGCCTTCTTCCCCCCGTCGTCTCCCCCCCCCCCCGTCGCCTTCTCCCCCCCGTCGCCTTCTACCCCCCGTCGCCTCCCCCCCCCGTCGCCTTCTTCCCCCCGTCGTCTCCCCCCCCCCCCCGGCGCCTTCTCCCCCCCGTCGCCTTCTCCCCCCCCGTCGCCTTCCCCCCCCCGTCGCCTTCCCACCCTCGTCGCCTTCTCCCCCCCGTCGCCTTCTCCCCCCCGTCGCCTTCTCCCCCCCCGTCTCCTTCCCCCCCCCGTCTCCTTCTCCCCCCCGTCTTCTTCTCCCCCCGTCTCCTTCTCCCCCCCTGTCGCCTTCCCCCCCGTCGCCTTCTACCCCCCGTCGCCTCCCCCCCCGTCGCCTTCTTCCCCCCGTCGTCTCCCCCCCCCGTCGCCTTCTTCC
Source organism: Chiloscyllium plagiosum (assembly GCF_037043375.1). NCBI lineage: Eukaryota > Metazoa > Chordata > Chondrichthyes > Orectolobiformes > Hemiscylliidae > Chiloscyllium > Chiloscyllium plagiosum. The sequence goes on along the minus strand of NW_028270181.1, from coordinate 42,813,694 downwards.
CCCCGTCGTCTCCCCCCCCCCCCCCGTCGCCTTCTCCCCCCGTCGCCTTCTCCCCCCGTCGCCTTCTCCCCCCCCGTCGCCTTCTCCCCCCCCCGTCGCCTTCTCCCCCCCCCCGTCGCCTTCTCCCCCCCCCGTCGCCTTCTCCCCCCCGTCGCCTTCTCCCCCCCGTCGCCTTCCCCCCCGTCGCCTTCCCACCCCCGTCGCCTTCCCCCCCCCCCGTCGCCTTCTCCCCCCGTCGCCTTCTCCCCCCGTCTCCTTCTCCCCCCGTCACCTTCTCCCCCCGTCGCCTTCTCCCCCCGTCTCCTTCCCCCCCCGTCTCCTTCCCCCCCCGTCTCCTTCCCCCCCCGTCTCCTTCCCCCCCCGTCTCCTTCCCCCCCCGTCTCCTTCCCCCCCCGTCTCCTTCCCCCCCCGTCTCCTTCCCCCCCCCGTCGCCTTCTCCACCGCCCGTCGCCTTCTCCCCCCCGTCGCCTTCTCCCCCCGTCGCCTTCTCCCCCCATCGCCTTCCCCCCCCGTCGCCTTCTCCCCCCGTCGCCTTCTCCCCCCATCGCCTTCCCCCCCCGTCTCCTTCCCCCCCCCGTCTCCTTCCCCCCCCCGTCTCCTTCCCCCCCCCGTCTCCTTCCCCCCCCGTCTCCTTCCCCCCCGTCTCCTTCCCCCCCCCATCGCCTTCGCCCCCCCCCGTCGCCTTCTCCCCCCCCCGTCGCCTTCTCCCCCCCCCGTCGCCTTCTCCCCCCCGTCGCCTTCTCCCCCCCCCCGTCGCCCTCTTCCCCCCCCCCGTCGCCCTCTTCCCCCCCCCCGTCGCCTTCTCCCCACCCCGCCGCCATCTCCCCCCGTCGCCTTCTCCCCCCGTCGCCTTCTCCCCCCCGTCGCCTTCTCCCCCCCCGTCGCCTTCCCCCCCGTCGCCTTCTCCCCCCCCCGTCGCCTTCCCCCCCCGTCGCCTTCTCCCCCCGTCGCCTTCTCCCCCCCCCGTCGCCTTCTCCCCCCCCCGTCGCCCTCTTCCCCCCCCCCGTCGCCTTCCCCCCCCGTCGCCTTCTCCCCCCCGTCACCTTCCCCCCCCGTCGCCTTCTCCCCCCGTCGCCTTCTCCCCCCCGTCGCCTTCCCCCCCCGTCGCCTTCTCCCCCCCCCGTCGGCTTCCCCCCCGTCGCCTTCTCCCCCCGTCGCCTTCTCCCCCCGTCGCCTTCTCCCCCCGTCGCCTTCTCCCCCCGTCGCCTTCTCCCCCCGTCGCCTTCCCCCCCCGTCGCCTTCTCCCCCCCCCGTCGCCTTCCCCCCCGTCGCCTTCTCCCCCCCGTCGCCTTCTCCCCCCGTCGCCTTCTCCCCCCGTCGCCTTCTCCCCCCGTCGCCTTCCCCCCCCGTCGCCTTCTCCCCCCGTCGCCTTCTCCCCCCCGTCGCCTTCCCCCCCCGTCGCCTTCTCCCCCCCCCGTCGCCTTCCCCCCCGTCGCCTTCTCCCCCCCGTCGCCTTCTCCCCCCGTCGCCTTCTCCCCCCGTCGCCTTCTCCCCCCCGTCGCCTTCTCCCCCCCCGTCGCCTTCTCCCCCCGTCGCCTTCTCCCCCCCGTCGCCTTCTCCCCCCCCCGTCGCCTTCTCCCCCCGTCGCCTTCTCCCCCCCCCGTCGCCTTCTCCCCCCCCCGTCGCCCTCTTCCCCACCCCCGTCGCCTTCCCCCCCGTCGCCTTCTCCCCCCCGTCGCCTTCTCCCCCCGTCGCCTTCTCCCCCCGTCGCCTTCTCCCCCCCGTCGCCTTCTCCCCCCCGTCGCCTTCTCCCCCCGTCGCCTTCTCCCCCCCCGTCGCCTTCTCCCCCCCCGTCGCCTTCTCCCCCCCCGTCTCCTTCTCCCCCCCGTCGTCTCCCCCCCCCCCCCGTCGCCTTCTCCCCCCCCGTTGCCTTCCCCCCCGTCGCCTTCTCCCCCCCCCCGTCGCCTTCTCCCCCCCCGTTGCCTTCCCCCCCGTCGCCTTCTCCCCCCCCCCCCGTCGCCTTCCCCCCCGTCGCCTTCTCCCCCCCCGTCGCCTTCTCCCCCCCCGTCGCCTTCTCCCCCCCGTCGCCTTCTCCCCCCCCGTCGCCTTCTCCCCCCCCGTCGCCTTCTCCCCCCCGTCGCCCCCCCCCCCCCCGTCGCCCTCCCCCCCCCCGTCGCCTTCTCCTCCCGTCGCCTCCCCCCCCCCGTCGCCTTCTTCCCCCCCGTCGTCTCCCCCCCCCGTCGCCTTCTCCCCCCCCGTCGCCTCTCCCCCCCGTCTCCTTCTCCCCCCCGTCTCCTTCTCCCCCCCCGTCGCCTCCCCCCCCCCCGTCGCCTCCCCCCCCCCGTCGCCTTCTCCCCACGTCGCCTTCTCCCCCCGTCGCCTTCTCCCCCCCCGTCGCCTTCTCCCCCCCGTCTCCTTCTCCCCCCCGTCTCCTTCTCCCCCCCGTCTCCTTCTCCCCCCCGTCTCCTTCTCCCCCCCGTCTCCTTCTCCCCCCCCGTCGCCTCCCCCCCCGTCTCCTTCTCCCCCCCCGTCGCCTTCTCCTCCCCCGTCTCCTTCTCCCCCCCGTCTCCTTCTCCCCCCCGTCTCCTTCTCCCCCCCGTCTCCTTCTCCCCCCCGTCTCCTTCTCCCCCCCGTCTCCTTCTCCCCCCCCGTCGCCTCCCCCCCCCGTCTCCTTCTCCCCCCCCGTCGCCTTCTCCTCCCCCGTCTCCTTCTCCCCCCCCCCGTCTCCTTCTCCCCCCCCCGTCTCCTTCTCCCCCCCCGTCTCCTTCTCCCCCCCCGTCTCCTTCTCCCCCCCGTCTCCTTCTCCCCCCCGTCTCCTTCTCCCCCCCGTCTCCTTCTCCCCCCCGTCGCCTTCTCCCCCCGTCGCCTTCTCCCCCCGTCGCCTTCTCCCCCCCCGTCGCCTTCTCCCCCCGTCGCCTTCTCCCCCCGTCGCCTTCTCCCCCCCCGTCGCCTTCTCCCCCCGTCGCCTTCTCCCCCCCCCGTCGCCTTCCCCCCCGTTGCCTCCCCCCCCCGTCGCCTTCTCCCCACGTCGCCTTCTCCCCCCGTCGCCTTCTCCCCCCCCGTCGCCTTCTCCCCCCCGTCGCCTTCTCCCCCCCCGTCTCCTTCTCCCCCCCTGTCGCCTTCCCCCCCGTCGCCTTCTACCCCCCGTCGCCTCCCCCCCCCGTCGCCTTCTTCCCCCCGTCGTCTCCCCCCCCCCCGTCGCCTTCTCCCCCCCGTCGCCTTCTACCCCCCGTCGCCTCCCCCCCCCGTCGCCTTCTTCCCCCCGTCGTCTCCCCCCCCCCCCCGGCGCCTTCTCCCCCCCGTCGCCTTCTCCCCCCCCGTCGCCTTCCCCCCCCCGTCGCCTTCCCCCCCCCGTCGCCTTCTCCCCCCCGTCGCCTTCTCCCCCCCGTCGCCTTCTCCCCCCCCGTCTCCTTCTCCCCCCCCGTCTCCTTCTCCCCCCCGTCTTCTTCTCCCCCCGTCTCCTTCTCCCCCCCTGTCGCCTTCCCCCCCGTCGCCTTCTACCCCCCGTCGCCTCCCCCCCCGTCGCCTTCTTCCCCCCGTCGTCTCCCCCCCCCGTCGCCTTCTTCCCCCCGTCGTCTCCCCCCCCCCCCCGTCGCCTTCTCCCCCCGTCGCCTTCTCCCCCCGTCGCCTTCTCCCCCCGTCGCCTTCTCCCCCCGTCGCCTTCTCCCCCCGTCGCCTTCTCCCCCCGTCGCCTTCTCCCCCCGTCGCCTTCTCCCCCCGTCGCATTCTCCCCCCGTCGCTTTCCCCCCCCGTGGCCTTCTCCCCCCCGTCGCCTTCCCCCCCCCCCCCCGTCGCCTTCTCCCCCCCCCCGTCGCCTTCTCCCCCCCCCGTCGCCTTCTCCCCCCCCCCGTCGCCTTCCCCCCCCCCGTCGCCTTCTCCCCCCGTCGCCTTCTCCCCCCATCGCCTTCTCCCCCCGTCGCCTTCTCCCCCCGTCGCCTTCTCCCCCCCGTCGCCTTCCCCCCCGTCATCTCCCCCCCCGTCGCCTTCTCCCCCCCCCGTCGCCTTCTCCCCCCCCCCGTCGCCTTCCCCCCCCCCCGTCACCTTCTCCCCCCGTCGCCTTCTCCCCCCCGTCGCCTTCCCCCCCCGTCGCCTGCTCCCCCCCCGTCGCATTCCCCCCCGTCGCCTTCTCCCCCCGTCGCCTTCTCCCCCCGTCGCCTTCTCCCCCCGTCGCCTTCTCCCCCCGTCGCCTTCTCCCCCCGTCGCCTTCTCCCCCCGTCGCCTTCTCCCCCCGTCGCCTTCTCCCCCCGTCGCCTTCTCCCCCCGTCGCTTTCCCCCCCCGTGGCCTTCTCCCCCCCGTCGCCTTCCCCCCCCCCCCGTCGCCTTCTCCCCCCCCCGTCGCCTTCTCCCCCCCCCGTCGCCTTCTCCCCCCCCCCGTCGCCTTCCCCCCCCCCGTCGCCTTCTCCCCCCGTCGCCTTCTCCCCCCATCGCCTTCTCCCCCCGTCGCCTTCTCCCCCCGTCGCCTTCTCCCCCCCCGTCGCCTTCCCCCCCGTCATCTCCCCCCCCGTCGCCTTCTCCCCCCCCCGTCGCCTTCTCCCCCCCCCCGTCGCCTTCCCCCCCCCCCGTCACCTTCTCCCCCCGTCGCCTTCTCCCCCCCCGTCGCCTTTCCCCCCGTCGCCTCCCCCCCCGTCATCTCCCCCCCCGTCGCCTTCTCCCCCCCCCGTCGCCTTCTCCCCCCCCCCGTCGCCTTCCCCCCCCCCCGTCACCTTCTCCCCCCGTCGCCTTCTCCCCCCCCGTCGCCTTCTCCCCCCCCGTCGCCTTTCCCCCCGTCGCCTCCCCCCCCCGTCGTCTCCCCCCCCCCGTCGCCTTCTCCCCCCGTCGCCCTCCCCCCCCGTCGCCTTCCCCCCCGTCGCCTTCTACCCCCCGTCGCCTCCCCCCCCGTCGCCTTCTTCCCCCCGTCGTCTCCCCCCCCCCCGTCGCCTTCTCCCCCCGTCGCCTTCTCTACCCCCGTCTCCTTCTCCCCCCCGTCGCCTTCTCCCCCCGTCGCCTTCTCTCCCCCCGTCGCCTTCTCTCCCCCCGTCTCCTTCTCCCCCCCGTCGCCTTCTCTCCCCCCGTCGCCTTCTCCCCCCGTCGCCTTCTCTCCCCCCGTCTCCTTCTCCCCCCCGTCGCCTTCTCCCCCCGTCGCCTTCTCTCCCCCCGTCGCCTTCTCTCCCCCCGTCTCCTTCTCCCCCCCGTCGCCTTCTCTCCCCCCGTCGCCTTCTCCCCCCGTCGCCTTCTCTCCCCCCGTCTCCTTCTCCCCCCCGTCGCCTTCTCCCCCCGTCGCCTTCTCTCCCCCCGTCGCCTTCTCTCCCCCCGTCTCCTTCTCCCCCCCGTCGCCTTCTCTCCCCCCGTCTCCTTCTCCCCCCCGTCGCCTTCTCCCCCCGTCGCCTTCTCTCCCCCCGTCGCCTTCTCTCCCCCCGTCTCCTTCTCCCCCCCGTCGCCTTCTCTCCCCCCGTCTCCTTCTCCCCCCCGTCGCCTTCTCCCCCCGTCGCCTTCTCCCCCCCCGTCGCCTTCTCCCCCCCCGTCGCCTTCTCCCCCCCCCCGTCGCCTTCCCCCCCCCCCGTCGCCTTCTCCCCCCCCGTTGCCTTCCCCCCCGTCGCCTTCTCCCCCCCCCCGTCGCCTTCCCCCCCGTCGCCTTCCCCCCCCGTCGCCTTCTCCCCCCCGTCGCCCTCCCCCCCCCGTCGCCTTCCCCCCCGTCGCCTTCTACCCCCCGTCGCCTCCCCCCCCGTCGCCTTCTTCCCGCCGTCGTCTCCCCCCCCCCCCCGTCGCCTTCTCTCCCCCCGTCTCCTTCTCCCCCCCGTCGCCTTCTCTCCCCCGTCGCCTTCTCTCCCCCCGTCTCCTTCTCCCCCCCCCGTCTCCTTCTCTCCCCCCGTCGCCTTCTCCCCCCGTCGCCTTCTCCCCCCGTCGCCTCCCCCCCCCCCCGTCGCCTTCTCCCCCCCCCGTCTCCTTCCCCCCCCCGTCTCCTTCCCCCCCCCGTCTCCTTCCCCCCCCCGTCTCCTTCCCCCCCCGTCTCCTTCCCCCCCGTCTCCTTCCCCCCCCCATCGCCTTCGCCCCCCCCCCGTCGCCTTCTCCCCCCCCCGTCGCCTTCTCCCCCCCCCGTCCCCTTCTCCCCCCCGTCGCCCTCTCCCCCCCCCGTCGCCCTCTTCCCCCCCCCCCGTCGCCTTCTCCCCCCCCCGTCGCCATCTCCCCCCGTCGCCTTCTCCCCCCGTCGCCTTCTCCCCCCCCCGTCGCCTTCCCCCCCGTCGCCTTCTCCCCCCGTCGCCTTCTCCCCCCCCCGTCGCCTTCTCCCCCCCCCGTCGCCCTCTTCCCCCCCCCCGTCGCCTTCCCCCCCCGTCGCCTTCTCCCCCCCGTCGCCTTCCCCCCCCGTCGCCTTCTCCCCCCGTCGCCTTCTCCCCCCCGTCGCCTTCCCCCCCCGTCGCCTTCTCCCCCCCCCGTCGCCTTCCCCCCCGTCGCCTTCTCCCCCCGTCGCCTTCTCCCCCCGTCGCCTTCTCCCCCCGTCGCCTTCTCCCCCCGTCGCCTTCCCCCCCCGTCGCCTTCTCCCCCCCCCGTCGCCTTCCCCCCCGTCGCCTTCTCCCCCCCGTCGCCTTCTCCCCCCGTCGCCTTCTCCCCCCCGTCGCCTTCTCCCCCCGTCGCCTTCCCCCCCCGTCGCCTTCTCCCCCCGTCGCCTTCTCCCCCCCGTCGCCTTCCCCCCCCCGTCGCCTTCTCCCCCCCCCGTCGCCTTCCCCCCCGTCGCCTTCTCCCCCCCGTCGCCTTCTCCCCCCGTCGCCTTCTCCCCCCGTCGCCTTCTCCCCCCCGTCGCCTTCTCCCCCCCCGTCGCCTTCTCCCCCCGTCGCCTTCTCCCCGCCGTCGCCTTCTCCCCCCCCCGTCGCCTTCTCCCCCCGTCGCCTTCTCCCCCCCCGTCGCCTTCTCCCCCCCCCGTCGCCCTCTTCCCCACCCCCGTCGCCTTCCCCCCCGTCGCCTTCTCCCCCCCGTCGCCTTCTCCCCCCGTCGCCTTCTCCCCCCGTCGCCTTCTCCCCCCCGTCGCCTTCTCCCCCCCGTCGCCTTCTCCCCCCGTCGCCTTCTCCCCCCCCGTCGCCTTCTCCCCCCGTCGCCTTCTCCCCCCCGTCGCCTTCTCCCCCCCCCCGTCGCCTTCCCACCCGTCGCCTTCTCCCCCCCCGTCGCCTTCTCCCCCCCGTCGTCTCCCCCCCCCCGTCGCCTTCTCCCCCCCCGTCGCCTTCTCCCCCCCCGTCTCCTTCTCCCCCCCGTCGTCTCCCCCCCCCCCGTCGCCTTCTCCCCCCCCCGTCTCCTTCTCCCCCCCGTCGTCTCCCCCCCCCCGTCGCCTTCTCCCCCCCCGTTGCCTTCCCCCCCGTCGCCTTCTCCCCCCCCGTCGCCTTCTCCCCCCCCGTCGCCTTCTCCCCCCCCGTCTCCTTCTCCCCCCCGTCGTCTCCCCCCCCCCCCCGTCGCCTTCTCCCCCCCCGTTGCCTTCCCCCCCGTCGCCTTCTCCCCCCCCCCCCGTCGCCTTCTCCCCCCCCGTTGCCTTCCCCCCCGTCGCCTTCTCCCCCCCCCCCGTCGCCTTCCCCCCCGTCGCCTTCTCCCCCCCCGTCGCCTTCTCCCCCCCGTCGCCTTCTCCCCCCCCGTCGCCTTCTCCCCCCCCGTCGCCTTCTCCCCCCCGTCGCCCTCCCCCCCCCCCCGTCGCCCTCCCCCCCCGTCGCCTTCTCCTCCCGTCGCCTCCCCCCCCCCGTCGCCTTCTTCCCCCCCGTCGTCTCCCCCCCCCGTCGCCTTCTCCCCCCCCGTCGCCTCTCCCCCCCGTCTCCTTCTCCCCCCCGTCTCCTTCTCCCCCCCCGTCGCCTCCCCCCCCCCCGTCGCCTCCCCCCCCCGTCGCCTTCTCCCCCCCCGTCGCCTCTCCCCCCCGTCTCCTTCTCCCCCCCCGTCTCCTTCTCCCCCCCGTCTCCTTCTCCCCCCCGTCTCCTTCTCCCCCCCGTCTCCTTCTCCCCCCCCGTCGCCTCCCCCCCCGTCTCCTTCTCCCCCCCCGTCGCCTTCTCCTCCCCCGTCTCCTTCTCCCCCCCGTCTCCTTCTCCCCCCCGTCTCCTTCTCCCCCCCGTCTCCTTCTCCCCCCCGTCTCCTTCTCCCCCCCGTCTCCTTCTCCCCCCCGTCTCCTTCTCCCCCCCCGTCGCCTCCCCCCCCGTCTCCTTCTCCCCCCCCGTCGCCTTCTCCTCCCCCGTCTCCTTCTCCCCCCCCCCGTCTCCTTCTCCCCCCCCCGTCTCCTTCTCCCCCCCCCGTCTCCTTCTCCCCCCCCGTCTCCTTCTCCCCCCCGTCTCCTTCTCCCCCCCGTCTCCTTCTCCCCCCCGTCTCCTTCTCCCCCCCGTCGCCTTCTCCCCCCGTCGCCTTCTCCCCCCGTCGCCTTCTCCCCCCCCGTCGCCTTCTCCCCCCGTCGCCTTCTCCCCCCGTCGCCTTCTCCCCCCCCGTCGCCTTCTCCCCCCGTCGCCTTCTCCCCCCCCCCGTCGCCTTCCCCCCCGTTGCCTCCCCCCCCCGTCGCCTTCTCCCCACGTCGCCTTCTCCCCCCGTCGCCTTCTCCCCCCCCGTCGCCTTCTCCCCCCCGTCGCCTTCTCCCCCCCCGTCTCCTTCTCCCCCCCTGTCGCCTTCCCCCCCGTCGCCTTCTACCCCCCGTCGCCTCCCCCCCCCGTCGCCTTCTTCCCCCCGTCGTCTCCCCCCCCCCCGTCGCCTTCTCCCCCCCGTCGCCTTCTACCCCCCGTCGCCTCCCCCCCCCGTCGCCTTCTTCCCCCCGTCGTCTCCCCCCCCCCCCCGGCGCCTTCTCCCCCCCGTCGCCTTCTCCCCCCCCGTCGCCTTCCCCCCCCCGTCGCCTTCTCCCCCCCGTCGCCTTCTCCCCCCCGTCGCCTTCTCCCCCCCCCCGTCTCCTTCTCCCCCCGTCGCCTTCTCCCCCCCGTCGCCTTCCCCCCCCGTCGCCTTCTCCCCCCCCCCGTCGCATTCCCCCCCCGTCGCCTTCTCCCCCCGTCGCCTTCTCCCCCCGTCGCCTTCTCCCCCCGTCGCCTTCTCCCCCCGTCGCCTTCTCCCCCCGTCGCCTTCTCCCCCCGTCGCCTTCTCCCCCCGTCGCCTTCTCCCCCCGTCGCATTCTCCCCCCGTCGCTTTCCCCCCCCGTGGCCTTCTCCCCCGCGTCGCCTTCCCCCCCCCCCCCCCCGTCGCCTTCTCCCCCCCCCCGTCGCCTTCTCCCCCCCCCGTCGCCTTCTCCCCCCCCCCGTCGCCTTCCCCCCCCCCGTCGCCTTCTCCCCCCGTCGCCTTCTCCCCCCATCGCCTTCTCCCCCCGTCGCCTTCTCCCCCCGTCGCCTTCTCCCCCCCCGTCGCCTTCCCCCCCGTCATCTCCCCCCCCGTCGCCTTCTCCCCCCCCCGTCGCCTTCTCCCCCCCCCCGTCGCCTTCTCCCCCCCCCGTCACCTTCTCCCCCCGTCGCCTTCTCCCCCCCCGTCGCCTTTCCCCCCGTCGCCTCCCCCCCCGTCATCTCCCCCCCCGTCGCCTTCTCCCCCCCCCGTCGCCTTCTCCCCCCCCCGTCGCCTTCCCCCCCCCCCGTCACCTTCTCCCCCCGTCGCCTTCTCCCCCCCCGTCGCCTTCTCCCCCCCCGTCGCCTTTCCCCCCGTCGCCTCCCCCCCCCGTCGTCTCCCCCCCCCCGTCGCCTTCTCCCCCCGTCGCCCTCCCCCCCCGTCGCCTTCCCCCCCGTCGCCTTCTACCCCCCGTCGCCTCCCCCCCCGTCGCCTTCTTCCCCCCGTCGTCTCCCCCCCCCCGTCGCCTTCTCCCCCCGTCGCCTTCTCTACCCCCGTCTCCTTCTCCCCCCCGTCGCCTTCTCCCCCCGTCGCCTTCTCTCCCCCCGTCGCCTTCTCTCCCCCCGTCTCCTTCTCCCCCCCGTCGCCTTCTCTCCCCCCGTCGCCTTCTCCCCCCGTCGCCTTCTCTCCCCCGTCTCCTTCTCCCCCCCGTCGCCTTCTCCCCCCGTCGCCTTCTCTCCCCCCGTCGCCTTCTCTCCCCCCGTCTCCTTCTCCCCCCCGTCGCCTTCTCTCCCCCCGTCGCCTTCTCCCCCCGTCGCCTTCTCTCCCCCCGTCTCCTTCTCCCCCCCGTCGCCTTCTCCCCCCGTCGCCTTCTCTCCCCCCGTCGCCTTCTCTCCCCCCGTCTCCTTCTCCCCCCCGTCGCCTTCTCTCCCCCCGTCTCCTTCTCCCCCCCGTCGCCTTCTCCCCCCGTCGCCTTCTCTCCCCCCGTCGCCTTCTCTCCCCCCGTCTCCTTCTCCCCCCCGTCGCCTTCTCTCCCCCCGTCTCCTTCTCCCCCCCGTCGCCTTCTCCCCCCGTCGCCTTCTCCCCCCCCGTCGCCTTCTCCCCCCCCGTCGCCTTCTCCCCCCCCCCGTCGCCTTCCCCCCCCCCCGTCGCCTTCTCCCCCCCCGTTGCCTTCCCCCCCGTCGCCTTCTCCCCCCCCCCGTCGCCTTCCCCCCCGTCGCCTTCCCCCCCCCGTCGCCTTCTCCCCCCCGTCGCCCTCCCCCCCCCGTCGCCTTCCCCCCCGTCGCCTTCTACCCCCCGTCGCCTCCCCCCCCGTCGCCTTCTTCCCGCCGTCGTCTCCCCCCCCCCCGTCGCCTTCTCTCCCCCCGTCGCCTTCTCTCCCCCCGTCTCCTTCTCCCCCCCGTCGCCTTCTCTCCCCCGTCGCCTTCTCTCCCCCCGTCTCCTTCTCCCCCCCCGTCTCCTTCTCTCCCCCCGTCGCCTTCTCCCCCCGTCGCCTTCTCCCCCCGTCGCCTTCTCCCCCCGTCGCCTCCCCCCCCCCCGTCGCCTTCTCCCCCCCCCGTCTCCTCCCCCCCGTCGCCTCCCCCCCCCCCGTCGCCTTCTCCCCCCCCGTCGCCTTCCCCCCCGTCGCCTCCCCCCCCCGTCGCCTTCTCCCCCCGTCGCCTTCTCCCCCCCGTCGCCTTCTCCCCCCGTCGCCTCCCCCCCCCCCGTCGCCTTCTCCCCCCCCCGTCTCCTCCCCCCCGTCGCCTCCCCCCCCCCGTCGCCTTCTCCCCCCCCGTCGCCTTCTCCCCCCCGTTGCCTTCTCCCCCCCCGTCGCCTTCTCCCCCCGTCGCCTTCTCCCCCCCCCGTCGCCTTCTCCCCCCCCCGTCGCCTTCTCCCCCCCGTCGCCTTCTCCCCCCCCCGTCGCCTTCTCCCCCCCGTCGCCTTCTCCCCCCCCCGTCGCCTTCTCCCCCCCCCGTCGCCTTCTCCCCCCCGTCGCCTTCTCCCCCCGTCGCCTTCTCCCCCCCGTCGCCTTCTCCCCCCGTCGCCTTCTCCCCCCCGTCGCCTTCTCCCCCCCGTCGCCTTCTCCCCCCGTCGCCTTCTCCCCCCGTCGCCTTCTCCCCCCGTCTCCTTCTCCCCCCCGTCTCCTTCTCTCCCCCCGTCGCCTTCTCCCCCCGTCGCCTTCTCCCCCCGTCGCCTCCCCCCCCCCGTCGCCTTCTCCCCCCCCCGTCTCCTCCCCCCCGTCGCCTCCCCCCCCCCCGTCGCCTTCTCCCCCCCCGTCGCCTTCCCCCCCGTCGCCTCCCCCCCCCGTCGCCTTCTCCCCCCCCGTCGCCTTCTCCCCCGTCGCCTCCCCCCCCCGTCGCCTTCTCCCCCCCGTCGCCTTCTCCCCCCTGTCGCCTTCTCCCCCCCCGTCGCCTTCTCCCCCCTGTCGCCTTCTCCCCCCCCCGTCGCCTTCTCCCCCCATCGCCTTCTCCCCCCCGTCGCCTTCTCCCCCCCGTCGCCTTCTCCCCCCCGTCGCCTTCTCCCCCCCCGTCGCCTTCTCCCCCCCCGTCGCCTTCTCCCCCCGTCGCCTTCTCCCCCCCCCGTCGCCTTCTCCCCCCCCCGTCGCCTTCTCCCCCCCCCGTCGCCTTCTCCCCCCCCCGTCGCCTTCTCCCCCCCCCGTCGCCTTCTCCCCCCCATCGCCTTCTCCCCCCCCCGTCGCCTTCTCCCCCCCCCGTCGCCTTCTCCCCCCCCCGTCGCCTTCTCCCCCCCCCGTCGCCTTCTCCCCCCGTCGCCTTCTCCCCCCCCCGTCGCCTCCTCCCCCCCCCCCGTCGCCTTCTCCCCCCCTTCGCCTTCCCCCCCGTCGCCTTCTCCCCCCCCGTCGCCTTCTCCCCCCCCCGTCGCCTTCTCCCCCCCCCCGTCGCCTTCTCCCCCCCCGTTGCCTTCTCCCCCCCGTCGCCTTCTCCCCCCCGTCGCCTTCCCCCCCGTCGCCTTCCCCCCCCCGTCGCCTTCTCTCCCCCCGTCGCCTTCTCCCCCCCCGTCGCCTTCTCTCCCCCCCGTCGCCTTCTCCCCCCCCCGTCGCCTTCTCCCCCCCCCGTCGCCTTCTCCCCCCCCCGTCGCCTTCCCCCCCGTCGCCTTCTCCCCCCCCGTCGCCTTCTCCCCCCCCGTCGCCTTCTCCCCCCCCGTCGCCTTCTCCCCCCGTCGCCTTCTCCCCCCCCGTCGCCTTCTCCCCCCCGTCGCCTTCTCCCCCCCCCGTCGCCTTCTCCCCCCCCCGTCGCCTTCTCCCCCCCCCGTCGCCTTCTCCCCCCCCCGTCGCCTTCTCCCCCCCGTCGCCTTCTCCCCCCGTCGCCTTCTCCCCCCGTCGCCTTCTCCCCCCGTCGCCTTCTCCCCCCCCAGTCGCCTTCTCCCCCCGTCGCCTTCTCCCCCCCCCGTCTCCTTCTCCCCCCGTCGCCTTCCCCCCCGTCGCCTTCTCCCCCCCCGTCGCCTTCTCCCCCCCCGTCGCCTTCTCCCCCCCGTCGCCTTCTCCCCCCCCGTCGCCTTCTCCCCCCCGTCGCCTTCTCCCCCCGTCGCCTTCTCCCCCCGTCGCCTTCTCCCCCCATCGCCTTCTCCCCCCCCCGTCGCCTTCTCCCCCCGTCGCCTTCTCCCCCCGTCGCCTTCTCCCCCCCCCGTCTCCTTCTCCCCCCGTCTCCTTCTCCCCCCGTCGCCTTCCCCCCCCGTCGCCTTCTCCCCCCCGTCGCCTTCTCCCCCCCGTCGCCTTCTCCCCCCCCGTCGCCTTCTCCCCCCCGTCGCCTTCTCCCCCCCCGTCGCCTTCTCCCCCCGTCTCCTTCTCCCCCCGTCGCCTTCCCCCCCGTCGCCTTCCCCCCCGTCGCCTTCTCCCCCCCGTCGCCTTCTCTCCCCCCGTCGCCTTCTCCCCCCGTCGCCTTCTCCCCCCCGTCGCCTTCTCCCCCCCCGTCGCCTTCTCCACCCCCGTCGCCTTCTCCCCCCCCATCGCCTTCTCCACCCCCGTCGCCTTCTCCCCCCCCATCGCCTTCTCCCCCCCGTCGCCTTCTCCACCCCCGTCGCCTTCTCCCCCCCATCGCCTTCTCCCCCCCCGTCGCCTTCTCTCCCCCCGTCGCCTTCTCCCCCCCGTCGCCTTCTCCCCCCCCGTCGCCTTCTCCCCCCCCGTCGCCTTCTCCCCCCCGTCGCCTTCTCCACCCCCGTCGCCTTCTCCCCCCCATCGCCTTCTCCCCCCCCGTCGCCTTCTCCCCCCGTCGCCTTCTCCCCCCTCCCCGTCGGCTTCCCCCCCGTCGCCTTCTCCCCCCCCGTCGCCTTCTCCCCCCGTCGCCTTCTCTCCCCCCGTCGCCTTCTCCCCCCCGTCGCCTTCTCTCCCCCCGTCGCCTTCTCCCCCCCGTCGCCTTCTCTCCCCCCGTCGCCTTCTCCCCCCCGTCGCCCTCCCCCCCCCGTCGCCTTCTCCCCCCGTCGCCTTCTCCCCCCCGTCGCCTTCTCCCCCCCCGTCGCCTTCTCTCCCCCCGTCGCCTTCTCCCCCCCGTCGCCTTCTCCCCCCCGTCGCCTTCTCCCCCCCCGTCGCCTTCTCCCCCCCGTCGCCTTCTCCCCCCCCGTCGCCTTCTCCCCCCCGTCGCCTTCTCCCCCCCCCCCGTCGCCTTCTCCCCCCCCGTCGCCTTCTCTCCCCCCGTCGCCTTCTCCCCCCCGTCGCCTTCTCTCCCCCCGTCGCCTCCCCCCCCCCGTCGCCTTCTTCCCCCCCGTCGTCTCCCCCCCCCGTCGCCTTCTCCCCCCCCGTCGCCTCTCCCCCCCGTCTCCTTCTCCCCCCCGTCTCCTTCTCCCCCCCCGTCGCCTCCCCCCCCCCCCGTCGCCTCCCCCCCCCGTCGCCTTCTCCCCCCCCGTCGCCTCTCCCCCCCGTCTCCTTCTCCCCCCCCGTCTCCTTCTCCCCCCCGTCTCCTTCTCCCCCCCGTCTCCTTCTCCCCCCCGTCTCCTTCTCCCCCCCCGTCGCCTCCCCCCCCGTCTCCTTCTCCCCCCCCGTCGCCTTCTCCTCCCCCGTCTCCTTCTCCCCCCCGTCTCCTTCTCCCCCCCGTCTCCTTCTCCCCCCCGTCTCCTTCTCCCCCCCGTCTCCTTCTCCCCCCCGTCTCCTTCTCCCCCCCGTCTCCTTCTCCCCCCCCGTCGCCTCCCCCCCCGTCTCCTTCTCCCCCCCCGTCGCCTTCTCCTCCCCCGTCTCCTTCTCCCCCCCCCCCGTCTCCTTCTCCCCCCCCCGTCTCCTTCTCCCCCCCCCGTCTCCTTCTCCCCCCCCGTCTCCTTCTCCCCCCCGTCTCCTTCTCCCCCCCGTCTCCTTCTCCCCCCCGTCTCCTTCTCCCCCCCGTCGCCTTCTCCCCCCGTCGCCTTCTCCCCCCGTCGCCTTCTCCCCCCCCGTCGCCTTCTCCCCCCGTCGCCTTCTCCCCCCGTCGCCTTCTCCCCCCCCGTCGCCTTCTCCCCCCGTCGCCTTCTCCCCCCCCCGTCGCCTTCCCCCCCGTTGCCTCCCCCCCCCGTCGCCTTCTCCCCACGTCGCCTTCTCCCCCCGTCGCCTTCTCCCCCCCCGTCGCCTTCTCCCCCCCGTCGCCTTCTCCCCCCCCGTCTCCTTCTCCCCCCCTGTCGCCTTCCCCCCCGTCGCCTTCTACCCCCCGTCGCCTCCCCCCCCCGTCGCCTTCTTCCCCCCGTCGTCTCCCCCCCCCCCGTCGCCTTCTCCCCCCCGTCGCCTTCTACCCCCCGTCGCCTCCCCCCCCCGTCGCCTTCTTCCCCCCGTCGTCTCCCCCCCCCCCCCGGCGCCTTCTCCCCCCCGTCGCCTTCTCCCCCCCCGTCGCCTTCCCCCCCCCGTCGCCTTCTCCCCCCCCGTCGCCTTCTCCCCCCCGTCGCCTTCTCCCCCCCCCGTCTCCTTCTCCCCCCGTCGCCTTCTCCCCCCCGTCGCCTTCCCCCCCCGTCGCCTTCTCCCCCCCCCGTCGCATTCCCCCCCGTCGCCTTCTCCCCCCGTCGCCTTCTCCCCCCGTCGCCTTCTCCCCCCGTCGCCTTCTCCCCCCGTCGCCTTCTCCCCCCGTCGCCTTCTCCCCCCGTCGCCTTCTCCCCCCGTCGCATTCTCCCCCCGTCGCTTTCCCCCCCCGTGGCCTTCTCCCCCGCGTCGCCTTCCCCCCCCCCCCCCCGTCGCCTTCTCCCCCCCCCCGTCGCCTTCTCCCCCCCCCGTCGCCTTCTCCCCCCCCCCGTCGCCTTCCCCCCCCCCGTCGCCTTCTCCCCCCGTCGCCTTCTCCCCCCATCGCCTTCTCCCCCCGTCGCCTTCTCCCCCCGTCGCCTTCTCCCCCCCCGTCGCCTTCCCCCCCGTCATCTCCCCCCCCGTCGCCTTCTCCCCCCCCCGTCGCCTTCTCCCCCCCCCCGTCGCCTTCTCCCCCCCCCGTCACCTTCTCCCCCCGTCGCCTTCTCCCCCCCCGTCGCCTTTCCCCCCGTCGCCTCCCCCCCCGTCATCTCCCCCCCCGTCGCCTTCTCCCCCCCCCGTCGCCTTCTCCCCCCCCCGTCGCCTTCCCCCCCCCCCGTCACCTTCTCCCCCCGTCGCCTTCTCCCCCCCCGTCGCCTTCTCCCCCCCCGTCGCCTTTCCCCCCGTCGCCTCCCCCCCCCGTCGTCTCCCCCCCCCCCGTCGCCTTCTCCCCCCGTCGCCCTCCCCCCCCGTCGCCTTCCCCCCCGTCGCCTTCTACCCCCCGTCGCCTCCCCCCCCGTCGCCTTCTTCCCCCCGTCGTCTCCCCCCCCCCCGTCGCCTTCTCCCCCCGTCGCCTTCTCTACCCCCGTCTCCTTCTCCCCCCCGTCGCCTTCTCCCCCCGTCGCCTTCTCTCCCCCCGTCGCCTTCTCTCCCCCCGTCTCCTTCTCCCCCCCGTCGCCTTCTCTCCCCCCGTCGCCTTCTCCCCCCGTCGCCTTCTCTCCCCCGTCTCCTTCTCCCCCCCGTCGCCTTCTCCCCCCGTCGCCTTCTCTCCCCCCGTCGCCTTCTCTCCCCCCGTCTCCTTCTCCCCCCCGTCGCCTTCTCTCCCCCCGTCGCCTTCTCCCCCCGTCGCCTTCTCTCCCCCCGTCTCCTTCTCCCCCCCGTCGCCTTCTCCCCCCGTCGCCTTCTCTCCCCCCGTCGCCTTCTCTCCCCCCGTCTCCTTCTCCCCCCCGTCGCCTTCTCTCCCCCCGTCTCCTTCTCCCCCCCGTCGCCTTCTCCCCCCGTCGCCTTCTCTCCCCCCGTCGCCTTCTCTCCCCCCGTCTCCTTCTCCCCCCCGTCGCCTTCTCTCCCCCCGTCTCCTTCTCCCCCCCGTCGCCTTCTCCCCCCGTCGCCTTCTCCCCCCCCGTCGCCTTCTCCCCCCCCGTCGCCTTCTCCCCCCCCCCGTCGCCTTCCCCCCCCCCCGTCGCCTTCTCCCCCCCCGTTGCCTTCCCCCCCGTCGCCTTCTCCCCCCCCCCGTCGCCTTCCCCCCCGTCGCCTTCCCCCCCCCGTCGCCTTCTCCCCCCCGTCGCCCTCCCCCCCCCGTCGCCTTCCCCCCCGTCGCCTTCTACCCCCCGTCGCCTCCCCCCCCGTCGCCTTCTTCCCGCCGTCGTCTCCCCCCCCCCCCGTCGCCTTCTCTCCCCCCGTCTCCTTCTCCCCCCCGTCGCCTTCTCTCCCCCGTCGCCTTCTCTCCCCCCGTCTCCTTCTCCCCCCCCGTCTCCTTCTCTCCCCCCGTCGCCTTCTCCCCCCGTCGCCTTCTCCCCCCGTCGCCTCCCCCCCCCCCGTCGCCTTCTCCCCCCCCCGTCTCCTCCCCCCCGTCGCCTCCCCCCCCCCGTCGCCTTCTCCCCCCCCGTCGCCTTCCCCCCCGTCGCCTCCCCCCCCCGTCGCCTTCTCCCCCCGTCGCCTTCTCCCCCCCGTCGCCTTCTCCCCCCGTCGCCTCCCCCCCCCCCGTCGCCTTCTCCCCCCCCCGTCTCCTCCCCCCCGTCGCCTCCCCCCCCCCGTCGCCTTCTCCCCCCCGTTGCCTTCTCCCCCCCCGTCGCCTTCTCCCCCCGTCGCCTTCTCCCCCCCCCGTCGCCTTCTCCCCCCCCCGTCGCCTTCTCCCCCCCGTCGCCTTCTCCCCCCCCCGTCGCCTTCTCCCCCCCGTCGCCTTCTCCCCCCCCCGTCGCCTTCTCCCCCCCCCGTCGCCTTCTCCCCCCCGTCGCCTTCTCCCCCCGTCGCCTTCTCCCCCCCGTCGCCTTCTCCCCCCGTCGCCTTCTCCCCCCCGTCGCCTTCTCCCCCCCGTCGCCTTCTCCCCCCGTCGCCTTCTCCCCCCGTCGCCTTCTCCCCCCGTCTCCTTCTCCCCCCCGTCTCCTTCTCTCCCCCCGTCGCCTTCTCCCCCCGTCGCCTTCTCCCCCCGTCGCCTCCCCCCCCCCGTCGCCTTCTCCCCCCCCCGTCTCCTCCCCCCCGTCGCCTCCCCCCCCCCCGTCGCCTTCTCCCCCCCCGTCGCCTTCCCCCCCGTCGCCTCCCCCCCCCGTCGCCTTCTCCCCCCCCGTCGCCTTCTCCCCCGTCGCCTCCCCCCCCCGTCGCCTTCTCCCCCCCGTCGCCTTCTCCCCCCTGTCGCCTTCTCCCCCCCCGTCGCCTTCTCCCCCCTGTCGCCTTCTCCCCCCCCCGTCGCCTTCTCCCCCCATCGCCTTCTCCCCCCCGTCGCCTTCTCCCCCCCGTCGCCTTCTCCCCCCCGTCGCCTTCTCCCCCCCCGTCGCCTTCTCCCCCCCCGTCGCCTTCTCCCCCCGTCGCCTTCTCCCCCCCCCGTCGCCTTCTCCCCCCCCCGTCGCCTTCTCCCCCCCCCGTCGCCTTCTCCCCCCCCCGTCGCCTTCTCCCCCCCATCGCCTTCTCCCCCCCCCGTCGCCTTCTCCCCCCCCCGTCGCCTTCTCCCCCCCCCGTCGCCTTCTCCCCCCGTCGCCTTCTCCCCCCCCCGTCGCCTCCTCCCCCCCCCCCGTCGCCTTCTCCCCCCCGTCGCCTTCCCCCCCGTCGCCTTCTCCCCCCCCGTCGCCTTCTCCCCCCCCCGTCGCCTTCTCCCCCCCCCCCGTCGCCTTCTCCCCCCCCCGTTGCCTTCTCCCCCCCGTCGCCTTCTCCCCCCCGTCGCCTTCCCCCCCGTCGCCTTCCCCCCCCCGTCGCCTTCTCTCCCCCCGTCGCCTTCTCCCCCCCCGTCGCCTTCTCTCCCCCCCGTCGCCTTCTCCCCCCCCCGTCGCCTTCTCCCCCCCCCGTCGCCTTCCCCCCCGTCGCCTTCTCCCCCCCCGTCGCCTTCTCCCCCCCCGTCGCCTTCTCCCCCCCCGTCGCCTTCTCCCCCCGTCGCCTTCTCCCCCCCCGTCGCCTTCTCCCCCCCGTCGCCTTCTCCCCCCCCCGTCGCCTTCTCCCCCCGTCGCCTTCTCCCCCCGTCGCCTTCTCCCCCCGTCGCCTTCTCCCCCCCCCGTCGCCTTCTCCCCCCCCCGTCGCCTTCTCCCCCCCGTCGCCTTCTCCCCCCGTCGCCTTCTCCCCCCGTCGCCTTCTCCCCCCGTCGCCTTCTCCCCCCCCAGTCGCCTTCTCCCCCCGTCGCCTTCTCCCCCCCCCGTCTCCTTCTCCCCCCGTCGCCTTCCCCCCCGTCGCCTTCTCCCCCCCCTTCGCCTTCTCCCCCCCCGTCGCCTTCTCCCCCCCGTCGCCTTCTCCCCCCCCGTCGCCTTCTCCCCCCCGTCGCCTTCTCCCCCCGTCGCCTTCTCCCCCCGTCGCCTTCTCCCCCCATCGCCTTCTCCCCCCCCCGTCGCCTTCTCCCCCCGTCGCCTTCTCCCCCCGTCGCCTTCTCCCCCCCCCGTCTCCTTCTCCCCCCGTCTCCTTCTCCCCCCGTCGCCTTCCCCCCCCGTCGCCTTCTCCCCCCCGTCGCCTTCTCCCCCCCCGTCGCCTTCTCCCCCCCGTCGCCTTCTCCCCCCCGTCGCCTTCTCCCCCCCCGTCGCCTTCTCCCCCCGTCTCCTTCTCCCCCCGTCGCCTTCCCCCCCGTCGCCTTCCCCCCCGTCGCCTTCTCCCCCCCGTCGCCTTCTCTCCCCCCGTCGCCTTCTCCCCCCGTCGCCTTCTCCCCCCCGTCGCCTTCTCCCCCCCCGTCGCCTTCTCCACCCCCGTCGCCTTCTCCCCCCCCATCGCCTTCTCCACCCCCGTCGCCTTCTCCCCCCCCATCGCCTTCTCCCCCCCCGTCGCCTTCTCCCCCCGTCGCCTTCTCCACCCCCGTCGCCTTCTCCCCCCCCATCGCCTTCTCCACCCCCGTCGCCTTCTCCCCCCCCATCGCCTTCTCCCCCCCCGTCGCCTTCTCCCCCCCGTCGCCTTCTCCACCCCCGTCGCCTTCTCCCCCCCATCGCCTTCTCCCCCCCCGTCGCCTTCTCCCCCCGTCGCCTTCTCCCCCCTCCCCGTCGGCTTCCCCCCCGTCGCCTTCTCCCCCCCCGTCGCCTTCTCCCCCCGTCGCCTTCTCTCCCCCCGTCGCCTTCTCCCCCCCGTCGCCTTCTCTCCCCCCGTCGCCTTCTCCCCCCCGTCGCCTTCTCTCCCCCCGTCGCCTTCTCCCCCCCGTCGCCCTCCCCCCCCCGTCGCCTTCTCCCCCCGTCGCCTTCTCCCCCCCGTCGCCTTCTCCCCCCCCGTCGCCTTCTCTCCCCCCGTCGCCTTCTCCCCCCCGTCGCCTTCTCCCCCCCGTCGCCTTCTCCCCCCCCGTCGCCTTCTCCCCCCCGTCGCCTTCTCCCCCCCCGTCGCCTTCTCCCCCCCGTCGCCTTCTCCCCCCCCCCCGTCGCCTTCTCCCCCCCCGTCGCCTTCTCTCCCCCCGTCGCCTTCTCCCCCCCGTCGCCTTCTCTCCCCCCGTTGCCTTCTCCCCCCCGTCGCCTTCTCCCCCCCGTCGCCTTCTCTCCCCCCGTCGCCTTCTCCCCCCCGTCGCCTTCTCCCCCCCGTCGCCTTCTCCCCCCCGTCGCCCTCTCCCCCCCCGTCGCCCCCCCCCCCCGTCGCCTTCTCCCCCCCCCGTCGCCCTCTCCCCCCGTCGCCTTCTCTCCCCCCGTTGCCTTCTCCCCCCCGTCGCCTTCTCCCCCCCGTCGCCTTCTCCCCCCCCGTCGCCTTCTCCCCCCCGTCGCCTTCTCCCCCCCCCCCCGTCGCCCTCCCCCCCCCCGTCGCCTTCTCCCCCCCGTCGCCTTCTCCCCCCCGTCGCCCTCTCCCCCCGTCGCCTTCTCCTCCCCCGTCGCCCTCTCCCCCCCCGTCGCCCCCCCCCCCGTCGCCTTCTCCCCCCCCGTCGCCTTCTCCCCCCCCGTCGCCTTCTCCCCCCCGTCGCCCTCTCCCCCCCCGTCGCCCCCCCCCCCGTCGCCTTCTCCCCCCCGTCGCCCTCTCCCCCCCCGTCGCCCCCCCCCCCGTCGCCTTCTCCCCCCCCCGTCGCCTTCTCCCCCCCGTCGCCTTCTCCCCCCCCGTCGCCCTCTCCCCCCCCGTCGCCTTCTCCCCCCCGTCGCCTTCTCCCCCCCCGTC
The DNA here is from genome assembly GCF_037043375.1 of Chiloscyllium plagiosum. NCBI lineage: Eukaryota > Metazoa > Chordata > Chondrichthyes > Orectolobiformes > Hemiscylliidae > Chiloscyllium > Chiloscyllium plagiosum. The sequence goes on along the minus strand of NW_028270181.1, from coordinate 42,793,125 downwards.
GCCCCCCCCCTCGTCGCCCTCCCACCCCCGTCGCCTTCTCCCCCCCGTCGCCTTCTCCCCCCCCGTCGCCTTCCTCCCCGTCGCCTGCTCCCCCCCCCGTCGCCCTCCCCCCCCCGTCGCCCTCCCCCCCACCCGTCGCCTTCCCCCCCCCGTCGCCTCTCCCCCCCCCGTCGCCCTCCCCCCCCCCGTCGCCCTCCCCCCCCCGTCGCCTTCTCCCCCCGTCGCCTTCTCCCCCCCGTCGCCTTCTCCCCCCGTCGCCTTCTCCCCCCGTCGCCTTCTCCCCCCGTCGCCTTCTCCCCCCCGTCGCCTTCTCCCCCCCGTCGCCTTCTCCCCCCGTCGCCTTCTCCCCCCCGTCGCCTTCCCCCCCCCCCGTCGCCTCTCCCCCCCCGTCGCCCTCCCCCCCCCCGTCGCCCTCCCCCCCCCTGTCGCCTTCTCCCCCCGTCGCCTTCTCCCCCCGTCGCCTTCTCCCCCCCGTCGCCTTCTCCCCCACGTCGCCTTCTCCCCCCGTCGCCTTCTCCCCCCGTCGCCTTCTCTCCCCCCGTCGCCTTCTCCCCCCCGTCGCCTTCTCCCCCCCCGTCGCCTTCTCTCCCCCCGTCGCCTTCCCCCCCGTCGCCTTCCCCCCCCGTCGCCCTCCCCCCCGTCGCCTTCCCCCCCCGTCGCCCTCCCCCCCGTCGCCCTCCCCCCCCCCCGTCGCCTTCTCACCCCGTCGCCTTCTCCCCCCCGTCGCCTTCTCCCCCCCGTCGCCTTCTCCCCCCCGTCGCCCTCTCCCCCCGTCATCTTCTCCCCCCGTCGCCTTCCCCCCCGTCGCCCTCCCCCCCCGTCGCCTTCTCCCCCCCGTCGCCCTCTCCCCCCCGTCGCCTTCTCACCCCGTCGCCTTCTCCCCCCGTCGCCTTCTCCCCCCGTCGCCTTCTCCCCCCGTCGCCTTCTCCCCCCGTCGCCTTCTCCCCCCGTCGCCTTCCACCCCCCGTCGCCTTCCACCCCCCGTCGCCTTCCACCCCCCGTCGCCTTCCACCCCCCGTCGCCTTCCACCCCCCGTCGCCTTCCACCCCCCGTCGCCTTCCACCCCCCGTCGCCTTCCACCCCCCTTCGCCGTTCCCCCGTCGCTGTCCCCCTGACCCCATTGCCCCCCATCATCGTCCCCCCTCTCCCCATCTTCGCCCCTCTCCCCATCGTCTCTCTCTCCCCCATCGAACCCCCCCGCCACTCATCGAACCCCCCGCCGCTCATCGAACCACCCCCGCCCTTCACCCGTCCTCCTCTGTCCCCACCCGTCCCCATCAGTCCCCAGCTGTCCCCAGCAGACCTCATCTGTTCAATTCAGTCCCCACCCGGTCCCGTCTGTCCCCGTCAGAGCCCATCTTTCCACACTCGTCCCCACCAGTTCCCCCTGGTCCCCGTCTGTCCCCCTCCCCCCTCTCTCCCTTCTGTCGCCACCAGTCCAAACCTGTCTCCACCAGTCCCCATTAGGCCCCACCTGCCTCCACCAGATCCCACTGGCCCCACCGGTCGCCACCAGGCCCCACCTGTCGCCATCTGGCCCCACCTGGCCCCACCTGTCGCCACCAGGTCCCACCTGTCGCCACCTGTCTCCACCAGTCCCCATCCATCACCACCGGATCCCATCCGTCGCCACAGGACCCCATCTGTTGCCAGCAGTCCCCATCTGTCTCCACCAGTCCCCACCGGTCCACATCTGTCACGCCCAGGCCCAACCAGGCCCCACCTGTCGCCACCAGGACACACCTGGCCCCACCTGGCCCCATCTGTCTCCACCAGTCACCTCCTGTCGCCACCAAGCGCCAGGTGCCACCACCAAGCGCCATGTGCCACCACCAGGCCCCGTCCTTCGCCACCAGGCCCCGTCCGTCGCCATCAGGCCCCGTCCGTCGCCACCAGGCCCCGTCCGTCGCCACCGGTCCCCGTCCGTCGCCACCGGTCCCCGTCCGTCGCCACCGGTCCCCGTCCGTCGCCACCGGTCCCCGTCAGTTGCCACCGGTCCCCGTCAGTCGCCACCGGTCCCCATCTGTCACCACCAGTCACCTCCTGTCGCCACCAAGCGCTATCTGCCACCAGCAGGCCCCATCCGTCGCCACCAGGCCCCGTCCGTCACCACTAGGCCCCACCTGTCGCCACCGGGAACCACCTGTCGCCACCGGGAACCACCTGTCGCCACCAGGCCCAACCCGTCGCCCCCGGGCCCCACCCGTCGCCCCCGGGCCCCACCCGTCGCCCCCAGGCCCCACCCGTCGCCCCCAGGCCCCACCTGTCGCCACCAGGCCCCACCGGTCGCCACCAAGCCCCACTTGTCTCCACCAGTCCCCACCTGTCACCACCTGTCTCCACCGGACCCCATCCATCGCCACCGGACCCCATCCATCGCCACCGGACCCCATCTGTTGCCAGCAGTCTCCACCAGTCCCCACCAGTCCACATCGGTCGCCACCAGGCCCCATCTGTCATGACCAGGCCCAACCAGGCCCCACCTGTCGCCACCAGTCACCTCCTGTCGCCACCAAATGCCATCTGTCGCCACCAGGCCCCGTCCGTCGCCACCGGTCCCCATCTGTCGCCACCGGTCCCCATCTGTCGCCACCGGTCCCCATCTGTCGCCAGCAGTTCCCATCTGTTGCCACCAGGCCCCACCTATCTCCAACAGTCCCCATCTGTCGCCACCGGTCCCCATCTGTCGCCACCGGTCCCCATCTGTCGCCACCAGGCCCAATCTGTCACGACCAGGCCCAACCAGGCCCCATCTGTCGCCACCGGTCCCCACCTGACTCCACCGGGCCCCACCTGTTGCCACCCAGGCCCCATCTGTCGCCACCAGTCACCTCCTGTCGCCACCAAGCGCTATCTGCCACCAGCAGGCCCCGTCCGTCGCCACCGGTCCCCACCTGTCGCCACCAGTCTCCACCTGTCGCCACCAGGCCCCATCTGTCTCCACCAGTCACCTCCTATCGCCACCAAGCGCCATGTGCCGCCACCAAGCGCCATGTGCCACCACCAAGCACCATGTGCCACCACCAGGCCCCGTCTGTCGCCACCAGGCCCCGTCTGTCGCGACCAGGCCCCGTCCATCGCCCCCAGGCCTCATCCGTCGCCACCGGTCCCTATCTGTCACCACCAGTCACCTCCTGTCGCCACCCAGCGCCATCTGCCGCCACCAGGACCCGTCTGGCGCCACCAGGCCCCGTCTGTGGCCACCAAACACCATCTGCCACCACCAGGCCCCGTCTGTCGCAACCAGTCACCTCCTGTCGCCACCAAGCGCTATCTGCCACCAGCAGGCCCCGTCCGTCGCCACCGGTCCCCACCTGTCGCCACCAGTCTCCACCTGTCGGCACCGGGACCCACCTGTCGCCCCCAGGCCCCACCTGTCGCCACCTGTCGCCACCGATCCCCACCTGTCGCCACCAAGCCCCACTTGTCTCCACCAGTCCCCACCTGTCGCCACCTGTCTCCACCGGACCCCATCCATCGCCACCGGACCCCATCCATCGCCACCGGACCCCATCTGTTGCCAGCAGTCTCCACCAGTCCCCACCAGTCCACATCGGTCGCCACCAGGCCCCATCTGTCATGACCAGGCCCAACCAGGCCCCACCTGTCGCCACCAGTCACCTCCTGTCGCCACCAAACGCCATCTGTCGCCACCAGGCCCCGTCCGTCGCCACCGGTCCCCATCTGTCGCCACCGGTCCCCATCTGTCGCCACCGGTCCCCATCTGTCGCCAGCAGTTCCCATCTGTTGCCACCAGGCCCCACCTATCTCCAACAGTCCCCATCTGTCGCCACCGGTCCCCATCTGTCGCCACCGGTCCCCATCTGTCGCCACCAGGCCCAATCTGTCACGACCAGGCCCAACCAGGCCCCATCTGTCGCCACCGGTCCCCACCTGACTCCACCGGGCCCCACCTGTTGCCACCCAGGCCCCATCTGTCGCCACCAGTCACCTCCTGTCGCCACCAAGCGCTATCTGCCACCAGCAGGCCCCATCCGTCGCCACCGGTCCCCACCTGTCGCCACCAGTCTCCACCTGTCGCCACCAGGCCCCATCTGTCTCCACCAGTCACCTCCTATCGCCACCAAGCGCCATGTGCCGCCACCAAGCGCCATGTGCCACCACCAAGCACCATGTGCCACCACCAGGCCCCGTCTGTCGCCACCAGGCCCCGTCTGTCGCGACCAGGCCCCGTCCATCGCCCCCAGGCCCCATCCGTCGCCACCGGTCCCTATCTGTCACCACCAGTCACCTCCTGTCGCCACCCAGCGCCATCTGCCGCCACCAGGACCCGTCTGGCGCCACCAGGCCCCGTCTGTGGCCACCAAACGCCATCTGCCACCACCAGGCCCCGTCTGTCGCAACCAGTCACCTCCTGTCGCCACCAAGCGCTATCTGCCACCAGCAGGCCCCGTCCGTCGCCACCGGTCCCCACCTGTCGCCACCAGTCTCCACCTGTCGGCACCGGGACCCACCTGTCGCCCCCAGGCCCCACCTGTCGCCACCTGTCCCCACCTGTCGCCACCTGTCGCCACCGGTCCCCACCTGTCGCCACTGGACCACATCCATCTCCCCCGGACCCCATCTGTTGCCAGCAGTCCCCATCTGTCTCCACCTGTCCCCACCGGTCCACATCGGTCGCCACCAGGCCCCATCTGTCATGACCAGGCCCAAACAGGCCCCATCTGTCGCCACCAGGACCCACCTGTCGCCACCAGGCCCCATCTGTCTCCACCAGTCACCTCCTGTCGCCACCAAACGCCATCTGTCGCCACCAGGCCCCGTCCGTCGCCACCAGGCCCCGTCCGTCGCCACCAGGCCCCGTCCGTCGCCACCGGGCCCCACTTGTCGCCACCGGTCCCCATCTGTCGCCACCGGTCCCCATCTGTCGCAGCAGTTCTCATCTGTCGCCACCAGGGCCAATCTGTCACGACCAGGCCCAATCAGGCCCCATCTGTCGCCACCAGGACCCACCTGTCTCCACCAGTTGCCTTCTGCCGCCACCAGGCCCCGTCCGTCGCCACCAGGTCCCGTCCGTCGCCACCTGGCCCCATCCATCGGCACCGATCCCCATCGTCGCCATCGGGTCCCCATCTGTCTCCACCAGTCCCCATCTGTCGCCACCGGGCCCCATCTGTCGCCACGACGTCCAACCACGTCCCATCTGTCACCACCAGGACCCATCTGTCACCACCAGGACCCACCTGTCTCCACCACAACCCACCTGTCGCCACCAGGACCCACCTGTCTCCACCAGGTCCCACCGGTCCCCACCTGTCGCCACCGGTCCCTACCAATCGCAACCAGGCCCCACCTGTCTCCACCAGACCCCATCCGTCGCCGCCGACCCTATCCATCTCCACCGGTCCCGCACTGCTGCCAGCAGTCCCCATCTATGTCCACCAGTCCCCACCAGTCCCCATCTATCGCCACCAGGCCCCGTCTGTCACGACCAGGCCCAACCTGGCCCCATCTGTCGCCACCAGGCCCCACCTGTCGCCACCAGGCCCCATCTGTCTCCACCAGTCGCCACCAAGAGCCATCTGTCGCCACCAGGCCCCGTCTGTCGCCACCAGGCCCCATCTGTCGCCACCAGGCCCCGACTGTCACCATCAGGCACCGTCCGTCGCCACCGGTCCCCATCCGTTGCCACTGGTCCCCATCCGTCGCCACCGGGCCCCATCCGTCGCCACCGGTCCCCACCTGTCGCCACCAGGACCCATCTGCCACCTGTCCTCGCCTGTCGCCAACGGTCCCCATCTGTCGCCAACGGTCCCCATCTGTCGCCACCGGTCCCCATCAGTCCCCAACTATCACCACTGGTACTCATCTGTCTCCACCGGTCCCCATCTGTCACCACCGGTCCCCATCTCTCGCCACCAGGCCCAATCTGTCACGACCAGGCCCAATCATGCCCCATCTGTCGCCACCAGGACCTACCTGTCTCCACCAGTTGCCTTCTGCCGCCACCAGGCCCTGTCCCTCGCCACCAGGCCCCTTCCGCCGCCACCAGGGCCCCATCAGTCCCTAACTATCACCACCGGTACCCATCTGTCTCCACCGTGCCCCACCTGTTGCTACTAGGCTCCATCTGTCGCCACCAGGCCCCATCAGTCCCCATCTGTCACCACCGGTCCCCATCTGTCACCACCAGGCCCAATCTGTCATGACTAGGCCCAATCAGGCCCCATCTGTCGCCACCAGGACCTACCTGTCTCCACCAGTTGCCTTCTGCCGCCACCCAGGCCCCGTCCGTCGCCACCAGGCCCCGTCCGTCGCCACCTGTCCCCACCGGGCCCCACTTGTCGCCACCGGTCCCCATCTGTCGCCACCGGTCCCCATCTGTCGCCAGCAGTTCTCATCTGTCGCCACCAGGCCCCACCTCTCTCCATCAGTCCCCATCTGTCGCCACCTGTCCCCACCTGACTCCACCGGGCCCCACCTGTTGCCACCCAGGCCCCATCTGTCACCACCAGGGCCAATCTGTCACGACCAGGCCCAATCAGGCCCCATCTGTCGCCACCAGGACCCACCTGTCTCCACCAGTTGCCTTCTGCCGCCACCAGGCCCTGTCTGTCGCCACCAGGCCCCTTCCGCCGCCACCAGGGCCCCATCAGTCCCTAACTATCACCACCGGTACCCATCTGTCTCCACCGTGCCCCACCTGTTGCTACTAGGCTCCATCTGTCGCCACCAGGCCCCATCAGTCCCCATCTGTCACCACCGGTCCCCATCTGTCGCCACCGGTCCCCATCTGTCACCACCAGGCCCAATCTGTCACGACTAGGCCCAATCAGGCCCCATCTGTCGCCACCAGGACCTACCTGTCTCCACCAGTTGCCTTCTGCCGCCACCAGGCCCTGTCTGTCGCCACCAGGCCCCTTCCACCGCCACCAGGGACCGAAAAGTCCCTAACTATCACCACCGGTACCCATCTGTCTCCACCGTGCCCCACCTGTTGCTACTAGGCCCCATCTGTCGCCACCAGGCCCCATCAGTCCCCAAATATCACCACCGGTGCCCATCTGTCGCCACCGGGCCCCATCTGTCGCCACCAGGCCCAACCAGGCCCCATCTGTCACCACCAGGACCCATCTGTCGCCGCCAGTCCCCATCTGTCACGACCAGGCCCAACCAGGCCCCACCTGTCGCCACCAGGACCCATCTGTCTCCACCAGTCACCTCCTGTCGCCACCAAGCGCCATGTGCCACCACCAAGCGCCATGTGACACCACCAGGCCCCGTCTGTCGCCACCAGGCCCCGTCTGTCGCCACCGGTCCCCGTCCGTCGCCACCGGTCCCCGTCCGTCGCCACCTGTCCCCATCAGTCGCCACCGGTCCACATCTGTCACCACTAGTCACCTACTGTCGCCACCCAGCGCCATCTGCCGCCACCAGGACCCGTCTGGCACCACCAGGCCCTGTCTGTGGCCACCAAACGCCATCTGCCACCACCAGGCCCCGTCTGTCGCCACCAGGCCCCGTCGGTCACCACCAGGCCCCGTCGGCCGCCACCAGGCCCCTTCGGTCGCCACCAGGCCCCATCCATCGGCACCGGTCCCCATCAGTCACCATCGGGTCCCCATCTGTCTCCACCAGTCCCCATCAGTCACCAACTATCACCACCGGTCCCCATCCGTCGCCACCGGTCCCCATCTGTCTCCACCAGTCCCCACCGGGCACCATCTGTCGCCACCAGGCCCCATCTTTCACGACCAAGTCCAACCAGGCCCCGTCTGTCGCCAGAAGGCCCCACCTGTCTCCAACAGTCGTTTCCTGTCACCAGCAACCGCCATCTGTCGCCACCAGGCCCCGTCCGTCGCCACCTGGCCCCATCCATCGGCATCGATCCGCATCAGTCGCCATCGGGTCCCCATCTGTCTCCACCAGTCCCCATCTGTCGCCACCGGGCCCCACCTGTCGCCATGTCTTCCAACCACGTCCCATCTGTCACCACCAGGACCCACCTGTCTCCACCACAACCCACCTGTCGCCACCAGGACCCACCTGTCTCCACCAGGTCCCACCGGTCCCCACCTGTCGCCACCGGTCCCTACCAATCGCAACCAGGCCCCACCTGTCTCCACCAGACCCCATCCGTCGCCGCCGACCCTATCCGTCTCCACCGGTCCCCCACTGTTGCCAGCAGTCCCCATCTATGTCCACCAGTCCCCACCGGTTCCCATCTATCGCCACCAGGCCCCGTCTGTCACGACCAGGCCCAACCTGGCCCCATCTGTCGCCACCAGGCCCCATCTGTCGCCACCAGGCCCCATCTGTCGCCACCAGGCCCCGACTGTCACCGTCAGGCACCGTCCGTCGCCACCGGTCCCCATCCGTCGCCACCGGGCCCCATCCGTCGCCACCGGGCCCCATCCGTTGACACCGGTCCCCACCTGTCGCCACCAGGACCCATCTGCCACCTGTCCTCACCTGTCGCCAACGGTCCCCATCTGTCGCCAACGGTCCCCATCTGTCGCCACCGGTCCCCATCAGTCCCCAACTATCACCACCGGTACTCATCTGTCTCCACCGGTCCCCATCTGTCACCACCAGGCCCAACCAGGCTCGGTCTGTCACCACCAGGACCCACCTGTCTCCACCGGGTCCCACCAGGACCCACCTGTCTCCACCGGGTCCCACCAGGTCCCACCTGTCTCCACCAGTCCCCATCCGTCACCACGGGTCCCCATCCGTCACCACCGGTCCCCATCTGTTGCCACCAGGCCCCGTCCGTCGCCACCAGGCCCCATCATTCCTCAAGAAAATCACCACCGGTACCCATCTGTGCCCACCAGGCCCCATCTGTCGCCACCAGGACCCACCTGTCTCCACCGGGTCCCACCAGGCCCCACCGGTCTCCACCAGTCCCCATCCATCGCCAGCAGTCCCCATCTGTCGCCACCGGTCCCCATCTGTCACTACCGGTCCCCATCTGTCGCCATCAGGCCCCGTCCGTCACCACCAGGCCCCAGCAGTCCTCAAGAATCACCACCGGTACCCATCTGTCCCCATCGGGCCCCAGCTGTCGCCACCAGGCCCCATCTGTCACCACCAGGCCCCATCAGTCCCCAACTATCACCACCGATACCCATCTGTCTCCACCGGGCCCCATGTGTCGCCACCAGGCCCTATCTGTCACAACCTGGCCCAACAAGGCCCCATCTGTCGCCACCAGGACCCATCTGTCGCCACCAGGACCCACCTGTCTCCACCGGGTCCCGCCAGGCCACATCCGTCACCACCAGTCCCCGTCCGTCACCACCAGACCCCATCTGTCACCACCGGTCCCCATCAGTTGCCACCGGACCCATCTGTCACCACTAGGCCCAACCACGCCCCATCTGTCACCACCAGTCCCCATCTGTCACCACCGGTCTGCATCTGTCGCCACCGGTCCCCGCCTGTCGCCACCAGGCCCCATCAGTCCCCAACTATTACCACCGGTCCCCATCTGTCTCCACCGGTCTCCATCTGTCGCCACCAGGCCCCATCTGTCGCCACCAGGCCCCATCTGTCGCCACCAGGCCCCATCTGTCGCCACCAGGACCCATCTGTCACCACCAGGACCCACCTGTCGCCACTGTCTCCACCGGTCCCCATCCGTTGCCAGCAGTCCCCATCCGTTGCCAGCAGTCCCCATTCGTCGCCACCAGGCCCCGTCTGTCGCCACCAGGCCCCGTCTGTCGCCACCAGGCCCCGTCTGTCGCCACCAGGACCCATCTGTCGCCACCAGGACCCGCCTGTCACCACCAGTCCCCACCTGTCGCCACTGTCTCCACCGGTCCCCATCCGTTGCCAGCAGTCCCCATCCGTTGCCAGCAGTCCCCATCCGTCGCCAGCAGTCCCCATCCGTCGCCAGCAGTCCCCATCCGTCGCCAGCAGTCCCATCCGTCGCCACCAGGCCCCGTCTGTCGCCACCAGGCCCCGTCTGTCGCCACCAGGCCCCGTCTGTCGCCACCAGGCCCCGTCTGTCGCCACCAGGCCTCGTCTGTCGCCACCGGTCCCCACCTGTCGCCACCGGTCCCCACCTGTCGCCACCAGGCCCCACCTGTCGCCACCGGTCCCCACCTGTCGCCACCGGTCCCCACCTGTCGCCACCGGTCCCCACCTGTCGCCACCAGGCCCCACTTGTCGCCACCACGACCCACCTGTCGCCACTAGGACCCACCTGTCTCCACCGGGTCCCACCTGGCCCCACCTGTCTCCACCGGGCCCCATCCGTCGCCACCAGGCCCAACCAGGACCCACATGTCTCCACCAGTACCCACCTGTCTCCACCGGTCCCCATCTGTCGCCACCGGTCACCATTTGTCGCCACAATGCCCCACCGGGCCCCATCCGTCACCACCAGGACCCACCTGTCACCACCTGTCTCCACCAATCCCCAACTATCGCAACCGGTCCCCATCCGTCGCCACCGGTTCCCATCTGTTGCCAGCAGTCCCCATCTGTCTCCAGTCCCTACCGGGCCCCATCTGTCACCATCAAGCACCATCTGTCACGACCAGTTCCAACCAGGCCCGACCTGTCATCACCAGTCATCTTCTGTCGCCACCAGGCCCCATCTGTCACGACTAGGCCCAACCAGGCCCCATCCGTCACCACCAGGCCCCATCTGTCGCCACCGGACCCCAGCTGTCGCCACCAGTCCCCATCAGTCCCCAACTATCACCTCCAGGCCCCAGGTGTCGCCACCGGTCCACGCCTGCCGCCACCGGTCTCCGCCTGCCGCCACCGGTCTCCGCCTGCCGCCTCCGGTCTCCGCCTGCCGCCACCGGTCCTCACCTGCCGCCACCGGTCCCCATCTGCCGACACCGGTCCCCACCTGTAGCCACCGGTCCCCACCTGTCCCCACCAGCCCCACTTGTCGCCACTACGACCCACCTGTCGCCACCAGTCCCCGCCTGTCCCCACCTGTCGCCACCGGTCCCCACCGGGCCCCATTTGTTGCCACCAGGCCCCACTTGTTGCCACCACGACACACCTGTCTCCACCGGGTCCCACCGGTCCCCATCTGTCGCCACCGGTCTCCATTTGTCACCACCATGCCCCACCTGTCTCCACCGAGCCCCAACGTCGCCACCAGAACCCATCAGTCGCCACCAGGCCAAACCAGGACCTACCTGTCTCCAGCGGTCCCCATCTGTCGGCACCGGTCCCCATCTGTCGGCACCGGTCCCCATCTGTCGGCACCGGTCCCCATCTGTCACCACCGGTCCCCATCAGTCGCCACAGGTCACCATTTGTCGCCACCATGCCCCACCTGTCTCCACCAGACCCCATCAGTCGCCACCAGACCAAACCAGGACCCACCTGTCTCCACTGGTCCCCATCTGTCGCCACCGGTCCCCATCTGTCACCACTGGTCCCCATCAGTCGCCACAGGTCACCATTTGTCGCCACCATGCCCCACCTGTCTCCACCAGGCCCCACTAGGCCCAACCAGGACCCACCCGTCGCCACCAGACCCACCTGTCACCACCTGTCTCCACCAGACCCCAACTATCGCCACCGGTCCCCTTCCATCGCCACCGGTCCCCATCTGTTGCCAGCAGGCCCATCTGTCCCCACCAGTCCATAGCGGGCCCCATCTGTCGCCACCAGGCCACATCTGTCACGACCAGGTCCAACCAGGCGCCATCTGTCGCCACAAGGCCCCACCTGTCTCCATCAGTCGTCTCCTGTCGCCACCAGGCCCCGTCCGTCGCCACCAGGCCCTGTCCGTCGACACCAGGCCCTGTCCGTCGCCACAAGGCCCCGCCGGTCGCCACCAGGCTCCGCCGGTCGCCACCAGGCCCCATCCGTCGGCACCGGTCCCCATCCGTCGCCACCGGTCCCCATCCGTCGCCACCGGTCCCCATCCATTGCCAGCAGTCCCCATCTGTCGCCACCAGGCCCCATCTGACGCCACAAGGCCCCACCTGTCTCCAACAGTCGTGTCCTGTCGCCACCAAGCGCCATCTGTCGCCACCAGGCCCTGTACGTCGCCAACAGGCCACGTCCATCGCCACCAGGCCCCGTCTGTCCCCACCAGGCCCTGTACGTCGCCACCAGGCCCCGTCCGTCGCCACCAGGCCCCATCCGTCGGCACCGATCCCCATCAGTCGCCATCGGGTCCCCATCTGTCTCCACCAGTCCCCATCTGTCGCCATCGGGCCCCATCTGTCGCCACCACATCCAACCACGACCCACCTGTCTCCACCACGACCCACCTGTCACCACCAGGACCCACCTGTCTCCACCAGGTCCCACCGATCCCCACCTGTCGCCACCGGTCCCCACTAATAGCAACCAGGCTCCACCTGTCTCCACCGGACCCTATCCGTCGCCACCGGTCCCCCACTGTTGCCAGCAGTCCCCATCTATGTCCACCAGTACCCACCGGTCCCCATCTATCGCCACCAGGCCCATCTGTCACGACCAGGCCCAACCTGGCCCCGTCAGTCACCATCAGGCCCCGTCCGACACCACCGGTCCCCATCCGTCGCCACCTGGCCCCATCCGTTGCCACCGGTCCCCATCTGTCGCCACCGGTCCCCACTTGTCGCCACCAGGACCCATCTGCCACCGGTCCTCGCCTGTCGCCAATGGTCCCCATCTGTCGCCACCGGTCCCCACCTGTCGCCACCGGTCCCTACCAATCGCAACAAGGCCCCACCTGTCTCCACCAGACCCCATCCGTCGCCGCCGACCCTATCCGTCTCCACCGGTCCTGCACTGCTGCCAGCAGTCCCCATCTATGTCCACCAGTCCCCACCGGTCCCCATCTATCGCCACCAGGCCCCGTCTGTCACGACCAGGCCCAACCTGGCCCCATCTGTCGCCACCAGGCCCCATCTGTCACCACCAGGCCCCATCTGTCTCCACCAGTCGCCGCCAAGAGCCGTCTGTCGCCACCAGGCCCCATCTGTCGCCACCAGGCCCCGACTGTCACCATCAGGCACCGTCCGTCGCCACCGGTCCCCATCCGTCGCCACCGGTCCCCATCCGTCGCCACCGGGCCCCATCCGTCGCCACCGGTCCCCACCTGTCGCCACCAGGACCCATCTGCCACCTGTCCTCGCCTGTCGCCAACGGTCCCCATCTGTCGCCAACGGTCCCCATCTGTCGCCACCGGTCCCCATCAGTCCCCAACTATCACCACCGGTACTCATCTGTCTCCACCGGTGAGAAAGTGAGGTCTGCAGATGCTGGAGATCAAAGTTGAAACTTTATTGCTGGAACAGCACAGCAGGTCAGGCAGCATCCAGGGAACAGGAGATTCGACGTTTCAGGCACAGGGCCTGTGCCCGAAACGTCGAATCTCCTGTCTCCACCGGTCCCCATCTGTCGCCACCAGGCCAACTAGGCTCGATGTGTCACCACCAGGACCCATCTGTCGCCACCAGGACCCACCTGTCTCCACCGGGTCCCACCTGTCTCCACCGGGTCCCACCGGTCCCCATCCGTTGCCATTGGTCCCCATCTGTCGCCACCGGTCCCCATCTGTCGCTATCAGGCCCCGTCCGTCGCCACCAGGCCCCATCAGTCCTCAAGAATCACCACCGGTACCCATCTGTCCCAACCGGGCCCCACCTGTCGCCACCAGGCCCCATCTGTCGCTACCAGGACCCACCTGTCTCCACCAGGCCCCATCCGTCGCCAGCAGTCCCCATCCGTCGCCAGCAGTCCCCATCTGTCACCACCGGTCCCCATCTGTCACCACCAGGCCCCATCCGTCCCCAACTATCACCACCGATACCCATTTGTCACCACCAGGCCCCATCTGTCACCACCAGGACCCATCTGTCGCCACCAGGACTCACCTGTCTCCACCGGGTCTCACCAGGCCCCATCCGTCGCCACCAGACCCCGTCCGTCGCCACCAGACCCCATCTGTCGCCACCGGACTCATCTGTCGCCACTAGGCCCAACCACGCCCCATCTGTCACCACCAGGACCCATCTGTCGCCACCGGTCCCCGCCTGTCGCCACCAGGCCCCATCAGTCCCCAACTATCACCACCGGTACCCATCTGTCTCCACCGGTCTCCATCTGTCGCCACCAGGCCCAACCAGGCCCCATCTGTCACCACCAGGACCCATCTGTCGCCACCAGGACACACCTGTCTCCACCGGATCCCACCAGGTCCCACCTGTCGCCACTGTCTCCACCGGTCCCCATCCGTCGCCACCGGTCCCCATCCGTCGCCACCGGTCCCCATCCGTCGCCACCGGTCCCCATCCGTCGCCACCGGTCCCCGTCCGTCGCCACCGGTCCCCGTCCGTCACCACCGGTCCCCATCCGTCACCACCGGTCCCCATCCGTCACCACCGGTCCCCATCTTTCGCCACCAGGCCCCGTCCGTCGCCACCAGGCCCCATCAGTCCTCTAGAATCACCACCGGTACCCATCTGTCCCCACCGGGCCCCGGCTGTTGCCACCAGGCCCCATCTGTAACCACCAGGTCCCATCAGTCCCAACTATCACCACCGATACCCATCTGTCTCCACCGGGCCCCATCTGTCGCCACCACGCCCCATCTGTCGCAACCTGGCCCAACAAGGCCCCATCTCTCACCACCAGGACCCATCTGTCGCCACCAGGACCCACCTGTCTCCACCGGGTCCCACCAGGCCCCATCCATCGCCACCAGACGCCATCTGTCACCACCGGTCCCCATCTGTCGCCACCGGACCCATCTGTAGCCACCGGTCTGCATCTGCCACCACCAGTCCCCATCTGCCACCGGTCCCTGCCTGTCGCCACCAGGCCCCATCAGTCCCCAACTATCACCACCGGTCTCCATCTGTCGCCACCAGGCCCCATCTGTCACCACCAGGACCCATCTATCACCACCAGGACCCACCTGTCTCCACCGGGTCCCATCAGGTCCCACCGGGTCCCATCAGGTCCCACCAGGCCCCACCTGTCTCCACCAGTCCCCACCTGTCGCCACTGTCTCCACCGGTCCCCATCCGTCGCCAGCAGTCCCCATCTGACGCCACCAGGCCCCGTCCGTCGCCACCAGGCCCCGTCCGTCGCCACCAGGCCCCATCCGTCGTCACCAGGCCCCATCAGTCCTCAACTATCACCACCAGTATCCATCTGTCTCCACCGGGCCCCATCTGTCGCCACCAGGCCCCATCAGTCCCCTACTATCACCACCGATACCCATCTGTCCCCACCGGGCCCCACCTGTCGCCACCAGGACACACCTGTCTCCACCGGGTCCCACCAGGCCGCATCCGTCACCACCAGGCCTCATCTGTCACCACCGGTCCCCATCAGTTGCCACCGGTCTCCATCTGTTGCCACCAGGCCCCATCAGTCCCCACCAGTCCCCATCTGTCGCCACCGGCACCATCTGTCGCCACCGGGCCCCATCTGTCGCCACCGGGCCCCATCTGTCGCCACCGGGCCCCATCTGTCGCCACCGGGCCCCATCTGTCGCCACCGGTCCCCATCTGTCGCCACCGGTCCCCATCTGTCGCCACCGGCACCATCTGTCGCCACCGGTCCCCATCTGTCGCCACCGGTCCCCATCTGTCGCCACCGGTCCCCATCTGTCGCCACCGGGCCCCATCTGTCGCCACCGGCCCCCATCTGTCACCACGGGCCCCATCTATCTCCACCAGGCTCCATCTGTCACCACCAGGCCAATCTGTCACCACCAGGCCCAACCACGCCCCACCTGTCGCCACCACGCCCCACCTGTCGCCACCAGGACCCAGCTGTCGCCACCGGTCCCCATCCATCGCGTGCAGTCCCCATCCGTCGCCAACTGTCCCCTTCCGTCGCCACCGGTCCCCAACTGTTGCCAGCAATCCCCATCTGTCCCCACCGGTCCCCCTCTATCGCCACCAGGCCACATCTGTCACGCCCAGGCCCAACCAGGCCCCAACTTTCACCACCTGTCGCCACCGGTCCCCACCTGTCGCAACCGGTCCCCACCTGTCGCCACTGGTCCCCACCTGTCACCACCGGGCCCCATTTGTCGCCACCACGACCCACCTGTCGCCACCAGGACCCACCGGGTCCCACCGGTCTCCATTTGTTGCCACCATGCCCCACCTGTCTCCACCGGGCCCCATCTGTCGCCACCAGGACCCACCTGTCTCCACCAGGCCCCATCTGTCGCCACCGGTCCCCATCTGTCACCACAGGTCACCATTTGTCGCCACCATGCCCCACCTGTCTCCACCAGTCCCCACCGGGCCCCATCCGTCGCCACCAGGCCCCACCTGTCGCCACCAGTCACCACCTGTCACCACCTGTCTCCACCAATCCCCAACTATCGCAACCGGTCCCAATCCGTCGCCACCGGTCCCCATCTGTTGCCAGCAGTCCCCATCTGTCTCCAGTCCCTACCGGGCCCCATCTGTCACCACCAAGCCCCATCTGTCACCACCAAGCCCCATCTGTCACGACCAGTTCCAATCAGGCCCGACCTGTCATCACCAGTCGTCTCCTGTCGCCACCAGGCCCCGTCCGTCGCCACCATGCCCCGTTGGTCGCCACCTGGCCCCATCCGTCGCCACCTGGCCCCATCAGATACCAGTGGTCCCCATCAGTTGTCATCGGGTCCCCATCTGTCGCCAACGATCCCCATCTGTCACCACCGGGCTCCATCTGTCGCCACCAGGCGCAACCACACCCCATCTGTCACCACCAGGAACCACCTGTCGCCACCATGACCCACCTGTCACCACCAGGACCCACCTGTCTCCACCGGGTCCCACCGGTCCCCATCTGTCGCCATCAGTCCCCAACTATCACCACCAGGCCCCACCAGTCGCCTACTATCACATCCAGTACCCATCTGTCGCCACCGGTCCCCATCTGCCCCGGGCCCCATCTGTCGCCAACAGTCCCCATCAGTCCCAACTATCACCACCGGTCTCCACCTGTCACCACTGGGCCCCACCAGTCTCCACCGGGCCACATCTGTCGCCACCAGGCCCAACCAGGCCCTATTTGTCGCCACCGGTCCCCATTTGTCGCCACCGGTCCCCACCTGTCGCCACTGGTCCCTACCTCTCGCCATCGGTCCCCACCTGTCGCCACCGGTCCCCACCTGTCGCCACCGGTCCCCACCTGTCGCCACTGGTCCCTACCTCTCGCCACCGGTCCCCATTTGTCGCCACCGGTCTCCATTTGTCGCCACCATGCCCCACCTGTCTCCACCAGTCCCCATCCTTCGCCACCAGTCCACATCCTTCGTCACCGGTTCCCATCTATTGCCAGCAGTCCCCATCTGTCTCCACCAGTCCCCTCCGGGCACCATCTGTCGCCACCAGGCCCCATCTGTGACGACCAAGTCCAACCAGGCCCCATCTGTCGCCACCAGGCCCCACCTGTCTCCACCAGGCCCCACCTGTCTCCACCAGTCGTCTCCTGTCGCCACCAGGCTCCATCTGTCCCCACCAGGCCCCGTCCGTCACCACCAGGCCCCGTCCCTCGCCACCTGGCCCCATCTGTCGCCACCGGTCCCCATCTGTCGCCACCGGTCCCCATCTGTCGCCACCGGGCCCCATCTGTCGCCACCAGATCCAACCATGCCCCATCTGTCGCCACCGGTCCCCACCATTCGCCACCAGGCCCCATCCGTTGCCACCGGACCCCATCAGTCGCCACCGGACCCATCTCGCGCCACCAGGCCCAACCACGCCCCATCTGTCGCCACCAGGCCACATCTGTCACCACCGGTCCCCATCTGTCGCACACCGGTCTCCATCTGCCACCGGTCCCCGCCTGTCACCACCAGTCCCCATCTGTCTCCACCGGTACCCATCTGTCTCCACCGGTCCCCATCTGTCACCACCAGGCCCCACCTGTCGCCACCAGGCCCAGCCAGGCCCCATCAGTCACCACCAGGCCCCACTTGTCGCCACCACGACAGACCTGTCTCCACCGGGTCCCACCGGTCCCCACCTGTCGCTACCGGTCCCCACCTGTCGCTACCGGTCACCATCTGTCGCCACCGGTCTCCATTTGTCGCCACCATGCCCCACCTGTCTCCACCGGGCCCCAACGTCGCCACCAGACCCCATCAGTCACCACCAGGCCAAACTAGGACCCATCTGTCTCCACTGGTCCCCATCTGTCGCCACCGGTCCCCATCTGTCGCCACCGGTCCCCATCTGTCGCCACCGGTCCCCATCTGTCACCACCGGTCCCCATCAGTCGCCACAGGTCACCATTTGTCGCCACCATGCCCCACCTGTCTCCACCAGACCCCATCAGTCGCCACCAGGCCAAACCAGGACCCATCTGTCTCCACCGGTCCCCATCTGTCGCCACCGGTCCCCATCTGTCGCCACCGGTCCCCATCTGTCACCACCGGTCCCCATCTGTCACCACCGGTCCCCATCAGTTACCACAGGTCACCATTTGTCGCCACCATGCCCCACCTGTCTCCACCAGGCCCCATCAGTCGCCACAGGCCCAACCAGGACCCACCTGTCGCCACTAGACCCACCTGTTACCACCAGTCTCCACCAGACCCCAACTATCGCCACCGGTCCCCTTCCATCGCCACCGGTCCCCATCTGTTGCCAGCAGGCCCATCTGTCCCCACCAGTCCATAGCGGGCCCCATCTGTCGCCACCAGGCCACATCTGTCACGACCAGGTCCAACCAGGCGCCATCTGTCGCCACAAGGCCCCACCTGTCTCCATCAGTCGTCTCCTGTCGCCACCAGGCCCCGTCCGTCGCCACCAGGCCCCGTCTGTCCCCACCAGGCCCTGTACGTCGCCACCAGGCCCCGCCGGTCGCCACCAGGCCCCATCCGTCGGCACCGATCCCCATCAGTCGCCATCGGGTCCCCATCTGTCTCCACCAGTCCCCATCTGTCGCCATCGGGCCCCATCTGTCGCCACCACATCCAACTACGACCCACCTGTCTCCACCACGACCCACCTGTCTCCACCACGACCCACCTGTCGCCACCAGGACCCACCTGTCTCCACCAGGTCCCACCGATCCCCACCTGTCGCCACCGGTCCCCACCAATCGCAACCAGGCTCCACCTGTCTCTACCGGACCATATCCGTCGCCACCGGTCCCCCACTGTTGCCAGCAGTCCCCATCTATGTCCACAAGTACCCACCGGTCCCCATCTATCGCCACCAGGCCCATCTGTCACGACCAGGCCCAACCTGGCCCCGTCAGTCACCATCAGGCCCCGTCCGTCGCCACCGGTCCTCGCCTGTCGCCACCGGTCCTCGCCTGTCGCCAACGGTCCCCATCTGTCGCCAACGGTCCCCATCTGTCGCCACCGGTCCCCATAAGTCCCCAACTCTCACCACCGGTACTCATCTGTCTCCACCGGTCCCCATCTGTCGCCACCAGGCCATCCAGGCTCGATCTGTCACCACCAGGACCCATCTGTCGCCACCAGGACCCACCTGTCTCCACCGGGTCCCACCAGGACCCACCTGTCTCCACCGGGTCCCACCGGTCCCCATCCGTCGCCACCAGTCCCCATCCGTCGCCACCGGCCCCCATCTGTTGCCACGGGCCCCATCTATCTCCACCAGGCTCCATCCGTCACCACCAGGCTCCATCTGTCACCACCAGGCCAATCTGTCACCACCAGGCCCAACCACGCCCCACCTGTCGCCACCACGCCCCACCTGTCGTCACCAGGACCCAGCTGTCGCCACCGGTCCCCATCCATCGCGTGCAGTCCCCATCCGTCGCCAACTGTCCCCTTCCGTCGCCACCGGTCCCCAACTGTTGCCAGCAATCCCCATCTGTCTCCACCAGTCCCCACCGGTCCCCCTCTATCGCCACCAGGCCCCATCTGTCACGCCCAGGCCCAACCAGGCCCCAACTTTCACCACCTGTCGCCACCGGTCCCCACCTGTCGCCACCGGGCCCCATTTGTCGCCACCACGACCCACCTGTCGCCACCAGGACACACCGGGTCCCACCTGGCCCCACCTGTCGCCACCGGTCTCCATTTGTTGCCACCATGCCCCAACTGTCTCCATCGGGCCCCATCCGTCGCCACCAGGCCCAACCAGGACCCACCTGTCTCCACCAGGCCCCATCTGTCGCCACCGGTCCCCATCTGTCACCACCGGTCCCCATCAGTTGCCACAGGTCACCATTTGTCGCCACCATGCCCCACCTGTCTCCACCAGTCCCCACCGGGCCCCATCCATCGCCACCAGGCCCCACCTGTCGCCACCAGTCACCACCTGTCTCCACTAATCCCCAACTATCGCAACCGGTCCCCATCCGTCGCCACCGGTCCCCATCTGTTGCCAGCAGTCCCCATCTGTCTCCAGTCCCTACCGGGCCCCATCTGTCACCACCAAGCCCCATCTGTCACGACCAGTTCCAACCAGGCCCGACCTGTCATCACCAGTCGTCTCCTGTCGCCACCAGGCCCCGTCCGTCGCCACCTGGCCCCATCCGTCGCCACCTGGCCCCATCAGATACCAGCGGTCCCCATCTGTCGCCAACGATCCCCATCTGTCGCCACCGGGCTCCATCTGTCACCACTGGGCCCCATCTGTCGCCACCAGGCGCAACCACACCCCATCTGTCACCACCACGACCCACCTGTCGCCACCAGGACCCACCTGTCTCCACCGGGTCCCACCGGTCCCCATCTGTCGCCATCAGTCCCCAACTATCACCACCAGGCCCCACCAGTCGCCTACTATCACATCCAGTACCCATCTGTCGCCACCGGTCCCCATCTGCCCCGGTCCCCGCCTGTCGCCACTGGGCCCCATCTGTCGCCAACAGTCCCCATCAGTCCCAACTATCACCACCGGTCTCCACCTGTCACCACTGGGCCCCACCTGTCTCCACCGGGCCACATCTGTCGCCACCAGGCCCAACCAGGCCCTATTTGTCGCCACCGGTCCCCACCTGTCGCCACTGGTCCCTACCTCTCGCCACCGGTCCCCATTTGTCGCCACCGGTCTCCATTTGTCGCCACCATGCCCCACCTGTCTCCACCAGTCCCCATCCTTCGCCACCAGTCCACATCCTTCGTCACCGGTTCCCATCTATTGCCAGCAGTCCCCATCTGTCTCCACCAGTCCCCTCCGGGCACCATCTGTCGCCACCAGGCCCCATCTGTGACGACCAAGTCCAACCAGGCCCCATCTGTCGCCACCAGGCCCCACCTGTCTCCACCAGGCCCCACCTGTCTCCACCAGTCGTCTCCTGTCGCCACCAGGCTCCATCTGTCCCCACCAGGCCCCGTCCGTCACCACCAGGCCCCGTCCCTCGCCACCTGGCCCCATCCGTCGGCATCTGTCTCCACCAGTCGCCACCGGTCCCCATCTGTCGCCACCGGGCCCCATCTGTCGCCACCAGATCCAACCATGCCCCATCTGTCGCCACCGGTCCCCACCATTCGCCACCAGGCCCCATCCGTTGCCACCGGACCCCATCAGTCGCCACCGGACCCATCTCGCGCCACCAGGCCCAACCACGCCCCATCTGTCGCCACCAGGCCACATCTGTCACCACCGGTCCCCATCTGTCGCACACCGGTCTCCATCTGCCACCGGTCCCCGCCTGTCACCACCAGTCCCCATCTGTCTCCACCGGTACCCATCTGTCTCCACCGGTCCCCATCTGTCACCACCAGGCCCCACCTGTCGCCACCAGGCCCAGCCAGGCCCCATCAGTCACCACCAGGCCCCACTTGTCGCCACCACGACAGACCTGTCTCCACCGGGTCCCACCGGTCCCCACCTGTCGCTACCGGTCCCCACCTGTCGCTACCGGTCACCATCTGTCGCCACCGGTCTCCATTTGTCGCCACCATGCCCCACCTGTCTCCACCGGGCCCCAACGTCGCCACCAGACCCCATCAGTCACCACCAGGCCAAACTAGGACCCACCTGTCTCCACTGGTCCCCATCTGTCGCCACCGGTCCCCATCTGTCGCCACCGGTCCCCATCTGTCGCCACCGGTCCCCATCTGTCACCACCGGTCCCCATCAGTCGCCACAGGTCACCATTTGTCGCCACCATGCCCCACCTGTCTCCACCAGACCCCATCAGTCGCCACCAGGCCAAACCAGGACCCATCTGTCTCCACCGGTCCCCATCTGTCGCCACCGGTCCCCATCTGTCGCCACCGGTCCCCATCTGTCACCACCGGTCCCCATCTGTCACCACCGGTCCCCATCTGTCACCACCGGTCCCCATCAGTTACCACAGGTCACCATTTGTCGCCACCATGCCCCACCTGTCTCCACCAGGCCCCATCAGTCGCCACAGGCCCAACCAGGACCCACCTGTCGCCACTAGACCCACCTGTTACCACCAGTCTCCACCAGACCCCAACTATCGCCACCGGTCCCCTTCCATCGCCACCGGTCCCCATCTGTTGCCAGCAGGCCCATCTGTCCCCACCAGTCCATAGCGGGCCCCATCTGTCGCCACCAGGCCACATCTGTCACGACCAGGTCCAACCAGGCGCCATCTGTCGCCACAAGGCCCCACCTGTCTCCATCAGTCGTCTCCTGTCGCCACCAGGCCCCGTCCGTCGCCACCAGGCCCCGTCTGTCCCCACCAGGCCCTGTACGTCGCCACCAGGCCCCGCCGGTCGCCACCAGGCCCCATCCGTCGGCACCGATCCCCATCAGTCGCCATCGGGTCCCCATCTGTCTCCACCAGTCCCCATCTGTCGCCATCGGGCCCCATCTGTCGCCACCACATCCAACTACGACCCACCTGTCTCCACCACGACCCACCTGTCTCCACCACGACCCACCTGTCGCCACCAGGACCCACCTGTCTCCACCAGGTCCCACCGATCCCCACCTGTCGCCACCGGTCCCCACCAATCGCAACCAGGCTCCACCTGTCTCTACCGGACCATATCCGTCGCCACCGGTCCCCCACTGTTGCCAGCAGTCCCCATCTATGTCCACAAGTACCCACCGGTCCCCATCTATCGCCACCAGGCCCATCTGTCACGACCAGGCCCAACCTGGCCCCGTCAGTCACCATCAGGCCCCGTCCGTCGCCACCGGTCCTCGCCTGTCGCCACCGGTCCTCGCCTGTCGCCAACGGTCCCCATCTGTCGCCAACGGTCCCCATCTGTCGCCACCGGTCCCCATAAGTCCCCAACTCTCACCACCGGTACTCATCTGTCTCCACCGGTCCCCATCTGTCGCCACCAGGCCATCCAGGCTCGATCTGTCACCACCAGGACCCATCTGTCGCCACCAGGACCCACCTGTCTCCACCGGGTCCCACCAGGACCCACCTGTCTCCACCGGGTCCCACCGGTCCCCATCCGTCGCCACCAGTCCCCATCCGTCGCCACCGGTCCCCATCCGTAACCACCGGTCCCCATCTGTCGCTATCAGGCCCCGTCCGTCGCCACCAGGCACCATCAGTCCTCAAGAATCACCACCGGTACCCATCTGTCCCCACCGGCCCCACCTGTCGCCACCAGGCCCCATCTGTCGCTACCAGGACCCACCTGTCTCCACCGGGTCCCACCAGGCCCCATCCGTCGCCAGCAGTCCCCATCCGTCGCCAGCAGTCCCCATCCGTCTCCAGCAGTCCCCATCCGTCGCCAGCAGTCCCCATCCGTCGCCAACGGTCCCCATCCGTCACCACCGGTCCCCATCCGTCACCACCGGTCCCCATCTGTCACCACCGGTCCCCATCTGTCGCTATCAGGCCCCGTCCGTCGCCACCAGGCCCCATCAGTCCTCAAGAATCACCACCGGTACCCACCTGTCCCCACCGGGCCCCACCTGTCGCCACCAGGCCCCATCTGTCGCTACCAGGACCCACCTGTCTCCACCGGGTCCCACCAGTCCCCATCCGTCGCCAGCAGTCCCCATCCGTCGCCAGCAGTCCCCATCCGTCGCCAGCAGTCCCCATCTGTCGCCACCGGTCCCCATCTGTCACCACCGGTCCCCATCTGTCACCACCAGGCCCCATCAGTCCCCAACTATCACCACCGATACCCATTTGTCTCCACAAGGCCCCATCTGTCGCAACCAGGCCCAACAAGGCCCCATCTGTCACCACCAGGACCCATCTGTCGCCACCAGGACTCACCTGTCTCCACCGGGTCTCACCAGGCCCCATCCGTCACCACCAGACCCCATCTCTCGCCACTCGACCCAACCACGCTACATCTCTCGCCACCAGGCCCCATCTGTCGCCACCAGGCCCAACCAGGCCCCATCTGTCACCACCAGGCCCCATCTGTCGCCACCAGGACCCACCTGTCTCCACCGGGTCCCATCAGGTCCCACCTGTCGCCACTGTCTCCACCGGTCCCCATCCGTCGCCTGCAGTCCCCATCTGTCACCACCGGTCCCCATCTGTCGCCACCGGTCCCCGTTGTTGCCACCGGTCCCCGTCCATCGCCACCGGTCCCCATCCGTCACCACCGGTCCCCATCTGTCGCCACCGGTCCCCGTCGTCGCCACCGGTCCCCATCCGTCACCACCGGTCCCCATCCGTCACCACCGGTCCCCATCTGTCGCCACCAGGCCCCGTCCGTCGCCACCAGGCCCCATCAGTCCTCAAGAATCACCACCGGTACCCATCTGTCCCCACCGGGCCCCAGCTGTTGCCACCAGGCCCCATCAGTCCCAACTATCACCACCGATACCTATCTGTCTCCACCGGGCTCCACCTGTCGCCACCAGGTCCCATCTGTCGCAACCTGGCCCAACAAGGCCCCATCTGTCACCACCACCAGGACCCATCTGTCGCCACCAGGACCCACCTGTCTCCACCGGGTCCCACCAGGCCCCATCCATCGCCACCAGACGCCATCTGTCACCACCGGTCCCCATCAGTCGCCACCGGACCCATCTGTCGCCACCGGTCTGCATCTGCCACCACCGGTCCCCATCTGCCACCGGTCCCTGCCTGTCGCCACCAGGCCCTATCAGTCCCCAACTATCACCACCGGTCTCCATCTGTCACCACCAGGCCCCATCTATCGCCACCAGGACCCACCTGTCTCCACCGGGTCCCATCAGGTCCCACCAGGCCCCACCTGTCTCCACCAGTCCCCACCTGTCGCCACTGTCTCCACCGGTCCCCATCCGTCGCCAGCAGTCCCCATCTGTCGCCACCAGGCCCCGTCCGTCGCCACCAGGCCCCATCCCTCATCACCAGGCCCCAACAGTCCTCAACTATAACCACCAATATCCATCTGTCCCCACCGGGCCCCATCTGTCGCCACCAGGCCCCATCTGTCGCCACCAGGCCCCATCAGTCCCCTACTATCACCACCGATATCCATCTGTCCCCACCGGGCCCCACCTGTCGCCACCAGGACACACCTGTCTCCACCGGGTCCCACCAGGCCGCATCCGTCACCACCAGGCCCCATCTGTCACCACCAGTCCCCATCAGTCGCCACCGGTCTCCATCTGTTGCCACCAGGCCCAACCACGCCCCATCTGTCGCCACCGGTCCCCATCTGTCGCCACCGGTCCCCATCTGTCGCCACCGGTCCCCATCTGTCGCCACGGGTCCCCATCTGTCGCCACGGGTCCCCATCTGTCGCCACCGGTCCCCACCTGTCGCCACCTGGCCCCATCTGTGGCCACCGGGCCCCATCTGTGGCCACCGGGCCCCATCTGTGGTCACCGGGCCCCATCTGTCGCCACCGGGCCCCATCTGTCGCCACCGGCCCCCATCTGTCGCCACGGGCCCCATCTATCTCCACCAGGCTCCATCTGTCGCCACCGGCCCCCATCTGTTGCCACGGGCCCCATCTATCTCCACCAGGCTCCATCCGTCACCACCAGGCTCCATCTGTCACCACCAGGCCAATCTGTCACCACCAGGCCCAACCACGCCCCACCTGTCGCCACCACGCCCCACCTGTCGTCACCAGGACCCAGCTGTCGCCACCGGTCCCCATCCATCGCGTGCAGTCCCCATCCGTCGCCAACTGTCCCCTTCCGTCGCCACCGGTCCCCAACTGTTGCCAGCAATCCCCATCTGTCTCCACCAGTCCCCACCGGTCCCCCTCTATCGCCACCAGGCCCCATCTGTCACGCCCAGGCCCAACCAGGCCCCAACTTTCACCACCTGTCGCCACCGGTCCCCACCTGTCGCCACCGGGCCCCATTTGTCGCCACCACGACCCACCTGTCGCCACCAGGACACACCGGGTCCCACCTGGCCCCACCTGTCGCCACCGGTCTCCATTTGTTGCCACCATGCCCCAACTGTCTCCATCGGGCCCCATGCGTCGCCACCAGGCCCAACCAGGACCCACCTGTCTCCACCAGGCCCCATCTGTCGCCACCGGTCCCCATCTGTCACCACCGGTCCCCATCAGTTGCCACAGGTCACCATTTGTCGCCACCATGCCCCACCTGTCTCCACCAGTCCCCACCGGGCCCCATCCATCGCCACCAGGCCCCACCTGTCGCCACCAGTCACCACCTGTCACCACCTGTCTCCACTAATCCCCAACTATCGCAACCGGTCCCCATCCGTCGCCACCGGTCCCCATCTGTTGCCAGCAGTCCCCATCTGTCTCCAGTCCCTACCGGGCCCCATCTGTCACCACCAAGCCCCATCTGTCACGACCAGTTCCAACCAGGCCCGACCTGTCATCACCAGTCGTCTCCTGTCGCCACCAGGCCCCGTCCGTCGCCACCTGGCCCCATCCGTCGCCACCTGGCCCCATCAGATACCAGCGGTCCCCATCAGTTGTCATCGGGTCCCCATCTGTCGCCAACGATCCCCATCTGTCGCCACCGGGCTCCATCTGTCACCACTGGGCCCCATCTGTCGCCACCAGGCGCAACCACACCCCATCTGTCACCACCACGACCCACCTGTCGCCACCAGGACCCACCTGTCTCCACCGGGTCCCACCGGTCCCCATCTGTCGCCATCAGTCCCCAACTATCACCACCAGGCCCCACCAGTCGCCTACTATCACATCCAGTACCCATCTGTCGCCACCGGTCCCCATCTGCCCCGGTCCCCGCCTGTCGCCACTGGGCCCCATCTGTCGCCAACAGTCCCCATCAGTCCCAACTATCACCACCGGTCTCCACCTGTCACCACTGGGCCCCACCTGTCTCCACCGGGCCACATCTGTCGCCACCAGGCCCAACCAGGCCCTATTTGTCGCCACCGGTCCCCACCTGTCGCCACGGTTCCCCACCTCTCGCCACCGGTCCCCATTTGTCGCCACCGGTCTCCATTTGTCACCACCATGCCCCACCTGT